>NC_133959.1:0-600000 GCF_031877795.1 Strix aluco | reverse complement strand
CTTGCTGGCCCCCCCACCCCTCCCTGAAGGAGTCAGCCCTGCACCCCAAAACCACCACCTGCCCTCTGAGCCCAGGGACACCCCCACACCCCCCCAGCCCCCTGCCCACCAGACCAGGAGGATGGATGGGGCAGGGCAGGACTCCCCCCCCAGGCCTGGTACCCCAGCGCCCCCCCGGCCTGTCCCCAGGGAGCACCCCAGGGGCCCCCGGGCACCCCCAGGAGCTGCTCAGCCCCCGCTGTCACCCCGCAGCGGGATCCCGGCCGTGAGGGGTCCGGCGGCATGGAGCAGCGTTCCCCAGGGCGGGGTGGGCGGGAGGGGTCTCCAAAATCCAATCTCAAACCGGTATTAAGAGAAAAACCACTTCTCTGTCTGCACTGCAGGGTCAAGTAACGAAAAGAAACAAAAGAAGGGCCAGGGGAGGAGACGGGGAAAGAGCAGGAGCTGCGTCCTGAACCCCCCCCCGGGAGCCGGCGCCGCTCCCCCCGCAGCCGGTCGCTCCGCGTCCGCCCCCGCCGGCGCCGAATCGGGGTGAAAACGGTCCCTGTGTTGTCCCGCAGGCAGCAGCCCCGCGGCCCCGCGCGGCTCAGTCCCGCGGCAGCGGGTGGACGCTCCGGCGCGTGCCGGGGGCTGGCGAGGCCGCGAGCCGGGCGCTGGCGCCCGCGTGTGCCCGAGGACGGGCTGGGTCTTCCCCAGGAGCTGGGCAGGGAGAGGCAGAGGGGCGGGAGGGCAGGGGGGCGCCTCTTCATTTGGCTGGTTTGGTGATGATGCGAGCGGAGAAGTCGAAGAGGTTCTTGTTGATTTTCCGGAGGGTGCTCACCTCCTCCTCCAGCTCGCTCACCTGGATCGTCAGATGCTCCTGGTCCCCCACCAGGTTCTGCGACAGAAAAAACACACAGAGAAGCGTCAGGCACCCGGGTCTCGGCGCTGGCTCCCCCCAACAGCAGCAAATCCCAAACCCTTTCATCCTCTCCCTCCTCCACCTCGCACACAGACCGCGGTCCCTCCTACCGACACCAGCAGCAAATTCCAGGGCTGGTTCCTCCGTCCCCAGCTCGCGCAGGGCCCTCCGAGAACCCCCCAGGGGGCCGCACCAGAAGGACGCGATGGCCCCGTCTCGGAGCAGCTCTCACCTTTTCCCGCGTCGAGTACATCTGCGCGTACATCTTCTCGGCCTTCTCCAGGTAGCTCTCCCCAGAGTCCTGCGGGACCGGACACGAGGGGTGGGTACGGGAGACGCGGGCCCCTGGAAACCCCCCAGCCCCGCGGGACAAAGCAGAACCCGAGGGGACTCCAGCGGGGCAGGGCTGAGCCTGCGGCACCGGCAGAGCCTGGTTGGAGCTGCTGAGAGCAGGGGAAGAGCCTGTCTGCTCCCTGCCTGCTCCCTGCCTGCTCCCCTGCCTGCTCCCGTCTGCTCCCCTGTCTGCTCCCTGCCTGTTCCCCTGTCTGCTCCCCTGTCTGCTCCCTGCCTGCTCCCCTGTCTGCTCCCTGCCGCTCCCCTGCCTGCTCCCCTGCCTGCTCCCCTGCCTGCTCCCCTGCCTGCTCCCCCCACCATCAGTTAACTGGGCAATTCCACCGCTTTAAAAAACGGCGCTGGGGGAAGTTCAGCAGCGCGGGGGAAGATCAGAGCAGCGGTGGAGCAGCACAACCAGTCGCTGCTGCTGCTCTGGCTGGAGGAGAAATTTTGCCCCCTGTGGCCCAGACCCCCCCTCCGCCCTCTGTCCCCCCTCCCCAGCAACCCCCTCGCCCCGGTACCTGCTGGTGGAGCCCGAGGCGCAGCGTCACTCCCTCGCTGCCCTGCTCGTCGTTGCTCTCGGTGCCGTGGAGGTGTTTGCTGAATTTGGGGAGAGGCACGCTGGGCTTCCCGTCCGGGTTGAACATGTTGGCCGGGGCCAGCACGATGAAGGCGTTTGTAACCGGACCTGGGATGGGACCGGAGGAGGGGACGGGTCGGACTTGCCCCCACCGCGGGTTTGCCTCTCGCCTGGCAGCTCGGGCAGCCCCGGAACAGAGCGTTCGACCCGCGGCGCAGGCAGCTGCCAGGCTCTTGCCTTCCTGCCCAGCACCGGGGAGGGGGCAGAGCCCCTCTCCCCGTCCTTGGCAGCGGGGCCGCAGCTCCGCAGCCCGGGCAGAACCAGCCACCCCTCAGCGGAACCGTCCATCACCCGCTCCCGCTTGGCAGAGCTAACGAGCGCTTTAATTACTGCATTTACCCACACAGGCTGCTGCTTTCTGTCAGCAGCCCCCTCCGCCCCCCCCCTTCTGAACTCGTGCTCACTGGCAAACTCCCACCGCTGTCCCCCACACCCCAAACCTCTCCCCGTCAGACACAGCGACCCCCCAGCCCCCCGAAGCCCCCCGCCCTGCCTGCAGCCCAC
The DNA here is from genome assembly GCF_031877795.1 of Strix aluco. Lineage (NCBI taxonomy): Eukaryota > Metazoa > Chordata > Aves > Strigiformes > Strigidae > Strix > Strix aluco. The sequence goes on along the minus strand of NC_133959.1, from coordinate 597,622 downwards.
CCCCAGCAGCCAGCGGGCTCGTGCGGGAGCAGCGCGGCTCGGTCGCTGTTAATAAATCCCCGACCATCCATCTTCCCCCGTCCGAACTCGACAGCGCGAAGGGAAAGGTTAAAAGGATCCAGATGCACCTGAGCAGAGGCAGCGCCCGCCCAGCGCCCCGCCAAGGGCGCGGGGAAAGGTGCAGGATGAGGGAGGGAGCCCGGGGGGGCCCGGAGCTGCCTGGAGCTTTCATCTCTGCAGAGAGGCCGGACAAACGCAGCTCCGACGCCGACGAGGGCTCCCTCGCCATCATCCCCCCTCCAGCCAGAGCAGAGCCTGCTCAGAGCCCGACCCTGGCGGGGTCTGAGGCTGGATCCCACCAGCAAACCGAAGGCTCCGCCGAACGCTCGGCCCAGACGCTGCTCTGCCGCCAGCCCCAGCCCGGCCCCGAAGCTGCTCTCACCAAGCCTTTGCTTTACTCTTGCTCCCTCCCTAAAGACAAGACGTTTGCTGCTTCCAAAAGTATCCATTAGCGAGATTACTGCCGCCGGTTCACCGGGAATTCGAGGACAATTTGAAAGGGAGGGACAAGAGAGGCCAAGAGGAGGAAATCTCAGGAAGGAGCCCACAGATCCCCAGACCTGGTCACATCCAGGCACAGGCCCCCGGCCGCTCGCGGGCCCCGGCGCAGACACACGTCCCGTCCAAGCCCATCTTGTCACGATGGCTCAGGGGTGACACCCTGCCAGTGTGGGCAGAGGGACTGGACTCAACTGGGGGAGAATCAACAATCCGGGTTCCAGCACTGGCCATGGCCGGCAGGATGGACGGGCTGGAGCGTCCCCGGGGTGGCCTCGACCGAACGAGCCCTCGGGGATGGTCTGTGCCACACGGCGTAGGGACAGAGTTCACGTGACAGGAGGGAACCGGGGCCTCGAGGGGTTTTGGGGCAGCACCAGCAAGGGAACGGGGGGGCGTTGGCTCACAGCCTCATCCCGGAGGTCTCCCGCTTCCCCTCGGAGCGGTGCCGCCACGCTGGGTGACCGGGAGCAGCCCTGCCTTGCCCAGACGGTCCCAGCTCACTACCTGGGAGCAGCAGCCCAATTTCTCTGCCCCGCCTCATCGAGGACGAGCAAACCTTGCTGGAGAAGCCCCCTGCAGCTCTCCTGCCGGCACAGCCATGCTCCTCTCGAGCCCCGAGCCCCGCTCCAACCCCTCCGATCTATTTGCAGCACCATCATGGGGGGAGGGCAGCGGTTTCTGCCCGGCCGCCAGCGAGCAGAAGGGCCTTGCTCTCCCGAGAGCACCAGGCCAGAGGTTGGTGTCACCTCTGCCTCGGGAGGGGAAAGGCTCAGGGGACGCGCCGGAGGGGTGAGCGGGGCGGCCGCGGGGACTGACCTTGCTGGGAGGCTCATGGCACGGCTCGGAGAGGCCAAGGGGAGATGGGGACCCGCTGGAAACCGGCGCTGCCGGGAAATCACTGCCCCGCTAGGACGGGGCGGCAGATGCTGCCCCAGAGAGGGGACACGGGGACAGGGGACGCAGGGAGGCTGCGGGAGCCCGCGGTCTCTGCAGGGACCCCCCACCTACCGCGGCGGGTGGGCTCCCCTGCATGGCAGCTCCCTCCCCACTGCCGTGCTGGGATGAAGCACCGGGCAGCAGCGGGGTGTCCCGGTGCCAGGGCTGCCGGGGAAGCCAAATCCCAGCCCGCAGGAAGCAGCGAGCCAGCGGAGGCTGCAGAGAGCACCCACAGCTCACGGCCCCAGCACCCAGCGGCACTGGCAGCCTGTTCCTGCGCCCCAGGGGGAGAACTTGTACCCACCCGGGCCCCCCTGCAGCCTCGAGGAAGGTTTTGGTGCCGGCTCACAGTGAAAGCTCAGCCCCCCCCTTCTCTGCTGACTCACACAGCTCAGGTTTTGTCTGCTCTCACCCTTCTAATGCTGGCGGAGCAAGGCCAGGCGGGTGCTGCAGTAGGTCCCCTTGGCAGCACAAGGGAAGGAGGAAAGGGTCCGCAGGCAGCCGCTCCCGAGGAGCCGCTCGCCCACCTCTGTCCAGGAGCAGCTTCACAGAGGAACAGGGTCTGACTTCCCCCACCATCACCTCCGGGGAGGGTTTAGGCAGCGCCCAGGGAGCGACGCTGCCAGCAAGAGCGGTGTGAGATGGGAGACCACCACAGTCAGGGCAGAAATCTGCTGCCAGCAACAGCTCAAATGCAACAGGAGGGTTAAACCGTCCACTCTGAGGCACCTACTGCTGGGCTGAGCCCGCAGAGGTTTGTGTGGTTCGCGGGAGCTGCCAGGCTGAAACCCCGGACGACTGCTGATACGGGATTCACCTCAGGCCCAGTGAGCTCACGGGCGCCCGGCGCTGGGTCACAGTCAGTCTCCTCTCCAGACACATCCTCCCTCCCACGGCCTCCCCGGGCACTGGGGTGCGTGTGGGGCAACCGCTGCCTTTGGAAAACAAGGAGGAAGATCCTGGATGTCCTCAGTGACAGGGTGAGATCTATGACTCACTCCCTGACAGCGCACAGGGCGGTTGTTAACAGACACGGGCAAGGTCAGAACATTTCTCCAGACAGCTGCGGCGGCCCTCTAAGGCCTCTGCCCCTCCTGGGGGCGTGAAGCAGCAGCAGAGAAATGCCTGAAGTGCCCAGGGCAGCGTCAGAGCAGCAGAAGGGAGACAGCAGCGGCGCTGGCAGCGGAGGAGGAAAGGATCCCCGAGATAAGGACGTGTCTACCTTTGTGATTCATCGTCTTCAGGCACTGCTTGCTCTGGATGTCCCACAGCCGGACGGTTTCGTCGTGCGAGCCGGAGAGCAGCAGGCTGCCGTCTGTGGAGACCGACAGACACGTCACCTGGTTCCTGGAACGAGGAAGAGGAGGTTTAAACCCAGGATGACCCCAGGAGTGCCCGAAACCGGTGTGGGGGGCAGACGGGGGCAACGAAGCGTTCGGCAGGTGTGTCTGGTCCCTCACCTGTGCCCTTTGAAGACCTTCCCGTTCTCCCGCTCTGTCTGGAAGGTCCGGTCTCTCTGCACCGGCTGCGGAAATAAGGAAAGAAGGGGGAGAGCGGTTTAAACTCAGGAAGACTGAAGCCAGCGGGTTCATCGCTGTGTCTGGAGGGCGCAGAGGAGATGCAGGGGACCCCAGACCCCCCACGCCCCGGCAGGCAGGGAGGTGACGGGGCTCAGGGTGCAGCAGGGAGCGGGTCTGCGGCCCCACACGCTCACCCAGGCACAGAGGTCGACCTGGAAGATGGAGCCGTCCATCCCGCCGCAGAACATGTGATACTCGGAGAGGTCGAGCGTCACGGCCATGATCCCCACGTCAAAGAGGACGGAAAGCAGGAGCTCCCCAGAGGAGACTTCCCAAAGCTGGAGGGAGAGGGTACAGGACAATTGGGGGCTTAAATGTTAATGGCAGAACCCAGGATCAGCCTCTCTGTGACCATGAGACAAGTTTCCCAGGCAGCTCCAGAAGGGCCCGTAACCCCCTGTGGTGCCTGTCCTGACCCCCCCTCCGGGACAGACCCTTCCCTGCAGGGCAGGAACAGGCCGCAGGCTCCAAAAGAAAAGGACGTCAGCGAGGGGGATCAGAGGAGCCGACCCCAACATTCCCCGGGAGAGGAGGGACTGCAAAGCACGCAGAGGCCCAGCCCGAGGGCAGGTGCTGAGAAACTGCTGGTGTTTGGAGAGGCAAAGCCCATTAGGTCTGGCAGCTCTGAGTCATCACAGAGACAGCCAAGAAATTCAGCTACTGCAACCCTCACCCGGGCTTTGCTGCGGCTCAGCAGAAACTCTGCTTTAACCCTGCAGGGCCCACGCACCTCGGACTCCTGCTCGGAGGGAGGGAGGGAGCCGAGCCTTACCTTGGCCGTCTGGTCAAGGGAGGCAGTGGCAGCTCGTGCCAAGGGCCCCCCAAAGCCACAGCACAAGTCCGTGATGGGGAGGCTGTGTCGGGACCACACGTGCCGAGGGTCGGGGATCTGGGAGGGCTCTGCCTGCAGCACGCTGGAGGGGAGAGCAGAGACACGGGTTGGCACGAGCAACGCTGGGGATGCCGGAGCGAGGCGGCTGTGAGGAGAGCTGGCCCAGGCTCTGCTTCCCCCGGCACGGCTCTGCTGGCCGAGAGCCCCGGGTGGGACACAGCGGCCACCAGTGGCCCCAGCACATGTGATACCGGGGCCGAGGGTCTCTCCTGAGCTCCCCCCACAGAGGGGACAGAGACCTCAGCTGCCCTTAGCAGGGAACAGACAGAATCCGCTCCATGTCAAGAGGGGAAAAGAAGTCGGAGCCCTGTGCCACAGCTTGGGAAAGGCCGGTGAGACACCGGGAAAACCCCCCCGGCAGGGAGGACGGGAGCAGCCGAGCAGCCGCCCGAGGAGGACACGGGCTGTCACCAGCAGCTTCGCGAACGGCTCAGACACGCGGGCTTAGCTAGAGCTGGTTCTGCCGGGAAGCGGTGGCTGATCTCTCGTCCGAATCTTCCTCGCCCAGACGCTCCCCATCCCCCGTACAAACGGGTTGAGGCCTCCCCGTGGGCAGCGTTACCTGTAAAGGTTCCACACCAGGGCCAGGCAGTCCTTCGCCCCCGACAGAAAGTGGCTGCTGTCGTCGGTAAAGCAGAGGCACGTGAGGTCCTGGTAGTGTCGGTTCAGGATGGCCAGGAGGTTCCCGTTGGAGACCTGCGGCGAGGGGAGGGGTGGCAGAACGTTAAGGAAGGAGCACTGAGGTGCCCCGGAACACCACAGCATCCTGCCCTCAACGGCGGTGGGTGCAGCAGCACCGGCAGCTCCAGCCCCAGCCAGGCTGTGCCAGGCGCGAGCGGAGCCGCGGAGCGAAGAGGGAGGGTTGTGTCGACCAGGCGAGCACGTCTGCACCTCCCTGATGGCAATGGGCACCATCAGGGTGCACCTGGTATCACCACATACGCTTAGGACCAAAGGTAAATACAGCAGAAGAGAGTTTAAAGAGGTCCTGCCCACGTTAACTCTGGAACCTAGCGATGCCAGTGCTGTTTCTCTAGTCAAGACGCAAGCGTGCAGTAAAGATTTCCTGTTTACTGTTGATGTCACTTTGACGGCTTCTTCCAACCTCCCATATCTGATGAGATGGCCGCGGGGGTTACGAAAGCTGCAGGAGGCTGCGTGGCACCCCAGGGGTTGCTGCACTTCAGCACGGCTGCGTGATCTTGGGCAACGGAGGCTTTAGGGTGGACAAGGGGTTCCCCAAACCTGGAGCTTTTCTCATTAAAAGGCAACAGTGCAGATGGGGAGGAACCGAGGAGGCAGCGAGGGAGCCCCGTATAAAAGAGCGGAACCAACTCCCTCTCATCGTCCAAATTACACCCAAAACCAAACTGCAGTTCGACGGGGAACCGGCGGTTCAGAGAAGGCACAAAACTGGGGCTCTGGGGCCCCCCTCCAGCTCTCGGACGGTTCCCAAGCTGTTCCCTCGGCCAGGACGGGGCCGGCACCCGCTGCAGGCGGAGGCGCGGAAGCGTTGGCGAGGCGAGGGGGGCGGGGGGCAGCAGGAGGGGGCACCCGCTGCGGGAGAGGCAGAGCAGGGCCCAGCTCAGAGCACCCGGGCGAGGAACTCCCGCTCCCCGCAGCCGCAGCCCCGCATTCCTTCCAAGGGCTTTTTTTCCCCCAACGCTGCCACAAGCGCATTTTTAAAAGAAAAATCTGATGAATTAAGATAGAGCCGCCCACGTAACAATGCTCCGAAACCTCCCCCGGGCCAGAGAGCTCTCTGGGTTAGACGTCTCGGTGTTTAATCCTGGGGCCCGGAACCAGCGTGTTCTTTTATTTGCTTGGTGAAGTGCTTAGAACGCAGCGTAATCCCCATGTAAATACGCCGCTAATTAAGAACAGGCAGATGAGCAGAGCGCAGCAGCCCCTGCAGATCCCAGCTCACAAGTCACACACAAACCTCAGGCTCAAACATGGGGGAAGCGCTAAAGGAAAACTAGATCCTGTGTTTCTGCTCCGAGGGAGCAACACCTGACCCGAGGCACCTGTAGCAGCTTGGAAAGAGAAGGAAAGAACAGGCCTAAGCCTCACCCAGCACCTCCCACCGCCACTTCTCCCCCGCTGCACTTTGGCGAGCTGCCCCTCGCTCTGCACCCCCACAAAGGCCCCCCAGGACCCACGGCAGCCCCCGAGCAGCCAGCCCCAGCCCCTCGGGGCAACGTGGAGCCCAGACGGCTGTAACGTACGTGGCCCAGCAACGCTTTTGCCCCGCTGTGGAGCCCAGATAATGCAGATTTACTGACTCCGGACGGGACAGGGGCACTCGCTAACGCTCCAGGAATCTCTGCCCCCCTCCCCGTGCCAGCCGGCAGCCCCTCACCTCCCACAGGTAGATGCTCTCAGCAACCCCCGCCAGGATGTAGAGCCCGTTGGGAGAAGCTGTCAGGCAGGTCACCGGCCCAGGGCATATGATCTTCTGCTGGAGCTGGTCCTGGGGGCAGAAAGAACAGAGAGGCCGTTCAGTCCAGGCTGGAGTACAGGAGGGAGAGAGAAACAAGACCCTGGTTCAGCTGAGACCCAGCAACTTGCTGCAGGAGGGCACCGAGAGGCACGGGATCGGGACGCAGTTATGCTCCACAACTGGGGAACCCCGGAGATTCAGCACAAAACAGGCTCAGAAGATTGCAGCAAAATAACATCGATAAAAAAATAAATAAAAAAAAAATGATGCAAGCTCACAGCCTGGGAGAACAAGCAGGAGGTCCGAGAGCAGCTCCTCGCACCTTGGGGGAACTGGAAAAAACAGACCCCGAGCCGTGGCCCTGAAACCCAGAGGCAGCTGCTGCTGCTCCCTGCAGCCTCGCGGAGGGGGACAGCGGGGAACGGAGAGACGAGGGCTCTTTGCTGCTGTCCCACCGTTTAAGCACACGCGGCTGCAGGCAGCAGGAGGAGGACGGGGTATGACTGTGCAGGGACGGGGGAGGTTTGCCCGGCTGCGGTTTGGTTTCCTTTTTGGCTGGAGCAGGTCGAGGCGAGGGGAGGCTTCAGGCGAGGCGGGCCCGGGCGCAGGGTGCCCACATCCCCCCGGGGTCTCCCTCGACGGGGACGGTCACGTTACTGGGCAGCCCTGTGAGCTGTGATGCTCCTTCCCAGCCTCGGGAAGGGGAGCAGTGGGGGGAGCACGGCCCAGAGAGGAGCCGGACAGCCGATCCCTCCTGCAGAAAACACCTCTCCTGGCGATTCCTGTGCGATTGGCCGGGACCCCGGGGAGGCAGCCGGGCTTTACGGGATCCATGACCCGGTGGGGGAGGGGGGCAAGGCGGGGAGGGGGCTGCAGGCAGGTCCGCCCAGAGATGGGGGGGCTCAGGGGCATCACTGGTGGGGGGGTCACTGTGGAGAGAGAGATGTCGGGCATCTGCCCGTGGTGAGGGGGGTCGTTATGGAGGGAGGGGGGGCCTGGGGGTCTGACCATGGAGGTGGGGGGGTCTCTGCGGAGAGAGGGGCCGTGGTGGGGTCTGGCCATAGGGGCGGGGGGGTCTCTATGGAGAGAGGGGCCCTCACCACAGAGACGGGGGGTCTCCAGGGACGGGGCGCCCCGGCGCATCCCCACAGGGTCGGGGGGTCCCTCCGCGGGGCCCGGGGGTGCTCCCCGAGCCGAGGCCTCCCGGGCCCGCCCGCCGCGCCGGTACCTTCCTCTGGAGCTCCCAGACGTTGATGTAGCTCTTGCCGAGCTGAGCCCCCAGCAGGTGCTCGCCGCCCAGCAGCGCCAGCCCCCGCGGCCCGCTGTTGCCGCCGCGGTAGCCGGGCAGGGCGGAGCCGGAGTGCAGCTCCCAGACGGAGCAGTTGCAGAGCGGCCCGGCGGCGTCCGACACCAGCGCCACCTCCATGGGCGCCGCCATCTTCGCGGTCCGCCAGGGCCAGAGAGAGCGCGGCGGCCGCCTAGAGCGCCGCCCTCCCCCCGCCCGGCGCTGGCCAATCAGGAGCGGCGCCGCGCGCCTGCGCGGGGCGGGGCTGCGCACGCGACAGGAAGCGCAGCAGGGCCCGGGCGGGGCAGGGGGGCCTCGGGGCTGCCTGAGAGCGTCGCACAGGCGGCGCCTGGACAGCCCGGGGACACCCCGCGGGGACCCCACAGGGACCCCACGGCCCTACGGACACCGATAGGGACCCAACGGTCCTGTGGGTCTGTGGGCACCCATAGGGACCCCATGGCACCCCCCAGTCCTGCAGCACCCCCCAGACACCCCCCAGCCCTGTAGTGACCCCGTGGACACCCCCCAGCCCTATGGGCGCCCCACGGCCACCCCCCAGCTCTAGAGGCACTGGGTGGGCCCCCCTGGGCACCCCCGGCACACAAACCCCAGACAACACAACTTTTTTTTTTTTTTTTTTTTAATATTTCATCAACTTTACAGGGTTACAATTGTCTTAAATATTCTGAAGTTTAAATACAATCTGTATAATAATGTTATTATAAAATGTAAACTTTCAGTGTTTTTATTTTATTTTATCTTTTTTTTTAATAATCAAAAGTTTCAATACCTGAATGTTTGCAAAACTGAAATATTTCACCGGGGCCTGGGTGCGCCCGAGGCCGCCGCTCTCAGAGGTAGAATGTGGTTTTTATTCTTTTTCTTTTTTTTGTCTTTTGTGGTTTTTTTTCTTTTTCATTTTTTACCTGAGTTAAGATATGCACGCTGGGTAAATGCGTCTGCAGCTGTGGCCATTCCTTTTTTCTTTCCAAACCCCAGAGAAACTGATTTAGGCTTTTTTTTTTTTTTTTTTTAAATCGATATGCAAAAAGAAAAATAAAGTGGAAGGTAATACGCTCTCAAAAAAAAAAAAAAAAGAGGGGGAGGGAAGAGGAAGAAGGGGGGGAAATAAAAATAATTAAAAAAAAACCAACCAACCCAAAACAGTGACTGTACAAATGCAAAAACTCACTAAGAAAATCTAACGCCCACCCTGGGCACGAGAAACCCCCCCCGGGATTTCTCCTTGCAGGGAGCTGGGCTGGATCCTAACAGCAGCAGGAGCCGGACGGAGCCCCCCCGGACCCCCCCAGGGATGGGGTCCACGGAGCCACCAAGGGGCATTTCCAGCTCTGGAGAGGGGGGAAAAAAGGCTGAAAAAAAAAAAAAGAAAAAAGAAAAAAGGCTGGAAAAACCCCAAATCCCCTGAGATCGCCACTTCCCCAAGCAAAAAAAAAAAAAAGGAGGGGGTCCCAGCAGCACAGGAGCCCCCCCCCAGCACCTGGGGAAGGGGGGAAAAACCCTGTGCTCGAGGTCGAAACCTGAGGAATTGAGATACCGAGTTGGGGGGGGGTGGGGGGGTTTCGGTATCGGGTCGCGATTGTGTCTCACGCAGATGTGGGCGAACGGTTTGGGGGTGGGGGGGGGTGCAAAAAAAAAGTCTAAAAAATTGCAAAAAAACCCCCAAAACCTGGCCAGCTGGAGAGATAACGATGTTTAAAATAAATCCTTGGGGCTGCGGGATGCTCCGGAGGGCCCCCCCGAGCACCCCCTCCCCGATACGAGCTCCTGCACCCCGTTACTAAATTGGATATTTTATGCCGGTCCCCCTCTAGACCCCCCCAAAACATCGCCCGGACCCCGCTCTCACCAAACTGCTTCTTTTTGGAGGTAAATCTGCCCAAATTGGCTTTGCACAGTAGTATTATGGGGGGGGTCAGCCCGGCTCCCGGCCCCGCTCCCCCCCCAGGTAAAAGCCTGGGCTGCCGCCGCCGTGTGGTGTCGGGGCCCTCGCTGGGGGGGGTTCGGCGGGGGGGGGCAACGGCTTCTGGCTCGATTTTCTCTGCTGAGAAAATAAAGCAACAGCCTGGGAGCGGCAGGTGCCCAAGGCTGCGCCGGCCGGGCGGGATGGGCGGGGGGACAGGCAGTGCCCCCCCCCCCCCCAAAGGTGGGCACAGACCCCCCAGCGCCAGCCCCTGGGCAGAGACTGGGCGAACTGGAGGCTGGGGGGTGCAGGCACTGGGTGTGCCAGGGGCACAGCCCGGCCGGGACGGGACCCCGGCCCCCCACAAACCCCTGGGGGTCTCGGGGTGCCCACGGGGGTCCCAGGGGAAGGAGCGGAGCTGGACCCGGCTACCGACAGCGAGAGGAGAGGAGAGAGGAGGTGACGCGGTTTCCAAGCTCCCGTTTCCCTGATGAACACTAATATATATCATTTGCATGTTAAAGTTCGATTCTTTTCTCTTCTTTTCTTTTTAGAGAATAAAATAGAAGCTATTTACAACAAAACAATCAAACAACCTCTTAAAATCCCGTATAGTGAGTGTAGTTCTCGAATAAAGGGGGAGGGAAAAGGATCTAAATGAATAAAATATCTCCCGATTTCCAATTACTTTTTTTTATCTTTTTTTCCTTTAGAGAGTGCCGGGGGGTTTCACTAAAGCTCGCGTCGGCAGGCGTCCGTGCGTCTGTCTGGAGGTAACACGAGTTAAAAAATAATAATAATAATAATAATAAATGTACAGTGCAAAGTGTGATGTGAGTGAGGTAAACGGTCCCGGGCCGGCGGCGCAGCGGGACGGCCGGCGGCTCCGGCGAAACCCCCGGGCTAAAGCTTTTCTCCTCGCACGGGAAAACCCAACCCCGGGGAGCACGGGCAGCCCCCGGCCCCCCGCGCCCCGACGAGGGCTGTGGGGCGAGCTCTGCCCCCCCGGGGGCCGGGGCCGGGCGCGTTAAGGCGAAGCGTTGTTGGAGGTAGAGCTGGGGGGCACGGCCAGGCCGGCCGGGGCCGCGGGGGGGACGCTGCCGCCGCCACCGCCGCTCCCCCCGCCGCCGCCGCCGCTGCTCCGGCTGCCGCCGCCGTTGCCTTTGCTGTAGGCAGAGGAGGGGAGCGAGGAGGAAGAGGAGGAGGAGGAGGAGGAAGGGCCGGGGGTCTGGGCGAAGAGCACACCTGGGGAGAGAGCGGGGGCGCTGAGCCGGGGGGCGGCACGGCCGGGCTGACGCTGCCTGCGCCCCGCAGCCCCAAGCGGGGCCGAGGGCCGGGGGGGGGCCGGGGGCCGGCAGGGGCCGAGCAGCCCCGGGGGGGCCCTCACCTGTGTAGACGATGCCGTTGATCTCCACCGACATGCTGATGCTGTTGGTGCCGTTGCTGCTCAGGCCGGCGGCGGAGTCCTGGCGGTTCTCTGCCGGGGAAGAGCCGGGTTACGGACCCCGCCGGGCCCGGGGGCAGCGCCGGGGCGGGGGCCGGGGCCGGCACTGACCTGGCGAGCGGGTGCCCTGGCTGTTGATGCGGATGCTCATGGGCAGCTGCGCCGTCATGGCCAGGAGGTTCTGCTGCAGCGCCCGCTGCATCAGCCGCTGCTGCTCGTCCGTCACCAGCGCCATCTTCTTCTCTGGGGGCTCCCCCGACTCCAGCTTCTCCCGCAGCTGCTCCAGCGCCGCGGCCTGGGCGGCCGCCGCCACCTGCACCGCGGCCGCCTGGGCTGCCACCACGGGGTGGCCGGCCAGCGAGACGGGGAGCCGGCTGGGCATGGAGATGGGGATGGGGGAGTCCTCCTCTGCGGGGGCAGAGCGGGTCAGGGTCGCGGGGGACAGGGACCGATGGGTGCCACCACCCCGGGGCGTCCCCGGCCCTGGCAGAGCGGCTCAGGGCCCCCCCGCGCCTCGCGTCCGCGCCGGGGGCTGCCCGGCACCTCCTGCCCCTCCAAGGGCCAGAGCCGCGTGACCGGAGCCAGGGTCCCCAAAACGAGCCCCAGTGCCCAGAGCGCGGGGAGGGGACGGGAGCTTGACCCCCCCATGCCCGCGATGCCCCTCTGTGCCCCTTTGGGGGCTGCGTCCCCGGTGCCGGGGGGGCTCAGGAGCCCGCGGCGGCCGTTACCTTTCTTGATCTTCTGGACGGGAGCGATGGAGCCGCCGTTGGTGGCGGAGGCCAGTCCCAGCGCCGGCACCGGCAGCTTGGGGGAGGAGAGGAGGCCGTGGGTGCCGCCGGGCGAGTAGGTGAAGAGCGAGCTGCCGAAGCCCTGCCGCCGGCCCTCCCGCCGGTTGCTGTCGATGGCCGCCTGCAGCTCGTTGGGGTTGCTCAGCCCTCGCTTCTCACATTCGTAGGGGTACAGGTACTTCATGTACCTGCCGGCGGAAAGGGACAGGGATGGGGACGGTGACGTGGCGGCTGGGCGCCCCCTGCCCCCCTCTCCCTCCCTCCCTGCTCGCCGCCCCCCCCGCGCCGCGGCCCCGCCGCTCACTGGGTGCGCAGGGTGAAGGCCGCGCTGGTGATGGAGGTGGGCAGGTTCAGCCCCTTGGTGATCTCCCGCCACAGCTTCTTGTTGATGACCTCCACCAGGCCGCCCTTCTCCGTCACCAGCGTGTAGAGCATGTACAGGTCCAGCACCTGCTTGGCCATGATGGGGATCCGGTTGACGGGGGTCCCTGGGGAGGGGGGGAAGGAGAGAGCGGGTCTGGGCTGCTGCTTCCTCACCCCTGGGCAAAGAGGGGGGGAAGCCGGCGAGACCCCCACGAGGCAGCACAGGGGGGCCGAGGGTCTCCCTCGCTCCTCCCTTCCCATCCACCGTCCCCTCCTCTCCCCCCGGGGACCCCCCCACCTCGCTGCCGTCTCGCTGAGCGTCAGCCCCGCCAACAAAGTCAACAGAAACTCGCAGTTTTCAGCCACAGCCCCCAAAACGGGGCCGAGCGCGGTTTCTCAGGCTGAGGTCGGCAGCACCCGGCAACACGAGTTATTTATAACGGCAGCGGCGGCACTTCCCGGCTGCGAGGGTCCCGCCATGCCGGGGGGGCTGCATGTGTACGGGGGGTTCATCCCTCCAGCCACGGGGAAGGGGCCGCCACGTCTCCTCCCTCCCGGGGGTCTCTGCCCGCCCCGGCGCCGGCGGGGCTCGGGGGGGACCCCGGTGGGACGCGGCCAGCGCCGGGCCAGCGGCTCCCCGGCCCCCCCGCACGCACACGTGCTTCCCCCAGCACCCGCCTGACAAAAGGCTGAAGGCAGCGATGCGTCAGCACTTCCAGCGCTGTTTTCCACGCAGGAACCAGACCCTCGTCCAGGCGAACGCTGTCAGCCCTTCCCACCCCCTCCTCTGGCCCCCCCGCCAGTCCCGGCAGAGCGAGAAGGCAGCGAGGGGCTTCGCCCTCCACAATATCCCCCGAAATACAGGGAAGGGGCCGCAGATCTGGAATGGGGTGGGCGTGGGGAGCGGGGCCGGGCGAGGGGGGGCCGCAGGCACCGGATCCAGCCCAGCAGGTTTGACCCCGCTGCGCAAAGAGGTTAAAAATTAACCAGCGGCCCGGCCGGAGCTGTGACCTCGCGGTTGTAACGCGAGGGGCGAGGAAATGAGCGGGGCAGGCGCGCGGGGGGGGCTCACCGCGCTTCTGCATGAAGCTGAAGAGGTCGTCCAGGAACTCCTTCCTCCTGGGGTCTCCGTCCAGCTCGTACAGCTGCGCAACGAGAGGGGAAAATGCTCAGAAAAACCCCTACACGTGCCCCTGCCCCAGCCTGGAGAGTCCCGGCCCTCCCGAAGAGGCTTGAGCCCTTCAGAGCCCTGGATGGTGAACGGCTCGGGGGGATCCCTGAGCGGGGCCGGGGGGTCCCCAGGGTCCCTGCAGCTTGGGGCCATCCCCCGCCTGCCCCCCTCAGAGCTGGGCCCCAAAACGCCGGTGCTGGAATCGCGGTGCTGCCCCACACCTCGCCCGCGGCCGGAGCGGCTCCCCCGCTGCAAACGCCGCGCTTGGCCCCCGGCTCCTCCCGGGAACGCCGATCCCAGTTATTTTTAGCGTCTGCCATGAGCTCGGCACAGAACGGAGCAACGCTTCGGCGCGATCCATCCTCCACACCTGCAGTGCCAGAGGGAGCCAGTGCCGGAGCCAGCGTCGGGAGCGGCGAGCCCATGAGCCACGGGGCGAGCTGGTGTGCGACGGTGCACACCCACAGCGTGTGCCCGTGAGCCACGGGGCGAGCTGGTGTGCGACGGTGCACACCCACAGCGTGTGCCCGTGAGCCACGGGGCGCGCTCGCGCGGGGAGCTGGACCTGCCCGGCAGAGCCCGTTCCCCTCTGGAAAGCAGCAAACTCGCCCGGCGAGGCCGGCGCTGAGCGTGGGCTGCCCCACACGGCTTTGTGCCCGTCGGACGGTGGCCGTGGGGCCGGCAGCCTCTCCCCCACCAGCATCCTCCCCCGGTCACCGCGCTGCCCGAGCGGCTCTGGCAGGATGACCGTTGCTGGCCCCACGTGCCGCCCCGCGCTGTGCCTGGGCCGGGGCAGGCAGACCCCGGCGAGGCTCCGGCACGGCTGCGCCTCCAGCGCCCGGTTCTGCGGGGGCAGCTCTCGTCGGGACCCCACCCCGCGCCCGGCACATTCCTGCCTGATTTATGGCGGCAGGATCTGCTGGCCGGAGCGCCCCGGCACGCAGGCAGGCACGCTGCGCCGGCTCTGCCTCTCCCTGGTGCTGGCAGCCGGAGCCCAGCGCGGTTTCTTGCCCAGAGCTGGTGGGTGGCGGATAATCCTCCCCCCGCACCAAGGAGGGGTGTCAGAGCAGGGGCTGCGGGGCAGGCGCTGCCCAGACGCCGTGGGGATGGACGCCGCAGCCCTCGCCCCGGCCTGGCTGCCCGTGGCCCCGCGGTGCTGAGCGGCTCCCGCTTTTCTCAATGACAACTTTGAACAACTGCCAGCGGAGCCGCGGCGGGCGGGAGGGGGCTATAAATATTCCCACGTAACTCCGCAGGCACGCACCGCGGGGCCGCCAACCGCAGGGCGCCCATCGGCACGTCACCCGGGTCACCGATACGGCCGCTCGCCCCGCGGGCACGCCCGGCACGGCACCCTGGCGGCGGGGGGACCGGCGGGCGGGTGGCTGTCGCCCCGGCTGTGGGTGAAGGGTGCGAGCCCCCTCCTCCCACCGCCCCCCCCCGGGAGGATCCGGATCCCACGGGGCCGAGCTCGCCCGCCGGCGCCGATCAAAGGGCTCGGTGGGGCCGTGCGATAAGAGGGGCAGGAAAGCCATAAACCCCCAGTTCCCCTGGAAACCTCGCACGGCTGCTGGCAAACCCCCAGCCAAGGGGCGGGAGCCGCTGTCGCCACCGGCCGAGACCCCTCAAAGCCCCTCTCCCACCCCAGCGCCCCGGCAAGGGGTCCGGTGTGCAGGGGGGGAGCGGAGTGGTGCCCCCCGGCAGGGCAGGGGTGGGACGCAGCACAGCAGGCACCGCTGTGGTTTTACGGGCTGAGCTGTGCCAGCTGCCCCCGGCCGGCCGAGGGACGTTGGGCCGGCGCCAATCCAGCCTCCCCCGTTTCCTCGAGCGTCTCCAAAAGCCGCCGCGGAGAAAGGGCTTCCCCGGCACCACCACACGATCCTGCGGGGTGCTGAGCCTGGCTCCACCGCCGCTGCCCCCCGTGGTTCACCCTGAGTCTAATCCCCTCCCCTGCACCCCGTTAACCCCACAAATGGGGGGTGACAGCCGTCCCACGGGCCTGGGGTCCCGAATCGTGGTGGGACATGGGCAGGACGGGCCAGCACCGACCGCGGAGCCGTCCTGGCGCAGCACGAGGGGGTCACGAGCAGCCCATGGACCTGCAGAGCTCTCGGAATCGATCAGGTGTTTATGAAAACGTCGGCTCATTCAATTTTTATACAGGCGGCTCTTAAATAAAGCTGCTCTCCCCCAGCTGCAGGTGGGAGCTGCGGCTGCCACCGGGAAGGGACGAATGTGCCGGTTCATTTACTGCCGCGACCCCCCCGGCCGTGGGCCCCCCCGGGCTCAGTGCCGAGGGGAATGGACGTGTTTAAGAGGATGAAAGAAAATTAACCGTCAGCTGAGGAAAGCGTGCGCCGGCCAGGCCGCGGGGATTAGCGGCAGCGGGCGGGCGGCTGTACCGTGTCCCGTCCCTCCCCGCCGGCCCCGGTGGTCCCACGCCGAAATCTGCCGGCCACGGCCACCCTCGCCCCCACGTGGGGGGTCACCGGGGCCGGGCGGGCAGCGGGAGCCCCGTTCCTGCCCAGCACCCTCGAGGCCCTGCCGGCACGCCCAGCCGCGGCTGCCGGGCAAAGGACATTTCGCAAGCTGCCGCTTGTGGTTACCGGCGAGATTTCGACAGCGCCGCGGCGCTCGGCTGCTGCTCGCCGGCCCCCACCGTGCTGCAGTGGGGAGAGGGGCTCGGCCAGGCCAGGGCTTCCCTGTGCCCGGCGCTTCCCCACTGACAGGAGCCCCCCCCGGGCCCTCGCCTGGCTCTGCCGCCGCCAGCAGAACCGCCCGGTCTGACGGCAGCTCACCGGGGAGCGCGGCCGGCAGCCGCGTGGCGAGGATGTGCCCCGCCATGGCCGGGATGTGCCCGGTCTGCACGGCGGCTCGTGACGCAGCGGCATCCGCCGAGCCGCGCCCGTCCCCCCTCGCCCCCCGGGCACAGGCAGAGATGGGGAAGGGGGCAGAGACCAGCGACTTCCAGCAGCCCCTCGCGGGATTTCCTCGCGCTGACGGCATCTCGCCTTTGCCGGGACACCTCGCTGGCAGCCCGCGGCGCTCCCGCACCGGCGAGGACGTGGCAGAGCAGCTGCACACCCCGTGAACACCAAAAGGCAGCGCAGGCATCATAAGAAAGCTTCGATATTGGGTCTCAAAATAAAAATTGAGGAACAGAAACATGTTCTCATTTCAGCAGCGTGTGAAACCGAGCACGCAGCCGGGCTCGGCACGGACCAGCTGCCGCCGGCACCACCGGACCGAAATCAGCAGGTGCTGACCCCTGTCCCGTGCCGATGCCCTCCCCGGGGCCGAGGCCTCCCCACCACCCTCGAGCACGGCTTCTGCTCGGCACCAAGCGCGGTTCCTCGCCGGGGAAGCGTGGGGGGAGGCGGCGAGGCTCAGTGCAAAGGTAACGCCGGCCGGCGGGCAGCGAGCCGCGGGGAGAGGCCGCCCAGCCGCCGCTGAGTCAATAGATTTACATTTCGTAATTAGGGAGGCTGCAGGGAGGTGGAAACAACTTAATCTGTAACGCAGCTGCCCCGAGAATATCCTCTTATCGTGGGGAGGCCGCCTGGCCGCGCCGCCCTGCTGCCAGGGCCCCGTGGCGAGAGCGCGGTGCCAGGGGATGCCGCGGCACAGCCGAGCCCAGCCGGGCCGGGGGCAGAGGAGACGCCCCCCGCCTCCCTGAGACCCCCCCCAGGCTGGGCGATCTGGCCCCACGCCCTGGGTGCTCCCAGCGCTCCCCCAGCACGGGGCGAACGCCCGGTGCCAGCGGCTGGCTCTGTGCCGCGGTGCCGGAACCGCCTCGCCGCCGGCGCAGCCCCCTCGGCCCCGGCGCCCCGTCCTTGCGGCCGGTTGAGGACAAGGTGCCAGATGGCCGTTGCCAGCAGATGTATAATTAAGTGGAGGAGGAATTAGGAAGGCGGCGGGCGGGCGGCACTGACCCCGCGGCCCAGCGCCCCGGCAGGATGCCGGCCCGGTGTTTGGTGTGGATGACCAGATTAACGTTTCAAACCAGATTACGGGAAAAATCCCGACCCGGTGGCTTTCAAAGGGCTGGCGGGGAGGCGGCCCCTCGGCAATGCCAGGAATGCAGGAGAGAGCCCTCGGCACGGGAGCGGTGCGCGCTGGGGGTCCGCCGGGAGGGACCAAGATAACCCCCCCCAGACACCCACCGCTCCCTGCTAACAGCCCCCCCGAGCTGCGGGTGAGGAGGGCAATTAAAGCAGGGAGGGGAAGCGCCATTTAATGAGGCTCTGGGAGCGGGGCCCGAGTCTCCCCATCGGCAGGAGCCCCCACGCCCACCCCAGCAGCGACCCCCCAGCCGGAGAGCAGGGGTGTGGGGGGCTGGGGCTGCAGAGGAGCCCGTGCCCCAGCATCCCGCGTCCGAGTTAAAAACACCCCCCCCCCCCCCAGCTTGGTTCCGGGTTTTCAAGCCTCGGGGATTAATTTTCAAGTTTCTTTTCCATCGCCAGGAAGTCTCGACACTCTCGGTTTTCCTCCCTTCTCTCCGAAACCGGTTTGGGACGTGCACGCCGTGAGCTGGGGGGGGGACAGACCCCCAAGGGCCACTGTGGCAAGGACAGGGGGGCTGGTGGCAGCCCCCCCAGTGGGGCCAACCACCTTCCGGGGGCTAAAAACCCCTGAGTTTCTGTGTTTAGGGAAAAAAGACAACAAAGGCAGCTGCGGGGGAGAGCCCACCCCGGCGAGGCGCCTGCAGCAGGTAGCAGGCAAATGTCCTCCCTGATTGATTCCAGCCCGGGCGTGATGGGGGGGCGCGGGGGGGCTCCTTCTCTCTTTCTTTTCTTCCTTCCTTCCTCCGAGCGGCCCCCGGGGACGTGTCCCTTTGTCCCGCTGACAGCCGAGGGGCGATGCCGGGAGAGGGGGGGCAGACCGCGTACGCTAACGAGTTATTTAACGAGGAATAAACACGCAGGCGGCGCTTCCCGTCCCGCTCCCGGCCGGCGCACGCAGCCCCCCGGCCCCCGACATGCCGATCGCACGCCGGGACGCGCCGCCGGGGCCAGAGGGGGCACTTATTCAGAAAAAGAAAGTAATTTGTAAAAACTAGAGCGAAGGGCTGGTGACGAGCCCTGAAACGAAGCGTTTCGGGTGACGCTGGTGAGGTGGTTTCCTGTAAGATGGTGGCTGAGTCAGGGCTGGGGGTGTCCGCGGCCGCGCAGCCCCTTCTCCGGGCACGGCCGTCGCGGGGAGCGGGGGGCAGCGCCGGCACGGCCCCCCCAGCCGTGGGGGGATCGGGTTTGCTGCGGCCGATCCCTCCCAGCGAAGGGCAAAGGGAGAGTCCGGCCCCGGCACAGATCCCACCGCAGATAAAGCGCTCGGCTTAGGGACGGGTCACCTCTCGCCGTCCCCATCCCTAATCCCCTGCGAGCCCCCCCCCAAAGCACAGACCCCGCCTTGAGATGGGGCTGCCGGGGCGCAGGGCGGTGCTCCCCCTCCCCAAAATCCCCAGGGGTGTCCCCCCACCGCGTTGCCGGCCGGCTCCGAGGCCGGCTGGGAGCGGGTCGGTGCTCCCGGAGCCTCGCCCGTGCGGGACGTGGCCGAGCCCACGGACCGGCCCGGCGGGATTCCTGCGGCCTGAGCGCGGCCGGGGCCGCCCGGGGCGGGGGGCCGCTTCCGCGGGGGCAGCCGGGGAGGGGGCCGGGGAGCGCCGGGCTCTCGCCGTCGCGCTTCCCGTCGGCACTATTGTTCCCGCCGGTTCCCAGCATTGTCCCCTCCGCGGGTCGGCACCGCCCGGGCCGGGACGAGCCCCCGCCGCAGGTGCCTCTCCCCACCGGGGCCCCCTCCCCGGGCCGGGGGCCGCGGGACCCGGCGGGCGGCAGATCCATCGGTGCTCCTGTGGCACCGCGACAAGCCCGCTCCTGCTCCCCAGCCACCGCCCCAAAGGGCTGGGGGGGCCCCAAGACCACCCGGGCTTCCCCCAGTATCCACAACCCCCCCCCCGACGAGTGGCCACATCCCAGCCGTGGTCCCGTGGGAGTCACCCCACCGGACGTGGGGAAGGGGACAGGGATGAGCAGGAGCCCACGGCCCCGCGGGCAGCGTCCCGTCCCAAAGCGAGCCCCGCAGCGGCGGGGGGGGGACACCCACATGGCCCCCGTGCACGGCCCCGGCCAGGCTGGGGCGAGCAGCCGTCGGGGCGACGTGGGCCGGTGTCAGCGCTGACACGGCGGGTGTCACCGCGCCGCGGAGGGGGACCTTGAATGGGCGAATTAGTCGCCATTTAACCTCCCTGACCCGCCATTGTCCGCCGGCCGCCCTCCCCGCCGGGCCGCGGGGCCGCTCTGCCCGGCAGCCGCCGCGACGCTCCGCCGGGACCCGCGTGCCGCAGCCGCCGCGGTGCAGCGCGTCGCCAGGCCGGAGCGACGCCCCCAGCGCGGCTGCGCTGTCGCTGTTTTTCCCCTTCCCGCGGAGGAGGAAGCGAATCCTGCTGCAGTTGCATTTCAAACGGCGGTTTTGGAGGGACCTGCTGGGCGGCAGCGTGCCGGGCTCCGGCCAAAATAAAAAACGGGTTCAGTGTCTGAACGCCGACGCGTGGCGCGGGCTGCTGAGACGCCGCGGGACGGGGGAGCTGGGGTCCGGGGGCTGCTGCCCCCCGCCCAGCCGAGAGCTGCGGCGGCTCTCCCAGCCCTCGCCGCGCACATGCCGGCGAATGCCCTTGACACACGCTCGCTATCGCTGCGGACCTTGTGCAAATATTAATTCAGTGGAGCCGGGCAGTGTTGAGAAAGCTCGTCCCAGGGAGCGATGGCCCGGGCCCGGCTCGCACGGCACCGCCGCAGCTCCCCGCCGCCGGCCGGGCAGACCCCGGGTGGGCGACCGAGCCGCAGGCCCACGGCACGGACATGGGGAAGCCACGGTGGAGCTGCGAAGCTTCTCCCGACAGAAGCGGCGCGAACCATCGGGGCGGCCGGTGACCCCCGCCCTGGGCTGTCCCTCCCCGTGTGCCCCCGGGGTGACGGCTCACGGGACCGGCGGGTCGAGACCCCGGGCGCGGAGCCAAGCGGGCACAGGGGCAGCGTGCGGGCGGTCGCGGTGGCGGCGCTGGCCCTCGCAGGCGAGCTGGGGTTTAAATTCCACCATATGTAAATGATCATCTTCGAAAGGGGATCGCTGTAAGCCAGAGCAGATGAGTCACCCGGGGCTTCCACCGCCCGGCCGGGGATTTGTCTAATTGCAAATCTGTTCCTGAAATGCGAGGTCCCGCACCTCCACCCGTCCGCTCCGCCGACCCCGCCGCACCGGGGGTCCCGGGGGGTCCCGCACGCCCCGGCCCTGCCCGCGGGAGCTGGAAGAGCTCCAGCAGCCCCAGATGGTTTTGACAGGCAGCCAGCTGCGGGCCGTCAGCCCTGGGAACCATCGCCCCAGAGCTGCTCCGGCAGCGCCGAAACCTCGTTGCTTCCTCGCGCCGCCGGCGACCCGCGGCGGGGGGCCCTGCCATGGCGCTGATGCAGCACCGGAGCGATGCCAGCTCTGGCAAAGCCACAGCGGGCAGCAGCACGGGGCGGCACGTCGCAGGCGTTTGGGTCTCCGAAAGCGAGCGCTGCTGCCGGAGCCGGGGCCTCCGCGGTGGCCGCGGGCAGACGGGGGAACTGAGGCAGGAGGCCGAGCCCTTGGCGAAGGGACGTAGGGCCGGCGCCTGCCCGGGTGCTCCTGGCTCCCTCTGCACCGGGGCGAGACCCCTGAGCCCGCTGCTGTGGGGGGACAGGGAAGCCCCTTCCTAAAGGATTGTCACCACAGCAGCGACAGGGCCACCCCCTCCCCACAGGGACCCCTCCCTGGGGTGAGGAGCCCCGGCCGCCGAGCAGCCCCGGTGCGGGGGGGGACGATCGTGAGCCGGTCCGGAGCGGGGACCCAGGCACGGGCAGCTGAAGGGTCAGGGAGCGGGTCACGAGCTGGGCTGGGGGCTGCACCCCGAGCCCCCGATCCGGCTGCCCCATGCAGGCAGCGCAGGCAGGTGTGCCACTGGGGATGGGCCCAGGGGGGAGCGGGGGGCTCCCCCCATCCCCGAACCTCTGCCCGCCCCCGATTGCGGCACGTCCGGCCGGGCCCCAGGACCTGCTGCCATTTCTCCTGCGGTTTGGGCCAGAAATAGGGCGATGGAGCAACACCGCGCCCTTGCCCAACCGCCCCGCTGCCGGGCGGCTGTTTGCTTTGCTGACAAAGGACCTGCTCTCCTCTCTGCTCTTTTTTTTTTTCTCCTTTTAAATAAACCCTCATTCCTGTTAGTTCAGCTGTGCCGGAGCTGGGAGGCGGCCGCCTCCTCTGCAGCCCTTGAATCAGCCCTGGGGGCTGGGGCTCTGGGGGGGACGGGGGGCTCGGGGGCTGGGGGGCTCGGGGGGCACTGGCAGGCAATGCCCAGGCTGGGGGGAGCCAGCCCGGGTCCCAAGCCGAGGGTTGTCGGGGGGATGGTCTACACAGGAGCAGACTCAGGCGGGCGAAGGTGCTGGTGGGGCACCTGAGGCAGGGGGCACGTGTCCCCCGTCCCCCACCTCGTTAATTATCCCGGGTCTCCTTGGGAGAAACGGCTTCGCGTGGTGCCCAGATGCCAGGACCAGCCCCCACAGCCTGCACGGGCACCCAGGCATCGGGCTGGGGGAGGCACTTGGCGGCTAAGCCGCTGTCGCCGAGAAGTCCCTGACCCCCGGCCAGGGATCCGGCGGGATTACGACTCCGGGAATGTTCCCTGAGCGCCGTGAGCCGATTACCGGGCTGGATTCCCGGCCAGGAGCAGCCTTCAGCGAGCTGGATGGTGGCGGGGGGGCGAGACGGGCGACGGCTGCGACCCCGGGGCCGTGGGGGAGGACGCAGCCCTTCTCCCAGGAGGGGTCCACAGGGCTGCACTGCTGTCCCCAGCGCCCTGTCCCGCTCCGGTCCCCTCCTCGCCCCCGTTATCTGCCGCCGGCCCGGCCAGGCGCCGCAATCGCCTCCGCCGGCACGGGAGCACCCGGCCGGAGGCCCCAGGGCGCTGCCCTTTATCTGTGCCCCCGCCACGCCGCGGCACCGGCCGCAGCTAAACCGCCTTCGGGGTGGGGGGACGGTGGCCCCCGGCCGGACGACGACACTCGGGTGCCCCTTTCCCCGCGCAGGGGCCCCCTCGCCCTCCCCGGGGGCGGCTCATCCGCTCGGCTGCCTAATGCAATAAAGCTCTAATCAATATTTTAAAGAAAATAAATGGGCTCTCGTTAAGAGGCCGCAGGGCCCCCGCTCCCCGGCCAGCTTTGGGCTTTTTAAAGGAAAATAATCCACAGGAGAAAGGGGTTCAGGGCCCCGCGCCGGGGGCTCTTGCCTGCGGGGGCCGAGGGGATCCCCCACGCCTTCGCTGGAGCGCGGGGGGTCTGCACGGGGCTCCACGTCCCAGGGATCTGGAGGACAAATGGGCTTTTCCTTGGCCCCCCCCAGGCCCCCCCACGCTTCCCCCAGGAAAATCCCAGCTTCATCTTCCCGGGAGCCGCCGTGGCCCTGCCACGTGCGCAGCCACGGCTGGTCCACGGTGGGCCGGGGAGGGAAGGGGGGGTCCGCTCTCGCCCCCGCTGCGCCCAGCGGGCCGCTCGCAGAGGTTGCAGAGTTGCTTTCGTTTTGGTTTTTTTTCTCCCCCAACCGTTGCACTTTGAAACGCCGTATCTCAGGGGAGCGCGGCACAAGATAAGGGCTGAGGTTTTCGCCCCCCACGTGCCGCCGGCACAGTTCAGGCGTCCCTGTTTGGGACAGCTTAAGAAACCTCCCACCCCCCCCAAAGCACCAGCACCCCACTGCCGGCACAGCCTCCCCCCAGCACCGCGTCGGCTTCCTGAAGCCTCCGATGCTTCGTGCGAACGGGAGCAGAGTCGGGGGGTTAAACATCAGCCTGCAGTGCCCCAAAGGGGCACCCAAAGGGGCACCCAAAAAGGGGCACCCAAAAGAGAGCCCAGTGGCTGCAGCAGCCGGGGGAGCACTGGGAGACAGACCCCCCCCCGCCCCAGCTGCCCTCCCGCAGGACATGGTGACGGGGTGACGGGGTGCAGGCGCCCGAGGGAGCGCAGGAAACTCCAAAAGGGGCAGAGGCAGGAAACTCCGGCCCGTGGGCTGCCAGCGCACCCCGGGCTCGCGCTCCCGGTATTAGTAGGGTGCAGCGATAGTGGGAATGAAACAGAAAGGGCAGGAGGGGGGTTCACCGCGGGGCAGCCCCCCCACCCGTCGGACATCAAAGCAGGTTTTCCCCCGGCAGCCCCGTGCCAGCAGCAGGTCGCCGGCCAGGTGTTACGCAGCAGCGCCTGGTTTTTGGCAGGGGTTGGCTGAGCCACTCGTGCTCCGGCGGCTCGTCAAAGCCCGGCCCCCCCATGAGCATCCCCCTCCGGAGCGGCGGCACGACAGTGAACGCCCGTTGTGTGAGACCCTGTGAGCCCTGGCACCCGGCCATGGTGCTTGGGGGGGGGGGGCCGGGGCTCTCCCCCTCTCCCCCAGCCCCGTGGCCGCCCACAGGCAACCAAGTCCCCCGCGGCTGAGCCCGGACACGCCGGCATCGCCCCGGCCCCCCGTCGTGCCTTTTGGGGTGAGGTCAGAGACGATCCCAAACCCAACCAAGGGCGAAGGCGGCCCCAGCCCAGTGGTGGTGTGGGGCGACGTGCCAGCGTCCCGCTGGACCCCTCCACCCCCGGTGTGGCTACAACAGGGCAAGACCGAAGTGAAAGCGAGCCTGCCCGCGCTGCTGGCTGAGGACGTGGCAGCCGCTCCCCACGGGGAGCCTCCTCCGGCCCCAAAAATGCCTCTTACCCCCCCCACCCCCCCGAGGAGCCATCGTGCCCTCGGCAGCCGCTGCCCCCCGAGCCCCCCGCCACGCCGGGGGCTCCTTTGTTCTGCTGCCTGCGCGGGCAGTGCCCCGGGTCAGCCGCCGAGCTGACCTCTGCCTGCGCGGTAGCCATCCCGGGGGACGGGGAGGTGCCACGCGCCGGCTCCCTAACCTCCCTAACCTCCATAACTCTTCCTCGCGCCCTCCCCTTCCTCCCCCTGAACTGGGCCCCCTCCTCCTCCTCCTCCTCTCCCTGGCCCCCCACGGTTTGCAGGAATCTGGCCCGGATGGGTCAGTAAAACCGGGCGGTGGAGGACGGTGGCAGCGCCTGGCGAGCGTCGCCCCCCCAGGCCAGGGACACCGGGCCCTGACACCGGGCTGGGCCGTTCACCCGCAGCCGCAGGGGACCCGGCGAGCCCCGGCGGCGCTGGGGGCCGGGGCTGGAGCAGAGCCCTGCGCTGCTCGGGGGCACCCGGCTCCCCCAGACCGAGCCCACACAGCCACAGCGCGGCCCCGGGAGGTGCTGGGGGGGGGGGCCCAGCTCCGCCGGCGCACGCCGGAGGCCGCACGCTCCCTGCAAGCTTGGGGGAGAGCGGAGCCGCTCCCAGCGCCGAGTGGGGAGGAGCTCCTTGGCGAAAAAAGGGGAACCCCAAAATAAACCCCTTCCTTGAGGAGCGTTTCCCCGCCACGGCGGGAAGGCCCAGCGCCACGTCCCCACTGGCTCTCCCGCGCGGAGGGACCCACCCGCACCCCGGTGCTTTCCCAGCGAGGGAGCTGGGTGGGGAAGGGATAAAGCACCCCCTGCCCAGGGGGCCACGGCAGCCGCCCCGCGCCAGCGCTCGCTGTTTACATTCCTGCTGCTCCTTCCCAGGCCGCGGCGGCCCGGCTGCGCCGGCGGGGCTGGGGCGGCCGGCGGCACGCGTTGGAGGGTGGCCAGGAGGAGCTCCCGGCCAGCGCCGCACCGAGCAACCCCCTGGCCCAGGGCCAGCGGCCGCGGTCCAAGCGCTGGCGCGCTGACGTGCCGGGGAAAGCCTCTCCCGGCCGGGTGCTTCGCCTCCTCCTCTCCTCCGCCCCCGGCACAGCGGTGGCAGCCGCTTTCCTCCCACCTCCGGCTGTTTCCACGATTAACCGCCATGCCGGGCTCTCCCCGCAGACCCTGGGAAGCTTTCCGCTGGGGAGCGAAAGGGAGGGAGAGGGGGGGCTCAGCCCCTTTTGCCAGCACAGCCTGGGGGGCAGAGGGTGTGCTGGGACTCTGGCTGATGTCCCCAAGTGCCGTGGCTGCGGCAGGGACCCGGCGGAGGCTATGGCAGGTCCATGGCGCGTCCGCGGACCGTCGCACCAGCGCGGCACGGGTCCTGCGGGCACCGCCAGCCCCCCAGCCCCAGCCCTCCCCACTGGATCCCGGGAGCTGGCAGCCACTGCCAGGCCCCCCGAGCCGGCGCACAGGTCTGGTACGGCACCGACACGGTGACAAACAGGAAGATCACGGCTGCGGTATCGAAAAAGCCTTTTCACAGATACAAGATCACGTCCCCGGCCCCTCGCACCCCGACGGCAGGAAGCACAAAAAAGAGAAACCACAAGAAGCGGAGGCGGCGTGGGTGCAGCGGCACGAGCGACACGCGGGGCAGAATCATCCCCGCAGCCCGGCAGGAGCGCGCCGGGGAGGGCAACGCACGCTCCGCGCTGGCTTGTACTTTCCCTGCCAGCCCCGTCGCGAGGCTGCCCGCGCCCAGACGTGCCGGCAGATCCCAGCAGCTCCTTCCCCCTTTCGGGAGGGACGCAACAGCCCCTGCCCCTTCCCCTTTGGGCTGCCGCATCCCTCCCGAAAGGCCACTGTGCCCCGGCCGCCCCATCTGGGTCCCATCTGCTGCTGTTGGCTCCCGTCCCTTCCCCCAGCCCCAAACTCAGATGTATTTAAACACACACATCAAAGGCACCGGGCAGCCCCCGGGGAGCCCCAGCTCGCAGCACATTTCCTTCTATTAGCCGAAAGCGGGGCGCAGCGAGCTCCAGCGCCGGGAGAGAGCGGAGCGTGCCTGCCTCCTGCCAGGCCGGCTCAGCCGGCGCGGGGAGGGCAGCGGAGGGGCAGCCACGGCGCTTCCTCCCCCGTTTCACTCCTCAGCAGCATTTTGGCAGCGGCAGGGGGGCAGCTCTGCCCCCAAACACCCGCAAGGCCGGAGCCATGTGCGGGGCATCACCTCCACGGTGACAGGGAGCAAGCCAGGTCCTGACTGAACGGCTTGGGGAGGGTGGAGGAGAAGAGAAACAAGAATCCCTTCAGAACTGCAAGTTTGGGGTGTTCTTTTCCATCATTTTCAGCAAGAACCCCCCCAGGTCCCTGCGGCAAACCCCATCACGCTGCCTGCGCCGGGCCGGGCCACGGCGCCAACTGGGACACAGGATCCCACCAGAGCCACCGACCAAAGCGACAGGGGAGGGGGCGAGGCTGAGCCCGAGCACCGAAACCCCGCAGAAATCCCACGCGTTCTCAGCGGCAGCGATGGCAGCTCCATCTGAGAACAAGGCTGCTGGGGGCGGCGCTGCCGGAGGCATCTCGCCGAGCCGAGGAGCAGGGGAGGGACGGGCACGGCGGGGGCACGGCGGGGGCACGCGCGTCTCGGCGGGCGCTTACTTGCTTGAACTGCTCCTCGTAGGTCCAGTCGCCGTGGTCGGGCGCCGGCGGCGGGGGCTGCGCGTGGCCCAGTCCGGAGGGGCCCCGCTCCTGCCCGCCCGGCAGCCGCTGCGGCTCGCCCCGGTAGTGCTGGGGGGCCGGGGGCTTGCGGAGCAGCAGGGATCCCGCGCCCGCCCGCACCGCCTCTGCCGAGCTGAGCCCTTCCTCTCCCATGTCTTCTTCTTCCTCATAGTCTTCCTCATCCTCCTCCTCCTCTTCTTCCTCTTCCTCCTCCTCCTCGCCCAGGTCCTCTTCAAAGTCGTCTTCATCCCACTTGCCCTTCCTAGAGCGGGGGAGAGCAGAGATTTGCACCTGCACGAGGTGGGGGTCTGGCCCCCCCAACCCGACCCCTCTCCCCCTGCCCCGCAGGCCAGATCCCGTCCCTCCAGGTGGGGGCACGTTTCCATGAGCCCCCCCCACCCCCGAGCCCCACAGCCCACCCCACGGCCACGGGGCACATGGGGAAGGCGGCGAAGCCCCGGCGCAGCCCCGCTGGCGGGTGGCAGCCCCCCGGGGCACCGCGGGCGTCCCGGGACAGCAGCTCCCGGGGAGCAGAGCTCTGCCAGATGGCTCCCAGCCTGTTCCCTGCCCTGGAGAGGACGCGGGCTGGGAGGAGGCAGCCGCGAGGGCTCTGCATAATTTAAAGCCGGACAGGATCCTGTCGCTGCCCCATGTGGCTCCCCGGGCAGAGATGAAATGTCACCCTGCGCCAGCCCGGCACGAGGAATCACGGCTGCCGAGCCGAGGCGCTGCTCTCAGCAACTCCTGCCCCGGGACATGCCACTGGCGCTGACCCACCTCCCCGCCCCGAGCTGCAGGAAGCTCCCAGCCCCCCGGCACAGCCCCAGCAGCCTCCGAAGGGAAGCCAGAGGCCGCAGCCGGCCACGCCAAAACCTGCCGGGGCTGGGCCGCATCCCTGCCCCTTCCCCGGACCCCTAATTGCTGCTACTCCGGGCAAGCGTATACTCACAGATCCTCCTCCTCCTCAGAGCCCATCTCCTGCTGGTACCCGCCATCCTCTTCCTCCTCCTCGCCACGCTCCTCCTCCTCCTCCTCCTCGTCCGAAGCCTGACTCTCGTCCGACAGCCCCGGGCTGGACGAGTGGCTGAGGCCGGCGGCCGCGGCCCTCATGGCGGCCAGGGCGGCCATCTGCGCCCGCTGGATGTGCGCGCTCTCGGGCTCCGCTCCCTCCTCCGAGGGTGCCGGGGCTGGGTCCTGGCCACGGGCCCGGGCCGGGGTGCTGGCGGGGGGCTGCCCCGGGGCCGGCGGGGGCTGCGCCGGGGGGGGCGTGGAGCGTTGCTGCTGCTGCTGCTGCTCCTGCTGCCGCGCTTCCAGCGCCTGCTGCAGCCGCGCGCGCTGCTGCCGCTGCAGGTTTTCCATCACCGCCTGCAGCTTCATGGCTCTGCCAGAGGACGGCGGGTCCCCGGGGGGGTGGGGGGCGATGCACCCGGGGGGCAGCGCCCGGGAGGGGTGGGGGGCAGCGCCCGGCAGGCTGCCGCGCTCCAGCGGGGCCGGAGGCCAAGGCCGGGCAGCACCGGGGCGGGGGGGCAGCCCAGGCCTGGGGGGGGCGAGGGCAGCGGCGGGTCCGCAGCGCCGTCGGGGTGTCAGGGCAGAGGGACGTGGCCCCCGACCCCCCTCAGCCTTGCCCCGACGTCTCCTTCTCTCGAGGGCTCTGGCGGGAGCCGCGGGCACGGGGCCGCTCGTCGGGATCGGGGTGCTGCTGCCGGCAGGCGCCGAAACCTCCGCGGGCTCAACAGGCAGCGGCGGCAGCCCGGCACATCGCCCCCTCCCTCGCTGGGCACCTTCCGGGGGGGCGGCAGCCTCGGGGTCAACGCGGCGTCCCCCTGCTCGGGGCCAGGCGTCCCTAGTCCTCGGCCGGCTCGGCTTCCGGCAGGCGTGGGCGCAAACCTGCCGGGAGAAGCAGAGGAGGGTCAGCGGAGCTGCTGGCAGGCGCTGGCGAGCAGGAAGGAGTTAAAGACAGTGCAGGAGCCTCATTAATCTCGAGCTAATGAGATAGGGAGGCCGAGCCCTGCTGCTGAGGGGGAAGGGGCCTGCCGGACCAGATAGCCCTGCCTGGCCCTGCAGGCAGCGGATACCGGGATACCAGCGCCTGCAGATAACACCCGCAGGGAGGGCGCTGGGGGGGCTGTCCGACACGTCCCCCACGGGGAACAGGGTACATCCCCACTCGGGGACACCGGGGACACGCGGGGAGCACTGGGCTGTGGTGGGGGCAGGAGCAGGCAGCTGCCAGGCCAGCGCTGGGGCGCGAGTGGCACCGGGGTCCGCACTGCATGGCATGGGGGCCCCTCGCCCAGCGGGGTCCCACAGCGTGGGGGGACCCGCGTGTCCCCAGGGCAGCCTCCTGCGGGACGGGCAGGCAGAGCCTTGCTCCTCGAAACCCCGGCAAACAGGCTCTGCCGGCCGCCCCCCCCCGAGCCCCCGCACTTCTCCCCTTCCCCGGGGGCTGCAGGTCCTCCGGCGTGACGTGGGGCTGCGGGCGGCTCGACTCTGCTCCACCCCGCCGGCACGCCCCGGAGAAACCGGCACATCGTGGCTGGGCCCCATGACACCCCCACGCCCCGGCATCCCGGCCTGGATCCCCCCCGAGCCGCGGCGCAGCCGGCCCCGGGCAACGTCGGTGTGACCTCGCCTGTGCCGAGGGCAGGGAGGGAGCTCGCCGCGCTGCCACCGCGGTCGCGCCACGTACGGGCATCGATCGCCCCGGTCCTGCTGCCCGCACGCACCCCGGGACCCCGGCAGGGCCCGAGCCAGGGCTGGAGCCGGGGCTGGTGGGGGCCGCGGGGGCAGGGCAGTGGCAGCACGCGGGGCCGGCAGCTCAGGCGCGATCCCGCGAGTTCTGGAAAGGGGAACCCGCTTCCAGCGCGACTGGGCGGCCGGGCCGTGGCCGCTTCCCCCGCGCCTCGCTGCGGCGGCGGCCGCATCCGCTCCCAGCCCTGCCGCGCTCGGCTCACGCTACGAAGGCGCCGCCACCGCGGGAGCCCCGGGCTACCGGCTGCGCCCCGGCCACCGCTGCCGCCTCCCAGGACACTCGGGCACTGCCCAGCCTCTGCCCGTGCCTCAGTTCCCCCCCCCCACCCCCCCGGCCGTCTCCATCTCGCCCGCGCGGAGCCAGGGAGGTGTTGGGGAGGTGTTGGGGCAGGGACCCCCCCTCGCCGGCCGTGGCTGCGCTCCCCCCTGAACTCCGGCCCTTGCGCCTGCGAGAGCCACGAGCGAAACCGGAGCGAGCCTCCTCCCGGGCACGTGCTCCCCCGGCCCCGTGCCGCCGCCACCGCTCTGCCTCGCCACGAGTCGCCAAATCACTCAGTGCCGGCACCGGCGCGGCCAGAGCCGGGAGCGGAGCTGCCTCCTCGGGCACCCCGGGCCGTGGCCGCGCCGCCACGTCCCTGCGGACAACCGGAGCCCAAGCGCGGCCGGAGCCTGCCGGGCGGCGAAGCCGGAGCCAGGGGACCGTGGCACCCCGGCCCGGCGGCCGCGGTGACCTTGAGCCGTGCCCCTTTGTCCCTCCCGGCCGCGCGGGGCCGGTGTCCCCCCCATGCGCGGGCGGTGCCGGGCGGCACCGGGGGATTCCGACAGCGGCACCCGCGTCCCGCGGGGCAGGTGCTCGAGAGCGGCGGCGGCGACGCCGGGCTAAAAATACGCGGCGGGGGTGTGACGGATGGGGCCTTTGTGCCACCGACGCCAGGCCTGGCCACAGCCGGACACCCCCACCCGCTGCCCCCCGACCCCCGGGGGGGTCACGGCTCCGCCTGGGAGGGGGCTGCGAGGGCGGCGCGGAGGTCGAAGGGGGGAGGAGGAGGACGGGGAGCCCGGGCGCGGCGGGTGCCCGTCCCGGGGGACAGACAGGGCTCGGGGGCCGCGGGAGGGACCCCCGGGGCGAGCAGGGGGCTGGTCCCCAGGGCTGAGCCCGGCCCCGGCCCCGCTCCCGGCGGCACCGACTGCGCCTCGCCCAGCGTCGGGGCCAGCGGCCCCCAGCTGAAACCGGGGACGGGGGCGGCGGGGCCCGGCCCCGCGAACCGGGGGGTGAACGGCCGCCCCCGGCATGGGGAGACGAGGCCGGGCTGGGCCAGCAGCTCCCGGTCAGCGCGGAGCCCGGCCCCGACCCCTCCTCCGGCCGCGGGCCTGGGGCTGCCCCGGCCGGGGGCAGAGTGCGGCGGCAGCGGCCCCGTCCCATCTGCCCGCCGGGCGGGGCGGGGCGCGGGGGGCTCTAACCGGCCGGGACAGTAACGCCCGCAGGGCACGGAGGGCCCGGGCCAGGCGCGGGGGCGGTGCCGGCCGGGAGCGGCCGCGGGAGCGCGGGGCGAGGGGGGGAAGCGCCGGCCCCGCGCAGGGGAAGCGGCCGGTAACCGGCCGCGGGGGGGAGGGGACGCGCCGCTGCCGCCCAACAACCGTCCGCGGGGGTCCCAGCCCGCCCAGGGGATGCGCCCGGTACGCGGCCCCGGTCCCGCCCAGTCCCCGAGCGCGGGGGGATACCCCGGCCCCCGGTACCGGCCGCGGCGGGAGGAGGGCGGCGGGGGGGAAATCCCGGTACCGCGCGCCAGGCCGGTGCGGCGGCGCGTCCCCGCTTACCCAGTGGAGGCCGTGCGCCGCGAAGCCGCATAGCAGCCGCGGCCCCCGGGGCTCGGGCTGCGGCGGGGCCGGGGTGCGCTCGGTGCCCGCACGGTGGCTGCTCTCCCCGCGGGCGGGCGGCGGGGCCCGGAGCCGCCCCGCCCCGCGCCGCCATTGGCCCGCCGCGCCCGCGCCGCCCCGCCCCGCGCCGCCATTGGTCCTCCGCGCCCGCCCCGCCCCGCCCCGCCTCCCCATTGGCCTGTTGCTGCCGCCGCATGCAAATGTAGCGCGCGCGGGGCCGCGGGGCCGGCCGGGAGCGCAGCCGCAGCGCCGCCCCGCGGCCGGGCGGGGACACGCAGCCGTGCGGAGCGCGGCCCCTTTAAGAGCCCCGTGACAGCGGGAGCGGCGCGGGGGGGGATTTAAAGGGGCCGCAGCCCCGGCAGCCGCCGAGCCCCGGTGCTACGGGCTCTCCCCGTACCCCCCCCCCCCCCCCCGTGACCTCGCCTGGCGACGCCCCGGGGCGTGGCTCCCTGCGGCCCCGCCCCTCCGACGCCACTTCCTGCGGGAGGCGCGGGGCCGCGGCGGTCCCGGGGCCGCCTGTGCCGGGCCGAGCGGGCCATGGTGGTGCTGCGGGGCGGCGCGGGCCCGGAGGAGCCCTACCCGTGAGTCCGGGGCCGGGCGGGCCGGGGGCGGCTGGGGCCCGCCCGCGAGGGGCTGCCGCGGGCCCGGCTGCGGCCTCCGCTCTCCGGGCTATCAGTGCGGCCGC
The DNA here is from genome assembly GCF_031877795.1 of Strix aluco. Taxonomy (NCBI): domain Eukaryota; kingdom Metazoa; phylum Chordata; class Aves; order Strigiformes; family Strigidae; genus Strix; species Strix aluco. The sequence goes on along the minus strand of NC_133959.1, from coordinate 565,446 downwards.
GGCTCCGTCCCTGCTCCGCTCCAGCCCCCGCCGGTTCCCCCCGCGGCCGCCGGGAGAGCTTTTTCCCCAGGAACACGCCTGGAGCCGGGGGCGGAGGTGTCAGGGGCAGGAGGCCGCGATGAGGATAAGGGGCTGATTAGCGTTTGCCCCGCGGGAGGTCACGGGGCTCCCCGGGGACACCGGGGGTGGGAGGCGATGTGCCGTGGGGCAGCCGGGCCCGGGTCCCTCGGCGGGCCCGGGGTCACTCGGCCTCTGCGCCGGGTGACGGAGGCCCCGGGACGGGGCTGCCCCGCCGGGTTTTCCCTCCCCGGGCGCCGCAGCCCCGCCTGGCAGCGGGGGGAGCGTCGGGGCCGGGTCCAGCTCGTGGAATGATCGACAGGAACCGGGTGAAAATCTCCCGGTGGGGAACAAGGAGCTTCTTGTTTCTTGCCTGGAGAGGAGAAGCCGCTGAACTCTCCCTGCGGCGGCCCCGGAGCTGCCGAGCTCCTCTCCGCGGGGTCGGTGTTTGCCCCGGTTCCCCGGGAAGGAGCTCGGCGGCGGCCGGGCTGTGGGATCCCCGGGCTGAGGTTACCGATAAGGGACTGAACGTGGAGCTCGTCCGAGAGCGGCTGCTGGCTCCTGGCCGGGCGCCCGGCGCAGCCCGGCTCTGCTGGCACGGGCCTTAAGGTCACCGTCCCCTGGGAGCCTCCCGGCTCGGGAACGAGCCCCGCGGCCCTGCCGAGCGCCGGCGGGCGGAGGCGGCCGTGCCAAGCGGCCGAGGCGGGGTGCCAGCCCGCCAGCACGCGTCGGGCAACCTCGGCACCGCCACAAATGGCCCCGGAGGCCTCGGGGAGCGGGAGGCGCGTGCGGCTCAGCCACCCCGCTGCTGCCGAGGAGCTGGGGCTGCGCCTGGGTGCGGGGCAGGGGAGGGCTGGGCCGGGGGGTCCCGGCAGCTCTAGGGGTGCTCCCGCCCTGGTGACACTTGCACGGCTATTTTTAACGTCTTCTTTCCCCCCTCCGGCGGAGGCTGGAGGATGAGCCCTTCTCGTTGTCCCACTGCCCAGAGTTAGGGCTCCCCTGTCCCTAAGAACAGGGTAAATATTCACTGCGAGTTGCCTCGGGCTCCTCTCTGAAGGGCTTTTTCTGTGGCACAGCCCCTGGTAGTGCCAGGCTCGAGCTACAAGCTCCGTCTTGTACTCAAATCTCCAAACTGGGGCCGGCAGTAAGGTGACTCCCTCTATTTATTTATTTTTTTTAACCACCTTTGTATCAAAACTTGATCTGCGAGCCCTGGTCATTCTCTGTTTGCAGCTTGGGTTACAGCTCCCCACCCGCCTGTTAGTCATCGCCGGGATACAACGTGCATCCCTTTTATTTCTTCCAAGGCCACCCCTGCCACTGCTTTCTCTCCAGCTGGAAGGGGGAGAGGTTGTTCCCTGCCCCCCTCAGCAGCAGAGGCCCCGTCACTGACCCCATCCAGGGGAAGGGAAAAAAAAAAAAAATCAAGGCTTTGGTGTGGGTAAGCAGCTGGCTGCCTTCCCGGGCTGGCGGGCCGTAATCGGGCGGCACAACGCGCTCTGCCCTGGCTGCTGAGGACGGTTGTGCCGGCGCCTGATTGCGGTGCTGGGTCCCCCCTGAGCCCCAGGTGCTGGAACGGCAGGGACACGGCAGGGACACGGCAGGGACACGGCAGGGACAGCCGTGCCTGGCTGGGGCAGGGCCCCGTGGAAGGGCCGAGCCCGCGGTGCGGCAGCGGGCAGCCGTGGCAGCCTCGCTGCTCCCCTCCCAGCCCTGCCCGTGCCGGCGCGTGGGGGTGGTTTGTTTTGGTGCAGTTGGTTTTCTCGACCACCTTCTGCTGCGCTGAAGGAAACCCGCACAAACCGGAGGGGAAGCTGCGACGCGAGTGGGCAAAGAACAAGCGAGAAGATAGTGAAACTTCCTGTCTTTGGCAGAGTTTTAGTGAACTTTGAAACCAGAGCGGTTGCGTTAAATGCCCAGTGAGCTTCTTGCTCATCCCTTGGTTTAACTTTCTCGTGAAATCGTCTAAATTTTATGGTTGTTCCTAAACTGTACCCATGTCTTACGCCCTGACCGTCAAAAGCCAAACACCTTTGGGTGTACCCGGGAGCGGCGCCGTCTTCCTCCCAGGGGCTGTAGCTTTACGGCAGCGAAGGCTCCTGCCGCTGGGGCTGGCAGCTCGCTGCCCGCTCCCAGTGGTGCTGGGGTGGCCGGTGTCTGTCCCGCCGCCACGTCCCCAGAGGACGGAGAACCAGCGAAACCAGCCCTTGCTGGGGCTGGGGAGTGGTGGGGAACAGCCGCAGCAGTGTAACGGTCTGGAGGGAAGAGCTGGCCCAGCCCGTAATTCCGTGGCCAGGGCGGGGTCATGGCAGCCATCGCTGGCCGGCGGGGGGCCCGTCGCCGATGGCCGCAGAGGCCGCGTGGCCCGACGGCGCCGGCGGCTCAGCACGCTCCGGATGGGTGATGGAAAACGTGGGGTGCAGCGGGTGTCTGGCTGCATGGGGCCCATCCAGGTCCCTCCCCAGCCTCTGCTTCCACACAAATTAATCCCTTCGTTTTGCCTTGCATGCTGGTGGAGTTAATTACCCAGAACGTCCGGCTGCCTTAGCCGGAGCCCTTGGAGCAAGCCATGGCTCGGCAGCGCGCCGTGGGGCTGTCAGCGTGACAGAGGGCGCAGGGCCCCGCGGAGGAGCCTGCGGCGCCCGTTGCACTGACCCTGATTGCTGACGGTGCTCTGCCTCCCGTCCCCACCGCGGGCTCTCCCCGAGCAGCTCCCTGTCCCCGCGCTGCTCGAGCCGCCCTGGGGGTCTCTGCTGGGCTCAGTCCCCTCTGCCCTGGGTCCCTGCAGGAGGATCGAGGACTGCCTGCCCCCGCTGGAGGACTCCCCGTCCAAGAGGTTCTCCCCCTCCAAGCGCAAGCAGTATTACATCAACAAGGCCATCCGCAACTCCGACCTCATCCCCCGTGCCAAGGGCCGCAAGAGCCTCCAGCGGCTGGAGAACAGTAAGGGCCCGGGGCGGGCTCCGAGCGCTGGCTCTCCCCGCGCTGCGTCTCCTTCCCAGCTCAGGCAGCTGCTGCCCCTAAACCCTGTGCTGCGGGGGGAGCTGGGGGCGCAGGGCCTCTCCGGAGGCTCTGCCTCCCCTCTCAGGGCCTTTGCTCTTCCCCCCAGCTCGCTACCTGATGACGCTTCTGGAGCGCGACGAGTGCGGGAGCGACGAGGGAGAGCTCGCCCACTCCGCCACCCCGAGCATCTTCGCCGAGGCCTGTAACAACGAGACCTACGTGGAGGTAGGCGCAGCCGCCCGCCTGCCCGGGGCTTATGGGGGGGCCCTGGCACGGCACCCGCAGTTCTGGCAGCACGTGCTGTCCGTACCTCGTTCCTCTGAGCCCGGGAGCCCTCTGCCTCCCCGGCCTGAGCTGCAGCTCCTGCCCCGTGTTGGCCTCGGGCTGATATCTGCGTGCCCGGTGCCCGCGGGGGGAGTTCAGCTCCCGGGGCCCCTGGTCCTGCAGCCTGTGGGGCGGGGGATCTCCGGGCAGACGGAGGGTCTGCACAGTGTGAGACCCAGGTCTTGCTCAGCGGGGGCTGCTGCCGCCCCTGGCAGCGCCCAGAGCCCTGCGCGTGCCCCAGCGTTGCACCCGCGGGGCGCCGGACGCCGGGTGAGCTGCAGCGCTTCCCCCCGGACAGGCCCCTTGCCAAACGCCTCTTGCCTCACGCCGGTGTTGCGGTGCCGGCTCTGTAACCGGGCGTTTTGAAACTCGGCTTCTCCCCAGCGTGATGCTCAGGGCTCTGGCTGCAGAGCGACCTGCCCGCGCCGTGCGTGCACTCTTGGCTCTGCAGAGCTCTTCTCTCGCTCAAGCCAGGCTTAGGGAGCCCGATGTAGACCTGGGTTTGAGGCTGGATTGCACGGATGGGCTGTAGTGTCAGCGCTTGGACTCCCAGTAACCATTAAAAAACCACCTTTGTGTGTTGGCTCCGAGTGTTAAATCTGCATCTCCTCCCAAATTAGTTGGTACAAGCTATAGTGGACAATCAGGAGCTGGAGAGGCTGGGAGAAGGGTCGTCATGGCTGCGGCTCCTGGCTGCCTCGGCTCTGCCCAGCCCCGTCCCTTCCCTTCTCCGAGCTGCCGTCCCTGCTCTGCCTGGGCCGTCCCTGGGCACGGGTGGGTGAGGAGGAGGCTCACGGGGTGCCCCTGCACCGCCGGGTGCTCCCTGGAGGCCTCTGCAGTGGGGGCTGGTGGCTTCTGTTGTCAGATCTGGAACGACTTCATGAACCGGTCGGGAGAAGAGCAAGAGCGAGTCCTGCTCTACCTGGAGGAGGAGGCCAGGAAGAAGCACAAGAGGAAGCTGCCCGCCAAGAACGAAGACAAGTGGAAAGGTGCTGGGAGGGGGCGCTGGGTGGGGAGGGCCTCTCCCTTTCCTCCCTTGCACATGTTCTGGGAAGGGCCCTCTTCCCCGAGGGCTGCATCCTGCTCCCTGCAACATCCGCTCGCTGCGGGGCCAGGGCATGGCTGAGCCGCCCCCTCGGGCGCCGCAGTGGGGCAGAGCTGAGGGGTTTATGCCCAGCAGACCCCCCATGGACGCGGGAGGGGCTGGGGCGATGGGCACAGCGGCTGCCCCCCGAACCTCAGCACCCTCCAAACGCTTCTGGGCTGGGGGGGGGGTTGCTGGTCGGTGGGTGACTGCACAGATCCAGGATCGAAGGAGGGGGCCAGCTGGGGTGCTCCGGGGTGAGGGGGGGCGTTGCGCCCCTTCCCAGAGGCGATGCCTTGCGGCTGCGGCCGGAGCCGTCCCGCGGGCGCGGGGGATGAGCCGTGTCCAAGTCCCGCCTGTCCTCTCTCCGCCAGCTCCAGAGCACGCTGCCTACACGCCCGAGGAGTGCTTCCAGCGCATCAGCCGCCGCCTGCGCTCCACCCTGAAGCGGGGCAGGATCCCCATGGTGAGCCGGGGGCTGCGGGGCTGGGGCGGGCAGGGCTGCGGCTGCCGGTGCCCCACGGGCTGCTCCGAACGGGGCCGCGTCCCCTGACCCAGCGCGGGGGTGCTGAGCCAGCCAAGGGCTGAATTTCTGATGGGCTCCTGGGGAACGTGCTCCGGTTCTCGTATGACCTCTGCAGCGGTGGCTGATTGCAAACAGACATTCAGCTCCCTGTGCAGAAGCGTTTTCCTGGCTCAGTTCAGATTTTTCTGGTAGTTACAGGACATTTTTGTGTGGTTGTTTCCCAGTCTCCGCTCGATGAGCAGCAGGTGACGGGCGAAGCCCAGCGTGTTCGCCCACAGGGGCAGCAGTGGAGCCTTTGGGGTCTTCAGGGTGGTCCACACAAGGCTGTTTGGACAAACTCAGATGCATTTTGGAAGGGGTAGAACTGCATAAACTGCTGAGCAGACAGTTAAGCCTGAGAGGAGAGGCAAGCGAGGCCTCGTGCCGCCTGGCTGGGGGAGCCGAGCCGCCACGCGTGGCCCCTGCGCCCCGGGGGTGCCTGGCTCCCTGCTCCCTCTTGTCAATGGGGCTGTTTTCCTGCTCTGTTTGTTTTCCTTGCTCTAATTAGAGTCTCTAAAAGCAGCCTCAGCTCCTCCTGCCCGCTGGCTTCTGCTCAATTTGTTCTCAAGTGAGACTTGCTTCTGCTGTTTGTCTCTGGGGTTGGGGTGCTCCGGGGAGCTGCGTCGAGCTGGTCTTTGACTGTCGTGAGAAAGGGAGATGCCAAGCACGAGGCTGCCCTGGCGGCCGCCGCGCTGAGCGCGGGGGACGATGCTTTGGCTCGCAGAGCACCGAGCGGGCAGGGGCCGGATTCTTCCCCGCCTCGGGGGCTGGAGAGGGGAGATGTCTCCTTTCCTTGTGCCTTCCTGCCGTCTGGCATCCAGGTGACTTGCCTGGGAGCCGCTGGTGGCAACTCCTCGGGAGTCAGAGGCCCCGTCGCGCAGGGGCCGTGCAGAGGTGGCGGGGGAAGGCGGTTGCGTTCCCAAAGAGCCCGCGGCTCGGCCTGGCCCCGGCTGGGGCAGCAGCTCCTCGAAGGGGAAAGGCAGCGCGGGGCTGTGTGGGGCGGGGGGCTGTGCCCACGTTGGGGCACACGCGGTGAGCGCTGGCTCCTCGCTCACCTGCTCTGCGGGGTCCGAGCAGGGTCTGGCCGCCGCTCCCCGCCTGCTGACACCCCCTTCCCCTGGCAGGGCACACTGGAGGGCCTGGAGGAGGAGCTGCTGGCCTTCTTCTCCGTCACCCCTCACTCCGTCTACACAGCGCTGATGGACAACAGGTATTTCCCCGCCTCAGGCTCTGCGGGCTGTCACCGCTCCAGGCTGCAGGGGGACTTGGGGGGCAGAGGAGCCCCCCGCCCTCCCGTCGGCCAGGCTCGGGCCTGGGACATTCGCCCGGTCTGGCCCCTGCGGAGCCCCCAAGTGAGGGATGCGCCGGGGGGTCCCCGCACGGGGGCTTGTGACACTTTGTGGCTGACCCGCGGGTGCGCGGGAGGGACGAGGGCAGGGCAGTGCCCAGGGGACGCAGGTCTGAGACGCGTCGGCTCTAACCCATCCCCCGTCTCCCCCAGCTTCGAGCGACTCCTGCTCCACGCGCTCTGCCAGTACATGGACCTCGTCTCTGCCAGTAAGAGCCTCCTGTTTGCTTGTTTGTTTGGGGGGTTGTTTTTTGTTTTTTCCTTCTCTTCATCACTATCTCTCCTCTCCAGCTCAGCCTCTTCCTCCCTCCCTCCCTCCTCTCTCTCCACCTCGCGCTGCGGCTCACAGATAACCATGCCTGCACCCTGCCCGTGGCCTCCCCGGGAGGTCTTGTTGCCAAGGCAGGGGAGGAGGCACCGGGCTCGGTCCCTGTGGAGTCTCCACTGCTGAGCGTTTCATGAGCAGCTGCTTGTGGAAAACAGCGTGAGCGCGCTAATGATGTGGAGCCCGTGGTGCCGGCGGGGACGCACGGAGGCGGCTGGGGATGGGGGGGACAGTCGCCTTCTCTGCAGAGCGGGGGCAGTCTGTGCTCGCTACGAGATGTGGGGAGTTGGGGAGGTGGCTGGGCTGGGAACACCGTGTTTGGGACCCCGGGGGGGGGACAGGGGCGTGCTAACTGCTCCCTCTCGCCCCCAGGTTCGGACATCGAAGGGAAACGGCAGATGAAAGTGAGCAACAAACACCGTGTCTTCCTGCCGCCCGAGCTCCTGCTCTCAGACTACCTGGGGCAGAGGAGCTGATGCCCCCGGGGGCCGCCCTGCCCCTCGCTTGGTGCGCCGAAGGCTTCGCCCTCTGCTCCCGGCCTCCCCTGGCCCGCTGCCCCCCTCGCCCGAGCGGGGTGTGGCGCAGAGCAGCTCCCCCGGCCCGGTGCCGTCCTCGAGGGGCTCGTCCCTCCCCTCCTCCGGGCGCAGAGGTTCGATGGTGCCGCGCTGGGGGCTGCCGGATCCCCCCGGGCGCGAGGCCGCTCGGCCCTGCTCGCCCCGTTCCCGGGGTGCAGTGCTGCTTCCCGGCCGGAGCTGCTCTCCCCGGAACTCTTTTGTGTTTCTATTTATAGCCCAGGTGCTTTTAAAAAATAATCGTGCTGAGCCAAACCCACCTCTGGCGCTGACGCTCCTGGGGTGATTTTGGCCCAGATTTTTCTGTGGTGAAACAGCTCCTCGCGGCTGCTGAGCAAACGCTGAGCGAGCGGAAGAGCCTCGGGGGCGGCGCTTTGCCCAGCACCCCCGGCCCTGCGCCCCGCGCGGGGCGTTTCACAGTGGGGGGGCTCAGCCCCTGCGCCCCCTCGGCTGAGGAGCCCCCAGCCCCGCTGGTGTCGGCAGCGCCCTGTTCTCTGCCTCGCGGGCCCGCTGCACCACGGGGCGCCGGGCTGTTTTTAAGTGTAATATAGGCTGTTTTTTATTGCGTGTGTATATATTGATGTGTGTGTGTGCCCTGCGCTCCTGCTGGGGGCAGGGGGGGCAGGTTGTGGGTCTCCCCTTGTCCCTTGTGTCCCCGACGCGTGCCCAGGGCTGCTCGCAGGGTCCGTCGCCACTGAGGAGCCCTGGGGGTGACGCTGCCAGGGCTGCGCAGGGACCCCCCCCGGCCCCTGTCTGTGCCCGTTGCGGCAGTACCCCCCTGTCCCCGGGTGCCTGCTGGGGGCTGCGGGCTCTGCACCGAGGGGCCCCCCAGGCTGTCCCCGCGCACCGGGGCTGTCCCCGCCTCGTTCGCTTGTGTGGCTCCAGGAACAATAAACCACGGTGCTCCCAGGCTGCGGCTGTGTCTGTGCGTGGGGGGGGCACGGGGGGGCCGGGCGGGGGTCGCGGGGGGAGATTCTGGCACCGCCCGCAAAAGGTGGGTGTGGGCCGGATGCAAAAATATGGAACGCTTCACGAATTTGCGTGTCATCCTTGCGCAGGGGCCATGCTAATCTTCTCTGTATCGTTCCAATTTTAGTATATGTGCTGCCGAAGCGAGCACGAACCTCTGTGTGCCCGCGGCGGTATTTAAGGTTCCAGGATTTAGACCCATTCAGGACAGGGTGAGCGCCCTTGTGCGCGTATAAGTGCCCTACGTGCTCTCCCGGATTTTTCTACACCCTCCCTAAACACTCATCTGCTTCGACTTCACAAAAATCGCCCAAACCCGAAGGTTACGTTCGCTGTTTCTGCCCCGGGGGGTTCTGGGGACGCGTCCATGCAAATTACAGCCGCTGATTGGCGCTTCCTCCCCCTCCCGGCGCTGAGGGGCCTCCGGCCCGGGCTGTCCGCGGCGGTGCCTGAGCGCGCGCGGGGCGGGGCGGGGTCCTCGCGCGCGGCGGGGCCCGGTGAGTGCGGCCGCTCCCGCCCCGGTGTGACACCCCCCACCCCCCCCCCTCGCCTCCTGTGAGGGGCCCGTACCCTCCGCCGGCCGCCGAGGGGCCGGTACCCCGGCGGGCAGCCGCCCCTCGCCTCAGCCCTGCGGCAGTCCCGGCTGCCCCCCGCCGTGAGGGGCTCCGGGGCTTGTCCCCACCCGCGGCCTGGGGGGCTGCGCGCCCCCCTCCGCACACCCACACACCCCCACCGACCCCCGGGGACCCCGGTTGCGCCTCGGGAGCGGGCGCTGATGCCCTTTTCCCGCCCCGGTGCCGGGGGTTGAGGCGCGGTGGGGCCTGGGCCGGTCTCGGTGCGGACCCGGTGGAACCGGGCCTCTGCCTGCGGCGGCACCTCCCGCAACCGGCGGTTTCCTGCTTCCAGGGAGGAGCGAGCGCCGCTTCCCTCTCCGCGGGGCCCCGGGGCCGGCGGCGCGATGGACTTGGCGTATGTCTGCGAGTGGGAGAAAAAGCCGAAAAGCAACCACTGCCCTTCCATCCCCTTGGTGTGCGCGTGGTCCTGCCGGAACCTCATCGCTTTCACCACGGACCTCAAAAATGAGGAGGAAAAAGGTACAGCGCGCTTGTGGGAGGTCGGGGAACGCCTCTGGAACCTCACACGGCCTTTAGGCAGGTCCTGCCATCAGGAGCTGCGGGGGCAGGTGGCCTGTGCTCCGCTTGCACCCTCAAATCTCTCACCTGCACTAATCAACACAGGAAACTTGTGCTCTTCCTTCCATTCCTTAGATTTAATGAGTTTTGTTCGCTGGGCAGCGGTTCTCACTCTGCCAAACCAAGCCAAGCTCTGCGTTGGCGTCTGGTACCTCGCTGGAGTCGCCACGCACAGCTGTTACCCTTCCCAAAACTGCTTGATGGAAAATATTTTATGTCTTCCCCTGCATGAGCTGAGGCTCTGTGGGTTTAGAAATGCCAGCTGGGGAGCTGGGAACGAGGGACAGTGATTCCCTTCTGCTTCCGCGCAGATCTCACCCATATGGTCCATATCATCGACACCGAGCACCCGTGGGACGTCTACTCCGTTAACTCTGGCCATGCTGAAGTCATCACTTGCCTGGAGTGGGATCAGTCAGGTGAGCTTGGGCCCCTTCTCGTTGCCCCGCGTCCCGCCGTTGACGGGCGTGTTCCTGAAACGACGGTACGCGGTTCCTCGTGGGGAGGGAGCGCGTCCGTGAATCGGCTGCCTCCGTGCCAGCCGCGCAGGGGTGCTTTGGTTTCTTGGTTGGTTTTTGGGCTGTACCCCCTGGTTTTTACGAGGTGCCGTTGTCGTAGGCTCCAGGCTGCTCTCAGCAGACGCGGACGGGCACATCAAGTGCTGGAGCATGACCGACCACTTGGCCAACAGCTGGGAGAACACGGTGGGCAGTATGGTGGAGGGGGACCCGGTCGTGGCCCTGTCCTGGCTGCACAACGGCGTGAAGCTGGCGCTGCACGTGGAAAAGGTTTGTCCCAGCGCTGCAGGCGTCCGGGCACGAGGGCTGGCCCGGGTCGGTAGCCGCGGGCTTGGGAAACCCCTGTCGTGTTCCTCTGCTCTGGGTTTCCTCCGTGGCCTTGGGCGAGCTGAGCAGGGGAATTTTTCCAGTCAAAAAGTCAGATTCCTAGTTCCTGCTGAACGTCAGCGGGGGTTGGATGCCCCTTGTTTCTCTCAGCGCTTTAAATATGTCTTCCTTAGTCTGGTGCTTCAATTCTCTTGGCTGTAAAATGGAGATAAAAGCATTTCTTTGCCCACCAGTAGTAATTCAGAAGAAACACTTTCAGGGTCCTGAGGTTTGATTCGGGGATTTGGGAACAGGAGCCATATGTGTATGGAGATAAGCTGCTTGTTTAGAAACGTGTCAAATTCTGTCAAAAAGAGCAAGTCTGCCAAGTAGAAGTTACCTACTTGGGTTTTTCTAAACATTAACTCTTAGGGTGTCCCACAGAGAGAAGCCTTTCCCTCTTCAGCACTGCAGAACCCGAGGGCAGGGACGTAAAGGGTCGTGCAGCGGGTTGGTGTCGGAGCTGGATTTGGCCCCAGAAAGGGAGAGGGGGGGTTGGTCTTCCAGGTTCAGTCCCCACAGGCGGGGGCTCCGCGGTCGCGTTGCGGATATCGAGCGCGAGCGTCTTTGTGGTGTTGATCTTCCTTCGCAGTCTGGAGCGTCGAACTTCGGTGAGAAGTTTTCCAGGGTGAAGTTCTCGCCGTCGCTGACGCTGTTCGGTGGGAAGCCCATGGAGGGCTGGATCGCTGTGACCATCAGCGGGCTGGTGACGGTCTCTCTCCTCAAGCCCAACGGGCAGGTGCTGACGTCCACGGAGAGCCTGTGCCGCCTCCGCTGTCGCGTTGCCTTGGCCGACGTCGCCTTCACTGGCGGGGGGAACATCGTGGTGGCCACCTCAGATGGCAGCAGCACCTCCCCCGTCCAGTTCTACAAAGTCTGCGTCAGCGTGGTGAATGAGAAGTGCAAAATAGACACCGAAATCCTGCCTTCCCTCTTCATGCGCTGCACCACCGACCCTGCCCGCAAGGACAAATACCCGGCAATCACGCACCTCAAATTCCTTGCTCGGGACATGTCGGAGCAGGTGAGCATCTGTGTTAAAGCAACTGGGAGTTAAGTGAATAGTGAGGAAATACCTGTTGGCTCCACCTTTGGCTTCCCCGCATGGTTCTGGAGGTGAACGGTCGTGGCCCGCAGTGCCCTTTGTTTCTAGCTGCGGTTCCTGGAAGTGCTGATAGTTCAGCCTCGCTGTGGGGGCGGCTGCACTTAAAAGGGCTGGGGGTGTAACGGCTGGGCCCTCCAGTTCCTGGGAGAACAGCCTGAAAAGCCCCGTCCTTCGTTAGCCTGGTGATGCTTCGCTTTGTTTATGTTCTGGGTCTGGCCCTAGTGTCAGGGGAGCTCTGCCGGGCTGCCCGGGAGCTTCTGGGCCGTGAAATCTTTCATCTTTGGGTCTCGGCTTCAAAGCAGCCGCTCTCTGGAACGCTTCGAGCTCTCGAGCTGCGTGACTCAATTTAGTAGCTTAACTCTGTTTGCCAGGGGACTGATAATACGGCTCTGGAAAGAGAAGTGATTCAGCAGAGCCCGACCTCTCTCTCTCCTCTGGTTAGGACAGAGCCTGGTGGAGAGCTCGGCGCCTGCTCTGCCTTCAAAGGCCCTTCAGGTCCCGCCCGCTGCTTTGTGTTTAGCCTGTGTGTGTGTGAGCAGCAGCGGGGCGCAGCGCGCGAGAGGCGAGGTCGCTTGTGATGTGGAGAGGCCCAGGCTGTGAGAACGCCTGGCAGAGCTCTGCCTCTCTCCTCCCGGCTGAACCAGGGCCTTCGCCATCACCGCCTGCCGATGGGATCCTCTGCTTTTCCCTCCTGGAGTATAAACTGCCTGGGAGAAGGAGCCTCGAAGTGGAGGGGCGGGAGGGCTGGAAAATGCGAGAGTGTCCATCCCTGCTGGGAGATTTGTGCCTGTGGTTGCAGTGGGGGTTTCTGTTTTGCAGGTGTTGCTTTGTGCCTCCAACCAAAACAGCAGCATCGTGGAGTGCTGGTCTCTGCGGAAGGAGGGCTTGCCAGTCAATAATATCTTCCAGCAAATCTCTCCCGTGGGTGAGTTTCCACACTGGATACTCTGGAAACAGGAGCGTGGTCTCAGTGAAAATGCAAGACAGGTTCTCAAATCCATTATCACATCTGTGGGATTATCCAGAATCCTGTATTTATTTTTCAGGTGTTCTCAGTCACACGCTCTGTTCCATCTGTTTGCATCTTAGGCAACAAATTGCTGGTTTCCAGGAAGTGGCTTGATTGTTACTCTCACTCGATAAAAGACATTTTCTGTGTTGTGCTTCCTGCTGAGAACCGAGCGAGCCTTCCAAAGGAAAAAGATGGTGCAGCAAAGCCAGTTTAGTGGAGCTATCCGGTCTGCGTGGTTTTTCCACCTGATTTCAGATATAACAAAATCAAATTATGCAGTTTGTTCCAGTGAGATATGAAGGATTATTGTGCATAAGGATTTTTTTTAATCACCACCAGCAGAGCCTTCCATCAAAAGAGATTTAGCAAAACAAGTTGTTGTTTGTGCAGTTCAGAAAAAAAAACAGGGAAATAAGAGGGAAATCTACTGGTCTGGCAGAGTGAACAAACAGCGCTTGATCTGTAATCCCACTTAGCTGGGGAGCGTGGGCAGAAACTGGGGGGGGGTATTTTCTGATCTCTTTGGGGAGAGATGTCTCACTTATTTACTTATGTTTCAAAGTTGGAGACAAGCCACCCATGATACTGAAATGGCGGATTCTTTCTGCCACCAATGACCTGGATCGGGTTTCGGCTGTGGCTCTGCCAAAGCTGCCAATCTCCCTGACCAACACTGATCTGAAGGTGGCGAATGACACCAAATTCTTCCCCGGATTGGGTAAGGAGTTTTTGTTGTCTTTCTCCTAAAGCTTCTGCCTAAAACTTTACCTTCTTCATCTTCTGAACTGTCGCTGAAGTAAGAATTCAGAGCGACCCGCGTGAAACACTGATAGGAAAACTTTCAAAGACGTGGCACCTTCCAAACCGTCCCACGTCATTTCCATGGGAAGAGGCACATCTCTGAGAAAGGTCGATGTGGCCTCAAGATACGAACGTGCCTCTGAGCCTGCAGCCTCTCGGGGGCCATCTGCTGCCCCGTGGGCTTCCAGCAGCAGCAGCTTCTTTGGTTGTACCTGGGGGAGGCTCTTGCACGGCCTCAGTTGTCGTCTCTCCCCAGGTCTGGCTTTGGCTTTTCACGACGGCAGCGTCCACATCGTTCACCGCCTGTCCTTGCAAATGATGGCCGTCTTCTACGGCTCCTCCTCCCAGCGCCCGGTGGACGAGCAGACGATCAAAAGGCAGCGAACTGCTGGGCCCCTGGTCCACTTCAAAGCCATGCAGCTCTCCTGGACGTCTCTGGCCTTGGCTGGCGTTGATAATCACGGGAAGGTACTGGCCTTTGCTGCGGGGAGCGCATGTGCCGCCCTCTCAGCCAGCCCCTCCCTTGCTCTGAGAGGCAGCGGGTCGCTCGGGAGAGCGCCGGGAACGTTCCTTCTGGCTGTGTGATCCATGTTAAACGAGACGGGACGTGTCCCGTTACTGCAGGGATTGTATCCTTGGGTCAGGGACGAGCCGTGGTTGGCCCTGGGTTGCGTTGCCCCTTTGCGGAGTGTTTGCAATCCACGGATTTCCCTTTCTACCCTCCCCTCAGCTGAGCATGCTTCGCATCTCCCCCTCCATGGGCCACGTGCTGGACATGAACATGTCCCTGCGCCACTTGCTGTTCCTGCTGGAGTATTGCATGGTGACCGGCTACGACTGGTGGGACATCCTGCTCCATGTCCAGCCCAACATGGTCCAGAACCTGGTGGAGAAGCTGCACGAGGAGTACATGCGCCAGAACGCGGCCCTGCAGCAGGTCGGTTCCGCGGCTCTCGCTGCCTGGGCGTGGGGGTGGCCCTCAGAGACGGGCGGCTCTGCCCGGCTGCGCCGGCCCCCAGCGCTGCGCTCGAGGGGCGAGGAGCCCCCGTTAAAGCGGCATTTGCCATCGCTGACGTTAACGGGTCTGTTGGAAGCTTCTGGTGAGGTGGTACCGCCTGTTTGTGGCAGCGGCTCTGGGAACCGCAGCGCTTGTACGCGCACGGAGCAGCGTTCGCTGTTCCTGTCGTTCTCGTGGCAGAACTGGAGAGAATAAAGCAGCTGCTTTAATGAGCTTCTTCTAATTCTGCCTTTGCTTCTGTATTCTTCCTGGCATCTCTCTGTCACTCAGGTCCTCTCCACGCGCATCGTTGCCATGAAGGCGTCTCTCTGCAAGCTCTCCTCCAGCACCATCGCCCGCGTCTGCGACTACCACGCGAAGCTGTTCCTGATCGCCATCAGCTGCACCTTGAAATCGCTGCTGCGGCCCCACTTCCTGAACACCCCGGACAAGAGCCCCGGGGACCGGCTCACCGAGATCTGCTCCAAGATCACGGATATAGGTAGGGATCGCTCGTAGCGTCTGGCGCTGCCTTCCGAGTGTTTCGGACCAGATCCTTCCCCTTTTAGGGTCGATCCAAAGTGTGGCTTCTCATAGCACCTCCCTGGGTTGGAGGAGGAGGAGGGTGACCCCTCCTCACACTGCAGGGAGAGGGGGTGAAGGTTGGATGCACCTTCCTGAGCCTGGAGATGTCTTGCTTCCGTTTCAGACATTGACAAGGTGATGATTAATCTGAAGACAGAAGAGTTTGTCCTGGAGATGACCACGTTGCAGTCCCTGCAGCAGCTCATCCAGTGGGTGGGAGATTTTGTGCTCTACCTGCTGGCCAGCCTCCCTAACCAGGTGAGAGCGCGGGTGCTGCCAGCGGGCCGAGAGGAGCAAAAACCACCCGTGTGCAGGGCTCGGGTGGCTTTAGCCAGGTCACCCGCGAGCCCGATGCTCCCATCGAACACGTGGGATGTGGGAGAAGTGTCAGAAACAGCAGAAATGCGAAATGCTCCTTTCTGTGCCCGTCTGGGCGTTGGTGGTCACATGGCTTGCTCGGCTCTCCGAGGAGCCTCGGCACGGCGCCGCGGGCCGGGCAGTGCTGGGAGCGCGGGGTGCGAGAGCGGGGCGGCGGGTGCTCGGCAGCAGCGGGTGCTCGGCAGCAGCGGGTGCTCGGCAGCAGCGGGCTCTCCCTCGCAGGGGTCCCCGGTGCGGCCAGGCCACAGCTTCCTGCGCGACGGGGCAGCCCTGGGCATGTTCCGCGAGCTGATGGTGGTGATCCGCATCTGGGGGCTGCTGAAGCCGAGCTGCCTCCCCGTCTACACCGCGACCTCCGACACCCAGGACAGCATGTCCCTCCTCTTCAGGCTCCTGACGAAGCTCTGGCTGTGCTGTAAGTGCCGGTTCCCCTGAACAAAGGAATCCTTCCTTCACGTGGATCGCGTGTGAAAGGAGTAATTGCGGGGAGTGACTTTGAGCGGGTCTGTGGTGTTTGCAGAGGGCGAGCACAGCTGCCAGGTTTATTGTTTCCTGCGCTGTGTTGGCGGATGGAGGAGGAAACGGGAGGCGGTTCTGATCTCTAAATGAGAAATGTGAGGATCACGCTGCTTCTCTCTCCTTGCTTCGTTTTCCATGCAGGTCGTGAGGAAAATCACATAACGGAGCCCGATGACACCCTGATAGACGAGTGCTGCCTCCTGCCCAGCCAGCTGCTCATTCCCAATATCGACTGGCTGCCCATCAACGACGGCATTATCAGCAAACTGCAGAACAAACAGCTGGTCCGGCTGCAGTTTGGGAAGGCTCCTGGGCTCGTCGGTCACACCCTCTCCTCCCAGTTTGATGCCTTTGTCAGGTACAGAGCCCTGAAACGAGGAGGTGAAGAGGGGAGAGAGGAGGGGAGAGGAGGCAAGGTGAGGTGAGGCTGGCGGGAGGCTTTGGGCTCTGCAGCTCTGAGGAGTTGCTGGGTTTGGGTCACCTGAGTCTTTTGGCTCGTCCACTTGCTGCTGGGACCCAAGAGCAGTTTGTCCTCTCTGCCTGAATTCATTTGTTAGCTCACGGGGGGCTGGGAGTTCAAAGTGTTGAAAAGAGATGGCGAAGGGAGGGGAAAAAGTGCTACTTTGTGATGAGAGTCGTGTCAGCGTGGCCTGGGGTCCCGCGGCACTCGGCGCACTGGGTAGTCGACGCCTGGGTCATGCTGGCCACTGAAATGCAGCTCACTCTCCTGGAAACAGCTTTTAGAAAGTGATATCCTAGAAAAGTTCCCATTTTTCTGCCGACCCAGGGCGCCTGGACAGCCCAAAATCGATCACCTGAGACGCCTTCACTTAGGAGCGTACCCAACGGAGGAGTGCAAGTCCTGCACCAGGTGAGCGGCGCGAGCGGAGCCCCTTCGGTGCGGAGGAGCAGCTCTCGGCAGACTCCGAACCTCCGTCGCTCTCTGTTTACTGTCCCCCTGCCCTCCTGGTACCATTTGCCATCCGCTGTGTCTGCAGGAGGAAGCGCTGCTCCTCTGACAAGGCTGTGGGTGTGCGGCGCCGCCCCTTGGCGGGGGGACAGCAGCTGTGGTTGTGTTCAGGCATTTCTGACCTGGAAGTCCCAGATCCTTAAAATGCTCCTTGAGGAGCAGCGTCGCTGGCTCGAGGCAGCCGCTGCTGTATCGCTGCAGCACGGCTCTTAGGTTAAAGTATTACCACTTTGTTATTACTTTGTCCAGTGCAAAGTAACCCCAGCTCTGAGAACTGACTACGCTCGTCGCTGCCCGTTTCATCCAGGGGCGGAAGCGTGTGTCGTGGAATAGATAAAATATTGCTTTGACAGGGAAATCCGATAGCGGTCGGGCTGCCCAGGTAAAGGGAGGCTGGAATTTGGCCTGCAGGAGCCTTTATTAGTGAAGAGCCATCCCCAGCTTGTTCTGCAGGTCTGGTCTTTATATAAAACCGCCTGTGTTGTTGGAGAGGGGCTGGTGAGGGGGAACCACCACGGCGTCCATGGGGCCGTTCTTGGGTCGTCTTTCAAACTGGGTTGGCATTTTAAGCCCTTTTTTGTGCTGTCCTCTTCACCCACCCTCCAGAAGAGCCTGGACTTCAAAATCATGGTGCAGGGAGCAAGCATCCATCTAATCATGTGGTTGAATTAGCTTTAGTTACTGGTTTTAATAGAAAGTCTCTGTAGCAGATCCTTTTCCAAGATGACTGGCTGCTGGTTTGTGTATCGACAGCAGCTGGGGGCTGTTCTGAGCCGCTGTTCAGGGTCTTCTCTCCTCCGTTAATTGCTCGCGTGGTTTCAGCTGGTTTTTAGTGCTCACAAACATCACCTGCGGAGGACAAAAGCCAGTTTCCTCCCCAGACTCCCTGTTCCCTCGTGATCCATACGGACCCCCCAGCGCTGGGGGCTTTTTTCCGGGGCTCTGGGTCTCCTGGCCCCGCCTGCACCCTCTCTTCCTGCCAGGTGTGGCTGCGTCACGATGCTGAAATCGCCCAACAAAGTGACGGCGGTGAAGCAGTGGGAGCAGCGCTGGATCAAGAACTGCTTGTGTGGGGGGCTCTGGAGGAGGATGCCCCTCAGCTACTCCTGAGCTCCCCCCCGGCGGGCACAGGGGCGCCGGGGCCGAGCAGCGGGTCACCGCGCTGCTGCTTCTCCTGCTTTGAGCTTTCTGCCCTAAAAGCGAGGGGAGGGGGCACGTCCCCTGCTGCCGGGCAGGGCTGGGGGGGGCAGAGGCCGCCCCGTCAGGCCCCGGAGGGTCTGGGCTGAGCAGCCGGCGCGGCTGGGCCCCGGCGTCAGCGCTGGGGCAGGGCAGCGGGTCGCAGGACCTCGTGCTCATCCCTCGGGAAGCGCAGCCCGGGCCGCTCGCTCCCGTCCCCCTGCGCTTCTCCAGCCTTTGAGCAGACGTGAGGCTTCGCCCTCGGCCCCAGCTGTGGTTTCACGGGGCAGTTTCTCCCCCCTGCAGAGGAGCAGGAACGCCAGAGCTGCTGCCTGGAGCAAACCCCTCTGGCTCTTGCTGAACCAGCAGCTCTTTGTAAATAAAAGTTCCCTTAATTTTGTACAGAGTGTTGGGTTTGTTTTCAGAACCTCCGCGGTCCTCGGGCTGCCTTGGGTCGGACAGCGCCTGCCCGGGGCCGTTGCCGTGCCAAAGCGCCGTGGAGGTGCTGGGAGCGGAGCTGGGGTTTGGCCCAAGTCCTGCCCGGCCAGACAGGGAACGGGCCCGTTTCCGTGTTCCTGCGGGAGCTGCGTTTTCATTTATTAGTGACAAATGGAGCTGGTGGCCAAGAGCTTGTGTCTCAGCTCTGCTGGGTGCTTTGCTGTATGGAGCTGGTCTCTGCCTCGCTATTCTGGGAATTAAGGAAAATCAAATGGCTAATTAGGAAACTACAACTTCTTGTTAAGGCTCTTTTCCCCTGTAAGGAAAACTGTAACCAACCCGGGCCCTGTTCGTCTCCTCTTGCTCAGAGGACGGGTTTGGGGTTATTTAGTGCTCGATCGGTGCTGTGGGACAGAGCGGCCGCGCGGCGGGAGGGTGCTGGGGCGCTCGCTCCCCCCGTCCCCTCCCGCCCCCGGTGCAGCCCCCAGCGCTGCCGAGGGACGGGAGGGGGGGTCTGGAGTCCAGCGCCGCTTCCTCCTCCCCCGTCCCTGCCAGAAGGGCCCCTGCCCCCCCCCTCCTGCGCCTGTGGGGCCACCACTCCTGCTCCCCCCACCCCGCGGGGGCTGGAAGGGTCTCGCCATTCCCTGCCCCGCTCCGCGCCTTCGCCCTGGGGGGGGCCCTGTCTGCAGGAGGGCGAGGGGCTCCTCTGCCCCACGGGGGGCACAGGCCCAGGAGCGGGGTCCTGCTGTGGCCGCGGGGGGGGCTCTGCCTCGCCCCCACCCCTCTTGGAAACAAGCTCAGGCCAAGAGCCGAGCGCGGGTGACCCCTGTCCCAGCGCCCTTGGCCTTTCCAGGGATGGGGGGTCCCAGTGTGGGTCCTGCCCAGCCTCGTTGCCCCCCCCCATGGGAACTGGTGCCCCCCCTCCACCTTATCAGCAATTTGCAGATTCTGCTTTAACAAACAGTCCCACAATGACCCTGCGGGAGGTCCCAGCTTCGGCCCTTATCTCATCCCCTGCTCCCCCCGCGGCCAGGGTGAGGGGCTGGGGGTGCTCGGCTGGGGGGTGGGAGTGGGGCCGGGAGGGGCACTGGGGGGTCGGCGGAGTCCACAGGCCCCTTGGGGAGAGCCCTCTCCAGGGCAGAGCTGGGGTCGTGAGTTTGGGGGGGTCTCAGCACAGGCCAGGGCAAAGGAGGGGACGGGGCTCCCCACCTCGTGTCCAGCTCCTCCCAGTGCTGCCCGCGCCCCTGGGCAGGGGGCTCCCCTGCAGACCCCCCCCACGGCCCTGGCAGCTCTGCAGGAATCGTCATCACTTTATTGCAGCGGGTCGCGGGCAGCGTTGCGGGCGCGTTCAGCAAAGCCTGCGGCTTGCGCCAGCCTGGGGGGCTCCGACCCACCCCCCCCCTCCCCCAGCTGGGCCCTGGGCTTTGTGGGTGAGGGTCTGGGGACCCCCTTCCCCTGGTTTGTCGCCGGTGCCCTGGCCCAGCCCCTTCCCCTGGCAGGGGGGGACGCTGCGGGAGCAGGTCGGGGCGGCGGTGGGAGCCCCTGGTGCTCGGTGGGGCGGTGTTCTCCGAGCGGCAGCGCGGGTGCTCTGGCCGTGGGTGCTCTGGCCGTGGGTGCTTTGGCCGTGGGTGCTCTGGCTGTGCCGGCAGCAGCGAGCCGGGGTGGGGGGCCGGGTCTCTGGGGCCGGCTCAGCGAGCGTCCCCCTCCCCAGCGGCGGAGGCCATGACACTGTTGATCCAGGCCGCGTACGGGGCGATGCGGGTGTAGATGGCCGGTTTCTTGTAGTTGCCGCAGACGCGGGAGCCGGCCGTGACCACCCCCTCAGCCACCCCACTGCAGACCAGGGGGCCGCCGGAGTCTCCCTGTGGGACCGAGGCTCATCAGCACCCCCAGGGTGCCATATCCCAGCCCCTCTCCCACCCCGACCCTGGAGCCGGGGGTCCACGCCTGACCCAAGGCTCGGCGGGGGCAGAGCTTCATCCCCTGGGTGCTCTCAGCCCGCGTTTCCCACACCCTCACCTCCCCCCCACACCCCACTCCAGACCCCCGGGGGGGTTCCCAGCCCCAGCCTGCGGGTCCATGTCCGGGAAGGGGGAGAAGGCGGTACCTTGCAGGTGTCCTTCTTGCGGGAGTCGGTGCACATCATCTTCTCGGTGATGGTGCCGTCGTGGCGGGTGCGGTGGTTGCAGACGTCGCGGCTGATCACCGGCCGCTCCACCTGGTAGAGCTTGTCCGGCCGGCGGCCGCTGTGGCTGATGGTGCCCCAACCCGCCACCTCGCACACCGTGTCGGCCGCCACGTCCCTGTCCTCCCGCTGCCACGGCAGCACCCGCACGTGCGCGTTCAGCTCCGCTTTCTCCTCCAGCTGCCACGAGGCAAGAGGGGACCCGGCTCAGCGGGGAGCGGCTACAGCCCCGGGGCACGGGGAGCCCAACCGCGATGCCAGGACTGCCCCGGCCTCGGCTTTGCCTCCCCCCCCCGCAGCCCCCGGGACGCAGCCGGAGCCTGGAACCGCGAGGACCACGGGGAAGACATTTGGCCTCAGCCCAAAGGTCTTGGGGGTGGGGGGAAGCAGGGGACGGTCCCGTGGGATGGGGAAGGAGGGACGGGGGGGCCCCAAGCAGTCCCAGGGTGGCCTCGAGGGTTTCCTCCCCCTGCAGCCGGTGACCCCGCGGGGTCCCAAGGAACAGAGGGACTGGCAGGAGCGGGGCTGTGCCTGGCGGGTCGTGGGGAGGAGGATCCCAGCCGGGGGTCTCGGCAGCCCCAAACCCACCTGGAGGAGGAGGAGATCGTCCTTGTTGTTGTGGATGTTGCTGCCGGGGTGGGGGATCTGGGCGCGCAC
Source organism: Strix aluco (assembly GCF_031877795.1). Taxonomy (NCBI): domain Eukaryota; kingdom Metazoa; phylum Chordata; class Aves; order Strigiformes; family Strigidae; genus Strix; species Strix aluco. Next base: position 544,299 of record NC_133959.1, on the reverse strand, counting down.
CCGGTACAGGCGTTTGTGGGGCTCCGGCTCCCTGAGCGAGTGGGCGCCCAGGAGGACCTGGAAGACTCTCCCGTCCCTGGAAGAGAGGCAGCGCGTGGGGAACACACGCAGCTGGGGGTGTCACTGCACCCGGCCATGGAAAGGGGGTGCTGTGGGGTGCCAGAGCTCCCCCCATGGGGTGCTGGGAGCTCCCGGGGGTCCTGCAGCCCCTTGCCCAACCCTCACCCCAGGCAGGAGCAGGATTGGGCCTGAGGCCAGCAGCAACCCCCCTGCACAGAGCAGCCCCTGTGCTGACCCCCGCCCCGCCCCGGCACTCACGTCTCCTCGGTGCAGTGCGCGGCGCTCAGCACCCACTGCTCGGCGATGAGGAAGCCCCCGCAGACGTGCTGCCCGTCCAGCTGCAGCGAGGCCATGTACGGCCTCAGGTGGGGCTTGGCCTCGTAGCCCCCCAGGATCCGTCCCCGGGGCTGCCCTGTGGCAGGCGGGAGAGAGGCCGCGTTACCGGGGCATCGCCCACAGGGTGTGGGGCAGGTCACCCCGGTGGTCCCCTCCGGAGTCCCTGGACCCCTCCCCGTGGGCCACGGCAGCGCCCGGCTGCAGACAGAGGCAGGAATGGGGGGGCTGAGCGGGAGCCCCCAGAGCTGAGGATGTCGCTGCCCCAGCCTGGCCCCGTCCCGGGTGCAGGGGGGTGGGTGCACTCACCGTTCACCGCAGCCCCCAGCAGCAGCAGAGCGAGGATGAGGATGGGAGCGGGACTCGGCCCCATGGCTGCGGTGGGGGGGTGCGTGGGCTCTGCGGGACCGGGGATGGGGCTCGCTTTTATGTCCAGCTTTGGGGCGGCGGCAGGGCAGGAAGGGGCAGCCCACGGGGAGCAGGGGGGGATTTCCGCAGTATTCCACAATATTTAGCTTATAAAAAGGGTCAAGAGTTCCCGGCACAAACAGGGCGGGAGGGAGGAAACAGCCTGTCCCAGCTGCCGGACCTGGCACCCGCCGCGGGGGATTTCTGCGCTGTTGTTTTCGAAGCTGAGACCGAATCCGGCTCGTGGCACGTGAAGGCTCCGGCACGTGTGGCAGCGTTGGGGCCTGGCCCCAGCCCCCCCGGAGCGGGGACCCCCGCCCGGCTGCCTGGGGGGGTCGGTGCTGGTGGGTGTCGGGTGCCGGCTGGGTGGGTGCTGGGGCTGGAGCGGAGCTGAGCTGAGCATCCCCCGTGGGTTTGTCCGGCGAGGACGAGGACAGCGGGGTCGGGACCACAGGCCCCTGGCGGGGGTCCCCAGGAGGAGACCCCCGCCCCGAGGGGAGCCCCTGCGAGGGCCGGGGGTGGCGGCGGGGACAGGGGCGGCGGTGGCAGCCCCAGGCCCCTCTGCCTTTCTCCCCGGTGCCACTAAGCGGAGCCACCGCCTCGGCTCCCGGCCGGTCCCGGCGCGTCCCCGAGCTCCGGAGCCGCCCGTCGCCCCCGCCCGGGCGTGTCCCCCGAGCCCCGAGCCCCGGCCCGGGCCTCCCCCGCGGCGAGACCCAGCGCCGGGGCTCAGCGGGCCGGGGCCGGGGTCGCGCACCCTCCGCCCCTCGCCGGGGTGGCCACGGCTGCCCACAGCCCGATCCGGCCACGTCCCGGCCCGCGGGCTCTGCCGAGCCCCCGCCAGCGCGGCCGGGGCTGAGCGGGGAAACTGGGGAAACTGGGGAAACTGGGGAAACTGGGCAAGGGGCTGGAGCCCACCCTCCTCCTCCTCCTTGTGCACCACGAGCCTTCACAGCTCCAACCTGCTGGGTTCCCTCCGTCCGGCTGCGCAGACACCCACCACCCCGAGCCATCGGCCTCCCGCCCCCCAGCACCCACGGGCCCCCCGGGCACACGGGCGAGGAGGGTGCTGGGCGCGGGGGCCGGGGTGCCCCAGGGTGAGGGGGTCCCTCTGCAGCTTCGTCCTCCCGCTCTGCCCCGCGTTGGGCCGCACATGGGGGAAGGGGCCGGACCACGCGGGCGGCTGCGTCTGGCTCAACCCGGGGATTTTCCGCAGGGAGAGCGGCTTAATCGCGGCTTCCAGGGAATCGGGATTTAGATGTTAAATACGTGGGGAGGTTTCTGCCCACTTAGGGCCAAAAATGGAACAAGGGCAAGGCGCCGTGGCCAGCGCCGTGGCGTGGGGCTACGCAGAGCCTGGACGGGACCGTGAGTGTGGGGGGGGGAGGCAGCGGATCGGGTGGGGGGTGACAGGCACGAGGTCTGGGGTCCAGGGGTCCGGCTCAGTGGGGACTGGGATCCCCTGCAAGCGTGGGGCAGCAAAGGTGGGGGAGGACAGGGCCAGGGGTGCCTCGTCCTCCTCCGAGAGGTGCAGGAAGTCCCTGGGGAGCAAAGGGAGTTTCCCCTGAAATTTCCCTGAATTCGGGGAGATTCGAGGCTCCAGATGCGGTTGGTGTCCGGCTCCAGCCCCGGGGCTCCTCGGCCTGCACCGGCCCCGTGAGCCCACGGGGAGGGCGGGTGCCCCCCGGCCAGCACAGCCCAGGGGGGTGCGGGGGCTGGCAGGGCTCTGGGGGGGGGGGGTTTGGGGGTCACGCACCCCCATGCTGTGAGTCCCCCGCTTTGGCAGCCCTCGGGGTGAGGGGGGGAGCTCGGCAAGGGAGGGGGCCTCTGCAGGGCAGGGGGGTCTCTGGGACCGGGGTGCGACCCCCACACCCCGCAGCACATGGGGGGGGAAGGGCTGAGCCGGGGGAGGCCGGGGGGAGGAGGGAGCCCCGGGGGTTCGCTGGGCGGGGCCGGGGACCCCCCCCCCCCGGTGCCTCCTGCAGAGCCGGGGGTGCAGAGCCGCTGTCGGGGGTGCAGAGCGGCGCGGGGGGGTCGGACTTGCTCGCTGCCCCCGCCCCCGCCCAGCCCTTTGTCTCGCCCCCGATCCCCCCAGACCCCCATCCCCGGCTCCCCGGGCCCCGGGGGGGGGGCTCAGCGCCCCGGGAGGGGCCGGGAGCGGCGGGGCGGGGCGGGGCGGGGGGCGGTGGGGAGGAGGGCGAGGAGGAGGAGGAGGTGGCGGGGGCGGAGGAAGCCGCCGCTCCCCGCGCTCCGCCGAGGCAGGAGCATCCCGGCTCCCGGGGAGCCCCGCGGCCGCCGCCCCCGCCGGCCCCCCCCGGCCCCGCTTCGCCCCGGGGCGGCCGCAGCAGAGGTGAGTGGGGGGCGGGCGGCCGCGGCTGCACAAAGGGCCGCTCCCCGCCCCCCCCCTCCCCCCGGCCCCGACCCCCGCCCGCGGCTGCGGCACCGCCGGGAGCGGCTCCCCCCCCCCCCGCCCCCCCCGACCCCTCCCGCGGGAAGAGCCCCGGGCTGCCCCCCTTGCTGCCCCCCCCCCCGTTAATACCCCCCCGTTAATACGTCCCGGTTATTGCCCCCGTTATTGCTCCCCCCCGCCCGTTGCTCCATCCCCGTTACCCCCCCCCCTCCCCTTTTTTGCAGCCGGGGCTCGGTGGCAGTTTCGGGGGGCCAGGGCCGGGGGGTGCCCGGGGACCCCCCCTCCTCGGCTCGGCTCTGCGGGCGGCACACCCCCTCCCCACGCCCTCCGCAGCAGCCTCGCCGCCTGTCGCGGTTAGTGGCCGCCTGTCGCGACAGCCGAGCCTCCGCCCCACCTGTTGTCACAGCCCCCGGCTCGGCCGGACCCCCCCGGGGTGCTGGGGGTCCCCTGGGGGCAGCGGGGATGCCCGGGGGGGTCCCCGCGGGGTCAGTCCCCGGGTATCGGCAGCTTCTCCCCGCTGAGCGGCTGCCAGGAGGCAGCGGGGTGAGCCCGGGGGCTGCCCACCCCCCCCCGGAGGGCCGAGAATTGGGGGTGACGCTGCTGCCCCCCGGCAGGGCGGAGGCGCAGCCCGGCAGGACCCCGGCGCCGGCCCCGGGACCATGATCCCCCCCAAGGAGAAGGCCAGGGCCCCCAAGGACAGCATGACGCTGCTGCCCTGCTTCTACTTCGTGGAGGTGGGTGCGGGGGGCTGAGCCGGGGGGTCCTTCCCCGGGCCCTGGGCCTGCCCCGGCGCGGAGGGGACACGGGGCCTTTGCCCCTTCCCGTTGGGGCCGCGCGATGCCGGTGCCCGTCGTGCCGGGTGGCGCGGGGGTCCCGACGCTCTCGCCCCCCTCAGCTGCCCATCGTGGCCTCCTCCATCGTGACCCTCTACTTCCTGGAGCTGACGGACCTCTTCAAGCCGGCCAAGGTGGGCTTCCAGTGCTACGACCGGGCGCTCTCCATGCCCTACGTGGAGACCAACGAGGAGCTCATCCCGCTGCTCATGCTGCTCAGCCTGGCCTTCGCCGCGCCCGCCGCCTCGGTGCGTCCCAGGGCTCGTCCCGCTGCCGGGGGGGTGACGATGGAGCCTGCCCAGGGCGGGTGCTCGGGTTCCTGGTGCCGGCAGCACTGGGGACCAGTGCGGGGAGCCTGGCAGTGCCCTGCACCCCCAGGGCAGCCCCGCCGACAGCCCGGCCCGCCCCGATCCCCACGGGGCAGCACCCCCTGAGCCGCCGGTTCCTCCCCAGATCATGGTCGGGGAGGGCATCGTGTACTGCCTGCAGTCCCGGCTGAAGGGACGCGCCGGGGCCGAGGGCAGCATTAACGCCGGGGGCTGCAACTTCAACTCCTTCCTGCGCCGGACCGTAAGGTTTGTGGGTACGTTGTGCCACAGCCCGGGCAGGAGCCCTGCCCGCCGCGGGGGCTGGGCCATGGGGGCACCCCGGGTGCAATAGCACGGCCCCCCCCGGACCCCCAGACCCTGCGCTGGGCCCTTCCCAGCCCCTGGCCGCCCCGCGTGGGACGGGCTGAGCGGCTCCTGCCACCCCCAGGCGTCCACGTGTTCGGGCTCTGTGCCACAGCCCTGGTGACGGACGTCATCCAGCTGGCCACCGGCTACCACGCGCCCTTCTTCCTGACCGTCTGCAAGCCCAACTACACGCTGCTGGGCACCCCCTGCGACGCCAACCCCTACATCACCCAGGACATCTGCTCGGGCGTGGACAAACACGCCATCCTCTCCGCCAGGTACGTGCCGAGGGGGAGACCTGCGCCACGGCCCCGACCCTCCTGCCCCGTCCCAACCGCCCCCTCCCGTCTCCCCCGCAGGAAAACTTTCCCGTCCCAGCACGCGACGCTCTCGGCTTTCGCTGCCGTCTACGTGTCGGTGAGTTCCCGGCTCTTGGCCCCGCGTGTGCCGGCTCGGGGCAGCGCACGGTGTCACCCCTGCGGGCTCAGGCCCCGGCAGCTCCCCGTGCAGCCGGCAGCTCTCTGCGTGGCCGGGGCCTGGGGAGGGCTGTGGTGCCGTGATGGCAGCGGGTGCCGGTGCCACGAGCCGCCACTAACAGCTGGTTCCTGCCCCTTCGTCGCCGCCGTCAGATGTATTTCAATTCCATCATCTCGGACAGCACCAAACTCCTCAAGCCCATCCTGGTCTTCGCCTTTGCCATTGCCGCTGGCATCTGCGGCCTGACCCAGATCACGCAGTACCGCAGCCACCCGGCTGACGTCTACGTGGGCTTCCTGATCGGCTCCGGCATCGCTGCCTACCTGGTGGGTGCTGGTCCCCGCCCTCAGGGTGGCCGCGATGGCTCAGGAGGGGAAGAACGCTCGGGGAAGGACGCTCGGCGCAGGCCGCGGCCCCCGGGGCTGGGCTGACCCCACGCTCCCCCTCCCGCAGGCTTACCACGCCGTCGGCAACTTCCGCGCCCCGACGGAGAGGGTCCCGGCGCCGGCGCCGGGCAAGGACGCGCTGCGGGCGCTGACGCAGCGGGGCCACGACTCCGTCTACCACCAGAACAAGTCGGTGAGCACCGACGAGCTAAACCCGCAGACGCGGCTGGAGGAGGCGGCACGGCCGGTGCCGCGGGAGAAGAACTCCCTGGGCAGCCTGAAGCGGGCCAGCGTGGACGTGGACCTGCTGGCCCCCCGCAGCCCCATGGCCAAGGAGAACATGGTGACCTTCAGCAACACCCTGCCCCGCGTCAACACCCCCTCCATGGACGACCCCGCACGGCGCCACATGACGATCCACGTCCCCGTGGACGCCTCCCGCTCCAAGCAGCTCATCACCGAGTGGAAGCAGAAGTCGCTGGAGGGCCGGAGCATGACGCTGGCCGAGGAGGCGGCGCCGGGCCGGGGCGCTGGGGACGCCGGCGAGGACGTCCCCCCCTCCCTCTACCCCACGGTGCAAGCGCGCTCGGCCGAGCGGGCGGCCATGGGGCCCCGCGTCCTCATCCAGCCCCGGCCGGGCGCCTCGCAGCTGGTGCACATCCCCGAGGAAAGCCAGGCGGGCGCCGGCGGCGCGGCCAGCGGCGGGGCGGCCGTGCGGGCCAAGTGGGTGATGGTGGCGGAGAAGGGGGGGGCGCAGCGGGTGGCCAACCCCCCGCGCCTGATGCAGGTCATCGCCATGTCCAAGCAGCAGAGCATCGTCTCCGTCACCCCCAAGCACTCGGAGACATCGTCCTCCTCCACCAGCTCCGACTCCTCGCAGTACCGCTCGCCCTCGGAGCGGGACAGTTCCAGCATCATCACCATCGACGCCCACGCCCCCCACCACCCCGTCATCCACCTCTCCGCCGGCAACGGGCCCTGGGAGTGGAAGTCGGGGCCGAAGGGGCCGGAGGGGCCGGACGCCTACGAGCTGGGCGAGCTGGGGAAGGATTTCCGCGGCTTCCGCCCGGCCAAGAGCGCCGGCGTCTCCCCCGGCTCCTCCGTCAGCGACATGGAGCAGGACGAGCCGCGCTACGGCAGCCTGGCCGCCATCCCGGGGGCGGCGGGGGGTGGCGGGGAGCGGGGGGACGCCCCCCCCGAGGGGCTGCTGGGCACGGCCAGCCGGGAGTCCACGCTGCGGAGGAAGCCGGCCGAGAGGGACGGGCAGGTGGACAGCGAGGTGGACCACTACTACAAGAAAATGCAAGCCAGCCGGAGGTTTAAGGACTGAACCCCCATGGGCTTCCCTGCACCCGGCCCCTCGCTCCCCTGCCCCAGCTCGGGGGGGCTGGGGGGGGTGGGCGTGATGCCGGGGTCCCTCTCTGCTGGGGGGGGGGGCATCAGGACGGGGCTGTCTTTGGCATCGGGGTGACCGAGCGACACGAGGACGCGGCAGAGCGTGGTCACACCGGCCCCTGAGCCAGCCAAGATGTGTGGGGGACCCCCCCCACGCGGGACCCCACTCCCACCCGGGCAGCTGGGGGGGGCTCGGGGGGGGTCTCTGCTCTCTGCTCCATCCTGGTCCACGGGGCTGGGCAGCTCCATGCACTTTTGACTTTCTTTTTCTCTCTAACACAGGTGCTGATATTTCTGAGGGGTTAATTTATTCCAGCTCTGGAAGTGTATGTCTGCTGGGGGGGGGGGGCAAATGGTGCTGAAGGGCTTCAGGGGGGCTGGATCGAGGGGGCTGGGATGGGGGGGGCTGCTGTGGGGCAACGGCTCCTGGCTCACGTGGGGCTTTGTGGATGCTGGGGGTCCTGCGCGAGCCGTGCAGGAGGGTTTGTCGCAGACCCCCATCCTGCGCCACTGGTCTGTGTTGGGGAGGATGTGGGGGGGAGTGTGTTGCCGGGGGGGGGGGTTTGCCCAGGGCCGGGGCTCTGGGCATGGAGGCTGTAAATACTGCAGGGGCTGAAGTAGAGGGTGGGCGTTGGGGTGGGGGCACGGGTCTGGGTGCTGCCAGGGCTGTCGTGGCGGGGAGCCGGGGTTGAGCTCTGTCCCCAGGAGCAGCGGCCCAGGGCTGGGGACTGAGGGTTGGGGGGGGCAGGGGGGGGCTCCAGGCTGTGAACGCGTCTGTCGGGCAACGGCTGGAACTGCTGTGGTTTGAAAAGCAAATAAAGACGTGGATGTTCCCCGGGTGGGCTCCTTTGCTGGGATGGGGGGCTGCTGGTCCCACGGCTGCTGGGGGGGGCATGACCGGGGGCTGCTCGGGGCAGGCGAGGGCCGAGGTCTGACGGCCGGGAGGGCCCCAGCGCTGCCAAGGGCCGGGGATTCGGGCAGCGGCGTGAACGGGGGGGTCCCTGCCTGAGCCTGCGCTGTGGCTGAGCAGCCTGATGGCAAGGGAGGGTGTGATGCTGCTAACGCAGGGTGTGACCCCCCCCCCCTTCCTGGGGAGAAACGGTCGCCCGGGGCCCCCACCCCTCAAAAATGGGCTTGGGATCCTTCTCCCCCCTCCATGGGCCGTGTTAAGCCCCGGGGACGAGGGGCCCAGCGCCCTGAGACCCTCTCGCTGCAGTTTCCCACCGTGTTGCCGTGGCAACGCAGGATCCGGCACCGCGCTGGGCAAGTGTGTGCCACCACCAGCAGCGGCGCAGCCACGGGGCCCGGTGACCCCCGGCTGGTGCTTTGTCCTTCTGCAAGAACAGCGCTGTGGCCAGGGGCGAGGATGCCCACCCAAGGGCAGGGGCCGGTGCCAACACTCGGAGACCTCGTTCGGGGTCCCCCCGTGCTGCCGCCTCCCCCAGACCCGTCCCCGTAGGGTGGTGGCGAAACCCCGTGTGACCCGACCCTGGCGTGACCGAGCATCTGCTCCCACCTGCGGTGGCTTGTAAAGAACCCCGGGGCCGGGGACAGCCGGGGGAGCGGGGACAGCGTCGGGCAGAAGAGGTGGAAAAGCGACCGAAGCAGGAGGGAGCAGAGCCGGGACGCTGCCACGCTGCTCTTGTGGCGGGCAGAGGCTCCGAGGGGCGGCTGGCCAGGGCACGCTGGCAGCTGGGCTAGCAGCCCCACGCCCCAGCTTGCCCAGTGTCCGCAGCGCAGGGGCTGGAGCAGCCCCAAGGCCGTCCTGGTTTCCAGCAGCCCCAGAGCACCACGGAGCCGGGGCTGGTTTTGCCCCGCGGAACCGTCCCACGTCCCCCCAGGCACAGGGCGATGCGCCGGGGGCACCAAACTGGCGCCGCAATTGGATTAGCAGCGGATATCCCGGAGCCTCCGCCTTGCAAACATATGGATTATCCGGCATAACCCCGAGCGGGCGCTGGAAAAGCCACCCGGGGATTAGCGAGACAATTGCTGGCAGCAGCTCGGGGCGTGGGGGGCTGCGGCGGGGGCACCCCTGGGTGGCATCTGCCCGGTTAATGGGTTGGGGGGGTCCAACGCGCCTGGCAGCAGCGCGGGGGCCACGGTGCTGCATCCAGCCTTGGCGGGGGTGACCCGGGGAGACGGAGGCGCTGGCGGGAGCCAGACACCGTGTTCCGGCTGCCCCTGGGGGGGGATGCGGGGGGCTCACATCCCCCCAGCTCCAGGCCGCCGCCGCCGCCGCTCTCACGGCTCGTTGCGGTGAGCGATGGTGTCACACGCCGCTTCCCGCTGCCTCGGACTCAGCGGTTTCCATGGCAACTGCCAGCCCTGCACCCCCAGCCCCCCCCGGGCAGCACCCCCGGCACCCGCTGCTGCATCGCTTGGGGTCCCACGGGCCTGGGAGGGACCAGGAGCATCCTCATCCTCATCCTCCTCCCCCCGAACCCCACCCTCGGCCACAGGCAGGAGGGGCCGGAGGCCGGGTCCCAGGGGGGTCCCGGACCCCCTCTCACCCCCCACTGCCACGGGCAGGGGCCCGGCTGAAGCTGCAGTGGGGGCTCTGTGAGAGCACCCCGGCCCCGCGGCCCTGAGGTGCCAATGCTCGCGACCCCTGGGAGGGCAGGGACGGGCAGGCAGGGACGGGCAGGGGAAGGCCGAGGGGCCTGAGCCCAGCTCCCCGGGCACGGGCTTCAGCCAGGACCCTGCCCCGGGGCAGCGGGGGGCTGGGGAGCGGTGACCCCCCCTTTTCGCCTGGGCCACCCTCTGCCAGGAGCCCCCAGGTGCGTCCCCGTGACCCCCCGGCTCTGAACCAGAAGGGCCCAACTTGGTGACAAAGGGCTCAGCCCAGCTCCCACTCCCCCCCTCTGCTTTATTTGCCCCCCCAGCCAGGGGTACCCGCTCTGACCCCCTCTGGCTGCAGGGAGGGAGGAGGCGAGGGGCGGAGTCCCCCTCATTAACCAACCGCCAGCTGCTAATTGCTCCCGGGGTGCCAGAGGACCCGAGAAGGGAGGGGACGCACCAGCGCGGGTCCCAGCTCCCCCGGGGGGAGGCGGCGGGTTGGGACCGGCCCGGTCTGGTGTCGGCAGCGGCGGGGTCCGAGCGGTGCCGCCCCCCCCCCCCCCCCCCCCCCCCCGAAACGCCCCACGCGGGTTTGTGCCACGGGCAGGGACAGGGCAGGATCCATCCTCCCAGCAGGCAGCTGCCACCGTTTCCATGGCGACGCAGCCCATCACGTGCACCAGCCCCACGATCGATATTTGCTTTGCCGGCAGCAAAGCGGGGAGGCCATAATTACTGCGCCAGGCAGCTAATTAGCAATTCATTACTTGTCCAAGAGGGACAGGGGCGGGGGCACGGGGATCCCACGCTGCCGGCCTCACGCCTTCCACCGGCACCAGCGCTTCGGCGGAAGGAGAAAGAAATGGGAAATGAGTCCCTGGAGCTTCCCCCCGCTTCCATGAACCCCCCGGAGCTGCCCGGGGGGGCTGGGGTGGGGGTGGCGCTCACCCTTCCCCAAGGTCAGGCTGCCACAACCTTCCCGGCCTTGACCAGCACCTTCCCAGCCAAGGGGGGCAGCGGGTGCTGGCTGGGCGCTGGGGGTGGGGACACACCTCGTCACCACCGGAGCGAACAGGATAATGAACTCGCCCATCCTGGGGGGCGGCGGTGGGTGCAGCCCCCCAGCGCCTCCAGACGAGCGGAGACGGGCGAGGGAAGAGGCAGCTGTTCCAAATCCCATCGCGCTCTCACGGAAGAACAGAGATCTCTTTCAGAGGGCCGAGAGCCCGCGGGACCCCGCTGCGTCACCCTGGAGGCCGAAGGCTGCGCCCAGACGCCTCCGGAATGAGCTGGTGGCTCGCGCCGCTGGGCCCCAGGCCAGCCCAGCCCAGTCCCTGTGTCCCCGTGGGGGCAGCGAGGGGCCCGTCCCTCCCCCCAGAGGGGCCCCCAGCGCCTTTCCCCCTCCCCGCAGGAGCAGCAGCCCCACTCGGGCAGTGCCCGATCCGACACCCCGGCGTATCTGGGGGCGCTCTGGGATCTGCGGGTCCACACCAGGGAACGTTCGTTTTGCGGAGCAGTTTTAACTGAGTTGAGCTCGCAGGTGAGAAGCCCAAACCCCCGCAGGGAAAATGCCCCGCTCGCCCCCGGGGGACCCTGCAGAGTCACCCCCAGGGCCGGGATCACCCTCAGGAGCCCCCGGGCACTGCGGCGCTCCAGCCCTGGCACGTCTACAGCACGAAACCACAGAGAGTATTACATGTTGGACTTGAAAGTGGGTTATTCCATGGATATTAGCTGGAATATATGGAAAGTTTAGGAACATGAAATAAAAAAAAAAAATAAAAGGTGTTGGAGGGTGACAAAGGCAGAGCGACACGAGGGCCCGACCACCTCCTACCTCGCAGCGTGGGGAGCGGGGCCCCCGCAGCGCACAGACGCCGACGGGACAAACACTCTGCCAGCCCAGAGGTATGGGAAGAGTCAAAGTTACATAAAATGAGGCAGCTGAAATTACATTAGAAGGAAAAATCAGAAGCAAAATAGGCACAATAAAAAGATAGGAAAATCAGAAGCGAAGAATACAGAAGAAATTTATTGAAAGCACAAGTACAGACTGGCCAATAACTGCTTTCTACAATCTGAACAGTAAATAATGGAGCTACAGAAAGGTACAAAGGTTGTTATAAAATAGTTTTAATTTCATTTCTTTTTGCATTACAAACATTCTTTGAAAGAGGCAATGGAATTCTGATGTTGTGTATGCTTACCCTCCCCACCCCACCTTCCACAATACTGAACCTGTAATAGCTGTTATCAAAATATACAATACATCTGTTCACCATAAAAAACTGGGTTTTGCTGCCCCCTCATGTCTTACAACAGGTATAAAAAAATTATAAATATGTACACCCTTTTGTTACTCACATTCTTTACATGCAAACACAGGGATCCAAAGGAAAAACCCACAATTGCCTGGGTTCCGGGGTTACCTCAATTAATTTGCTCGAGTTTTGCGGAACACACCCAGCCCGGGGGCTACCAGATCAGTGTCCACGGCCACCAGGCAGGTTTCGCTCCGGTGAGCCCCTGCCCGGCGTCCGGGCGAGGCCGCCCTCAAGGCCAAGGGCAGGCGCTCGCTCCCGCGGCAGGAGGAGCGGGTTTGTCACTGGGGGAGGGACAGGAGCCAACTACCTCCAGCTGACACCGAACTCGCCCTCCTGAGCGCGGGACCCGGCCGGGAAACGCGGCGCTTCCCAGCGAGGCGGGTCACACCCGAGCTCAGCTCCCGGGAGATGGTTCCGCACCCCCGGGCCACAAACCGAAGCCCGAGGCAGACACGGGTCCCCCATCTCCTGCCAGCAACCCAAGCTGAACCCTCACTCAGACCTCACGCGCTTCTCCAGCATAATTCACACCCTCAAGAGTTCAGGGAGGAACTAAGAAAAGTTAAGACTTTTCCGAACACTCAGTGCTAGGCAAGTCAAGAGCTCCCACACTAAGCAAGGAAATCGTAACTTGCAACACTAAGACAATTAAAAAACAAACTTTGGTCCACAATTTGCAGAAAAACCCTGAAAAAAAGTACAAGATTCTTGTTATTTTGCATCCGAACAGGTTGCAGGTTAGAGGGAAATGTAAGGCAACATCGGATTACACAAAACAGAAGGCAGAATGGCCCAGGAAAGAGTTGTAAGCCAGAAAAAAAATAAATGGTTGTATCACGGGGAAAAACCGATCTGCTGCATTCTACGTTATTTAATAAATTCCCTTCCTGTAACTTAAAAGATCTGGGCTTATAGGTTAAAAAGGTGAAAACTTTAGCCTGGGTCCTTTCACTTCAACTCACAAGCTCTTTGTGCTCGTTACCTCAGACACTTTGCTTTGCTTCACTGTTTTATCAGTTCCGTTACATCGCTCATCCTCAGTCATGACCTCAGCCTGGTAACTAAATTCCTGCCCTACAGTTTCAATTACAAAAAAAAAAAAAAAGAAAGTACAGTATACAAGGGTAATACCACAAAGGAGTAAATTTAGATTACGTTTATACCATCTTATCATTCTATAAAAAGGTACTTAAACTATTTCTTTTGCATATAAAGAGATTAGAATATTTGGTCAACTGGAAATATTGCTAGGCACAGATGACAGCAACGGCATCAAAAAGTATAATACAAGAATTAAATCAAAAAGCTCAAATGCTGAAGACATGCTATAAGAATGATGGCAGAGCTACACTGGTCTTGTTAATCTCAAATCAGGGGCACGAAGGTGACTCACGTGAACACCTTTCTAAACGTGGGATATCCAATAATTCTTCAAATCCTAGCCGAGTATTTAGAGATATATATATATATACACACACAATTTCGACAAACTCTTAATGATTCGTCTTCACAAGTGTCCAACAGTGGTTAATTTTGTCTCTTGATCAATGCTCTTGCGAAGGGCAGAGCCTGTTGACTTGCTATTGACAACGGAATGTGATTTGGTCTCGGGAACGCTTCCCCACCCAGACCCCTCTGCTTGGTCTGAACATTACGGACAAAGGATCTTAAGTAACTCCCGCTTGACAGTTTGCAGATGGCAAGAAACCACAAGCACACTGGGAAGTGGCATGAAGACACATGATACTTTGCAGATTGCGACATTTCACAGACAGTGGGATACAACTGCCTGAAGAGTCAAAGCCCAATATTTTCTTTATCCACTTTGCCAGCTTCACTCGTCCTTCGCTACCAGCCGATCCAGCAAGCCGGAGCTCGCTCCTTCCCCTCAACTCTCCCAATCCACTCCCTGCAGTTCCGATGTTTCCCCCAAAGACATAAAAGGTTTAAGGCACAGGACAGCAGATGCACAGTTAAGGGAGGATCAATGCGACTTATTTTTGTGCTGGGTGAGTTGGGAGCTCCTATACACCATGCATTTTGCAAAATCCTGACTCAAAGGCGCTAAAGTGAATTTACACAGTGGTTTTAGGTCTTTCAAGGCATGGATGGGTAAAGAAAATAAAAAAGGCATCAGTGTGAAACCTGATAAAACTTGTTAGGATCTGCTTTTCGGGGGGGAGGAGCAGGAAGGGAGGGGAATTTCCCAGAGCAGGTTCCAAAGTGTAAACTTTAACTTGTGATTTTTATTTGAACAGTCAAGATTGTTACCCATCACCGCAAGGTTAGCAATATGAATTAGATTTTAATTTTTTTTTTTTTCTAAAAACCGGTAAACTGATTTCTCTTTAAAAAAATAAAATCTCTGGTCTTTTAAGGTCACTTCAGCTGCATTTTTAAAGTGGCTTTTTTTCTGGAATGATGGAAGTTGAAACCCTAGTGTTCAGCCTTTTATAGCCAAGGCTGAACACAAGAGGTTTTAAGTCAAGTCCATTTTGTCTCACGCCTTCCAAAGCTTTAAATGGTGGACTTCGAGAAGGACACACGCAGGTGATGATTCTCACCCAGGTCATGATTATGGAGGTCAATGAGTGATTGAATGGCTTCTTCCACAGAGCTCATCTGGATCAGAGCCATCTTACGGTCCTTCCTGTCAAGACAGAAGTTGAAGTCACACTCAGTACCACCACAGGCAGAGTCCCCCCAGCTCCGCGCAAGTTTTCTTATCCAGCACTCGACAAGGCAGCAGAAAATTAACTACCCGGGTGACTGCAGTGTACCTTCTCCTCGTAGGGAAGAGTACATCTATACGATAAACACGCGCATCCAAACTCCGCACTCAGCTACCTCAGGTCTCTTCAACTCATGCTGGCCATGTGCTCAATCCAGGGTTACTCAGGAATTCCTCATTCCAGAGTCAAATACTGTATTAGTGATGATTCTGCTCACCTTTCACTGAGCCCGAGCTGGAATTCCATCAGAACTACGTGCTTCTGCCCTTCTCATACTGAAAAGCCCAGTGTAAGGACAGGACGTAAGAAAAAACACTTACTGGAAGAATTTGAATCCTTTGACCATCCCACCATTGGTTGAAAATAACATCTTAAGGTCGTCTTCATTTATTGAAGGTCTGAAACAAACAGTTTTTCAGGTCAAAGGTACATTGACAGACTACATTGATCTCTAAAAACCAATCCTCAGTCTTTTCTAAATTCTCTACCAGTAGCTTCTCGGACTGGAAAGGCTGAGAACGACAGGAAGACGGCAAGCCTTCCTCCTGCTGGCAGCAAAGCGCTGACCCTATCTACCCTCACACCAGGTCTGCAGACATTGTCTGCTCGGCCACACGGGAACTCTCCCCGCAGATACTTACGGAATATTGGACAGATGAAGAGTGGCAGAAGGGGGAAAGATGTTTTGGAAATTTTTGGAGCCTGGTTTCTTGAAGCGATGTAGAGGAGAATTTCCATAGTCCTTAGTCAGCCCCTGCTCCTCCTGTTCCTCGCGGGGAAGCTGCACTGTCTGATGCTTGGACAACGTTATACGGATCGGCTTCCCGTGAAGCTTCTGGCCATTCAAATGGCTCATGCCTGCGAGGGTCAGAGACAGCGCTGACTGCGGGGCTACTTCACACCTCGGTTCAGACGTTCAAACCGAAGCTACGTTTTCCCTCAGTTCTTCCCTGCGCAGACACCACCCCCTCCGGGAAGGCAGGACACCGTCACTCCGCCTCACAGAGCGTTTACGCTGTTCTCCCTCCAGATTCTCTCACAAAACGAGCCGCTCCTTCTCCAGAGCTGCCCCCAAACCCACACTACACACAGGCAAACAATTACGTGCACAGACACATTCAGGTTTTGGGTCTTTTTTTGGAAGAGAAGAAAGTACCGATATTAAAGCTTTAATTACCCGTTAGGTCTCTTAATGCTACCAGTCTGATACTTTTGAGCTTGCTTACCAAGCTGGGCCTGGTTTCCATCAGCCATCTGAACTAGGGCATTCTCTCTCTTTTTAAATAAAATCTTCACCCTCTGCACATCACCATAGACTCCTTCAAAAGTGAGGAAACAAGAACAGTCTTAGGTAGGGGAAAACAAACGAAGTCTCATTCAACTTAACACTAGCTAATCAATCCAACAGCAAAAACATTCATTCACAACCAGAACTGATCTCATTCCAACCATGGTTACTTATTCTGCTCTAATTAAGGAAAATTCTTATATAGCAGAATAATAATGGAACAATACATTAAAGAAAAGACACTGGGTTTCAGCAAAAAGCAAAAAAATCTTACTGCCAGAAGACTGGACAATTTAGCATGCTATCACAATTTAAAACTCTTATAAAAGACATGCAAAGCAATAAACCATGCATAACTGAACATAAAATAAAGGCAAACTAAATTAAATAGCAAACTAAGTAAACAATGTAAAAATGAAATTATGCATTCAAAAAATGGCAAACTGCAAACTGTACATTTTTGAAGTATCAAAAAAGTAATCTCAAATAAATGAAAAACAAGGTAATAAAAAGTGTGAATAATAACATACCGAAAAGAATAAAGAGGCATTGGGGTGTAACTCTCTTTAGAGAACAGCAGAGCAAGGCAGCGGAGGGACAGGGAAGAGGTAAGGAATCGAAGGGGAGAGCGAGGTTGCACAAATCGTCCACAACGAGGAAGGGCAGAGTCCCCGCAGGAAATGGCGAAATTGGTTGATGGATGATGAAGTTTTCAAGATGGTTAATATTGAAGGGCAGGTTGGTTTCCGAAGAGCAGGGTTTTTTTTTTTTTTTTGGAAGGGGAATGTTTTTATTTTTTGTTTCAAGCAACAACAGGAAGCAGAAGTACCGTGCAGTCAGTTGGCAAAGAAATTCCGGATCAGGGGAAGAAAAAAAATTCAGGGATGGGGAGAAAAGAAAAAAGTAGCAAAAAACACAGGTCAGTAAATACATAAGGAAATATGTAGTGTTCCATCAGTCAGATTTATAGAATTCTACATACAATAACTTGTTTACAGAAACAGTTAATAGGTTTTACCTAGTGGAACACAATGATAAAGAAAAGGCATTTTTACTTAAGATATACAAAGAAGTAAGAGACAGTATCACACCAGAGTGACTTCTGTGGGCTGTAACACTGAACTCAACCGCAACGGTGCTCCCTGGGGTTTGACTACAAAAATTTTCTCCGATTACAAGAATTTCTTTGAGGAAATGATTTCCTGGCTCCAGCCACGCAGGGCTGCGTGTGCTGCCTTCGGGCCCCGAGCAGAGGCAGCAGCGCGGACGGCAGCGCTGAGCTGCAGGGAGCACGGCGGGTCCCCGAGACAACAGCCGCCGCCTTTAGAGCCAACGATTACCGGGGGAGCGGCCGTAGCGCCACAACACCCCCAACGCCTGCTGGAGGCGCCTGCCCCAGGGGAAGGGGGTAGCCCATCTGAAGAGAGGTCTATTCCCCTCCATCTCCGTGCCTTGACCTCACCGTGTGAAAACCCCAACCTGCAGTTACTCCGCCAGGAAAGCGGGAAAAGCACCTCTGCTCCCAGCGACGCCAAGTGGGCACGCAGGGAGGAGTCTGCAGCCCAACCCAAGCCGAGACACGCAGACTTCTTCCACTCGTCGTGGAAAGGGAAAATGGAGCAATTTCAGTTTCCATGATTCTGATCCAGAAAAAAACAAAACCCACTTACACACCACGGCAGAGTAGTCACTCAGAGAAATACTGTCTCTTAACTAACTGGTTGTGGCACAGGTAAGTTTCTACAACACTGATTATACAGGCAAATGGAAAAAGTTTCAGGTCTGTTAGTTCACAGCTTCAGTACAAGTATCAAAGTCTCTCCAGCCCAAAGATAAGCTGGATGGATAGTGAAGAGCTCATCAAAAATACAAGGCATGAAATAACTGCTTGCTCCTACTTAAACAAGAACTGTGCACACCGTTCAGACTGCTCAGAGCCGTGAACACCTGAAAATTAAACAGAGGTACAGCACAGCCCTTGGTCCTGCCACCACCGCCCAGACAGTGCGACACCATCCCAAGAAACAGGCGTGATGGCACCGCACTGCTCCAGAACCGTGACGGCAGCACCTCCCGGTTAAGCCTTTTGTTTGAAGGGCAGGTCATGGGAGCAAGCCAGAGACGACAGCTCCTGGAATGGCAGAGGAGTTCCTAGGCAGAAAGAGCAACTCATCCAAACCCAAGCTGTGTCAGTCCCTGCTATTATTTCATGCCCTGGAGAAAACAGTAATGACAGATAAAAGAGTAGTCTGGGACACTGATTCAATTGGTTCGTCTCATCAAGAGTTAAACGTTTTGATCATTCATCACATCCAGGCTTCCCCTTTGATGCAAAAGAGGTTTTGTGGTTACTCTGACATCACTGTAAGTTTTATAGCTTTGCAAAGTAGTATTAACTTGTGTGCTGTCCCCACCAGTTAAAGTGTTTTTCAGCAGAGACTCATCATACTCTACTGCACACACTAGATTCTACACTTTCAATCCAACAAAGAGCCAAAAAGCTGACTGCAGAAAAATCCAAGAGACCCATATGAAATCCTCTTATGATGCTCTTTCATTAAAGAAAATTTTTGTTCAAATATTACTTTATTTTTTAAAGAAACCCAAATATTTCAACTCACTAAGTTCAGTGGAATTGAAAATGTAAACTGTGAGCTGTTAAGGGGTTTAGCTAAGGGGAAACTTCCAGGAATCTTGGAAAGGGAAAATGTGCAAGCACATGGCAGAGGAAATACTGCACAGGTACAAGGTCAAGCTGGCAGGGGTCCAGACACTACACAGAAAGAGCAAAGGTCAGAATGAACTCTCTCTGTAGTTCTGAATTAATGTATTAAACTAGAACATGCTAAGGAAAAGAAAGAATGGATGTGGCTATTCTGTGACCCAAGTGACTCTGTTCCATGGGAATGGCAGGGAGGCTCCAAATAAGAGGGAGGAAGGGACAGGCATTGTAGTCTTTGTGGGACAAGAGCAGGCAGGCAGCATCCTTGGCTTTGAACCAAAGAAGAGCAAGATTTTAATTTGCGCTGGACTTTTCTCATTTCCCTTCAGCAACTAGAGTACTGATCTGCTTGGAGTTTTAGAGCAGGCAGAGCACGTCATCTGCTTTTCTAGTTTTGCCGTTTCCTTTAGGACACAGTAGGATTTCACTTTCAATGAGTTTCAGCACAATCTGTGTTCAGAAAGTGAAAGCAGAGGTAACAGGAAGGAGAAAAAAATAAAGTTAGGACTCCACTAACCTCAGAATTCAGATTGCTAACCAGCAGAACAGAGTTCCCTGCCCCAGTGAGGCCGGGAATGGCAATCCGTCCTGCTGCAGCCGCTGCAGCTGCTGCTGATGGGATAGCCAAAGGAGCTAGTGCTCCATGAACATTGGGAACTGACAGGCCTGGAAATTAAAGAATATTAACCAGTAAAGAAATTAACAGCACGTACTCTAGTGTATCTGCTGCACCAGAAGGGAGAACTGCACACCTGTACCATGCAAGCCATCATTCACAACAGGACCGTGGACTCTAAGAGCAACAGGAGCCTCCAATTCTGGTGCTGCAGGAAATGTCACAATTTCTAATCGGATTTGCTCTTGCAGTGCCTGATGCTTAACAGGTGCCTCAGCACTATCCTGCTGACTACAATATTTTGCACGTTTCACAAGAAGCGGAATCAGCACAAAGCCTCAGCTCTGTTGGTGCAGGAAAGGAATCACACACGGTGCATTCGTAAGGGTCTTTCCAACCAGTGCATGCCAAAAATTCCTTAACCATGCATAGAACAACCAGATGCTGTACGTGTGCTACCACCAGCTCATCTCTTCAAGAGCAGAGAAATGTTAAAGTTTTACTTATAGGCATTTCTAGGTTGCTCACAGTTAACAGCTGGCACCTCACTGCATCAGCCCTCCAAAGGGAAGAGCCTTAGAGCTCGAGAAACCATTGCTAGTAATTGATTAAATGAAATTACTTCTCAGAGCAGCACTGCCTATTTCCCCAACAGGACAGTAACAAAACATTTGACCCCTGCTTGTTTGTCATAAGCAATGAAATTCCATCAAGTTACAAGAGAGTCAACATAGCTGGGCATGCCATGAAAAACAAAGCAAAAATTGTTTAGTCTAGCACTCCAGTGAGGAGGTTCTGTAGGTGCTAAACACAAGTCTTTAACTGCAGACACTTGGCTACTTCTGTAAGCAGCAATAATCTGTTACTGCAGTGAGCTGTAAACTTCACAGTGCAACTGTAACTGCATGGAACTGGGTTCATGTTTAACTACTGGCTTTACCCAAAATATTTAGGAAAACAAGATTCCTCACTTTTGACCACATTCACAGCTGTGAAAGTGAGTTCCCAACCTCTGCAACCACACAAAGAAATTCAAAAGAAAAAATCTGATCTCCTCCAGTTAACTAGTGCCTTTACTGTGCCCCCCATGCTGCTACTCGCATTTCCCTCGTTGCTGGGATGTCCCTCACCTGAGGTGCTACAGCTGCACACCCGCATTCCCAGTTGAGATTCTGCACCTTTCTACACTATTCCCCTCTCTAAGTGCCAGCATTTAGAATTTACATGACTAAACCCAACAAGATTAATCACTACTTAGCTTTAAAACATCAAGATGCTTCGGCAACAGAAAACCTATATAAAATTTCAACTTACGAAATACAGTACCTGCAGCCTGAGGAATTGCAAAGGTAGGAGGAAAGCCAGCTCCTGCATATGGAGAAGCAGAGATTATTCCTGGGGCACCTGGGAAAGACATACACATTATACAAAGACATCCGACAGCAAGAAGACTCTAAACTTAGCTGGAACATCTTGATTTGGCCTTCAACGTGAGCATCTGGTTGAAAGCTAAACCCTAAAACGTGAACAGTAATTCAGAACTGCCTCTAATGTAACACTGAACTTCAAGAAATTACAGAAACTTCCTGCCCTAACCCTGCTGTTCCGAAGCAGCCATCAGAGTGGAGCTGGTGACCAGAACACAAGCCAGCAGCTCCTGTCACTGTTGATCAAGTACCGGTGACAACCCCCGGTGAGCGCCCAGCCCCGCTGCCGGCACAACGGCAGATGGCACTGCAAGCCAGAGCGCCGGGGACCCGCCACAGCCCCGGCCCCGCGGGAGCACGGCCGGACGCTCCCGCTAGTTCGATTCAGTGGTTCCCAAGTTCTCCTCATCACACTGTATTCCAAAGTTTCCTAAAACCAAATACACCAGGATCACGTCCCCTCCCCTTCCCCAACTGACACCCGTATCCGCTACGTTCGCCCTGCTCCCGCTCCAAGCATTCTCACCAAAAGCAGCTGCCATGGTCTGATCGAGAGAGGGCTGGTTATCCCCAGAAGGTAGGTCTGGCCGGGTATAATCTCTGCTCTTATCGTTATTGTATTTTACATTGAGGCTTGTGAGCTTTGAGAAGTCTATGCGCAGCGTGCAACAGGCATTGTAGATATTCTGTCCGTCTAGAGACTGCAAGGAAACAAACCATTCTTCATGCAAGATGCATTTATCCTGAGATCCCCACAATACATCCCTGCAGACAGGGTGTTACATCATCCCAGGCACCAGTGCTCCACCTGAAGACACACCAGTATCTTGCTTTGTGTGGAGAAAGCACCGTTTCATCCTGTGCCCTTCCATGTTCCCCCGAGCCAGCCGTGCTGCTCTCGGGGGGGGGGGGGGGGGGGGGGGGGATTCCCTCCCACCCGCCCAGCCCTCAGCAACGCTCCCGTAAGACTGTCAGTACTCCAAAAGTACTCTAAAATGCTAGTTTCTAACATTGGTCCTAGATTAATAAAAGCGAGCCTAAAAGTTAAAATAATGCAGGTGTTTAGCACTGTAAGCATACTACTCACCAGTTTGGCATGCTGAGCACTCACTGGGTCAGCATATTGTAACAGGGCTTGAAATTGGTTGTTCTTCGTGAATGTAATTATTTTCAAGACTGTACCAAATTTGGAAAAAATCTGCAAGACAATATTTGCATGTCTTATCTCATTTCCAGTAAATTAATTTCATATTGATCTCCATTATTAGAGGCAGAAACAGCAAAAGTTACCCTTTCACCTTGTTAGCTTTCCAACTTAAAAATTTAAGGTTTTAAACTACACCATGGGCATTAACTTGCACCATGGCATCAGACTAGAAAAACATCAGGGTAATTGAACTGCCCCCTTAAGGAAGTTTTTGTTTTGTTATGAATTCTTACGCAGGAAGATTCACATACACCTTCACAAACTGGAACTTCTCCAAGAATTTCAGGGATGCTGAAAGGCACTCGAGCTTGTATTTCAAACACGAAGATTAAGTTAAGCAACCACAGCAGATGGGAACTTTCCAAACAGGCCGCTGCCTACGTAACCCCTGGACACTTTATTGGTTTCCCCCACCCTCACACAAGGACATGTAGCAGCTACTTCTGATAAGCCCTAAACAGAACTTGAGGAGCTGTCTTGAAAACATAAATATTTGTCCCTTGCACTGTACCAGACTGAAACCCAATTAAAACGGACCAGTAATCAGATCTCTGGAATTTAAAGTCTGGCCAGATTGGGACAAAACCCAGAAGAATCTCACGGAGGTATCAGTGTCTCCAGAAAGTAGAAATTTGACAGCTGTGTTCAGAACAGATAAAACCCACATGCTCTTAGAACACAGACACTGCAAATACAATTCACTATTCCTTGCTACCCCCTCCTCCAGGACAACCTTCAAGAAGTTGTGGTGATGTGTTTTACCTGATGCAGAACATCTAGAGTAACAGGGTAGAAGAGATTCTCGACAATGATCCTCAGGACAGGGCTCTGGCCAGCCATCGCCATTCCTGCATCCACGGCTGCAGCAGAGGCCGACAGTGCCAGGTTTCCAGACTGAACAGAGTTCACCGCTTGCAGAGCTGCTTGGGCACGCTGCAGAAGCAAACACTCGGTCAGACCAGCGCTTCTGCTTGCAAAAATACACATTCAGCTCTTCTTGAGCTTCCTATCTGCAAGCTACTAGCAGAACTCAACAGTTAGCAGAACAGAAAGCAGTTGCCTGTTCCTAAGGCCGGGGATGCCATGACTTTAGTACAGTTTAAACATGGACAATACAGACCACCCCAATCTGGAAAAGCAATGCAAAAATAAAACTAAACAAAATATGAAGTACTTATGCTACTGCTAGAACCTTCCTCAGCATCTACTGATGCAGCAAAATCCTTCCATTGTTTAGAAAAAAGGAAAAACTAGGCTCTTCTGGGGAGAAAGACCATCTGCAGAATACTACAGAAGCTGACAAGACTGAAAGATTAATGCACATCTGCTACAGGGATCCAGGAGCGAAAACTGACTTGGAGTTTTCCTGCAGAGTCCCCCTGACGCACATAACATTAGGATGTGCTCCCCGGTGGGCATTAGGCTGGCTGAGTTAGAGGCACCGAGCAGCAGCATTTCATCTGCACGGCATTAGATGCTCTGATCCTGATGAACGTCAGCCTGAAAAGTGAGAGGAGGCAAACTGGATGTACTCGGCAGCCACCCCTGATAAGGAGGCACAAGTAACTTGAACTTCTTTCCAGTGTTCCTGTCCTGAAAGATTGCCAAGAGCAGTCGAGCCGAAAAAGGGAATTTTTTACCCTATGCAGAGCAGATCTTGCCCAGAAAGTCCAGACGGCCCCGGCAAAGCCCTAAGAGCTGCTGTGTTCAAGTGCCTCAAAGCCAGCACTTATCACCAGGCTGCTCTCTACTGCAGACACAAGGTTTGTCCCATCAGAGCTTTGTTTGCTGTAAATCTTTCAAATTTTAGAAACAAACATCCTAAAGCACTAGACATTAATCCAGTCTTTAGACAAGCATTCAGTTACTGTTTCTAACTAAAAACACTGAAACACTTCTCACCATCCCATATTCACAATACATTTTTTCCCCTGACATTAAGGCAGGTTTAGCAGCTCCTTTAACAGTCTGCTGAGACTCTGGATAAAAGCTATCACAGGAGACCTTACTCCATGCTAGAAATTGAAGTACAAAATGAAAACCTACAAGGAAAAGCAAAGAGGCAACCAAAAGTCCTGCAGTCTGAAAGCCAGTCTACCAGAGCCTAGACCAGAAGCATTTATCCTCAATCACAAACTCACAGAACATGCTCCGTTTAGCACTCTGATAGTCAAACCAGATCTCAAAGCCCTCCCAGGCCGGTACCAGCAGCACAAATCAGGACAGCAGCGGAGAACTGTCCATCCCTCCCACCAGTATGACAATGTAAAGAAGGAACACTAACTGCTTGGTTGGGAGAGTTGTCTGTCTTGAGCTCCTTGTGGTTGGAGAACTGAATATAGATGGGCTGGCTTCGAAGGACTGGAGTGACTGTGGTGTAGTAGTTCACCATGGTGTTGGCCGTCTCCTCCGTATTCATTTCTATAAAAGCCTGCGCGGAAGCCAAATCCATCGTTGGGAAGTTATCAAAGCAGCTCACGCTAGGAGACAGCACTAACACTCGACAACAGCATTACACAACCGGTAGCTTCAGGAGGAACTTCCCGTGGAACTGTAACTGTATTTGATTTTCACAACTGCATTTACACGCAGTAAGTGGTTTTGTACACAGAACTGTTTAAGAACTGACTGTACGTAGAACAAATGAGGATCTTCACTGTCCAGACTGATTTAATGTTTCAGTCTCATCCTAAGATCTCCATGCTACGTGTGTTTAGGAAACTGGCAGTGACAGAGGTGTCTGAAACAACGCAAGAATACAGCAATAATCCAGATTCTTAACACTTATATTAAGCAGCTTCCCAACTTCTCTACAGAGCAGTAAGCCCGCTCAGTTCCATACCTTTATGGTCTTCTCTACTTCAAAACAAAAACGTAAGGGATTGTAGCAAGTCATTGCATTAAGCACTTAGGTATCATCACACCACGCAATATAGCAGAGGCACATTTTCATAATTAAGATTAAAGACGCAGTATTTTAAGCAATGATTAAAGTTGGCTTGCCTTTTTTACTCCTTAATTTGTAAGACAATTTTAGTTACCAAATTAGTGCACACCTCTTGCATTACCCAAGAGTGCTTTAGCTTTACCCAGCTAATTTATTGTATCTGTAAAGGTGTCCTTGATGTGCAAAGTTACACTGCTGGTTACTCAACTGTCAAGCCGGCTTGAGTGAAAAAGGCCTACTCATGTCACCAATGTCCAAATAATTTACCTGGTCTGTAATCTAAAAACCAGGCATAATGCTAATTATAAGTGACAACCTGTAATTATGGACTCAACTCCTTGTACAGCCTGAAAATAGTAAAAATAGTATTTTCTACAGCTCATGGGATAATCACAGAAAAGTAAAATAATGGTATGCAGAAGTTATTGACTCCTAATACATGACAGTTGTTTAAACAACTTGGATCTGGTTTACTGATGACAAACTCATCAAGCCTTTGACATAATCCCTGCTTTCAATTACGGAGACAATACCTGATTTTTTCCTTTCAACATTAGAAGGTTGGTGACCTTGCCAAAAGGTAAGCCCAAGGAAATGACCTCTGCCTCTGTGACGTCACTGGGGAGTTTACGGACGTGGATTACTCGGGATGGGACCCCAGCACTTCTACTGTCGCCTTTGAATTTTTTGCTGTCGTTTCCATTAGCTGTAAAAAGCAAGAGTTACTGCTTAGAGTGGATCTGAAAGAATATGCACACTCTCACAACTCTGTACGCACTTTGTGCTCCCCATCCAGTTACTGCTATTACAGAGAAATTCCACAGTCTAATTTAACGAGAGTCTGAAGACACATGGCTTTACTTTTTTTCCCATTACATGATGCAAGTGACATAGCTGAATGCCACTGCAATGGAATCAACCCTCCAGTGGCCGTTTCACAGCTTGTTTACAGTACACACCCACCCACACTTCAACTTTGTGTAGGTCTGAGCCACTAATTCTAGATTGCTGCTTTATTCCTCTTCAGTTTGACTGGTGTTCTTGGCAATGAAGCAGTTCGAAGGGGACATCTTAGAGCAAGTGATATTAAACCAAATATGAACCAAAATGTAATTTTAGACCAGCTGGATTATAGCTATGGCCAAGACCGTCAGCAGCACACCAAAGGCATGAGCTGACCCTACCTGGCAGGGAGGCCACCACCAGAGTAGGGACGCGGAAGACAACGGTAGCTCAGACAGACAGTTCGGGGCACTGCCAGCACAGAGAGCAAAGTCCTGGCCTGAGCCCTCAAGGATGCCATCTGGGGAGGGATCACTAACCTCTAGATGGTGTAAGACTCCCAGATAGCAGCAAGCTACCTCATACAGCCAAAATAATCCTACATTGAATTCAATTGTGCTTCAAGTATAACAGTTCACAGCAGAACCTGCATGTTCTGATTCTGTAAAATCATTTTAGCAACTGTCCTGCAACAATTTTATTCAGCCTACTACTAACCTTTTAAGGACATCGGGCAATAGTTTATTATTATTATTCAGTAATGTCCTACAAAAGGCCTAGTTAGTACTAAAGAGATCTTAAAATTAAGACTAAGTGGGAAAAACAGGCCTCCTCATAGTATTTGCAA
The DNA here is from genome assembly GCF_031877795.1 of Strix aluco. Classification (NCBI taxonomy): domain Eukaryota; kingdom Metazoa; phylum Chordata; class Aves; order Strigiformes; family Strigidae; genus Strix; species Strix aluco. The sequence goes on along the minus strand of NC_133959.1, from coordinate 517,874 downwards.
TACTTATCAATTGCTATTCTTTTTTATAGGCAATATTACCTGCAGAAGAAGAGTTGCTGCTCATGATAAAGGGTCCGTTAGTAACACAAGTAGAGAAAAGCTCGTCAGATCCCCGCTGGAAAAGAAAAGATGAAAGGTAAACTGACAGCATTTTTACGAAATTCTATTCAGGTACTCCTAAAGCAGAACAATTGAGATTAAGGTGTAGAGAAGCTGAACAGAAGTGTAAGTGAAAATATACTGACAGTGGGCAGTAAACCTCACCTCCGTCATAAATTAAAGATAAGTAAGATCCAATTTAGTAACTGAGTAGCACTATCCAGTATCTCTTTCAGCTATGCATTAGCAATCTTCAGAGCCGAAGCAGCGCTGAATTGTCCTGAAGCCACTAAACGCAGAGCTGTGCATTGATATTCACGTTCTCCTGTCGTATCTAACAACCGGTTTCCGACTACTTATATCAGACAAGATGTTCATTCTTTTAGGTTAAGCTAGAATACCGTACTTGATCGGGAACAGCAGAACAGGCTGACTCCTGGCATTCACCAAGAGGACAGATACTTTGCTGGGGGTTACCAGGAGTAAGGAAGTCTTAAGCAAAAGACAAGTTATCAGAAGCTGGTCAAAACTGTTAAGGGGATGATTTGGCAATTAGGAACCAAAGATGTGTATCTTCCAGTTACAAGCCGAAGAGGCAACTTGGAGAAACTGAAAGAAATGGAGCTCTTCCCCTCCCCACCCCAAAAAAAGGCAGATCAGGAAAGTAAAGCTACTAGCAAAAAGCTACTTTTCAAATTTTACAGCAGAAATAGGTCCATATATCATTCAGATTCTAGTACAAAATAGTCTGATCAGTGGTTTGCCTCCTAGCCACAACCCCCAGAACAGCAGCAACTGGACAACACCACCATGAAGTCTCAGTGCATGCATTCAAGTCCAAAGACAGACTAGCATTCTGAAGCAGAGAAACCCAACTATCGATCACAGGTCCAGAATCTTTGTCATCCCATCCTCTACAGCCCTTTGCCCAGGAGTTGCTCTACATCAAAGTCAACACAGCTCCTTGTAAAACAAAGCTGAGTAGTGTATCCCAGCATCTCGATTCTCTGATTTTTCTTACTGCAGCACTGTGCATTTTAACTCTATGGAGGAAGAAAACATTTGACAAAATCCTGAAATGAGCTGTTCCTACTAGAATTAGACTACCTAAACAAACTGGTGTTGCAGAATTACAGAAATGCATTTATTCTGGGTTTTTTGTAGCTGCAGGTATAATTCCATATATTCACAAAGAGTTATGGACTTGCAGGAGCCTGGCACTTCTCCATTCCCTGCAAATAAAGACAAACAGATCTACAGAACAGATTTCTGTACGCAATGTGTGTGCTTCAATTTGTTACAGCGTTCCCTGTAAAGTCACCCAAATTACCTCAACAGATCAAGACTAGTCTAACCCAAGTAGGAGGTACGAAAAACGCTAAGATAAAAGCAAACAAGACTACAAATTACTTCTTAGCACAATCTATACTTACATACATAATGCACCTTAAAATCAGTATGGCTTAATTTCAAGTAAGTTACATAGAACATCTCTAATCCCACTGTAAACTGTGAGCAAACATGATAGTAAGTCTAACATATAAAAAGCCCTTTTCATCATTTCCTATATTACTCGTAACACAGAAGCACACTAGAAGGCTTTTGTCAACCATAAAAAGAACAGAGCTCGTCTCTGCCTTGGCGAACTCCCACCCATCTCGCTGGAAACATACCCTGCTCCACACTGCGGCCACCAGACACTCTCCCTTCCACCATGCCCTGTATCTGGTGGCACCTGCAGAAACAGTATCTGTGCGACAACAAAGGCTGCCTGCTCACTCCGCCAGCAAACAGGCTGGAAAAGTAGGTCACAGAGAGCCCCAGAACACCGAATTACAGACACAGGTTTTGGGTTTTTTCTTTCCCCCCTCAAATCTTGAATTTCTTGTTTGACTACTCACTGCTAGCTCTTCAAAGACAGGCTCAAGGACTTTGATGTCCTGAATACAAGAAATTAGGCCAGGTTCCAAACCGGCAGTTCATGTGTTGCTGGTCACCTGCGAGCGCTGACCAGGTTCCACAAAGGCTGTGGGCACCCACCGAGGTCTCCTCCTCCTCCTAACATGGTGTAGTAATTAGAAACAGGCCTTTTAACAGCTGTCTAATTAGCACTTGGATTCCTGAGTACAGCAAGAGGCAAGCTAGTCTGGGAGGCTGTTAGACTGCAATCCCATCCTTTTGATGACTCAAAATTAATGCGTAAGTCCAAGGCTAAAAAACTCCACCAGTTCACTGTACAAACGCTCTTGTGCCTGAACGACGGCGACCACCACAGGGACAGCTTCACTCTGTGGCCTGGGATACAACTGGCACCCACTTACAAGAACCACCCACCAGCAAACAAAAGCCCTACCAATGCAGACAAGTGTTTACTGGCCTCATGGAACCTCTCACATCAGGCCCTAATAGGCCTTGAACTTTAAAAAAAACATTCTTAAAGAACAACTTGTAAATTTCTGAACATACAGAACTCCAGCACTCCCAGTACGAATCAACACATCTGTGCGAGCAGACTGGGGCAGCCCTTGCAATCCATCATGGAAACTCCAGGAGAACAAGCCACATAGTTGGCTCTCATGGAGGCAACACTAGGAAATATAAACTGGAAAAACAAACATTTATACTATTATGGAAAGAATTTAAATTCCCTGAATTTAACTTTCCTAATGGCTTGTTTAAAATAAACATTTTCTCACATATTTGAAAATTTACATGCAGGGCACTTTGACAAGGAATGCTCGTTGCTGCTGGTTTCCACATGTCGATGTTTCTTTAATGAAAGAGCAATTTCAAATCCACTCCCCTCTTATCTTGGAGACAGTCTACACTGCCCGCTGTGACCAGAGCCAGGAGGCAGAGGGGGATGATTGTTCGACATCAAAAGAAGCAGCAGTCAATTTGTAAGCTTCCCAGCTGGAAGTACATGCAAACGAAGAGGGAACACTGCAGCAGTTGGAAAACTACAATTATTCCAAGGTCTTTTCTCTACACAAGAAAACACAGGCAGTAAATACACAGTATTGTGCAGTTATACCAAATTATTCCACACAGACTCCCTTTCAGAGAATGGCTTTTAGAGCGCACACAGCGCACCGAGGCGCTGCGCGGGGCGCCCACCCCGACACAGGCAGACCGGCGCTGGCCAGGCTCCCACCACAGAAGGAAGTGGCATCAGCTACGACTTTTCATGCGTTTGTTCTTCCTCCGTGACTGTTGGAGCTGATCTCAGACGAGCACAAGAGATCTCCACTGACGGTTGCTTTCTGGAATGACCTAACCTGAGGCAAATCAGAAACAAGGGCTCTATTACCCTGCACTCCCCAGCCCCTGGGAACTGCAGCAGGAGCCTGGGTCCGTTGTCTGTCCTTACACTTGCAGTGACTGCCATCTCTTTCCAGATGTCTTTTCTTTCTGTACACGTTAGAAGCTATGAATAAGCTTTAAAACCATGTTATAAACTCAAATGCTCCATAACAAGTATCCCAGTTCAGTAGAGCCAGAGGAGCCAAAGCGAGTGTTGTTTCAAAACGTTTAGAAGAGTTTCTCACTAACAACATATCCATGGGGTATTTCTGGATGATATTGGAAAAGCCAGTACAAAAGCTATCGATTCTGAAGGATTATATTATTTTACTGAAGTCTGAAACGCTGCAAGCCCAGCAAAAGGCTGTGTGGGTGCTCGGCAGCTCACCAGCACCAACACACAACACTGCTTTTCTACCTTTTTTGATTCTCCGAGTACCACGGGGAGGCCCAGCTGCACAGTGCTTCGTTCCGGACAGTCCTTCCCATTCCGCAGTTCACATCCCTGCTCACAAGAGGCATTAATTTATGTTGACATTTCTGTTTAGCTAATTCTTTTGCAGCTGGTATTTTTATGACAAGATTAACAGAAGCAACAGTGTGCTAGCAGTAACTCTGCTCTACATAAAATTCTTCATTTGGACTAACAAATCTCCTCTTCCTGTTTATAGAAAACAAATACCACTTTTGAACTTCCACTGCCAGATCTCACCTAGAGCAGGGTAAGGCTGTGTCTGCCACCACCATCTCCAGCCAGCACGGCACTGCCACCAGGTAAACCGCTGCCGGGAGCGTTTCTATGACAGCAGCCACCTCTTGTCTGCGACACTCCTGGCTACAAAGGGGCTATTGCTCAAGCCGCATTAATTTAACAAACACCCATGCTCCGTGTAGTCTTGCCATCGATGCTTGTTTAGTTCCCTTTTCTGAACTAGCAAAAGGCAGTCTGCACACATAATATTTCATCTTTTTCTAACATTCCATATTTTTCCAAGGTATCTTTTTGACCACCCCCCAAACTCCAAGCCCTTTCTTGCTTTATGGTTCTAATAATTTCTAAGAATTTTTAATTTGTCTGGGCTTTCACAGCTTAGCAACTGCTAATCCATATGAAAACTACAAATTATCTCACTGTCACTAGGATTTTACCTGAACTTTACCAGTTTAAAAGGAGGCCAGGGATTGTCTCAGCCTCTACCAGCACACCTAGAAGTACTATAGAAGTTCTCAGCTGTCCTGTATAATCCTTTGGCTACTAAAGATCCAGTGACTTATTTTAAATGGATTACAACAAATCAACTGCATTCTGCCTGCGCAAAAGGCTAGAAACAAATACAAACTAAACCACCATAAAAATATTAATTTCAAGACAAAGAGGTGATGTTAATCAGCTTTCAGAAAACAAGTTACAGGCAGAAAGCAAAATTAAAGCAGTGGCAAAGAGACAGGGCATACGGGAAGGGGGAGGGCAGAGACTGAAAAGGCCAGCAAGCTACAGGCTAGCCAAGCCCAAGATCTATGAAAACCAACTCCTTTCCCTGGCTCACTGAGGAAATCCTACAGAGCAGCAGCGCTCTCTGCCTTTGGACACGGATCACCTTACACTGCTCTAAATTTTTAAACAGACTAAGGACGGCAGTATCCCTCCTTCTTGTGAGGGGGGAGATTTAGGAGGCACGCAGGCCATCAGCTAACATGCATTTACAGAAAGCAAAGCAGGTACCACAGCTGCACCTGGCAAACCCCCCTCTGAAAATAAACCAGGAAAAATCTGTACTGTTAGAAGTCCTTGGTCTGCTTTCCCTAAGTTCAGAAAAAAAGCCCCGTCAGGAGTCTTGTAGCTCTGCCTGGTCAGAGCATGCAAGCGTCCTTCTACTTCACTCTCCCTACGTTTGTAAAAAGACTCTGGACCCAGTAAAAAACCAGCAATGTATTTTACACACCAAATGACACACACATCATTGAGCAGCCCATGCAAACCCCTTGCTCTGATGAAAGCAGCAAAAAATTGTCTTTGAGCACGGGAAGAAGGGAGCACCTCTCCAGTACGCTTCGAGGGCTCCGAGGTCAGTCCCAGAGGAACAGAAGCATGAACGGATACTTCAGTTCACAGCTCAAATCCCTTTGCAAAGAAACTAATAAGAGAAATCCAGTCTGATGACATCATCATTCCCACTCATGTTGCATTCCAACATTTTTTGCTGAGGGATTGAAGAGCCAGGAATGGAACTAAATTTAAACTGCTAAGAAGGATGCCAGTTTTCCTTGTCTTCCACAGATTCAATTCCAGCAAGGTTCACTTGTGTAACCCCTGTGTGCCCCTCTTTTCCCCCCTCCTGCCTCAAGCACCCTTCAGTCATTTAATGGTACAGAAACATTCCAATTTGGGTCATAAACAGAAGGTGTGGGTCAACTTTTGTGTGAAAGCACCTCTGCAGAACACACAACACAACTGCATCCTCCTTCAGTCCAAGTCAGGAAGTTAGGAGCAACACAAAATAACTTCAGGATCCTGAAGACCGCAGCTCTGACGTGGCTGCTAAGCCAAGTCTGACACTGCAGTCGCAGCAGCTACAAGCTCCGTGTGTCACTCACCCCTCCGCTGCCCCCTCCCAGACACACAGTTTATCACCTATTCAGAACCAAAAGCAAGAGCTGGGGACACACACACAAGAGTCAATCCAGTTCAAATTGCTCACTGCACCCCTAAATCATTTATCAAATTAAATCCAACCCAGTGGTCAGCACATTACATTACTACAGTGAACCTGTGGTGGAGGCGTTTGCCTAGCTGGCAGGTTTAGTGCACATACCAGTTTTAAACTCCGCTCTGTTCAGCTGGGGCCAGCAAACACCTGTCACATACCACTTACGGCTTTTTAAATTGTTATAACCTCACTCTAGTCTGGACAAGATTTAGTCTAATACCTTGACAAAAGAGCCAGCATGGCAAACTTCCCACTGAGACGCACAATAATGTACTGGGTACAGAGACACTTTTTCAGCATCTTTGAAACTAGATTAGTTGGTCAGAGCATCACAAAGAATTTGGTGCTTAGGACAATTTTCCTACCGTATGTACTGCCACAGTGGCTGGTACCATTTCTAGAGCATACAGAGACTTCTGAGTTCCTAAAAGACATCAGAAACTTAAGCACTACATTAAAGCAATTGCTCACACAATCCGACGTGAGATTCTGCAATAAGATGCATTACGAGCTCTAGCACGAAGCCGGATCCTCAACCCACTCATCTCAGCCCCTCCCTGACTTTCTTCCTCAGTCTTTGCTGCTATGGAGACACCCTGCGAAACAAACCTGCCCTTTGAGCAAATAAAAGGTGTGGCCATTTTAAATAGCCCAAAATTCCTAAACTCCAAGTATTGCAGTAATGCAGTCATTCTGGCTTTGTAGGGCAGCACACACCCAAGCGTTGTGATCTACTGCTCCCAAGTTGAAACTTAACTAGTAGTCAACCTTGAGCTTTTTAAATCATTGCAGTGGAGCAGACAGGGCCTTGGTAAAGCTTAATACAAATACTATCAAAAAGAAATACTGCTGGATGAGTCACTTTGGGGAACTGCAACCTATGAAAGAACATTCTGTGCCCAAAGCTGTAAAAGAGCAAATTGAACACGCAGGTTCAGAAGGAACTCCACACTAATTCAATCTCATCTAAATTGCGGTTGTGTAATAATTACAATCTGCTTTGGCAAACACCGAGCAATCATTACATTGGGATTACCAGAACACACTTGCTGAACTAAGCAGAGTGTTCAACAAGTTTTCATAGGAAGCTTGAAAGACAGCTATACCAGAACGGCAGCGAATGGGACACTAAATAATTCTCACGAGTGCGAGATGACAAGTGTGGCACCAGCACACCCACATTGTCCAGCCTGACAATACTTGAGATGTGCGTCAGTGACTCAGAGACCAGAGTCTACCCCTACACTTGGGGGATTAAAAAGATGAAGTTGAATCAATTCATGTGTGTTAAGTATTTTCATCACAGATTGAGGGCAAAGTAGGCCTGAGGTAGAATAGAATATTTTCTACAACCGTTTTATTAACTGATTGCTTTCTAGAAAGTCTCACAATTTCATCTCCATCTACAACAGGAGTCACAGCTCGTTTCCAAGTGCAAGTAATTTGAGCTAGCTTCCACATAAAAGCTTGGGTTAGCTATGATGGAGAAACTGCTTTAAACAGACCTAATGGGCAATAAGCCTGCGGCAGCAATCTTGCTTAGCACCTGTGCTTCAGCCAATAGCTTAAATTCCTGTTAAACTTAATACAGATTTAAACAGTTTTCATAATCCGACCCAAGGGCTTACCAATTGCCCTGCAAAGGACAGTTATCTGTAAATTGAAGACACAGGTGCACAAAAACTGTGTGCAACACCAGCACAGATTAGATCGAGCTATTTACCGAGCCCCGCTGAGGCGATGCTCGCCAGGACACCACTGTCCACGCACCGTGCCGCCGACATGTGGCTGACATGTGTGATCATGCCTGTGAGAGAGGCCACAAGAGCCAGCTTGTTGCAGCCTCTAACTAAAGCCATAGGAGGGGACTGGAATTTCCTCACAACATTCTTGGCCTGCTGCCTGAAGCCATAATTACTGTTCCCATGGCAAAGATCCTGGCTTGATCACAAATCACTTCTATGCAGTCAGCCTGTATCACACTCCAGCAAACCCCGTTTTAAAAATTAACTTCTCAAATGCCACAGAAGTGCATTTTTTGTTTCTGGAAGCATCATCTTTCAAGAAGAGCCCAACTTAGCCAAGAAACTACGCGATTATTCAGCACCTAAACTACTCTGAGACTTTTCCAATCACTGAAAGGCAATTTCACTTAAAGAATAATGACATATCATAGTTCATACTCCTTCTAGTAAGTCAGTCCTGCTCCGTTAAAGCCTGAAGGGACAGAAAGGGAAAGGAGATGGGAGAGCGATCCTGATCAAATTACTTAGAGGCAAGTGCAGGGGTCAGACCCAGTACCTTACAGTTCAAATACAGTGTCTCCATCTTAAGGCCATACTTCCTTTTCAGACAGCAATGAAATATGGAAAGAAATGTCTTAAGTCATGTGTTTCTAATCACAGGACATTCCAGAAGACTGTACATCAAGAGCCCCATTCCAGAACTGTAATGAGCTTCCTAAACAAATTCACACACTTTAAACTGAAGAGCCTGTGGACTAAGCTAGATGTGAAGCCCAGTAATGGCTACTACAATTACCATCCTGATTAAAAACAAGACCATCAGGCAGTACAGTGCTCAAGCAGTAAGCTGTGAGAACATCTGGGGACTTCTTAAGTTACAGAACCTAAATATAACTAAGACCTCAGAACAATTAATAGAAGCAGGTGTGAGTACCTTAATATGCAAATTAAGGATGTGAGAAAATCCCAAAAGAAGGTGCCAGCACCCTGCCTTTTAAAACAAAATAGAGCAAACTGATACATACTTTCACAAAGTCCTCAATGCCTACAGCAGGGAGACAACCAAGAGGCCACTCTAAGTTATCTTTCTCAATTTCTCAGCAGTGTTTTAAGTTACAGGCATTCTTCCTACTTGCCTGAGAATTCTCCAACTTGGGGACATTCCAGTCACAAGAGCAGAAGATTGAGAAGGTCTACTGGTGTCTCAGTAACACACCGCCTAGAGGATGACAAGAGCTGACAGCTTTCGGGGATTGTTATCTTCTAATACCTTAACAAACTGCACCATTCCCACCTTCTTTGGGCATACGGGGCAAGAATGAATAAATTTACACTTCAGATTAAAAACAGTTTTCCAGCTCAAATTTTCATGACTAATTTAGAAGTTCTGCCAGCAGCTCAGCTGTGAGCACAGCTTTCAGAATGGACTCTAGCGAAGTAGCCCGATCTCCACCTGAACCTCATTTCTGTGAATATGTTTTATAGAGTCAACAGATGACAGAACTACAGCTCCACAGCATTATTCTAACTATCAAGCAATTGTAAAGAACATCTGCTTCTGAAGGGGGGGAATCAGTTAATCCTTGAAGTGATTTCAGGGATGCCCCAGGGATCAAACAAATGCTGATGGATGAGCAGAGCTCTATCACTATAGGTATTTCAGCAAAGACAACACTGAAATGCTTCCGTGATACCACAGAAACCTCCTTCTGCAGTCCCTTCAGACTACGTATCGGCAAACCAAAGGAAGGTAGATTGAAGTGGAAGCAACACACAAAAGCAACAGCAAAATTTCAGAAGAGCTGCAGCCAGTGAGGTTTTGCACTCACCAGAGGTAGGTATTTTTAAGAAGCAACTGATACATGATTTGATCACAGAGCTTTTTGAAACTGAGGTGCCTGCACCTCTCTCCAGGCAGGAGCCCTGCAGTCAGAGGATCTCTAGCAGTACACAAGTAGCAGAGCATGGGGAAACTGGACGTAGCTGACCTGCACACAGCCAGGTAGAGGACACAGGTAAGAGGAGCCTTCGCTTTGTTCCTAGCTGCGCGCAAACAGGATTCTCACTTACCTACACAAACCCAAGACACACAGAACGTGTTACACCATAACATTAAAGAATGTACTTCTATTACAGGGTCTACACTGGCAGAGACTTAAACATAATCAGGTAACACGGCTATGTCAAAAATAATTTTAAAACTTACCTTTATCAAGATGATTCAACTTTCCTTTTGCTTCTGCCACTCTTTAAATTTTGATTCAACTTTCTCAAAACCTGCCTGCTCTGACTTGACAAGAAACCTCATTTTTGATGCACGCTTTGTCTCACCACTCCCCACTCCACTGCACAACTGGCATAACCGTTGTTACCGTTCTGCCCTGTGGTAGGAACACAAGCACCTGGATGGGATTCCTCCCAGTTCTCCTTTCAGACCCGACTGCCCGGCACTGGGGACTGAAGCGGCCCCCCCAGCTGGGAGGGAGGAGGCACACAATACCACTCCTGGAGCTTTTCAAGACTCACCGACAGGACTACAATTACAGTTTCAGAAGCTCCCTGGTCAAGCTTAGTTATGTAAAACCACTTCTTGAAGCTGCAAATCACACATTGCTAAAACCAACTGAGGGACTTTTACCTGGATTAATCAGTTTACTAGGAGATGTTGTATCAAACTGCTCTACAGCAGCCAAGGGATGACTTAGTCCACCGTTTATAACGGCTGTGAACTATTAACCAACCCTACTGGAGGCTCAAGCCTTTCCTCCTCCGATGGCAAACTGAACCCCTGGCAGCACAATGCCTTCTCAGACAGAACCAGATGCTATCCTGGCACTACGAATAATTCAAATTTCAGATTCTCATACGAAGAAAAGTTAGAATAATCTTTCCCCTACAGCTATTAGAGCCCCTTCATGCATTTAATTCTTCTCAGAAACCCTGAAGCACTAACATGCCTATGCTTAGCAGCCACACTTAATTTTGTACTTCCAATACAAAAAACTATTTGCTGTCTAGGAGCAAATTCTCTCTAATGCTCCTACTTCACTCATGTAGAACTACAGAGCTTGCACTACTCAAGATCAGCTCTACTTCAAATTAGTCCTATCACACACTGCATCACTTCAGCCTATTCAAGCTGCCACACGCAATTCTTTCTCAGTCAATAATGAAGACGCTAACAACACACAATTCGGGCCATTAAAAAAGCTGTCAGATTACTACTTTGAGGGCCAACATTCACCCACATACTATCTAATAAAAAGAACTCACAGGGCTGAACTTACTGTAATCCTGATCCCAGAGCTTTAGCTACAATGCTCACCAAGTTAAATGAAAAACCTTTAATACATGAAGGAGTGCCAGTCTATCCTGCACATTCCAGTGTAACATTTCACAGGAATGAGCTTTTATCCTGTGAACACAACAGCCTATTGCCACGCACAGCAGATAAAGGAGGCTCCTGTCAGCACTTTGAGTTTCAGGGCTAAGTCTGCACTTTCAAAACCTGAGACTAGAAGGGTAAAGGTCATATTTACTGTACTCACAAGAGATAAAAATCAACAGCTAAACACTCCATTTTTTGTGGCAGAAGGATTTTTGACATATAACTGAGCAGGAATTCACATAAACAAAGGAAATAGAGTTCTCAAAAGAAAAAGGACCAATTTCTCCATTGAGCAGCATTGTCTAGCACACAAATAACACGCATGGCTTGACATTTTAGTAGGGGAAAGGGCTGTTTCTAAATGCAATAAAGTTCTTTTCTGACAGTTGATAATCAATGTCCAAATGCCAAGAGCTAAAGGCTGAGCCATAATAAAAATTTTAAATGCACATGAAACTAAATTACCTTCTGGTTAAAACCAATTTACATGGTACCAGAAATAACCCTTTAAAGCTGAAGATCTACATTTGGTGAGGCTAAAACTAGGTCAGATGCTGAGCAGTGTAAAAAGAGAGAAAAAGTGAGAAGTGCCTACCTTTGTACCAACTGTTATATCTTGGACAATGCTGTAGAAAAAAGAAAGAAAAGGATTAAAAAAGTTAGATAGGTTTGCCACAAATATCCAGCATAGTTTACAGTAGTAAGAAAAAAAGCAAGTCAAAGTGCACAGTTGTCTTTGCAAGTGAGCCAAGGACAGTTTATACAAAGAAAAATTATTAGATGGTGATGGTGGAGACCCAAGACCCAGCAGTGCTAGAAAACTGCAGCTCTCCCACTTCCTACAGTGGAGCTTGCCCTTTTTGCAAGGGTACCACGGGGGCCAAGACCAAAAACCCCCCAGTTAACACAGCCTAGCATTCTTCACAGGAACACGACGATGCGGTTCAAACAGCACCTCTGACTAAACCAAAAGAAAAAGTGTCAAGAGTCAACTCTGTCACCCATATTCGCTTCCACAGCTCCTAACAACCTTATCAAAGGAGTGGCCTCTGCGAGGCTGCAGAGAGGCCACCTCCAGCAAAATTATCGAGTTGCTAGTGAAGACTACTAATGCTAGAGCTCCAGCAGCACCACCGCCGCCAGCACACACCATGCTGAGCCTGGGCTGTTTTCTCAGCCAAGCTGAGCGCCCGTGCCAGGCTTAGAGCAGCCCTCCAGCCACGCTAACACCGCTGGAGCCAGACCACTGCCAGACCAACAGCGCAATTAGAAAGAGCAGGGAAGAGGTCCAGGCAGCTCCCAGACTGGGGTATGCCTGCACACAAGATTCCTCTAGCGATTCTTTTCTACTTAGGAAAACAAATAGTATTTTCCCCTAACACAGATCTGAAGGAAAAAAAAGTTTAAACTCCACCATACACACTTAAACCTCCTAAAATGAGACTTCCTGACATGAAAAATAATGTTAGCTGTACCTCAGGCAACTCCTGCTAGCTCTCATCAGCCATGACCATTATATACCATAACACACACCTACTCAGAGCAAAATTCTTTCATCGATGAAATCAGTCTACAGCTTGGCATGTTCTACCTGGATCTTCCAGAGTATTACAGCACCTACATGTTACTCTCTTTGTGGGAGTGCTCAAGACAATCTCAGGATTTCAGTCATACCCTTGCACTGAAGGTAACTTTTTTTTAATAAACTCCAAACCACTGTAAAGCAGCCAACACGAAACAGCAGAAATGATCATTTTGGATTGACATATATGCAGCACTGCCTGTTTCAACTCCCGTCTTTCAAATGGCTGACCATAATTTCAGAGTAAAGGATCCAAAAGCAGCTGGCTAGCAGAGCTGCAGCAATTTAAGGAAACATGGCAGAGAAGCAGAAGGCAGGGCAGCAACAACATGAAATCTGAAGTACTCAAGAACAATTCTACAAAGTGATTTAATGCTAGAGAACTCGCATTTACTAGTTCTTCCTTCCCTACCCTCGTGCAACAATTCATAGCTTTTCAGGGAATTAAATACTGCTCCATCTTACTAAGTCATTCACGTTTCACCAGCCCCACAAATAAGCCATAACACAAGTACGAGCCAGCGCAGCTCCTCATACTTCCTCTTCAAAACCAACCTGCCATGTCATCATAACCCAGCACTTTACAGCTGGAGTTACAGCCTGATCCAATGGCTGCTGCCAGGAAGCCACGCGATAGTTTCTTTTTTTTCAAGTAACTACTTCAAGAACGCTCTGTATGGGGATGCCGGGCTTTGCAATCCCCTGTCTGGTCACCAACCAAGACAGATGGGTTTTGCTGCACTTCGAGGGCCAGCAGTAATGAACTAATTAAACCCATCTGCACAGATCAGTTTAAAGAACCATAATCATTCTATTAGAATCACTAAACACGAGTACACATTTCTCCAGTTAAAATACATACATTAACCCACTCATTTTCATAACCTTCAAAAAATTTATTTCCAGCAAAGCATAGTAAGAACAGGGAATCTCCCAAGTTTCCAAAACTCTCGAACTTACCCCAGAGCAATTTCTCTTACTTCCTGTTCCTCTTGTGGGCCTCACACACAGGAAATGTTTTACATAAAGTAGCCTTAACAGGGGATAGTATTTTAAATTATCCAACAGGAAGGGCTCTTATTTGCCAAGAATTACCAATTCCTGGAATATTGTTGTAACCCATTTGATAACAAATACCACATGAAACAAGCACCAACAGTATTTAAGAATTTTTATTCAAGAAATGTGCAATAATACTTCCAGTTCACACACACCCTCAACAAATTATCGTATCTTAAGCTTCATTCTCTTCTCCTATGTCAACCTTAAGCAGGGGATTAAAACTTCTCACTTCCGAAAGAACAGGCAATAAAGCCTGTCATAAAAATTACTTTTCACATGGAATGGAATAATTCCTACGCAATAAGGGGAAAAATTAAGCAGCACCGGTAAAACCTCTAGGTCATTTTCCAAAGCAGCATTTCCCATACGAACTCCTTGCATGCTTTAACAAAGCCACTTATTCAAACGGGATCATTTGAAAAGCACAGCTACGTATCGTTGTAGGTAGGAGAAGCAGACAGAAGCAGCTTGTAGCCAGAGAGGCCACTCGCTGCCAGCTAGGCAAAAATCTAAAGCCATTTCCAGAAGCAGCTTTCAGAGTTTCAAAGGAGCCAGCTTTCACAGGATCATGCACCAAGATCTTCAAAAGACAGTGGATAACTGAGACTCATACTAAAATTTCTACATTCAAATAATAGCTATTTTAACACACACAGTAAATCAGCTTTCCCAGGAGCTACGGTGAACACAGCTGACCACAACCTGATTTCTGCCCTTCGAATGGGCGGTCTCACATGCTGAAGACTTTTCCATTAAGTATCATTCAACATGATGAGCAACTTCTTAAGAGAAACTGAACAACCTGAACTGCGTTCCGGACTGTAAAAACTAATTGCAAGATACACTATTTTTATGGGGTTTTTTAGATGAAAACAACACCGAGACGCCACTTTTTCAGCGTGTAAAAAAACGAGACATGTGACTACGCCTAACTCTCACCAGGCTAGTGTTCCGAGGCAAGAAGCGAGGAGGCACTAATTTGGGCTTCCCGTACTTAAGGCTCTGGGAAAACAAACTGCTTACTCGGAGGCCTTTTGAAATATTTTAACTGCTGCGCTCTAGAAGAAACAAAAATCAGACCACTAAAAAAAATACGCCACATAAGAGAAATGCGGAGACCTCGTTTCTGACCGAATTGCCTTGATAAAACAGTTTTAAAGCAAACACTTCTGAAGCGAGACGCCAGACGAGGTGGTGGTGAAGGAGAATCCAAGGCTGCCCAAGATAAAAGTTGCTCTCTAGAAAAACTAGACGAGTCAAAGAGCCACGGAGGGAAGTTTTATGTCGGAGGAGTTCCGAAGGGGACAATAGGCGAGGAGGGAGCCCGAGAAGGGCCCTGCTCCGCCGCTGCCGCTCTACCTACGGCTCAGGTAACACTGCCACGGACACCTCACCGCCACCGAGCCCCCGGGCGCGCCCGCAGCGCGGCGGCTCCTCCGAACTGATGCAAAAGTTGCGCTGACCGAAAAAACTGCTCACAAAGAAAATCCACCGAGCACCCCCCCGCCCCCCCGCCCCGCTTGCGAAAGCGGCAGACAATAGGAGCGAGGCCCCGGCGTGAATCAGCCGCCCGCCCCGGCTGCGCCCCCCCCCCCCCCCGCCAGGTGCGCCCGCTCCCGGCACCCCGTTTCCCCCCCCGCCCCTTCCCTCCCCCGCGGGGCCGGGCCGCCACGGAGTCGCGCCGCGCTCCCCCCCCCCGCACGCCCACGCGGCGCCCGCAGCCGGGGCCTCTAGCGAGGCGGGGGGACAACCCCAAACCCCCCCGCGCCCGGCCCCGGCGCGCACGGGGCGGCCCGGACCCCCCCGGGACGCGGCGGCTGCCCCCGGCGGGGCGCGAGCACGAGGCGGGGGGGGGGGGGGGGGGGGGCGGCGGGAGCGCGCGCGGGGGACGGTCCGCACGAGGCGCCGCGTCGGGGCGGCGGCCGCGGAGCAGGGGCCACCCCCGCCCCCCCCTCGCCGCCCCGTGGCGAGTGACTCCGGGAGAGCGGCCAGCGCAGGAGACCCCCCCCTCCTCCTCCCCTTCCCGCCTCGCCTCCGCCGGGCGGCCCGGCCGCGCCCTCGGCACCCCCCCTCAGGTAACGCCCCAGCCCCCGGCGCGGGTCCCGAACCTCGGCCGCCTTCTCCCCCGCCTCCGCACCCCGCGAAGGGTCCGGCGACGCTGCGGCCCAGCCCCCGGCGCGGTGCTGCCTGTGCCGAGGCCCGGGCCGGCGGGGACTCACCCGTCCATTGCACACGGAGGAGACCCGTCGGGAACGGAGTGGAGGCGCCGGAATAGCAGGAACGAGCCCAACCGCTCCGTGATATAGACTCACAAAATGGCGGCGCCGCCCGGCCCGCCTCACCCGCGCCAACGCCCCATTGGCTATCGGAGATGTCATCTTGATAACAGGGGCGGGGATCGCCCGCCTCCGAGGGTTGGCGCCCTGGCGCCCCTCGCGAAGCCGATTGGCTGCAGGCGGGCTGAAGGGCGGGGAAAAGCGCCGGTGCGCGGCGCGATTCGGTAGGCGAAGGGAGTCGGCGGGGAGGAGCCATCTTGAGAGCGGGAAGGATGCTGAAATGCCACACGGGTCCACCATCTTGATTGGGGGCAGGGCATGGGACAAGCGCGTTGGGCGCCATCTTGAATACGGGCAAGGGCCCCAGCGTGCACATTGTGCTGTCACCCGCGGCGCGGGCCGGGGCCTGCGGGAGCGGCCCAGCCGCCGCCGCCATGTTGGCTACGGGCAGGGAAGCCGCGCGCTCCGCTCCGGTGCCATCTCGAGTGAGGGAGAGCGGGCTCCTCGCCGAAACCAGCCTCATGATTTAGCACTGCCAGCCTGGGGACTCCTAATGGCGCTAGACAGCACTTAAAAGTTTTATTTAGGATACAGGATAAAGTCTGCTTAATTGCGGTTAATGTCTTAGGGATAAAGATTACCCAGACAGAACTTGTGAGGTAAGACATAACACCTACCTGCTCTGCTCAGGCATCAGGGTAATATTTTTCCTAAGTTACAGTCCTGACACCGTTTGCTGACTAAAACGGCTCATTTTCCAGTCAGGTGGACCTCAGTGGCTGGTTAGATAAGCGTGTTTCACTCTTAAGGTGTGTCATTGCCTGAAGGTCTTCTACAGAGATTGAGGTAAAATCCATGGATTTCCTATCTTTGGGGATTTTCAAACCTCTGAAAGATTTCCTTTTCAGGTTCTGGGCCATCTACGGTAAATTTAAGCCTACTACAACAGACTTAGTTCTGTTAGATACTTTCTGTGGCTCCCTCAGAAATGATCGTCAAGCTCATTCATGTGCCACAAGATGAAAGTCCCTATTAAAAAAAAAAAAAAAAAAAAGGGAGAAGCAGGCGTCTGTCTGGTTCCCACTGTAAACGGTGCCGGTGCATTTACTTTGTTCCTGTGCAGGAACAGGCACGCGAGGGCCCAGATCCTGATGGGGGCCGAGCAGACCATCCGCTCATCCTCCCATCTACCAGGTCACGCTGGTTCCTCGCCACTAACATCGTTCTGTACGGCAGTTTGCTTCCATGGATGAAATGCTGCGTGTCTCTGTTTAAATATAGACGATATTTGCTCACTGGGAATTCTACTAGCAATTACTCATTTTCTTTGCCTCACTTGTCATAACCCTATCTGTTGACTGCAGCACAAGAATTAATTGTCCCAGACCTCGCTACAAGTCCCTTGTGTAGCATCGAATCGAATATCAAATGTCCAGTCCACATTGATCTTGGCTTCATTAGCTGCAACCCTGTTTTGAGAGTTTCTAGGCAACATAATACTGGTCTTACCATGGAAAGGATCCTTCGTACCTCACCAGCCCACCCACTTCTAACATTTTTGTGAAAACATTTGTACAGTTCTGCCAATCTGCCTCTGTTGTCAGCGGTAAACAGTAAAACACTAATACAGGTCAGTGCCAGTGACGGCAGCACCGGAGCTGTAACACAGCCGTGCCAGGGGTACTGATGTGAAGGTTTAGAAAAACATTTTTAAAATACAGTGCAAATGAAATTCAGAGTCTTGGCAGTGTTTCTGCTTAATGTCAGGTAACTTTGACAGGTACAGACATGCATTTTGTATTCGCATTTCTTTCTGAAGCGCACATTAGACACATGAATATGGGGGGAAAAAAAAAGTAGTTAAAAGTGAAATCGCCTATTTATTTTCTCCCACACACGTATTACTGTGTTGGTTCCTACGGCCAAGTGCCTTATTTTGTCAGAGAGTGGGGCAATGCTCAGATATTTCAGTGGCCGGGACCAGACATGAGCTTACTGCCTCACTCTTGTCACCATTTGTGACATGTAAGAGCTTCTGCTGACCTTGGATCTGACCAAGAGCTGGCAGCTCCAGTTTCCATGTCTGTGGTTTATTGGGCTCTGTGGCCATTCGGCCCTTGTTCCAGCAGTGAAGTTTAAAATGGAGAAAAAGTATGTTCTTACCTATTGCTACAGGCAACTAAAGGCCCCATCTGAAACCAAAGTTGTTTTACTAGGTACTGCATATGAAAGGCTCAGCTTTTGCCACAGATAAGAGATTTACAACTTAGATGAGGCAAAGAATGGGAAAATGATGGGATTATGCGATCCACTTTAGAGCTGCTGAGCTGAGAGCCAGAGAGATAAAGTGATTTGATCAAAGCAGAGCAGGAATTTACCTCCCATCTCACAAGCCGCAGAGAACTTTCTTGAACTACGCCTGTTTTAAGCTGTGTTTCCCAGGGAGGTGTTTCACTTCATCTTCCCTTCAGAATAATCTGTAAGTAAGGAATCCCTCCATAGTAGAGGATGGTATGCAGACAGAATAACTTTTTTTTTTTTTTTTTTAAATATGGGATATTTCAGTCCACTTGTAAAGAATCATACCCTAAAGAAAGGTGCCCTGAAGATGACGCAAAGACTTTGAAAAAGATCAGTAATGCTCGATACTGATCACTAGTAAGAACAATATCTGATTTTCTAGTGGCTATTGACATTAGTTTATTGCATCCCAGCTGCTTTTCAGAGATCTTTGGAAAAGCAAACACAGGTGGATGCCATCAAAGAATTATTACTTTTCAAAGACCTCTCCTGTGCAATTGCGGTCGAGCTTAAAAGACTCTTTTAAGGTTTCTGCAAGCTCACTCAGATTTTCCATAGTTCTAGCAGAAATGCTGATTATGCAACATTTTATCAGACTTCTTCCTGTAATATTAACAGAGTTTTTTAAATGGCATCTTTTCAGATACTAAGGTAGCAAACTGACTAAAGATACTCTTGGGTAATGCACAGTCTTTCTCTGGGTCAAACAGGAAAATGCATTTAAGAACAAAATAATACTTTACACAAAAAAACAGCTGGGAGAAGGACCTGCCTCTGTGTAACTTTTTGTTTGTTTTGAAAAAGAAACCCACATGAAAATGCCCATGTGAAAAAAAAAAAAAAAAAAAAAAGAGGAGGGAGAAGGGAAAAAATATGAATCAGCTTCTTTTGTACAATCCAGCAAAACCGTCCCACCCTCCCCGGCTCCGGTTACTCACTTGCTAGAAAGGCCTTGGCGGGACACACCCAGGTTTTTCTCTTTTAAGCCCTTCCTGCCAATGTTATCTCTTTGAATTTAATTTACCATGCAGGGAAAACCCTCCGAAACAAAAAAAGACCCTTTTCCTGCCTTTTTTCCTTTGTATTTTTAAAATAACTCTAAAGCCTGTGCTACATTCGCAGGTCACTTCTTCATGTAACTTTGTTCATTTGCGAACCAGCAATGTTTTTTTCCCTTTCTCCTTCCTCTTCCACCCAACGTTTCTATGAGGGACTTGAAAACAAGAACCCTCCTAAAACATGGTCTCTGTTCAGGAACCCGAACTACTGTGCATAATGGTATATAAAACCAGTATCTACTGTTTTTAATGACAATTGTTTTCCTGCAAATTCCCCTCCTCCCCCCTTATTCACAGCACCCTGCAAGGTCCTAAACCAGGAAGCTCTGTCATATATAACTTTGCTACCGGTATAGTCCCAAAGAAACTTGGGGGCAGGGGGTGTTTCAAATACTTTTGCTTCTTTGTGTTGCTTTTATTAATTTTAAACCACTTTCAATTAACACGGCTGTTTTGTTTAAAAGAGAATCTGCAGCTTTAGCAACATCTTAGGATGCCAGAACATTCTTTTGTGCATCGTTCATGATGCCACATCACAGCTCTGGAAGTCGTTAGTCTAGAGGCATTGCACAGAGGGAGCAAACTCGCAAGAGACGCACACGGCTTCTGATCGGCCGGTGGGTTCACGCGTGGCTCAGAACCGCGGAGCACACGCGTATCTTCCCGCTCGGCTCGTCCCCGAGGGCAGGGGGAAGGAGAGGGACCAAAAGCATCGCGGGTAGAAGTCACGAGCTACGCGGCCGGAGTCACTGGAGGCAGGGGTGTGGGCGCACGGAGGGTCGCTGGGGGGCTGGCTGCGTTAGTTCCAGTGCTCGGGAAAAGTCCATTTCTCACCGGCAGAGGTGTGGTTTCACGAGCAGTGCACGTCCTTAGCATGGGGGATTTCCTCCACTGCTCCGTCAGAGTTTGGCAGCATAAAGTCTACCAGTGGGTGATTGATAAATACATTGGTTTGGTTTGGGATTGAGCTTCATATACTTCCAATATTAAATAGAAGTAAACGTTTCTAACCAGTTTGCAAGTTCCCTAAGCTGGATTTTGATGACAGCTGTGCCACCACAGCAGTTTGAGGCCTCCCTTCCAGGGACGAAGTTGAGTGGCACTTTGCAAGCACGTGTACCTGCACCTGGAACTCGGACTGGTGTTGCCATTGCACATTCTGATGTCACCTTTTAACAGGGCTGCCAAACTGTGTCGACAGGTATTTTTTGTGCTGCAAGTAGTTGCATCAACTTAAAATTTTACGTATAATCACAAGAGCTCATATTTTACGTTTCTTTCCTTCTTTCTGATCTGTGACAGAGAGACTTATCTGTATGTTTCATTCTGTTGTTATCAGTCTTATTTCAGAACTTCCCTGTCTTGCAGCTCCTCGGGGATGCTTTTGGGTGACTCATTTCCTGTGAAGGATGAACCAGCCATTTCCTGGCTATTCAACACAGGACTTTTTTTTTTTTCTTCCAGTCTGTGTTGGAATGGTGTGGATTAATCTATGGTTTGATTGTACCCCCTGCAACTTACACCAGAACTGCGGCTCTTCACTGCAGTCTTCTAAGACAATAAACTCTCAGCCTGTGTTGCTTAGGGATCGTGGCTTGCCCCTGCTTACCTGGGCCATAGGCTTTGTGATTTTGGGCTGTGGAATTAAAATGATTACAGCAATACAGATTTAACAGTGCCATCCTTCCACTCCTTGCAACCCCATTCTTCTCTTAATTCAACCCATTTCAGCTCATAATAAATGGAATGTTAAAAAAGCACCATCGGGCAAAGATACTGATCTTACAATACATATCTAAGCCCAGAACTTTGGAATTATCTCATCGGTGCTACCAAGATTGCATACTGGCATTTGAGAAATCCAGGTAACACCCTTACTGGTTTTTTCATGTTAGACACAGGTTAATAGAAGACTGGGCCAGTTTCTGTCCTGAGTCTGTGCCCATCATTCCGGCTCGTTCCTCCAACCCTGTTTCCAATTTCCTGAGCCACTGTTTATTCACACTTCACATTATGATTCTAACTGTTGTGGACAGCTTGCTTCACCACCACCACCCAGGGAAAAGATTGTCTGGCCATTGTAATGCCAGCCTGAGGTATCACAACTCTTCTGAGCAGTTTTTTACTGCTATTTTTTAAATTATTCTTTTAATCTTTATTTCCCATCATTTCATTTGAATATTTAGATTCATTAGCCTGTCATACATCTGTAATGTTTGGGAAGAAAACCCACACAATAGGGATACTGCCTCCTGAGTCTGAATGTAGCACATGCTGTAGGGATGATCACTGAATAATTCATACCCTTAATGATTTATTCATGCCCCAAAGCTGGATACCTCCTCTGTGACTTTCCATTATCTCAAAGAGAATGCGAGTTCCTATTCAGTCCTGCTCATCTCAGGAGTGGCAGCAGCCCCTGCGCTGGCGTGGAAGCGGGTGTCTGAGGCAGACAGAGCAGGTGTGCATCAGAAACCACTCCCGGATGATGTTTCTGAAACATTTCTGCTCGACAACAACTGGGAAACTTGCCATTCCAACGCCACACACATCACCCCTGACACAGAAACCAAAATGTAGGTACATTTTGTTGCAGATTCTTCGGAAAGCAAGGTGGGCAGGCAGGCACGTTAAGCTCTTTTCCACTGGTACACACGTAAAGTGAGATGCTGCGGTCACGATGCAGGATGTCCTGAGCATGGAAAACAGGCAGACAGGCCGTGACTCCGTGATTTGATACCATAGAGCTGATCTTCTTCTCCATGAGAAATTTCAGTTTTATTTTCCATTGTAAAGTTACAGATTCTGAGACAATTGGTATAAACTCAGCAAGATTGTTTCCTACCCGCTCAGGAAACCTTGCAGGAAAGCCTGGACAAATAGCAGCAGTTCAGACTAATCTCTTTCCAGTCTAATGAGGGCTATCAGAAAATACGCCTTTAGTAAAAGTTTGTAAGACCACGATCTGAGTCTCCTGACCTAGGTGAAGATTTTGCAAGACATTCAAATTCCATCTGTCTAGAAAGTATGAAAGATGATTCTGTGTTTCAGCAAAGTCTCCAGACCCACAGGCAACACTACCCCTAGCTGGCTGGTATGAAGTTTCCTAATTGTTTATCCTGTAGTCCTGACTTCTTTTGTCCTTGGAATAGGCTCTACATCAGCATAATTAAAAATGTCAAACACGCTTGAGAAACTCTCCAAGTTGCTAAAAATGAATGTGAATTTCCTCCCAACAACCTCGCTTCATCTCTCCCTTACTCTGGCCTCAGCTTTACAAAGTGGTCTGTTTCCAGCCCTTCAGCATAGTTTGCATTCCACTGCCAAGAATGAACATTTATTTATACAAACAACCGTCCTTACAAGCACATCTCCCCTGCTATCCTAGGGCAGGAAAATAGACATCATTTCTGGTCTCTTCTGTAGCTGCGCTTCTGCGTTTCTTTTTTTCTTTATTCAGGGGCCTTTTTTGCAATGGAGCATCAGTGCAGTTCAGTCACTTTCCCGTGCCACGAATCTGCTCAGAAATGGACTGGAATGCTCCTTCATTTCCTTACAATGATTTTATGACCCTCTGGTGATGGTGCCAGTTGCCTGATAAACCATTTAGGGGGTCTCGGTGGCTCAGCAGCAGGTTTTCAAAGAGGTCTCGCTCACGCTGGAACCTCGCGGGCTCTGCGTAGCTGGCAGAGAGGGGACGCCCCGGTGCCCTTCCTCTCAAACCACAAAGCTGCTTTTCCCAGGTGTGTTACCGCGCCGCCGTGTCACACGAGCGCTTCCAGCAGCGCAGCTGACGCTGTAAGAGGGTCCGGCGGTGAGCGAGAGGGCAGCTTCCAGGCGAGCCGCCGGGCTGGCGCGGCCGGGCCTGGGGCTCCTGCATTATTGCTGAGGTTCTCCGTCCCTCACCTGTCGGGCTGAGGTGGTGGTCACGGAGAGGCCAGCTCATCGCTCTGTCCTCGGGTTGTCTCCCCTTGCAGCTGCCTCCTAAATGGATATTACACAGGTGCTAGATGACTCCAGACCGGCATTTCGGAGTCTGAGCACAGTTCATTTGAATGCAGAAAGGGGCCCTAGGGGAGACAGCTGCACCCATGCAGAGCATCGAGGAGTTCTCCACTGGACCCATGGGTCTGCACGCTGCTCGCGCTCTTACTGCAAGCACGTCGCATTTTGCTGTGTGCGAGCCAGCTCCCATTTCTCACTTGATGCAACTGTTTGTAGCTAAGAGTAATATTTAGATTGATAATGTTTACACTTACCTCCACGGGCAAATAAGATAAAGTGGTTTTGTTGGGAACTCTCTTACTTGCATTTCTAAAGCAACCTTCTAAGAAACGAAGCATTTAAGTAGTTTCTGAAGGATCCAGGGGAATACTTCTTAAAAAAAATAACAGCAAGATGGTATTTTAGAGTGCAGTCCCAACGCTAGCTTTTCCGGAAGCAAACACAGACGGCTTCTTTAGCTATACCGCCAAGCCCAAGGCAGCGAACTACTGCAAATGAAGGAATTGGGAATTTTTAGTGACCCCTTTCCATGAATCATTACTGAATATTTTATGGATCTTACTGCGTTCTTAGTAAGGTTACTGTTGCAAAGTTTGCAGAGGTATATTTACTTTTGCCTCAGTATAAGGTGTCAGTCTTTTTCTTCTTTACTGAGATGCACAACAAAGGGCCGATGTCCTTTAAGAATACCCCTGTAACATGCCCATATGTACTTGGGTCTAAACAGATACTGCTATATTCGGGAAGAGGAGCATAATTACAATTAGGCCTTGTGCTGATTAGCTCATAGAGTATCATCACAACTAACATGTATCAGGAGAGAAAAACCTCACACTGAACACGCAGCTGGCAGCACACCACTGCCTCCTCCTCGCGAGGCTCCATTCAGAGCAGGATTTATTCTAATCTTGCAGGTTATAATATGCATGCCTGGAGCACACCAAAATGTATCCTTACTGCATTCTTCACAGGGCCGTTTTTAAAGTATTTTTCATTAAATGATATCAGCGAGTGTACTGGTAGAAATGTCAGCAACACTTGAAGAGGTGTCCTACGATCTGCAGGTATATACACACACAGACGTAGCTAAGGACGTGTGTGTGTACAGCACAGTATTGGCCACGTACATTCCTCTGTATTGGAGGATGCAACACCCCGATTAGCGCAGTACTTCCCCTGGAGATAAGGCAGAAACAAGTGGCCCCCAAATGGCCTGAAGTAGCACAAGGACAGGAACGCAGAGACATAGCAGCTCTATTTTGGAATTGGCAAAACCGGGCTCCCTCTCCCCCTTCCCGAATACTTCTTTTTGATGTCATGCATGCCATTTATAGGCGCTTCAGCAGCACAGCTGAATTAAAGTCCTTGTTTCCACATTGATTCAAGAACAAATATGTCCAAATACATCTGAAAAAGTAAGAGGACTGACACACCAAACCGCTGTGTGCCTGCCATGAGGCCCGCATTGTCATCCAGGCTAATAAAGACATCATTTTCCCAGGGCTTCAGCTCTATTAAACACAAAGCTCCAAATGATTTCCTACTTGGATCAAAGATGTGTTTGTTCCAGTGCCACTTAAGTTTAAAAGGCAATACTGGGAATGAATGAAATCTCCCCAGCGGCAGCTGCTGAGGTTCAATTGGTTTGTCAGTGCCATAATTATGCAGCGGACGTCTTCTGTTTGCTGGCCCATATGTTCCTGAAGGATGTTATGCAATGGGAACAGTGTGGGGAAGCCTTGCTCCCAAAGCGAAGGGGCTTTTGCTTTTGTGGTATGAAGACTTGCTTATGTTTGGATGGCGAAAATGTTGAGAAACTCACGTTCTGATTTCAGACTTCACACCGGAGTTGCTCTTCTTTGATCAGACTAGATGGAAGTGTATGAAAAGAAACAGTGGCCTCCATCCAGTGTCCTAGAACTGGCGTTTCAGTACGGAGAGTGACCACTTTTAGATATTATTTATATAGTTACAGCTGGCCTCTGACAGCGAGTGCTCCCTTCGGCTACCGTAAGGAGCTGTGATTGGTGGCAGGGTTTGGTGTGACCCTTGGTGCTAAGAATAAACGTGGCTTCCTGTCCAGCCAGCCACCGCTGCGCAGCCCCGCCACCTCTTCCCCACAGCACTTCTCTTTGTAGGTTGGGGTCTGGATGCTGATGAGAAATGTCAGCTCATTAAATAGCTACCTCCTCCTCTAGTAGGTTGTACACCAGGTTCTTTCTGTCACAGACATGAGTGTGTGGTAAGAACCTCCAGAGTATTAAATTAAGCATTAAAAGAACATTAAGACATGAACCTGCAAAATGTGAAGTCAGGGAGAATTGAGAGCACTCGAGATCTCAGTTGCCAGAGGAACAAAAGAAACACAATATCCCTTAGAACGTTTAATATTTAATTTGGTAAGATGCTCAGATGCTAGGGCGGCGAACGCAGAGGGCGACGACAGAGCGCTGTGCGAGGGGTGCTTGATGTCAGCCACGGGGCCGACATGGGTGCGCCAGAGCACGGAGGCACAAAAGGCTCCTTGTTTGCAGAACTGTCAGTTTTATGCACAGCTACCTGGTCTGCACACAGGCCGTGCATTGTCTAAACACCATTTCATTCGTACGTGTTCTTGTTAGAAACACGGCGTCAACATTGTACAAAAGAGACTCCCAACGACCGGGCTGGTTAGAGAGGAAAGAACCAGCGGCACATCCGAAACGTTGGCGCTCCGGCGCTGACTCCCTGCTATTCGTGTTCTGCAGCGCCAACCGCCAACAGGATGATCTGCAGGAACCGAAACAGTCTTCCTGCAGAGCCAAGTTTAATTCAGAGGGGCATCTTCAGCTCAGTTTTCTTGCTTTAAGGTCAGGGCTTAAAAAAATATGTAACCAATACTTCATTTATTGAGAAAATACTTAACTTCATCCTGCGAGTTGACCAGTTACTTCTGCAACAACTAGAAGTCAGCTAGGAAGATTCTTCCCTCTTCAGTTTTGTCATGAGGCTTAAGTACACACGTAGTCACCGAAGGAACAAAAAGGATTTTATGTGAACAGGGCAGCGGGGCTGTGGCTGCGACCCGGCCCTCTACAGCCAGGCCTGTGCGCCGCCCAGCTCGGCCGCTCCCCAGGGCGCAGACGGCTGCGCCAAGGGACCCGCCAGGCTCGGGGCAGGCAGCAGCCGAGGTGCGTTTCTAAGAGCCTTCACTGGTGCCTCACTCGCCTGAGCGCGTCTGCTGGAAGAGCCAGTACGAGACAGCTGGGTCTGTGCTGCGGGCTTGGAGAAAGTTTCCAACGTGTATTTTCGGAAATGCCTTTTGTGCACTCAGGGCAACTGCAGCCCCGAACTCCAGATCCAAACCCACCCATTGGCTCAAGTTTTGCTTGAATCTGTAGAGTGGGCTTAATTGTTTGCTCTTGCTCACACTCTGGGAAGTGTGTTATCGCTGCTGGAGGACAAGGGTTGGCAACCTCTTATGGATGCTATGCCAGAGTGTATTTTTCTGTTCCAAATTAGTAGCTAGGTGTGCCAGTGCTGGGTTTTGCTGCCTCTCCAAGAGGCAAGATGCCATCCATCTGTGGTATTTTTCATCTGTGAGGCTCTCAGCTCCTGCTGAATGCAGCACTCAAGAAGTGGGCGACAGAAACTGGGAGCCACTGCCTCTTACTGGTGCCTCTCCAGCTACTGCCAATCCCAGCTCCTGCCTCAGTGTGCCATTCAGAGCCTATAAAAATGCTCTCGGGGCAGAGAACTTTCTGCTAATTGCTTCCATCCCACGCAAGGGATCTTCAGGTCGCTTTAAGATCACTCTTCTCAATAACTAATACCTTGTCTCCCTTCTTTCCCAGGCTTCCCTGTCCTCCGGGTGCTAGTGAGATTCTTGTCCTTCTGCAGATGCTGTGGGAGGCTTCCTGAAGCATCTTGCCCGACCTTGGAGGAGGTAAGAGAGTGAGCGGCACTTCAGAACAGGGACAGTAGTAGAAAATGAAATAGGAGCAAAGGCTCCAAAGGTGGGAAGGCTCCCAAATGTCCGGTCAGCATCACCCAGCTATCATGAACTAATGAATTTGCCTGCGGCCAAAACCCTTGGGTGCTGCTTGGTAAGATGTGCTTTGTGAGGGACAAGCACCTTCCCTTTACATGGGCCCCGCACCGGGGGTTTCCCCGCACTCTCCCCGTGCCGGCCGCGGGCATCTGCGTCTGCATCTGCCCAAGACCCCAGCGGAGACTGTAAAATTCAATCTCCCCCCCAGAGGGAACCTTCCCTCCTCTGAAAGTTCCTTGTTTACCAACAGAGTTGTTTCTTCTGCCTCCAGGAGCCATTTCCCATCCCATCCTCAGCAAACGTTCATAAACACTTGAGATGTAAAAGGAGAGCTAGCTCCTTGCCTGTTGCTAGCGAGACTGACTTCTACATACGCCCCCAGACTGAGTCACCACGGATTTAAAGTGCTTCTAAAAAGGTGAAATCCTCAAGCCTGGGAATGAGTTGAGGTGTCAGTCGTTAAAATGGTTCTGTATTGTGAAAAAGTAGGTTACTCCATCTCATTGTGAACAATTATGTCTAATTACAAGTCACAGATTCGCCACAAATACTCTTTAATAACAAATTTCTACCAGACTTCATCCAGAGGGTGTGATGAAGTAACACATCACCTCCGGTCTGCGGCCAGGTCACGCGTGGCCGGGGCCGGGCAGGGCGGGTTGGCTCAGCTCGACCGCGGAGGAACGGGCCCGACTCCCAGCTCTGTGCTTGCAGCGTTGGCCGATGCGTCCCCCGGCGCACAGCACCGGTTATTTTAGTTCAGTTTAGCAGATGGGAGAAAAAATGGCGTGCGCCACATTACGGTTTTAGTTCAGCTTTAAAAGGCTGCTCAGAAATGTATAAAACTGCAATAAACACTTTAACAATAAAATTAAACAAGTTAGATTTGCAGCTTCCCCTTAGCAGACTCCCAAAGGGGATGTTAGATTTTGCTCTGTGATAGCAAAAAAAATTCCAGCAGCAGAACAGAAATCGAAAGGCCCAAAGAGCCGGTAAACGCGTGTCCCTGCGGCGGGGGGCCCCGGGCGAAGGCACGTAGAGCAACTTGCCCCGCAGGTTGCCCCGGCCAGCGGCGGGGGGGCGCAGGTCAGTGCCGGCAGCGCTGCCCCGTGCTGTCCCGGGGGCCGGGGCTCGGCGGCGGCACCGGGAAGCGCGGCGGGACGGTGCCCTCCCCCGGCTCCAGCCGCCCTGGGCGGGCGAGTCCCGGCTGCGGGCCCGGGCGGGGCGGGCGCGCGTGGCCGGCGGCCGAGCACCCTCTGCCGGGGACCGGGCGGCGACAGCGACGGCGCCAGCCCCGGGGCGGGCGGCGGGGAGCGGCGGCGGCGCAGCCCCCGAGTTTGACACCGCTCCCGCGGAGCCCCCGGCCGGGGTAAAGGCGGCTGCGGCGGGGGGGGCCTGGCCTTGGTGAGAAGCACCGCGGGCAGCGAACGCGCCTGCAAGTGCCGCCTTGCCACCAGCGGCAGGATCACTCCAACACAAATGGCTGCGGGGGAGCGAAGGAACTTCCCGCAGTCGGTTCTGTGCTGATACAGTCACCCCCCCCCAGCGCAGCACTGGCCATCAAAAATCCCGGCAAGAGTCCGACAGCGTAGAATTGTCACCGAAAACACCGGGCGGCCTCCCCGGGCAGCACCAGCCCGAGGGTGAAGCTGCCCCCGACGCCGCCTTAACAGGGAGAGAACGCAGGTATTACCCACGGCGCAGCGTGTGCTGCCCAAGTAACAGATTTGCCCTTCACTAATTTCAGCTTTCCCCCATTTTCCTGGGGAAATAAAATACCAGGTCCTATTTATAGAAGTTCATGGTTTTAAATTAATTTTTTCCTTTACTACAGCTGTTTTTAGCGGCTGATTGCTGTTTGTTGGACCAGGCAATCCTTTGCCAGCTGGCTGCAGCTTTTATTAGCTCTTTTAAGAAGACTTGATTTAGAGCTCACAGTTACGTTACAAGGACAGCAGCTCTGTAACGCAGACCCTCACGAGAAGAGATAATTAGGACTCAAAAAAATTCTGTCCAATTCTTTGAACAAAACCGCTCTTGTTTAAGGAATGTGGTGCTGTAGGCTAATATTTAACAGCAGTCTCTCTTCTCTCGCTCCGAGCTGGTGCGTGCAATTAGATCCTGCCTTCCATCAGATATACTGGATATTATTTTCTGGGAGCATCTCTCAAAATGGAGGAATGCCGCCCTGCAGCAAGTACAGAATGTATCTGGGGGATTATATTTCTGCAAGTATGGCAGGAGGTGCTGGTGGAAGGACGCGGTGAAGCGGGAAAAGAGCCGAAGAGGTGCTGAGAAGGCTCTTGTACACGGGAGGGGGAGGAGAGAAACAAACATTGCAGAGAACAGGAAAAACAATGTGCTGGGAAATGATTAATCCACCCCAAAGGCCCTTGCTAAGAAGTGGTGGGACAAGCTCAATGATTTTTGGCAGCCATGAGCTACTTCTGCTTTGCTCTTAACTCCCGTCTTGCAACCAGATGTGCTTAAGTACAGCCTCAGCCCACTCCTGCCCAGACACCGCGTCCCCCCGTCAGTGTCCTCCACTCCGCTCCTGGCAGCTCTCCGGCCATCTGCCCCCCCGTGGGTATTTTATGGCTGTCCGTGTCCCTCCACCTCCAGTAAGTGGTTCTCAAGTGAGCAGGAGCACACAGCCCTTGCCGGGGAAGGGGGCGGGAGTCAACTTTAAGAACTGCTGTTCTGTATCCTGTTGTTTTCCTACTGGGATTGTTCCAGTTTCCTGCACTGTCTTATCTGGAGCTGAAAAGGCAAAGCTCTCACATTGACTTGCTTTGTGTGTGCCTCAGCTTTCTGATCTGTGAAGGAGATGTTATAAGACTTAAGAGGAACATAGCTCGGACTGTTACAGGGTGGAGGGACAGGAACAAAGTGGTTACAGGGCTTTCAGTGCCTATACAATTAGTTTCTTTATTTAGTTATCCCGCTTGCATAAGCCTGCGAGTGTCACAGAGGGTTTCAGAGAGCCTCCAGCGTACCACAGCGCTGCGCAGAGCCCCCTGAGATGTGAAGAGTGGGGTTCAGTGTTTACATTCTCAGTGATTCCAGGTACCTGTTTGACAGACCTTACAAGAGCAGCATTTTCAGAAAGTGCTGAGTTTGTTTCCCCCCTCCCCAAGGGCTCAAACTAGACACAGAGAAGTCTTAAAAGGGAATTTGACTGCTTTTAGGCAGCCTTGAGTTTTCAGAGCTCCACTGAAATGCTGTAGACTTCTTGGAAAGTACTTGGCCACGTTTCCTTGAATACAGAGGTAAAATAAGCATATACTGTGCTGACATCTTGTAGATCAGGTGCATGAGGAAACAAAATCTAGTAGGTTTTTTTTTAAAAAAACCCTTTTTTCCTCTAGCGAGCATGAGTTCACTTAACTATAGGTTATACTAGTCACTAAATTCCCTATGGGTTAAAAAATTAAAAGAAAACATTTACCGTACAGCTCTGGAATGTCCTGTTTTTCTGCCCAAAGGTGTGGGTCCTGCATGCAGTGTCCATTATCAGATGGGAGCCTCTCCTGGAAAGATAATTAAAACGCTGCACCACTCACAGCCATGCAGATACTGAACCAGGCACAAGGTTTCAAAACAAAACTCAACCCCCAACCCCAGAACCCTCCCCCGTAGACATCCTGGTTTTGTTGGAAGCAGGTAAAATTGTGGCAATGATCAAGATGGATTTTTATTAATTAAGAGATGAGAAGTATGTCAGTTCAGCCTTTGTGGGTAAATACATATTTCATTTTCTTCCGCGTAGTTGTAACTGTAAATTCAGACTCGTTCCACTTGACAGTTTCTTTGGAGGTGCTCTCAACTGATGTAAATATGAGAGCAGGAGTGGGCTGAAGAAGTACCCTTAGCTGATTACCAGAGCCTTTATTTGGAACTAAATATCAAGAGAAAAAAAGGCTTTTTTTCAAAGAGATCAGGAAAAGGAAGACATGTGCTTGGAGATAAGGAAAGATAAAAGCATTCCATTTAAAGACGCCTGTGATAGAAATCAAGATGTTCATCTGCCAAGTCAGTAATTTCATGGCCTTATGACCATGCAGAGCTTCCGTTTCTGTTACCTTTTCCCACACTAACTGTAAGCACCAAATTATTGGCATGAAAGCTCCTTTTAGTTTGTCCAAGCAGCTCAGCCCTTTGGGGAGGAATTACACAGGTTGAACTTGAAGACAAAATTCTTTGACTTCAGAAGGGAAAAACGGTTCTCCCGTAAGTTTACATTCAGCCTGCTGAGGCACAGCGAGGCCCAGGAACAGGCTGTGAATTCCCTGTTCCTGGAGGGTTTGAGGACGGGTTAGACAAACACCTCTCAGGAGAGGTTTGGGCAGAGCTCATTTGCTGTGAGGAATGAGGGCGGCTGAGATGGCCCTTTGAGGCGATTTCCGAGCCTGCGATCTATGGTTCGGTAGGAGCGAGGTCCCAGTGACAGCAGCTCCTATACGATGCCCAGGTTAACAGA
Organism: Strix aluco; assembly: GCF_031877795.1. Taxonomy (NCBI): domain Eukaryota; kingdom Metazoa; phylum Chordata; class Aves; order Strigiformes; family Strigidae; genus Strix; species Strix aluco. Next base: position 485,837 of record NC_133959.1, on the reverse strand, counting down.
GGTCAGGAGCTCAAAATGCATTTGCAGCATTAAAACAAGGGGCTTTGGGCTGGTTTTTGTTTAAAGCAAGCAGTGGATTTCAGTAAAAAAATTCTGTGAAAAGCTTGGCTTTGCACATTTCCCAAGCTGGCATATGCAAAGAGCCAAGCTCGAGGCTAAAATTACCGGCGCTATCATTAGAAAGCCGTCGGCAGGAACAGCGAGTGTGGAAGGGCCGTGCAGCAGCTTCACCCCGACGGCAGCGCCAGTGCCTGCGGCTCATTCCCGTCGGGAAGCACCACTGCCGCGCTGCGGGAGGTTTGACCTGTGCTTTTCTCTTGGCAAAGGACATTTAGTTCCCTGACCTGTCCTGAGGTTAGAGAGGGCTCTTCTTGTAGCTTCGCTTTTGTTTGTTTCCTTTCCTCTCCGGGTTGTTCTTTGCGGATCCACCAAACGCCCGTCAGTTGTTCCAGGGGTGTTGTCGTTGTAGCTGTTGCCCGTTCCCCGCTCAGGCAGCAGGCAGGCTCCCCGGTGCTGGGCAGCGTGGAAGCCCACACCACCTCCGTGTTTGGGGTTTTTTCCCCTTCCTGCTTGGAACAATTAAACTTTTGCCCAAAGATTTGGCATGCTTCCTCGCTTAGGCTTCACAGCCAGCAGAGCACATTTAGCTTTGGCATCAGCGGATCGAAGCATTCGCTTGGTTTTATGCAGGCGGGTGAGTGCCCGGGCAGCTGCAGCCCCGCAGCCCGTGACTGCTGCCCCCCAGTTTGGGCCAGTGTGGAGTCGGCAGCGCTGGGCGCCGCTCGTCACTCCTCCGCGGTGCAGGAGCACGGCCAAGAGGCAGTTTCATCACCACCGGGTTTTGGTTGGGTTTGGTTGGTCTCAACCCCGCTCTGGGGGCCCCTGCTGCTGGGTGATGAGGATGGGGGTGTGGGAGGGGGACGGCAGCTGCCCCCACCCACAGCCAGCCGGGCTCCTTTGGGTGCCCCTGGGCCCCCTCAGACAGATCCTGCTGGCAGGGAGGGGGTTTGGGTTAGGGCAGGCGGCCCCGGGGAACCCCAGGTGGCCCCATCCTGGTGCCAGGAGGGAGAGGGAGAGGGTAAGGGCCTCGCGCTGCACGGTTGCCACATCCCCACCTCACGTCACGGACGCTGGCCAAGCCCTGCAGCAGCCACCCCGCTTCGCCCTGCGCTGGGCAGCCCGGCCAGTCACACTCTCACTTCCTTCCTCCAGGCTCCTCATCCTCACCCAGGTCCCTCCTCGACTCGCGCGGAGCCGGGTCGGGCACTGCAGGCACCGGGCGTCGCCGCTGCGGCGGGTGCTGGAGCACGGGGCTCCCGCAGCGCTGGGCGCCCACAGGCTCTGCCGCAGGTTGACTAGTGCACCCCGGGCTGAGATCCCCGCGGACGAGCCCCGCGCTCACGGGTTACGGAGCAGCTTCCCCCATCTCCTGCTGCTCGCTGCAGAACGGGAGCGTGCGGAGCAGGAGACCCGGAGGCCTTCAGAGCCTCACGGGCCCCTTCGCTGCGTCGCTTTTAGGCCAGAGCTGCTCAAAGAACCCGTTTAGACAGGGTTCCTGTGTCCAGTGTTTTCAGTCTGGCATCTTTTACCACCGCTACATGCAAAGCTTTTCATTAATAATAGAGGAAGATGCCTGGAGCGAAGGCTGCCATTATGGCTGTAAAGGCAGGCGGTGTCAGTCACAGCAACGCGCGGCTTCTGGGCGCTCTTGCAGGGTGTCTGTTGACCCTAAGTTGTGACCGCTTGTTCTCTGAGCAATCACACAGAGATGGTGATGACTTCCTAGACTCCTGCATTGAACTTCTCAAAACAGATAGGAGAATTTCAGATTTATTCTCTAATAAATGAGTTACATAGGCAAATAATTCTTTAATTAGGAAACTTCCTCTTCTTTTTACCGTTTGAAGAGTCAGATGATGTTAGAGTCTGAACTAACTTCACTATTTCTGGTACTTCTGTTTCTGCAGTTCACTCTATTTGGAGAAGCAAAGATTGCTAACCGCAGCCCGTGTTCAACGTGCCAGTGCCAAAAGGCACATCTCGCAGAGTCTGGGTTTTAAAATTCTGTCTTCAATATTTATATTTTGTTTCAACTTTGATTGGTACGCTGTAGAGGCTAATCCTGCAAATATTTACACAAGTCGAGCTGCCCGTGTATAGTTAATTCGAGCTCAATGGGAGCTCACCTTAATGAGGGCACATGCTCTGCAGTAGCATTTAGTTTGGGCCGAGCACTGAAAAATTTGGTTGTGTCTGCTAGCTGGATTTTTTTTTTAATATATATATACACACGTACATGTAGACACACACACATGTATGATGATTATTTTAGGTTCTGAGAGAGAAAGAAGGACTATTCAGTCACTTACTGATCTCCACCTGAGAGAAGGCTCAGTGAGATAGAAAACAGCAGCATGGTGAGTGTCCTTTTACAGCATAAATGGTACCATAGACAATTGTTTCTAACAGAATCAATTATAGCATTAAAAAAATGCAGATTTTTTTAAAAAATGGTTTTAGATATGTGGATGCAAGGTCCATTTTTTAGTTTCTGAAAAGCATCCCACAAACAGCTCCAAACCCCCGATTTCCCTTCGAGGCGAGCAGTGCTGCCATTCCCACAGATGAAAGAAGTAGGAGCCCTGTTGGCCGTGGGGAGGTGGGAGACTGAGAAGCTGATTCCTGACACTTTCCCCTGTTGCTTTCCATAAGCGAGCACAGAACTGGCCGTGGGTCCAGGCTCGCTCAGATCACGGGACTCCGATTTGCAAACAGAGCGCTGCACTTCAGGAAGCGACCCTTCCGTGAGCTGAGCTGCGGCCGCGGCTTGGTGGCTGCGTGAGGGCGTTAATCTCGGTGACGCTGTGGATTTAGAACACGCACGTGAACAGCTGCTGTGGCTCAGCCGGGGTGTGATAAATTCATAAGCCCTTGATCAGGTCTCAGAGCCCGCAGGTACGCGTAGGTTATATCTATCATAAATGCATCGTTCCAGGACCATGCCCACAAACTCCCCTCCGGGTCTTCAAAGTGGACAAATTTATTCATTTATTTTAAAGAATGAGCAAATTGTAGCTCAGTGATTCCTCTAATGGTTCTTTTCAAAAAACAGTTAATGCTCTGTTGAGATGGGGCTAGAAACAGTCGCCAGGACTGCTATTTTATGCACATCCTCTTTCACTTATCTCCAACGTGTTTTTGCAGAACAAGAGTGTCCGTGACGGAAGGTGCGGCGATGCCGGTTCACTTTACAGGGATCTCTCCAGACTTGTGACCTGGGCACACAGTCATGGGACCATATGTGACCAAATCCCAGCCTTGGAGACAGCGCAGAACGTGGGTCATCCTAGCAAGGACAATTCTGTCCTGTGGATGTGTGCGCTCGGACACGCGTATTGCTGGCAGTGTGAAGAAATATACGGCAGAGGCAGAGAAGAGAATGAAGCTGTAGAAAAGAGAAAGAGGTTGGTATCTTCCGAGGCTTCATCAGGAGAGGCTAATTTAGATGAAAAGAGGTTCAGGATGACCCCATCTTTTGGGAGGGCTAAAGCAGATGCTGTTAGCAGAGGGTCATGCAGCAGTTCTCCAGGGGTCCCTCAGCAGAAAGACAACACAATCTGCGTAATAGATAATGAATCACCACCCGGACTAAGTCGAAAAAATAGCAAATCCATGAAATCAGGCTTTGCAGCAGAGCAGCATTTGTCATCATCTGGTGATGAAGTCAAAACTGACAGACATAAGGTGAAGCTAGAAAGCGACAGAGATCTACAAATCCTCTCTAATGAAGAACAGTGTATATCAAATGAAGACAACCAAGGAGCCAGAATCAACCAGAGTATTCTGTCAGAATCACAAAATAAAGGTGTAACCGCTGAGGTAGACTTGCAAATGCATCGCAGTCAGAAGACGGCCTTGCCCAAGCCGGCAGCTGCCCCAGCAGCCGCCTCTTCCCCCCCAGGGAGGCCGCCCCTGCCTCTCGCCTGCGCTCTGCAGGCCCCCGCCAGCCCGCAAGAGAGCCTGCACAGCAGCTTCCTGGGGCTGGGGCCTCTCAACCCTGCAGGGGCCATGCCTGAAGCTTCTAGCGCAAGAAATTCCTCTGGGTCACCAATGCCCAAAGAACATTTAAAATCTTCTCCTGTCTCCAACACTGAAGCAAAGGCCCAACCCGAGTCACCCTCCTCCGTGACATTCTTTGAGTTAGAAGCCACTGTAAGTGTCCAGCACCAACTCCAGCAGAGCCCCCCCGAGCACCGCACGCCAGGAGCCGGCTTCGGCGGGAGCGTTGCTGAAGACTCCGTTGAGGAGGGTGAACCGTCAGGATCCGGGCACACACCTCACCCTGCAGCCTCCCTGAGCCCAGACCGTCCACCTGCATCCTCACACAAAAGTAAGAGAGTCTGGAGCTCTATTCCTGGAGGGGGCTGTGGGTGTGTGGGTGCGTTCTGTTAATCTCTTTCCCAAAATAGCAAAGGAGGGTGAGTTCATCTAGCTGCCAAAATCTGTCCTGTAGTATCTAAGGAAATGGTTTGGGGCACTCTCGTTTCTAAGAAGGGACTGACCAGGTTCCTACCGTAAGCAGTCGGCACCTCAGCAGGTGATGCTGCTCACGCGGTGCCCGGCCGTGGACTCGGCTCTGGCCCAGCCTTAACTACCCAGTTTGTGGCACAGGGATCAGCAGAATCCACCTCAGTCCAGCCGCAGCATTTTAAGATAACAACTGATCGTGTAAAAAACAACTTGGTGCGAGCAGGGGAATCTCTAGGTGTTGGCTCTAGAACCCTTTTCAATCTACTCCTCCTCAGCCCTGGAAAAGTCCCAGGCGAGCAGATGGAGCTTTTCAGCAATCCAAGAATTAATTTCTCATGCTACATCGAACTAGGTAGATGATGTATTGCCATGGCAACTTGAGAGAGAACCCAACTGGAATCCTGGCAGTCCTTTTTAAAAAAAAATTACAATTTTACTCATCTTTTTGTTCCTCTTTACTATCCACCCCTAACTTTTGGTTAATGCTTTTATCTCACACCGAGAGCTCTCCTGCTCTGAAGAGATTTTTGTAAAGATGAATGCTTTGAAATACATTTTGCACAACGCCTCGTACACCACTCTGAGCACACGAAATGGCTGATGCTTAGTCCCGGGGCGGATCACAAGATCCACGTAGGGGCCAACTCCCATCTATTCGAGCAGAGCAGAGTTTGGCCCCCACAGTCACCACAAACGACGCGCCAGGGTAGTTGCAGATCGGGGAAAATGTATCGAGTCCATTTGGGGTGGTTTGGGCTTCCCGGCCAGCGCCGCGGGCTCAGAGCTGCTGCCCCTGGCTACACGGTGGCCCCACGAGCGCGGCCCCACGAGCAGGCTCAGGGCCAGCCCCAGAGGCAGCCCCGGCCAAGTTCAGTGCCGGGCCAAGCCACCACCGACGGTGCCACTCTCCTGCCCCATCGCTGCCTGAAGGGCCCCTAGGACCTGCACCACTGCTTTCCACCCCACAACATCCAATCTCATTAGGAGTGTGTTCCCTCCCATTTAAACATAATTCAAAAAGAAAGAATATCTTAAATTTACCTCCATGGTGGTCGGCAGACCCACCAGCCAAGTGACCACAGCAAGAAAGGGGAGAGTCCTGTCCCTGCCGGGGCTGGCGCTGCTGGGCGCTGCTGGCTGGGGACACAGAGCTAAACCAGAGCTTTCAGAGAGGGGGTTTGTGAAAGTCCTGTAATCTCCAAATTCCTTTTAGAAGGAAGGTGAAGGTTGTTCTGCATCTCCTTATAGTTCACTGATCTCCTTGTAAGTTCTTGCTGTCCACAAAGCTGTGTCTTATCTTTCAGATGTGTTGAAGAAGGGAGAGAAAAAGAGAAACCGTAACACTGGCGATATAAAAGTTTTCAAAGACTGGCTGGTTTTACATTACCCTTCTGAAATATGTGAGATCTACGAGCTGCCACCCCAAGACCTCGATAATTACCTGGCCTCCTTCTACAGTTGTGCAAAGAGACAGAACGGCGCAGATTTTTCCGCCAGTTCTTTGCACTTGTTTCAGAGCAACATAGAGAGATACCTGAAGGATCACAACTACGGGTACAGCGTGGTTAAGGGGTTGGAATTCAGAGCGGCCCAGGAAGCCTTCAAACTAAAGCATCAGCACCTGTCTCAGCAGCAGAGGGAGGGCAAGTGGAGTGTTGTGGAGAACCTGACAGATGAAGATGTGGAAGGTCTTCGTAAGAAGGGGTTTGTAAGTAGGATGCACCCTCAGGGCTTTTTGCACCTCATGTTCACAACCATCATTAGGGGGTTTGGGGCAAGTACGCACAGTCAGGGCAATGCTCTGTACTGGGGACAGCTCGTGCTGAAAAAGCCGGAGGGCGAGCTGGAGTACTTGGCCTGGAAGGATGGTCTGAGCGCAGAGGTAGACCCGGGGGAGGTGGGTCTGCGTCTCTTTGCCAAGCCCGACGACCCGGGGACCTGCCCGGTCACAGATTACAAGGAGTACGCCCGGCGGCGGCCGCCGGACATGCTGCATGACCACGACCCGCTTTACCTGGCTCCCAAGGCCCTGTGCTCCATGTGGGACCAGGTCTGGTACAGCAGGAAGTCCCTGGCAAAAGCCAGAATAGAAAAGATCTTGAGGGTTATTGTCCAGCAAGTCAAGGGGTCTGTGAAGAAGTCCAAGAAATAAAGGCGCCTGTTTAGTTCCGCTGCGCCACTCTTGTTAGGAGTCTGTTTGGAAGCGATCTTGGAGAGGTGTGAGTGGCAGTAGCACCGCTCGAGGAGAACGTCCTCCTCTTGGGTCGCGCCTCAGAGCAGAAGTCATCCACAGATCTGCATCACCTTAGCGTTCAGGTTAAGTGTAAAACTTCCATTGTTCTTTACATTAGTGGAATTGATAGTTCAGTAAGTTAAAGATGAGAATTTTAGGTTTCACATTTGTCAAACAAGTTAATATTCTGCTCTATTACTAATGACCTGATAAACCACGGGGAGGGCTCGGTGGCTGACCAGCTCGGCGTTTAGAGCCTGCGGGGAGCTGACGCTCGTACGCAGCGTTTGGTCTCTAGCAGGAGCCCACGGTAAGGAGAGGAGCAACACGAGTTAGTTCTGGGGTGGAAGGAGAACGACGAAACGCCGTCTTTGCCAGCTGCTGATCCGAATCTCATGGGAACGCGTTCAACAAGGTTTATGTCGTTTCTCTTAGTGAAAGATTTGTAGCTTTAAGAAGTTGTGACTGTGTTTTTAAAAGTTATTTAAAATGGCTCACAGCGTTGAAAGGTTTCATGGCAAGTGCTCTCCCCAGAGTGCTAAACCCAGCTGCAGAAATACGCTTCGGTAGATGTGGTCGACTTTCTTCAGCTGTTCAGGTCCTGTCCCGTTGATATTCTGCCCTGAGCCCAGGCACGTTGCTGGGTTGCACTGTTGGCATAACTCAATAAAAAACGTTTTACTCAGCCCTGTTTGTCTCTTCTATAAAGGTGAAGCCAGCAACCCCAGCCTGGCAGGGGACGTTCTCCCGACGCGCCAGCGCGTTCACTCCTCCTGCTGGGGTTTCTCCCGCTCAGCCCGTCGTCGTTCAGCGTCGCGGCGCTGACCCCGAGGAGGATTTGGGCCCTTTGGGATCCCACGGAGCCCGCGTTCGTGGTTTCTTAACGAGGTCTTTGTGGCCAAACCCTTTGCCAGAATTGGCCCTGTTCAAGCAACATTTAATATCACCAAATACCTTATAGATGTTTAAAGAGCCATAAAGAAAGAGAAACTCACCTAATCCAACGCTGGGCTGGAGCCTTCCAGCCGCCCTCGCGCTGCCGAGCCCAGAGGACGTCGCAACCGCCGCCGCCACGGCTGCAGGGCCCGGAGCCAGAGCAAACCCCTCCTGCGGGGCTGGGCGCCACTCACCCGCCGAGGGCACCGCCGGCTCAGGCTTTGCGTTCCTCTGCGCTGACCTGTTTAGTCCCTAACGAGTCCAGACTCAGGCAGCACGATCAGCCGGCAGCGTTGGCCGAGTCCTGCCCCAGCGCGGGGGCAGCCCCTGGGCCTCGGGGGGCTACAAGGGAGACCAGGGGGAGGAGGGGACGGGCAACCAGGGAGCCAAAGTCCCAGAAATAACAGAGGAGCCGGCGAAGCCGCGACCACCGCCCGCAGCGCCCGCAGCCGGCGCCCTTCCCGCGGCTTCGCAAAGCCCCTTTTTCTGTTCCTCTGCTCGCACCGAGTTTTGTCCCCCGCTCCACCGGCGGTTCAGGGACCGGAGGGGAGGCGGCAGCAGGGCACTGCCCGTGTCCCGCCGTCACGGCCAGCGCTGCTGCTGCTGCTCCGGGCCCTGAGCCCAGCTCAGCCGCACCGACACGGGCACGGCTGGGGGGGCGGCACCCCCTGTGCCCCGGAGCGCAGCCTTTGCCCTCCAGAGCTCGGCCTTTGCCCTCCAGAGCTCGGCCTTTCCCTTCCAGAGCTCGGCCTGCCGTGACCGGGCTCCACCGGCCCCACGTTCGCGCGTGGGTGCTCGGGGCTGCGCTGCCGGCGCTCGCCGGGAGCCATCTAGCGACAGCGGGGGGGCGGGCAGCGGCGGGGGGCGGGCAGCGGGGCCGCCCCTTTCCCCTTCCTGCCGGCGGGCGGGATCGCGGCGTTTCCCGGGGCGGCAGCCGCAGGGACCCCCCGGAACCCGCAGGGACCCCCGGGGGCTCCTTTGAACCGCCCGGTGCAAACCCAAAGGAGCAGACAGACAAAACAGGCCAGGAAGAATGAGGGAAAGCAACGGCTCTTTAATAAATTAGCAAAATAAACAGCATTTTTATATAGACGTATACTACTGCAGCTCAGCGGTCACACGAGTTAAGCAGAAACGTTGATCTCCCCGTTGGATGCTGACACCGACCCAAAGCGCCGCAGCAGCCGCGGTGCCTAAAACCCTAAAAACACTTAAAAACAAAGTAGCTTTTTTGTAAGTCAGAGACACAGCTTCCAGTGGGAAAGAACTTAAATTACCGTGTGATTTCATCCGGCTGCCTCCTTGCAGAAGTGATTAAAAGAAAGTGATCCAATTTTTCCCCTCTCAGGAAAGAAAAGTGTTACCTCAGCTCGAAGGGGAAGGAATGAGCAGATCTAACGCATTGGAGGGATCGTCTGTGGAGCTAAAGGACGTGATTTGCAGTGGGCAAGTCTCTGATTCTCGGGATAACCAGGAGCTGAACTGATCGAGTGTTTCAATCGTGCGTTAGCTGATCCCAAACAGGGCAAGTAAACGGCGAAGTCCGGTGGCCCCAGCCCTCCCCGGCCCCGAGGGCTCCCTCAGTCGTCGTCCCTGACGTACTGCCCGGCCTCCCAGCGCTGGGCCATGGTGCTCTTGTGACGGGTCACTCTGGTGCTTTCCACAACCTACAGACAGAAGGCACCGGGGCTTTTCATAACGAAGGTATTTGTTTAAACAGCCTTTCTGGCACAATTTAGCCTCCCAGCCAGCAGCCCCCCCTGACAGTGGCCACGACACGCTCTGCCCACGCGACGCCCACCCGAGCAGGGCTGAGACCCCCGTGGGTCCCGTCGGCCTCCGGGGAGCGAGGGGAGCCCGGGGGGGAGCGGGGCGTCGGGGCCCTCGAGCACGTGAAGGACGTTACCTCTGTGTTGATCTTGTCAACGGGTTCGATGCCGGCGTACTGCGGAAAGGGGAAAAAGGGTCAGACAACAGCGGCCAGGGAGGGAAATACCCAGAGGCAGCTGGATACGGCCGGGGGGGGTGTCAGGCACCCCGAGCGCTGGGCGCTGCCCTGGGGGCTGGCACAGCCCTGTGCCGGTGCCACCACCACCGCGTCTCCCACCATGGCTGGACCCCCAGCGCCGGGCGGGAGCCGGGCACGGCCACCTCCAGCCCCAGAGCCACCAGCCCCCTCCCGGGCTCCAGCCCCCCACGCGCGGGGCGGGCGCGTTCACCTTTCCGTCCTCCTTCACCCTCCTCCTCCGCTCCTCGAAGGGGCTGGAACGCGCTGAGTCGGGGCCAAGGGTCTCGGTGCTGCCCTGGGAGGGACCGGCCACTCTCAGCGGCGTGAAGGACGACACCAGCCCCAGGACCCCCACCTGGTGCGGGGCAGGAGTGGAGACGGGAGACCCGGACACCGAGTAGCTGCCGCTGACACCTGAGGCAGCTTCAAGAGAAAGAGCTGTTGGGGCGTGAGGGACACCAGGTACCCGCAGGAGAGCAAAGCTCCTGCCCCAGCCCGGCCCCCTTGGCCAGCCAGCAGGTCTGGTCACAGCCGGGACGGTGTCTGGGTGCCAGCCAGGGGTTGCCAGGAGCAAGGGAGGGGAAACGCATGAGCTGGGCACCTCCGGGCCCTCCCAGCACTGTTTTCTGTGGTAACATGACACAAAGTCATCAAAACCTGAGCAGCTCTGGAGTCAAAAGCCGTGCTGCTCTCGCAGACCCCATCCCTCATCGCCATCTGCAGTTCCCCCACATCTGCTCCCCGTGGCAGGCTGGGCTGGTCCCGCTGGCTCCAGAGGCTCGGAGCCGCAGGGCGCGGGAGGGCAGGAGCGATGCCCACAGCAGCTCTGCCCCGGGACTGACCCCTCCCCGCCCCAGCCCGCCGCCCCTCCCGTCCCCTTACCGGAGCTGTGCCGTGAGCGGGAGCCGTCCTGGGGGACGCCGTCGCCGCTGACCAGGGAGTAGCCGTCTATCAGCTGCCGCCGCCGCCGCTGCTCCTGCAGCTCCTCTTCCCTCTGCAAGTCGCTCTGAATCTCCTTGTCGATCAGCGCTGACGTCTGGGGCTTCCAGGTCCTCAGCCTGTACTGCTCCTCCCGGCCGTCCTCCCTCCTTAGCGGGTTCTGCGTCCCCATGTCCTCCACGAAGGAGACCTTGGGCTTCCAGAAGGAGAAGGAGAAGTACCGTCTGGGCAGGACAGCCGTGCCGGCGGGGCTCGGGGTGGAGCTGGGAAGCCTCCCCCCCCAGGAATCCTCGCTCCCCCATTTGCTGGCGCTGGCGGAAACGTGCCGGGACACCAGGGGCTGGTCCTGGCTCTTCTTGCTGGCGGCGCAGCGCGGCTGGGCCGCCTGGAAGCGCGTGGTGCTCGCGGCGCAGCTGGGAAGGCTTCTCCCACCCCTCGTGTCTTCTGCGGGCCAGGGGCCGTGGCTCGTGTGCTGCTCCGCCACAAACTCATTAACCCAGCTCCTCCGCTCGTCTGCCTTCCTCAGGGGGGTGGGCTTCTGCGGGGGGGCTTCCTCCTGCTCGAACACCCTCCTGCGCTCGTCCAGCTCCTGCTGCGTCCCCCGGTCATACATCCCCAGCAGCCTCCCTTGCTTCTTCAGATCTTCCTCGCGCTTGGTTTCCTGCTCAATTTCCCTCTGGACATAACGGGAAGCGTGGCCTTTGTCCTTCCCTTTCCTGCCAGGGCTGGGAGAGGCGTCCATGGAGAGGAGAGGCTTGGTCTTGATCTCCACCAGCTCGCTGCTGGAGGTCAGCCGCTGGATCCCCCTCTCCTTCCAGAGGTTCTCCTCCCTCTCCATGGCCATGCGGATCTCCCGCTCGATGGGCGTCTCGTTGCTGATCTTCGTCTCCTTGTCCAGGCCGTTGCTGCTGGCCCTCAGACCCACAAGGCCGTTGAAGATCTCACTGGATGCGCTTCCATCGCTGGCGTAGCCCACACTGGCTTCGTTATACATCTCGCCCAAGCCAGAGTCCAGGTCCTCTCTGGAAGATGCTTTAGTCAAGCTGGACATTTTCCTGGTGGGATACGGCCTTTCAGTATCAGCCCTTCTGGGAGCATAAACCTCCTCCTTCGCAGGTGTGTTGTCGGACACACTATAAACCTGATAAACGGTCTTGTCCGTCCTGCTCTGGCTGGATGCACCGGCGTTACCATAACCTCTTGCAGCCTTCGCGGCCTTCTCAGGACTCGGCCACTCTTGCCTAGAGACTTTTGTCATTGACTCTGGCTTTGGAGACATGGCCTGTAGCCCTGGGCTAAAAAAGGAGCCTGGGTTGGTCTTCTCCAGCATCAGGAACTGCTGCCGAGCAGCGGAGAAGTTGATCTGCTCTGTGTCAATATTTTCAGGGTCAACAGGCGTCGCTGCCCTCCCCGAGGAGGACTTGTCGAAGCACATGGCGAAGCTGCTGGTGAAGCTGCCCGCGTGCCTGCTGTTGCCCGGGCTGCCCGTGCTGGTGTTTATGGAGCTCAGCTCATCCGTGGAGCTCCACCTCTCAGCCATGGTGGAGCTCTTCCTCATCACCTGGTTCCGGATGACCTCCTTCCTCTCGTCCTCCAGCTCCTTGGCTTTCTCAGGCGAGATGTTCGGCGGAGGGACCCTGCATTGTTCCTGCTCGTCCTCATCATAAAGCTTTGAGGGTTTCCTCTCACCTCTGTAGGCCCTGAGGTCGTACAGGCTTCCCGACCTCACCACCTCCAGCTTGGACTCCCTGTCCGGGGACGGGGTCCAGACATCTCTTCCACCATCCAGGAAGTATGAGGGTGACTTTGACCTCGTTTTCCAGCCGTAGCCGTTTTCCACCCGCTGGCTGCTGTGTTGGGCAGGGCCAAAGACGTCGTCATCGCTGTCGGCCCTCTGCTCTGCCCACGCGCTGGCCTGGGGAGCATCGTTATAGTCGTGCTTGTGTGAGGTCTGTGGGAGCTGGAAGACCAGGTGCCTGGTGACTCTGTCCATCTCCTGGCAGGAGCCGCCGTTCAACCCTCTGCCGACCTCGCCCTGGGCTGGGGACGCTGCTCAGCGTTGAGGCCGCCCTGGGGCTCCTGGTTCACGTGAGGACGAGGGGCAGGACCTGGCTGGCCCTGCAAGCAGGAGGGAGAGCGGCCCTTAGGAGCAGCGGAAGGAGCAGAGGGCGGGGGGGGGGGGGGGGGGGGTGTGCAGCTCCCCCTCCCAGGCTGGTGCTGCCGTCCTGTGCCCAGGGGACAGCCACCGCGGAGGCCAACCAGCCACGGCCCAGCAGCCGTTCGCTCCCTTTACCCAGAAGCGCCGGGTCTGGGACAAAAGCACCAAGTGCCAGCTGCCCCAAAGCCTCATCCCCCTCCCGCCTCCGTCCCCGTCCCACGCCGAGCCCCGGCTGCCAGCAAAGCCCAGCGACACGCTTCGGGCGATGCCACGTCCAGCTCGGTTGTGCCCGCCTCCGCCAGCCCTTGCCCGCTCCGGCACGGCCGCCCTCCCACCTTACCGCGCACCCCGGGCGGGGAGGGACCACTGGCCACCGGCCACTGGCCACCGGCAGCACCAGCTCGTGGCACGGAGAGGCGGCGGCACCGCGTCTCCCTCTGCCTGGAATTCCTCCCTGCGCTCTGCGGGAAGGAGGCTCCGAGCAGCTGAGCTATTGAAACAGCGGGGATCATAAAAATGGTTTCATGGCTCATAAAAAGGGGGGACTTTAACCTCTGTATCGCGCAAAGCGGGAGTAAACTGCCTTGACCTTGGCGTCGATCCTCCTGCGCCAACTGGGCCAGAGCTGGATGGGGCGGCGGTGCCGGGGGAGGGAGGGTGACGCAGGTGGGTCCCCCCTGACAGCAGCTCTTGCCATCCCGTCCCCTGTGCCAGCGAGACACACGCGGGCCCTGGGCAAGCCGGGCGAGCCCCGGGGCCAGCAGCACACCCTCTCCCTCTCTTTGCCGGGGCGTAGCCACTACGCTGCCACCTCCACTCCCGGCTGGGCTCACGTGAGCCCGAGTGGCTCAGGGGGACGTCGGCACCGGGCACCGCTCCCCCGGCGCTCGCAGCCTCCCGGGACGGGCGGCAAAGCCGGGACTGAGGCTACAGGGATGGCGGGGGGCAGCCCAGAGCCCAGGGCTGCGCTACCGGCTGCGGTGACGGAGCTGCCTGCGCTCACCCCCCCCGGCCCGGCCAGCTGCAGCACTCCTCCCAGGGCAGACCCGGCTGGGCCAGCAGCTGAGCAGCCATTTAAGCCTTTCCTGGGGCTGGAGCACCTGGGGCTCATCAGGGCTGCCTGGGGCACCGTGGGCCGGACCCAGGGCGATGCCTGGCCACCGTCGTGCTGCTGCCCAGCCCCGTGCCCAGCCCGGGCGGTTCAGCCTCGCTGCTGGAGCTGGTCCCCCCAGGGACCAGCTGGGGCTGCTGGAGTCCCCGTTCCCAACACACTGTGCCCAGCAGAATTCCTGTAACCTCCTCGTGCTCCTGCCCGTAACTCACCGCTGCTCTTTTATAGCCCCTGATGACCCAGATAGTGAAAACTATCGTCTGCCCACACCTCTTATCATGTCTGGAGGGGCCAGAGGTCCCGGCTGGGAGGGGACTCCTCACCGGGGAGTGGCGAGGGGGAAGCCAGCGGGGCAGTTATCGGGGTTCCCGGCCGGCACCACCCCGAGCGGCACAGCCCCTCCCAAAGCAGCACCGAAACCATCGACTGCCCTGGCTGAGCCCCGGCTGAGCCCCGGCTGCCCGGCGCTGCAGGAACGTGGGGGTGCGGGGGTCCCGGGCTCGTCCCCCCCATGCCCAGCCAGGTGCCACGGGGAGACACTGGGCAGAGCAGGCGGCATTGCGGCACCCGCCAGCCCGGCCTGAGCCCCCCCCTCATAAAGAGACATGTAGGGAGTTGTCCGGGGCCCCCCCGCCCCGGGGGTCCTGCAATGGGCTGCAGACCCGCAGCAGTGCGCCCACCCCCCCGTGCCAACGGCCGCCTGCGCTGCCGACGTGCCGAGTGTGGCAGCGGCCCCTCCGCCTGCCCCCCGCGGACAGAGCCAGCGGGCAAAGCCTGCGGCCGGGCCTGCGCGGGGACCGGGCCCTCTGCGGGCGGGGGGAACGGCCACCCCGGCGCTGCCCTCGCCCCCACCCCGGCCGCGCTGCACTTACTGTCCAGGGGAGCCGTCGGGGCGGGGGTCCCCACCCCCGGGGAGGCCGCGCGGGGCAGCCGGCGGAGCCGTGTGTGCCAGGGAGCGGCTGGGCGGGCGATGACGGGGCGTGGGGGCCACGGGGCCGCGGTGGCTGCGGGGCCCTGATAAGCTCAGCCCGAGCCTGTGGGGAATTCCAGGAACCGCGCTGGGCTCAGCACTGGCCACGGTTCAAGGACCCGTCCCCAACCCCCCTGTGCCACCGTCACCCCGCCACAGCTGGCTCCCACGCTCCCACACCTGGACGGCTGCCCGTGGCCACCCACCCCCGTGCCGACGTGCCACCGCACCCAAGAGCTGATGTGCCACCGCACCCACGTGCCACGGCAGCACCGCCACGGCGCAGCGATGCGCCGACGTCCCTTCCCGCAGACACGCGCTGCCTCGGCGCGGCCGCGGCTCCAGCACCGCGAGGCCTGGAACTCCCCAGAGAGGCCCGTGGGCCTGAGCGAACGTGGCGGCCGCCACCGCGCTGGCAGAGGCCGTGCCGGGAGCCGGCACTCTCCTGTTTACACGGCGGGGCCTCTCCCGGCCCGGCCGCCCGATAACCCCGTGTTTGCGCAGGCGGGGCTGGGACCGGTGCCCTCACCGCGGTGGTGGCTCTGGCTCTGCCCTGCGGGTGCCAGCCCAGCGCTGCCTTCCCCGGCCCCCTGCTCCCCCCCAGCCCCCGGCAGCCGGGCAGCTCCCTGCTCCCTTGGGGATGGAAGCAGCCCCCCGCCCCCCCAAGCAGGGACGAGCCCCTGCGCCTGATCCGGAAACTTCAGGCACCCCATTACCTGCCAGGCCAAGGGCTGGACCGTGGCACCGCTGTTACCGTAAAAGCCGTGATGCTCTCGGTGCCCTCAGCCACAGCTGCTGGACCCTGGCAGAGCTGGCACCCAGCACCCAGCACCCAGCACCCCCCTCCGTCCCAGCACGGGTGTTGCAGCCGGGCGGGCGATGCTGTGCCAGGACGCTCAGCCCTTTGCTGTGCCTGTGTCTGGGGCAGGAGGTCCCCGTCCTCGTCCCCTCGGCCCCGCCACGACAGCTCTGCATCCCGCCGGAGCCTGCTCCTGCCACAAAGCCCCTCCCGCCGCAAAGCCCCTCCCGGCCCTGCCGCTGCCTGCGATGGCTCGAGTGTGGTGACGGCGTCAAGCCCAGCTCGCCCTGGCTGCCTCTGCCCGGCTGCGGGGGGCCTGGGGGGTCCCACTTACCCCCTGCCCGGCCCCTCGGTGACCCCGGCCCCGTTCTCTGGGTGCTGGCTCGGCACTGGCTGGTGCGGGGACAGCAGCTTTGGCGCGGCTGCCAGGCAGCTCGGTGTTTCCGGGCGGGAGAGCGGAGCCTGTTTTACCGTGGGGCTGAGACAAAGTCCACGGGCGATGGCCGAGGAGCGACCGCGCCTGCCACAGGGCGTGTGCTCGGTGCCCTGGGCTGGCACCGGGCAGAGCTGGGGCCCCACCGCCACGGGAACGAGCCCTGGCATCCCGGCCCCGGGCAGAAGCAGGACCCACACCAGGCTGGGGAGGGGCAGACACCCACGGCCACATGGTGACGGGACCTGGGGGGCCCTGACCCCAGTGCTGCCCCTGGGGACAAGCAAGAGACCAGGCTGCCACATCCCCTTCGCCTGGACACACCCGCCAGCATCCCGCCGGCTCCCCTGTCCTCCCAGCATCCCAGTTCCCACCTGCCTCTTCCTCCCAGCTGCTCTGGCATGGCCGGTGTCCACACGGCATGGGCGTCCATCACCCCAGCGCCGGGGCTGGCAACACGGCGCTGCCGGCACGGGACGGCATCCCCACCGCGCTGCCCTTACCTGTGCCCTGGGCTCCGCGGTGGCACAGGGGACCTGCCACGGTGGGGTGTCCCCGAACGGCCCTTGCCTGGTGTCACCGTCAGTCTGGGGACAGACACCTCTGGGGCAGCGTTGGGGGCCGCAGACACACAGGGATGTGAAAACCCCCTGCCCCTGCCCCTGTCCCTGCCCCTGCCCCTGCCTGGCTGTCACCATGGCCGGGCCCCACCAGCCACAGGAGGGGGGAACCGAGGGGGTTTATTCTGCTGGGAGGGACCCCGGCGGGCTCCTGCCTCTGCCCGGCGCCGGCTGGCTCCGGAGCTGCCAGGGGAGGGGGGTCTCTATGGTGGGTGAGTGTTGGGCAGCGCAGGGCAGTGGTGGGGATCCCCTGGGTGCTGCTGGGCTGGCGTCGGCCTTCCCGGGGCCCACAGGGGATGGCAGGTGACGGCAGGTGACAGAGCCAAGGCCAGAACAGGGTGTGGAACACTGCTGAGCAGAGGGGGGGCTCTGTCACCCCCAGTGACAGCACCAATGTCCCCACACGTGGCTCCTACACCCATGAAATGGCTGGAGGGGCTGTGGGGAGCCTCTGGGCAGGGGCAGGAGGAGCCTCAGCCTGGGCAGGGAAGCAGCAGCAGGGCCCAACCCCATCACCCCCATCCCCATCATCCTCATCCCCATCACCCCCATCACCCCCATCCCCATCACCCTCATCCCCATCACCCCCATCCCCATCATCCTCTTCCCCACCATCCCTATCCCCATCCTCCCCATCATCATCATCCCCTTCTTCATCTCCATCCCCATTATCCCCATCACCCCCATCCCCATCATCCTTATCCCCATCGTTCACATCATCCTCTCCCTCATCCCCATCATCCTCATCCCCACCCTCCCCATCATCCTCATTCCCAGCACCCCCACCTCCAGCCCCATCACCCCCCTCATCCCCAGGATCCTTGTGCCCATCCGGCCCGTTCCCACCCGTCGGGGTGCGGAGCCCTGGGCCCCACGCAGCGGGCGAGGCGCCAGCCTGGTTGTTCACACAGTTTATTTGCTCGGTTTGGGTGTTTTACAAACAACGGGGGGGGCCGGGGGGGGGGGGTGGGAAGGGAAACTTCAAACGGCTTCGGCACAAGTGAAAAGCACGGGGGTGCGGGAAGTGCACTTCAGCGGAGCCAGGCGGGGGGCGGCAGGGGCTGGCAGGGATGGGGCTGGGGCGCATGGCCGGGCTCCTCCGCTGCTGCGGCTCAGCCCCTGCCAGCCCCAGCACCGGGGGGCCCGATCCTGCTCGCCGCTGCCACGGGGGCCAGATGGGGCCGGCGCTGGGGCCGAAGCCAACCGAGGGGCAGGGGGTGCCGAGGGTGGGAGGGGGCCCTGGCTTGGGGTTGGGGTCGGGGGGGAGGATTGCAGGACACGGGGCAGGATGGGGTGGGGGGTGCTGGTCCCCAGTGAGGGGGTGGCGGAGGGTGACGTGCCTTGACTCAGCCCCCCAGGATCGATGGGGCAGACGCTCCGCAGCACCCAGCCCCCCGCACTGCGGCACTGCAGTGATGGGGCCCCAGCGATGCCCGTCGGTGGGAGAGGTGGGACGGGCTCCCCCTTCCCCCCTGGGGGTGCAAGCCCCGACCCCCCCTCCTCCCCCAACTCTGCCTCTCCCAGAGGCTTTCAGTGCCTGGCCAGGGCTCGGGCCAGGCTCCCCCTGGGACAACCGGCACAGCAGCACCGTGAGCCCCCCATGGCCCCCAGACCCCGACCCCTCCCCTGTCCCTACAGTGACTCCACTGGGGGAGAACTGCAGCCTGGGTGGTAACTGGGGGGCAACTGGGATGTCATGGAGGGGGTCACTGCTCACAGGAGGGGGGTGGGGGAGAGGGAAGGCCTTGGGGGGCCAAGCGCCATCCCTGGCTGCTCCACCACCCGCGCCCCGGCCGGCTGGGCAGTGTGGGGGGCTGCCCTGTACAGGCTTCGCGGGGCACTCGGGGGGTCCCTGGCAGCAGGGAGCTGCTGGCACTGGGACGGGGACCCCGGTGTGGGCAGGCTGGCAGCGGGGCCGCACTCCCGGCCAGCTGCGCCCTCCCCAAAGCTCCTGCGCCCCAGGGACACGGGGACTGGGTGCTGCCAGCCCGGCTGCAGCCAATGTGGGGCACCGGGGCACGAAAGCAACCCCAGCCCAGGGCCAGGCTGGGGGTCCGAGCCCAGCATGTTTGGGACAGGGCTGGCAGGAGATGGGACCCCCCTGGGGCAGCCCCCGTGCCGGGGCAGGGCAGGATGGTGCCCCCGGCCCCACGAGGTGGGCTCAGCGAGATGTGTCAGCTGCTGCGGCAGAAGCGCCCGGGGTTCAGGCAGGGCTCAGCACCCACGGGTGCTGCCATGGGCCCCCCCCCTCCCCACCTGCCCCAGCAGGTCTCAGTGGGGAGGAAACGCTGGTGCTGGTGGTGAAATCCCCGCTGAAGGGCTGGGGTGTGGGGTGGGGGCAGTGGGGAAGGCTGTGCACAGCCCTGGCATGGACACGGCATCCCCGGGACACCCCCCATGGGAGACCGGACCCCTGGCAGCTCCCAGTCCCGGTGCTGGGGTGAACTGGGCTGCCCCGCGCACCTGGGGGGCCGATGCTGTAGCCCGGGGCCCCAGAGAGCGGTTCTGCCAGCCTGCCGTCCCCGGGCACCAGAGGCAGGAGGGGGACATGGTGCTGGGCCACCCTCCCGCTGCTGCGCCAAGGCACGGCAGTGCCCACCCAGCCCCGTCCCCATGGGGATGGGCCCCCCCAGCTCCCCTTCCCTCGCTGCCATCACCACCCCCGTTGCCCCAGGAGGACACGGGCACCCGGCCACCACACCCCGCAGCCCCCTGGGCCAGTAGAGCCCAGTGACACCGGCGCGGCAGCCGAGATGGAGGAACGGCCCTGCGGGAGCCTGCGGCACCAGCACTCGGTTGGTGGCAGCCGTCACCGTGAGTGCCAGGGCGAGGAGCTCCTGCGCGGGGGCCGAGTCCCGGGGAGCAGCGCAGGGTCTCCCACCCACAGCCCCCGGGACAGGCTGCGGCCGACCCCACGGGATCCATGCGTGGCCCACGGCCCCCCTGCGAGCTCCTGACCGTGGCTGAGCATCGTGGAGGGGACGTCACCCTCAACGGCCTTCCCTGGCCTGGACACACTCCGTCCCGGAGGGGCTCATGGGCACGGGATGGAGCGGGGACATCCGTGGGCAGCCGGGGAGGGGGGGACAGCCCAGGGCCTTTCCCGCGGGAGAAGTGGATGGTGGAGGCGCAGAGAGAGGGGCTGGCATGGGGCTGGCTCACGCCCGCCACAGGTTAGGCCAAGTGCGGGTCCCGCTGGCCGCCGGCTCCCCGGGAGTCATCTACAGACACAGCAGCGTCCTCCGATCCCCCGGCCCGGCCGGCTCCGTCCTCTGACGGTGGGTGGGAAGTTGCCGGTGAGAGGGGGGCAAGGCTCCGGCGTCGGCGGCAGGAGGGCTCCGGCGCAGGGCGAGGCCGGGCCGCGGGCGGGGACACTGTGGGGCGAGGGGGTCTCTAATAAATATCACAGGCAGCGCTGGTGGGGTGCGGCGCGGGGCGGGCGTCGAGCAGACGGGGCGAGCGGTGCCGCGGCCGCGGGTCGCTGCTGCCTGCTGCGGCTTCGCAGGCGCCGTGTTGGTTCTCCCCGGTTCTGCAGAAAGAGGGTCCGTGTCCGGTGGGGGAGGGAGCCCGGCGTGCCGGGGCAGCGGGCCTGGCTAGCGGGGGCCGGGGCAGAGGGGGCTCGGCGGGGGCAGCTCGGCGTGGGGCCGGCGCGGCTCACATCACCGTGCAGCACTTGCAGCGCTGCTTCTTCACGTCCGTCTCCTGCTCGGCCTCCTTGGCCTCCGTGGCGTTGGCACCTGGCTTCTGCCCGCCCGGGCCCTCCTCGCCCAGCGGCTGGGCGGCCGCGGGCTCCAGCGCGGTGCCGTTGGGCGGCGCGTGGTCCTTGCGCGCCGGCTCTGGCTTGCTCTCGGCGTCCTCGATCACCACCAGCTCGGCCTTGATGGTGCCCTCCAGCCCCAGCACCTTCTTGGTCTCGTCCTCATCCTCCACGTTCTGGTAGCCCATGAAGATCATGGTGACGGGCTGCTCCCGGCTCGGCTCCATCCCCTCACCCGGCGGCAGCACTGTGGTGCTTTCCCGCGGCTTGGTCTGCAGCCCCGTGATCTCCCGCCGTGGTGTCGGCTTCTGGCTGGCTGGGCCGCTGCCGGCCTCCTCGCCCGCCTTGGCCGGGGCCTCGCGCCCGGCGGCTTCGCTCAGGGTGGCCTCATCCGCCTTGTGCAGGAGCTCGTCGACCTCGGAGGAGCTGAGGGGGTGGGCGCCATTCTGCAGGGCCCCGTCCTCGGCGCTCACCGCGTGCACCACTGCGGGGACAAGAGGAGGGAGGGTGAGGGGGGCTCGGGACGCGGGGTTCGGGCTGGGGACACAAATCAACCTGGAAAAGCTCCTGCTGGCGTGACCCCCTCGGACCCGGCTCCCGTGCGGCCGGGCAGCGGCACCTCCCCCTCCCCAAAGGCTCTGGCACTGATGCCGGGACCCCCCGGCAGCACCCTGACCCCCGCCTTGGCCGGAGCTGCTGCCGGACCCCCCCAGCATCGCCTGGCCCCTGCCCGACAGCAGACGGGGAGGCCGAAACAAAAGCACAACACGAGGAGCCGTTCCTGGCCCTTGGCACCTCCGAAGCCTCAGACCCAGCGAGCCCCGCGGGAGCTGCGGCCATCTGCCAGGTTGCCGACAGCCTGCCAAGCTGGCCGCGCTGGCCGCGGCGGGACGGCGTCTGGCTGGCGCCCGGGGCCGATACGACGCTCTGCGGCAGGTCCCCGCTGCCTCTGTAAGACCCCAGTGAGCGCTCGGCCGGCGCTGCCCCACCGCGTCCCCCGTGTCCTGCCGCATCCCGCCGTGTCCCGCTGCCCCTGGCACCCGGGGGCCCCGTGCTGGGCTCTTCCGCCTCTGGCACGCTTTGACGTGGCCGTTGCGGCGCTGACGTGCGTCATGGCGAGAGCCGCCTCCGCCTCATCGTGTTTTCCACTTGACCGGGGGCACCAGGCGACGATCGGCGCAGCGGCCTCGGCAGCCGGTCGATGGAGCGATGGACGACAACCAGCCTGGGCAGGGCCAGCCCGGCCGGGACCAACGCGCGGCTGCCCCGAGGCGGCTCCTTGGCCCGTCCCTGGAGCCGGGGGTCCCAGAGCAGTGGGGGGACGAGCCAGGCGGCTCCTGAAGGCCAGTGTGGCGTGGCCAGGGCCACGCTGAGGGTATTGGATGGGGCCGGCTGCTGCTGCAGCGCAGTTTCCGTGGAGAGGCCATCGGTCCGCTTGGCCACCACAGTCCCCAGTAATGTTGCCCCGGCTCCACGGCTGGTTCTTGCCGCCGACGCGGCCATCCCTCGGCTGTCACCAGACCCTTCGCAGCAGGTCCCCAGAGGTTCCCAGAAGCAGGGACTGTCCCTATCGCTGCTCCTCCTCTGCGCCCGGTGGCCTCGCTGCCCTCCGCCAGCCTGGGCACGTCGGGCCGACGCGGTGCCGGTGCCGCGTTCCCCGCCTGTGGGACGGGCTCCCAAGTCTTGGACGGGGCAGATCCTCTTCTCTGCTCTCCAGCGGCGCAGGGTCGTGACGTGCAAACCAGGCCTGGCCCGTCGGGACCATCTACACCACCTCGCCGGGACAGGTCCCACGCCGGGCAGGATTGGGGCCGGCGAGAATGGCCGGAGCGGCCCCAGCCCTTCCCAGTCCCGGCGCCCACCGGGATGCTCAGGCGGCTGCTCCCTCGTCCCCTGCCCTTTGCTCCTGACGCCGCCGAGCGGTGCGGGCCAGGCCGTACCTTTCAGCTCGTCCTCGTACACTTTGACCCCCTGCAGACAGTGGTTCTGGGGGAGCAGGGTGGTGCTGGACAGGACCTTGGTCTCCCCAGTCACTCTGTCCTTCTCCACCGTGATCTCCACCGAGTACATGGCTGGGACACAAAGAGGACAGCGCGCGTTACGGCGGCCCCAGCCCTCCCCAGCCCCTGCTCGGCGGGCAGCAGCGGGCAGACACGTGGCAGCAGCGGTGCGGCGCGGTGCTCAGCGGTGCTCAGCGGTGTTAGCAAGGCAGCAGGCGGCAGCGAGGAGTGAACGGCAGAGGCGGGTGCGACCTCCCGGGCACAGCTCTCCTACCGGGACCGCGGGGCTGTCGCCGTCCTGGTGCTGCCGGTGTCACCTTACCTCCATGGCTCCTGCGTCCCCCCGCGCCGGGGCCCACCCAGGCCCCAGCGGCACCGTGCCAGGCAGTGCCGTGTCCGTCTGTCCAGCCGGTGAGCGGTGCCGGCGGCGGGGGCCGGTGCTGGCAGCTCGGCACGTGCTTGCGGGTGTCATCGTCCCCCGCTGAGAGCTGGCGCTGGGGCAGCCCCTCTGCCCCGCGGGACGGGCGCTCCTCGGCATCTCCTTCGGCTCCCGGCCCGGCCCCGTCCCCGGGGTCACCTCGGCCCGGTGGCACTTTGCTCCCGGGACCCCAGGACCAGTCCAGTGCCGGTGCCACAGCACCAGACCAGAGCGACCCCCCCAGCGCGGGCGGCTGGGCCCCGCGCGCCCCGCCGAGCCGAGAGCGCCGGCGCAGGGTCAGCCATGCCGGCAGCCGCCGCTCCGCTCCCTGCGCAGGGCGGGAGGCGAAGGATGGAACCGGAGCAGAGACATGGAAATGGCGGGGTGGGGGGGGGGTGTGTGTGCGTGTCCCCGAACCATGAACCAGCCGCGGGGCGGAAGCAAAAACAAACCCTCTGATTGCAACGAACGGATGTTCCCTGCCTTGGGCTTGGAAAAGCATCGAGCGGCGGTGGCGGGGCTGCGGGGGGGCAGCGAGCCGGGGCGGCGCGGCCGGGAGCGGGGAAGGAGCGTTTCCTCCCGGAGAGGCAGCACCTACCTGCCTTCATCATGTCGGTGCCTTCCACCGCCTTCATGGGGCTGCCGGAGACCTTCTCGGCTGCAGATGGAGAGGAGAAGCGACCGCCTCAGCCGAAGCGGCCGCCTGGTCGCTCGCGCGCCCGTGGGACGGGCCCCGGGGAGGGCAGCGTGTCCCGTCCCCCCCCTGCAAGGCACCACTGCCCAGGAGGGGACCGGGACGGGGGACGTGGGGACAGGGCTGCCCCAGCTCCCCCCCCCCAGACGGCCCCAGCACTGGGGCAGCACGAGGGGGTGGCGGGCGCTGCCCCCCCGAGAGTGGGAACCGCAGCCGAGACTGGGGTCACCTACCCTTGACTGTGCCCAGGGGACTCTGCAAAACAGAAGGGAGAGGTTAGGAGCTGCCGGGGGATGCCCCGCACCCCCGCACCCAGCCCCCCAGCACCCAGCCCCCCCAGGGCAAGGGACCCCCAGCACAGGATCGGCAGGACGGAGCCCCAAGGGTGACAGGGACACAGGGGTGGCCAATCCGCCCAGCACGGCCGTGGACTGGGACCCCCGCAGCCGCGCCAGCGCCCCGGTGAACCCCCCCACCCAGCGGCAGCAGCTGCCCACGCTCGGCCCCTCAATCTGCTCCGCTCTGGTGGGTGCCGGGCGAGCACCCACCCCCCAGGCACCCCCTCTCCCCCCGCCGCGGCAGCGGAGCGCGGCCGTGCCCACCTTCTGCGTGTTGGGGACGGCCTCTGCCTGCCCCTCCTTGGCCGGCGCTGCCGCCTCCGCCAGGTTCTCCTTGGTGGAAGCTGCCGAGGTGCCGTTTTCCAGCGTCTCCAGCTCCTTCTCCAGCCTGGGGGGAGAGTCGGGGCTGAGGGGCCGGCGGCAGCCGCAGGCCTGAGAAGGGGGCGCGGGGGAGAGGGGAGGCACAAACCAGCCCCTGGGCACCGGGTCAGACAGACAGACGGACTGACCGACCTCCGGCACAGCCGCCAGCTCTTTTCAGGGGAGAAGCGTGTGTTTGCTGGGACAAACCCAGGGGCCGGACCCGCGGGTGCAGCCCCTGTCCCGTCCCTGGCGCGGGCGCCCGTCGGCTGCGTGGGACGACGCTGCGGCTCTGCAGCAACCAGGGCGGCCGCTCGGCCGACGGCTCAGCCCGGCAGGGGGGGATGGAAGAAACCCCCCGTGGGCACCGGGCAGGGGGATGGAGCCCCCAGGCTCTTTCGCCGTCCCCGTGCCGTGACAGCGGAGCCCGCCACGCCCTCGGCAGGGCTCTCGCTCAGTGGCACGGAGCAACGCTCCCCCGTCACCGTCCCGCTCCCCATGTGCCGCCCGAAGCCCATTTGAGCTTCCCACAGCCAAGAGCTGTGCCGGCAGCGGGGCCCCGCCGGGACGTGGCAGAGCTCTGGGTGTCCCCACGGATTCCTGTCCGTGTAAATGGCAGCACCCCCCGGCAGCGTCCCCCCCCCTTAACTCCCGTCTCCCCGCGAGGCGCCGGCGGAGGAATGCACCGCGCCATTAGACGGACACAAAGGCCCCTTCGTGCCTGACCCCTCTCTGCACCGATGCTCGGTGGCTGACGGCACAGCCGTGACTGATTGCATTCTTGCAGGCCGGCCGGGCTGCCGGGACACCTCCGTGCTGGGGCTCCGGCCCCCCCCCAGCACGAGGGGGCTGGGCAGGGGCTGAGGCTGCTCCCCCGCAACCTCCCACCCTGCCCCTTCCCCCGGGGCTGAGCCACCGCAATGGGGACAGACACCCACGGGGAACCACCCCCCACTTCCCTGTCCCCGCGATGATGGGTGCTGGGCACCCGCCAGCCCCGCCACAGGACCCTGGCCCCCAGCCCCACGGCTCCCACAGACGCCCTGCACAGCCTGTGGGTCCCGCCGGGGACGGCCACGGGGCTGGCACGTGGCACCGAGCTGCACCTGAACCTCCTGCCCGCTCGGGGGGTCTCTGAGAAGACACTGGCAGCCTCCGGGCGCACCCCGACACCCCATCCCCGTTACCTCTGGATGGTTTCCTCCAGCTCCTTGGTCTTCACCTCATCCTCCTGCATCTGCTTCTTCATGGCCTCATCCTCCTCGGAGGCTGAGGCTGGGGCCCCCTCCAGCAGCCATCTCTCCCGCAGCGCCTTGGACTGGGGAGCAGAGGGGGGGTCACAGCCCTGCCACCCCCGCAGCCGGGGGTCCCGGCACGTCCCTGGCGCAGAGGCAGCCTGGGTGTCGCGGGGGACCCTCACCTTGAGATGCTGGAGCTGCCGCCTGTCATCCTCGAGCTGCCGCCTTTTGTTCTCGATCTCTGTCTGACGTTTCCGCTTCTCCTGGAGGGACGACAGCGGCAGAGCCGGGGTCGGCGCGGGGACGGGGTCGGCGTCAGGCACCGCCGGGGCGGGGGCACCTCCCTCCCGGCCCCCCGGAGCGGGGAGCAGCGGGGAGCGGGGGGCTCCCAGGGGGTCTGACATGGGGACAGGAGCCGAGCTGGGCTGCGAGGCTGGCCCTGGGGACAGCCCAGCGGCAGCTCGTCACGCCCCTGCCCGCACGGGGGGAAACTGAGGCACGGGGGGTGCAGGGAAATCAGGGCAGAGCCTGGATTCCCCGTCTCAAAGCTTCACCTTCCCCGCACCGGGCCCCGGCGAGCGAGCTGCCAGCGCGGGGGGAGCCAGCCCCCACAGCCTCCCCCTGGCCCCCCCTCGCTGGGCCGGTGCGGATCATTTCAGTCCCAGCCCGGGAAGCGTCACCCGCTTCTTCCTCCTCCGGCCCAGAACAATTTGCCCTTTGTGCCGCGGAGATCGGCCGGTTGCGGGCCGGGGCCGCTGGCAGCCCGCGGCGGGCAGGGGAGCTGCGACGGGGCTCAGAACCAACCCAGTGCCCTGCTCCGGGCTGGGGGGGGGCTGCCCAGCGCGGCCCCCCACTGCTCACTAATTAATATAATTACCAGTGCCCACAGCGGGCAGGGCTGGATCGTGCACCAGCCTCAGCGCTTCCCTGGGAAGGAGTGAGGGGGGAATTGTTGCTTGTTTCCCGCTCACTTGGGGCTCGTCAAGGCGTTGCTTCATTAAATAAGCCCCCCAGCCTCCCATCGCTCGCTCCGTCCCTCTTTCAGCAGCGCAGAGCCGAGCCCGGATGGCTCCTGCACCCCGGCAGTGGTACAGCCCCAGGAAGAGCCACCACGGGCAGGACACCCTGGCAGGGGCTCCCGCAAGTCCTCGTTTGGTTGCCAGAGCCCCCAGGCCCGGGGCTGGGCACCCACGCGGGGTTCCTGGCTCCTGCCCCTGCCCGCACCCTCGGAGCACGTTCTGGGCCAGAGGCAGGGGCTGGGAGAGCAGCTGGCAGCCGCCCCCAGTCCCCACAACCCCTCCACAACCCCTCCACAGCCCCCCCAGTCCCCACTCTCCTCCCCGCTGGCGTCTGCCCCACGTGCTGCAGGTGATGGCACGGGGATGTGGGGACGTGGGGACACAGGGACGCCAGCTCGGGGTCCGGCGTGCTCAGGACGCGCTGGCGGCGCGCAGGGGACTCACCGCGATGGCCTGCAGCCTCTCCTGCTGAAGGGTGCTGGGCTCCACAACCCTGCAAGAGAGCAGAGCGGAGGAGTGAGGAGCGGGGGGGTCAAGGCGACACTGTGCCACCAGCGGACCGGGCACAGCTGCTTCCCCCCCTTCCCCTCGCCCCTGCAGCCAAGCACCCCTTGCCCACCCAGCTCCTCCAGGCGCCCCTTGGCCC
The DNA here is from genome assembly GCF_031877795.1 of Strix aluco. Taxonomy (NCBI): domain Eukaryota; kingdom Metazoa; phylum Chordata; class Aves; order Strigiformes; family Strigidae; genus Strix; species Strix aluco. Next base: position 458,630 of record NC_133959.1, on the reverse strand, counting down.
CCTGCCCTGCCCCAGTCCCCTGGGACAGGCACCCAGGGGTGACCTGGCACAGCTGGACCCGCTTCTCCCGCGGCGCAGATGGCAACGGTGACTGTGGAGGGGCTGGGGTGGGACAGTTCTGGCCACCCCTGCGGTTCAACCTGGCTCACACTTCCCATTCCAAGCCCGTTTCTTGGCTGCGGACCTTTCCCAGACAGTGACCTTTCCGGGCTGCGCACACAGGCACACACACACGTGCATGGACACACGGACACGCGCAGCCACACGTGCACCGACACACGACGCACACACACGTCGCAACAGGCTCTGTTCGGGCCGGGGTTGGTGCTCCTGCGCCCGGCACCCACCTCTGCCACACGAACCGCTGCGGCCGTGCCCGGGGATCAGCCGGTGCCGCGCTGGCCCTGGTGCAGCTCCCCCGGGTGCAGCTGGGCCCCGGGGTGCTGCGAGGAGGGGGTGCCCCGACCCCCTGGCGCCACATGCCCACGCACCCGCCTTCCCACGTCCCAGCGGCGCCGGGGCCCCGGACCAGCCCGACCGGTGCCGCAGCCCCACGGGCCCCCCGATAGCCCCCGCGCCGCAGAGCATCAGGTGCGGGTTTGGCAGCCGGGAGCCGCAGAGCGGGGCCGAGGGCGGCTGCCCGGGGCCCAGCTGTGACCGGGGACACTCGGGTGCCGCAGGGAACCGGCTGGCTGCTCGCCAGGCGACACTAACGAAGTGCTTGGCTGTGACAGTAATTGGGGTGGGAGGCACAGAGGTATCGTCAGGCGATGGATCTTTGCCACTTGCCTCCCAGAGCGAGGGACAGCGGAGCCTGCAAGGGGGCTGCTGCGCCGGCGGCTGCTCCAGAGGAGACACCGGCACGAGGACCCGGGTCTGAGCTCTGGTCCCCGCAGCCGAGCTCTTCCTCCAGCTGCTCCCTCGGCCCCGGGGCCGCCCGTGCTGATGCCCTGGGCAAGCAGGACAGAGGAAACCGGGGCAGGGGGTCCACACCCCCCAGCCCAGAGCGGGGCCCGGCTCCAGCCCCTGCCCGTGGCTGTTCCTGCATCTGGGGGACACCAGGGCCGAGGCGGCGGAGGAGGAGAGCTCTGGCACTTAATTTATGCCGGTGGTTAAGCTCACATCCATTTTCAGGGCTCCCAGGAGCTCCTGTCCTGGCTGAGTGCACAGAGCCGGGATGGCTGATGTGGGGGGGCTGGAGTGACACCCCTGCGCCTGCCTCTCCCCAGGGCTGTCCCCGAACGCCCAGCCGGGCCCGAGGGCTTTGAAAGCACAATTAGAACAAGAGCAGACAGCCCAGTCCCTCCCCAGCGGGCAGGAGGGAGGGAGAGGAGTGGCCGCAGGGCCACCAGCAGCCCCAGCCCAGGCGGGGCGGCTCAGGCGAGGGGGGGACAGGGAGGGGTGGGCAGCGCCGTGTCCCCAGCACAGCGGGAAAAGCCATTAGCGAGCAGCCAGCGCCAGAAGCCAGGTCCCAGCCCGGCCTCATCGCGGCTGCGCGCTCGGGGGCCACAGGTTGAAGCCACCCCCAGCTTCTTACGGCACCAACCGCACCAGGAGCCGAGCCGAGGCCCGGGGAGGGCAACCGCGTGCCCAGCAGCCCTAGCCCGGCTCGGGGGGCCCATTTTGGAAGACAACACAGACCCCGAGGTGCTGCCCGGCACCTGCAGGCTGCGGGTGCCCCGGCGGGGGGCAGCGACCCCGCTCCCCGCGTTTCTCCCCATCGCTCCCCGGGGCCGCCGGCGCGGCTCTGCACGTGGCCCAGGCCGGGGATCTCCCCCGCGCTCCCAAAGGGCTTTTCCCAAAGGCAGTTTTACACGTGGGGTGGGCACAGGCTGCTGCGCCCCACAGACGGTACCTGCCCGGCCGGGCTCTGGCCACACGTGTCGGCACATGTGCCCTCGCACACGCACGTGCCCTCGCACACGCACGTGCCCTCGCACCACCGGCGGGGCCAGCGCACGCCTGGGCTTTGCAGCAAATCCACCGGGCTCTGCCAGGGCGAAGGGACCCCCCGGCCTCCGCCCGCCGCCCCCTCGGAGCCCGCGGGGAGCCACCCGCCCCCCCCTCGCCCCGCACCCCGGCATCCCGGCGGCACGACAAATCCAGGCCAGAAAAACAAACTGGGGAAGCTGTCACTCTTGCAGCGGTTATTTTCGTGCCGCTCGTGGCGACGCGGGGAGGGTTTTGCCGGCGCAGGCGCGCGCCCGCCGCTCGCAGCCTCCCGTGGGTCTCGCCCGGCAGCCCCACACCGCGCCCCGGGCGGGAATGAAATAATTACAAACCCGAAGAGAGTCGGAGTGTCTGCGCGGCCCTTTGCCGTCCCCGCTCGCCCTGCCTGGCTGCGCAGGGTCTGAGAGCAGCAGCACCCGGCACAGGGACCATGGGGGGGGGCGAGGGGCCGACCCCGCTCCCTCCCCGACTGCCCCGAACACCAGCTGCGCCCTGAGAGCCCCCACGGTGGGAGCTGGGGGCTGCGGGAAACTGTCCCGAGGGAAACTTCCCCTGCCGAGGTGCCGGGGCCGTGAGCGGGGTCTGCCCTTCCCCAGCCCCAAGCCCGGGGTCCCACCGCGCCCCCGACACAGCGGAAGGTCCTTTCCCAGCACAGAGACCCAAAGCAGTTGCACAACTCGGAGACGGCGCCGACCCCCGCGTGGGTGTGGGGGCCGTGGGGACGCAGGGCCCTGGCGGGGGGAGCTCGGAGTGGGCGCTGGCAGCCGCATCCACACCACGGCCCTGCCCCGGGCTCCAGCCCAAGGGGAGAAACCTCCCCCCCACCCCCCCAGGAGCCCCCCGGGATTCGGGGCAGCCGGGACGGCTCCGCAGGGACGGGTGATGGGCCAAAGTTGAGGGGAGGAAGCGGCCGCCCCCCGCCCTGCCCCGTGCCGGGCTCCCGGGTGGCCGCGGGCCCAGGCTGGCACCAGCCCCACAGTGCCGGGGCTGCCCCTCACCACCGGCCCCCTCCTGCTCCGGGGCCGCGGGACCCCCCAGTCCAGCTCTCGGCACCCCAGACTCGGGGGGGCTTTGCGCCAGGGCCTGTTTCTCTCCTGGATCTTGCCCCGTTCGATGGATCCAAACTTTCACAGCATTCCTGAGACGTTCTGCTCTGCTCTTCCTCCCTCCTCCATCCCCTTTATTTTCCATTATTTGCTGCAGTTTCCACATTCCCGGGTCCAACGCCAGGAATCTTCCTGGCCCAGGGAGAGACCCAAAACGGGCTGGATGCCCCTCGCTGCACCCTCCCGGCCCCCCCTGCCCCCCCAGCCTGTGCACCCCGGCCCCGCTGCGGGGCCCGACCCGAGGTACCGCCCTGGGGGGGGCTCGTCCGTCACTGCCGGACCCCGGCGAGGGGGGGCAGAGCAGGGACAGCCCTGGTGCCCCCAGGCCCCTGCCCACGGGGTCAGGGTGGCGGGGCAGACGGACGGGTGGAGGGGTCCCGTGTGTCCCCCAGCCCCCCCCAGTCCCCGGGGATCAGCAGCCGCGACAGGACCCTGTTGCTGTGGCGGGAGAGCCGCACCCCGGGGCCCGATCCGGGGTGGGGGAGGCCCCTGCCCCGGACCCTTCCCACGCCGCGGCACAATCCGGAGCGGCCCCCCCCCCGCCTCATCCTCCTCTTCCCCCGCCGCGGGGGCGGCGGCGGTGCCGGTAGCCCCGGGCCGGGGCCGATGGGGCCCCGCAGCCTCCGGCCCCAGTGACCGATGGCTCCGCCGAGCCGGGAGGCGGTTCCCTGGCAACGGCGCCATGGCAACGGCGCCATGGCAACGGGGCGAGCGGCGGGAGGGGGGGATGCGCAGCTCAGGGGGGGGATGCGCAGCGAGGGGCCCCCCCTCGGCCCGAGAAGCCCCCCGGGATGGGAGCGCTGCCCCCTGCCCTGCGGCAGCGCCCCGGGCCCGGCACCCCCGGGGGGGCCACGGCCAGGCCGCAGCGGTGCCACCCCGGAGGGTCCGGCCGTGCCTCTGCAGCCACCCTGGGTGCCGGGGAGGGGCGGAAAGGGGCCACTGAGCCCCTCAGCAACCCCGAGCCCCGCGAAGGCACCCCCAGCGAGCCCTCCCTGCCCCCTCATTTCACCCGGTCAACAGGGTCCGGCTTTTCCGCCCGGCGTCGGCCGCGCGCGTGTCCCCGGGCAGCTCCGGGAGCCGAGTCCACAGGCAGCGCGTGGCGGGGAGAGCCATGGGCCCTGGCGCTGGGGACGAGGTCGGTGCGACGAGGGACGCAGGCGGCACCGGGGGAGGATGCCCCGGGAACTCCCACCTGCAACGGCAGCAGTCCCCGGACCCCCGGATCCACACACACGTGTGGGCACGCATGCGCCCCGGGCACGTACCGCGCCCCGGGCACGTACCGCGCTCCCCCTTGGCTCTCCAGCTCTTTCCAGCCCTGCTGATGCTGCCGTTTCCTACCATCACAAGGGAAGCCCGTGACCTTTTGTCTCCTCCCCGCCTGACATGAAACAATAATGTTTATTTGCCTTCCTCTGTTTTTTCCCATTAGCTCATCCAAATGTGCGAAGAGCCGTTTCAAGCGGCTCCTCCGCTCCCCTGACCTCCGCTCCCCTTCCACCCGCTCAGCTCCCAGCCTGGGGGACGCAGGGAGAGAGCCCTGGGGGGGGCAGCACCGCCCGGACCCCTGCACCCCCACCCCGGGGAGACGGGGGGGTGTGGGGCCCAGGGCCCGTGTAAGGGGCAGCGCCGGCGGCAGTCGAGGGACTGGCAGAGATTTCCACTGCCGCTCCCGCGCCCAGAGCTGGGCCCCTTGGCCGGGCCCAGAGTGACGCTGCCGTGGCCACGGGGACTCTGCAAAGCCTCTGTCACGGAGCCACGGGGCCGCCATCGAATGCCCACGCTGGCGGCGGGTGCGGAGGGGAGGGGGTGCAGCAGCCCAGGGGCCGCAAAGGCAAATAAATCAGCAGCCAGTGGCTTGGGCGAGGACGGCCACAAAGCCGGGCTGCCGAGGAGCCGAGAGCCGGGGCGGCTGGGCACAGGGTCCGACCCGCCTGCTCGGGTCCCGGTGACTCGGGGCTGCTCCCGCCCTGCCCCACGACGCAGCTGCCTCCAGCCTGCAGCCGGCACATCGCCCCGCGCCCCGCGCCCCGTGAGCCGTGAGCCGTGAGCCGTGCCTTCCCTCTCCTCCCCTCTCCATGTGCCTTCCCTCTCCGTGTGTCCTGCCTTCCCCGTGCTCCCGCTGCCTGCCCAGCCCCATCCAACGCTGCTGCGCGGGGACAGGGGGAAGATGGGGGGAGGAGGCGATGGCAGCCCCAGGCTCCCGAAAACGCAGGATGCATTAGAGCAAGCAGAGCTGCCTGATTGATTCTCCGGGCTGAGACGTGGGCTGGGAGTGCCAGGAGAAAATGGATCCCATGAATATTTGATGAACGGAGGCTTGGGGAGGGAGTTTGATTGGAAAATTACAGATCTTTCAAACAATGGTTCAAGTGCCCTCCAAACACTTGGGTTTCCAGCTCCCTTCCAGTTAGAGGAGCAAGGCTCCACCAGGAAACTCCCCCACGATTTATGAATGAGAGAGGAGCCGGCCTCTCCCCATGTCTGCGAGCACCGGCCGGCAGGCACAGGCAGCCCCAGCGCGGGGCACGGTGCCCGGCTCCCTGCCACCTCGAGGTGGCCCCGGCCACGTCACTTGGCCCTTGGCCTCCCGTTCGCACGAGGCAGCGCGGCTTTCCCACACCAACGCCGTCAATGCAGGCGCACACGAGGCTCCACGGAGCCGCAGGAACGTGGCTCCTGCCCGGGCCCCTGGCAGGGGCACCCCCGGGAGCTGGCCCTCGGCGCCGAGCCAAGGGGCCGGGCTCAGCCACATCCAGCCGTGCTCCACCAGGAAACACCTGGCTGGGGCAGGATCCGCCCCAGCTCCTCTCTCTCCTCCCGGGCCTCTCCAGGGCTCGTCCTCGTTCCCGAGAGCAGCTTCTGTCTGGGGCCCGGGGGCTCACTCGCCTCCGGAAGGAGCGAAGACTCGGGAAACCGGGCTCCCGCACGCGCCCCTGCCCCCAGCCCTGAGCTCTGCGCCTCCACCCCACCCTGCCCCGGCGCACGTCGCCTCCCCAGCCTTCCTCCCTCCTGGCTCTTCCTCACTGCTGCCACCTCCACCACTGGAGACAGGCCCACGCCACGGCCCGGCTAAGCCCCAGCACAGCACAGACCGTGTGAACCACCGACCCGGCGGGGGGCAAGGGGCTTCTTCTGGCCAGGAAGCGGGAACGCCAACACCAGCAGCTTCCCAGGAAACCTGCTCCGGTTCCTGCCTGCCAGCCGAGAGGCCCCGTCCCGTGGCAGTGGCCAAACTCTGAACCCCGAGATCCGCCAGCCCCAAGCAGGGCCGGGGAGTCGTTGTCTGGGCACCTGTGGCGGAGCTTTACGGCTCCCTCCAGGAGAGCTGGGAAGGGCAACGCTGCCGTCCCCTCGGCCGTGCACAGGGACAGGGATGGACCCGACCAGTCTGGGGAGCATCAGCTTCCCCCCGGAGGCAGGTGGGGAGCAGGGTCCCAAGTCCCTTCCCAAAGGGCTCCCAGGTTATTCCTCAGGCAGAAATCTCCCTCCTTCCCCTGGGTGCGACCGTCAGCTTTGGATCAGGAATGGGCAGGGTCGGGAGGGCAGGACCAGGAGAGCCCCCGCTCCGAGGGGACCCCAGACCCGGAGGGGAGAGCAGCGACCCACTGAGACAAACCACCGGAGCAGCCAGACGTGGGGATGCAAAACCTCCAGCTGCATGAGAGCGTTAATGGCAGCGGGCAGAGGAGCAGCCCCGACGGGACCCGCACAGGCTGTGCAAGAGCTGGAAGCTTTCAGCCAAACCCCGCTGGGCACCAGCGGCTCGCGGCAGCCAGGACCCTCCTCCAGCCGCTGCCGGTGCCAAGGCAAAGCGGGAGCCAAAGCAAGGCCAGCAGCACCCGCTGTCTGCCGCAGAGCCAGGCCGACATCAGGGGAGCACCTCGCTGCGTCCCCCCCGCCCCGGGACTCTCCGGAACCTCCGGCCCCACGATTCAGGCTCCGGATTTGAGGGAGCAGGACTGACCCGGTGAGACCCAGAACAGGGGCACCAGAGCTGCAGGTCCCCCATAAACCCAGACCTGCCCAGGGGAACACATTTGAGCATTTCAACCACCAACTTTTGCACATTTATTCCAGGCTCAGGAGCCTCCTCCTGAAGAGCCGCGGCCGAGGGGCTGCACCGGCGCTGCCCACACAGGAGTCACGTGCGCCCCGGTTTGCTTTTCGGCTGTGGTCCCCCCGTGTCGAGGGGCGAGCCCCCGCCCAGGGCACTCACGGGGCTTCGCTCAAAGGGAAGAGCCATCGGCAGGTCCGCCGGATGGAGGTGGCGGGAGGGAAGCCCCCGTGCCCCTCCACGGGCTCCTCGGCCTCACCGGGAACCTCCAGAGCCCCGGCTGCCGGAACAGCTCAGGGGTGAGCGGTGCGGGGCGCAGGGCAGCGTGTGGGGCGCAGGGACAGGAGCCGCCGTCCTGCCCGGCGCCATCCCCCACTTCAACCCCAGCCCTCGACGCCTGCGCCCGGGGGGACCCCACAACCCTCCCGCAGCTCCTCCGCCCGCTCCCCAGGGCACATCGCGCCCCTCGGTTCTGCCCTTTCCCTCGCTGCCTTTTGGCGAATCCCGCACATGTTTTCCTCCCCAAAGAGGCACTTTTCTGCAGGGACCGACACCCCGAGGGGCTGCCCAGAGCCGTGGCAAAGCCCCCGGGCCCCCAGCAGCAAACGGAGCCGCTCTGCTTCCCCAGCCCCGCAGACGCTGCGCCCCGGCCTCCAAAACGTCCCCAGGCCCCCGCCGGTGCCTCCCGCAAACAGCCAGAGCCCACCCCGACCCCAGGAACCCCCCAACCCCGTCCCTCGCCAGCGCCCCACAGCTCCGTGGGGCTCCGCGGTGGGAGGCGGCGAGCGGGACCTGTTAAGCACCCCCAGCATCTCGGTAGCCAGCGGCCAGATCGTTGGTGCCAGGCGAGGTGCCCGCGAGGAGCCGAGGGCGGCTGCCCCCCGGCTGGCTGGATGCCCCCAGCACCAGACCCAGGAGATGCTGGGGGGACCCTTGTTTGCCACAGTGGGGACCAGAGTCACGGGAGGGGAGGCCGCGGTGAGGCAGGGCCAGCCTGGCCGACCAGCCCCGAGCCCCCCCCTGGCACCACACGCTGCACACAGGGCTGCTCCTGTCCCTGAGAGGCGAAACCAGTTTGCGGGCAGGATGGTCCCCAGTCACCACCCTTCCAACGGCCTCCACCAGCTCCCTCCTTCCCGCATCCACCCGGCACCGACCCACCGGGCAGGGCCCCGCCGCAGCACACAAAGGACAAGGCCGGGGGTCCGAGCGTGCCCCTCCGGCGGGACCCGGCGTCGAGGATCCCCCCGCAGCAGCCGGGGCCCTGGGCAGGGGGCTGGGGGTGCGCGCGCAGGGAGGGGTCCGCGGCTCGCAGCCACCCACTCGCCCCCGCCACACGCAGCAGCAACAACAGGTTCAAAACACAAAAATAAACGCCCTTCCCACCCCTCCCCGCTTCCCGCACCGCTGCCAGCGGTGACTCGCCCCCCGCGGCCGCTCGGGGGCCTCCGCCGCTGCACCTCGAGCTGGCAGGGACCGGGGTGGGGGGGGCAGCACCTGCTGAGCAGCACCGGGGGGACGTGAGGGCCCGGTATCGGGGTCCTGAGCCCCGGCACTGCGGGGATGCGAGCCCCCGGTATTGGGGTCCTGAGCCGCAGCACTGGGGGGCTGCGAGCCCCCGGTTTTGGGGTCCTGAGCCCCAGCATTGGGAGGATGCGAGCCCCCGGTTTTGGGGTGCGGACATGCGAGCCTCCGGTTTCAGGCCCACGAGCCCCAGCACGGGGAGGGGGGGGCGATACGAGCCGCCGGTGTGGGCTCCGTGAGTGGCGGTGCGGGGCTCCCGAGCGCCGGCAGCCGGGGGGGTCACCCCCCGCCCGGTCCCGCGGTGCTCAGTCGGCGGCCCGGGGTGGGGGGGGGGGTGGCCGCGGCCCGGTGCCGGGGTCCCGCGGCCCGGTGGGCTCCGGTAACTCACTCCATTTTCCAGGCGGGCGGCGGCTCCGGCGGCTCCGGCGGGGTCGGGCCGGGGGGGGCGCGGCGGAGCGGGGCCGGTCGCCGCCCGTCCCGGCGCTCAGGGCCCGGCGGGCGGCGGCATCCCCGGCGGGGCTGCGGGATGCGCAGGGCTGGCGGGGCCGCGCCGGTGCTCCCGCCTCCCGCACAGCTCCGTCTGCCGGGCGCGGCCCGCCACTGCCGCCGCCCCTCACCCGGCCTCGGGGCGCGGCGCTCCCCGCTCCCCGCCCGCCGCTCCCGGGGCCGCGCCTGCTGCTGCGGCGGGGCGGGGGGAGCCCCAAAGCGGGTCCCGGCTGCGCGGAGCAGGGCAGGATGGGGGGTGGGGGGTGCGGGCGGCTCCTCCCGGGCAGAGCAGGCAGGAGGGGACCCCCCCACCCGCCCCCCGGGGGGGTCCCCGCTCCGGGCACTGCTCTCATCGCTCCCCCCGCACCGAGGGGCGGCCGGGCAGGGGGGGATGGAGAAGGGGGGAGCCTGGGCCGCGGGTGTGTGTGCGTCCCCCCCTCGCTGCTCCCCCGTTTCCCAACGCAACGGTCGCGTTGGGCAAACGCTGGCAACTGCCACAGGAAGCCCCGAGCCAGGCCCCGGCCACCGCGCTGTTGGGAAACGTGGGGGGCCAGAGCCCGCGCGCGGCCCCGGGACAGCCCGGCGCTGCAGCGGGGGTCGCCCCGGCAGTGGGGTCCCCGTCCCCCCACCCCGTACACCCCCAGCCCCTCTCACACCCCAGGGGGGCGCAGACCAGGGGGGCAGCCCCTCTGCCCCAGCACCATCCCAGAGCCGGGTGGTCCCTGGCGGGGCCGAAGCCGCGTCGCTCGAGGCCGAGCCCAGCCCAGGCCCTGCGCGACCCCCCACAGCCCGGCTGCGGGTGTCCTGGGCCCTGCTGCTCCCACCTCAACACCCCGAGGAGGGGGGTTTCACCCTGCTTAGCCAAAGGCCCAAGGGGAGCGGGGAGCCGCCTGCTTTCCTTCTTCCTTCCCCAACCCGCTCCCCTCCCAGCGCGGCCGCTCCGGGGGAAGCTGGACGCAGCGTTGCGCGGCCAGTGCCCCCCACCCCACGGCAATTGCACAAGGCAGGAAGACCCAGAGAGGAGGAAGCAGAGGGAGATACCCGCCAGCACCTGGGCAGAGGCTCAGCCCCTGGTTATTTAGGCCCCCCCCAGCCCGAAGTGGCCCCAGAGGAGGTGGCAGTGGCCCAATCTGCGCCAGCATGGTCACGGCTGGGCTGTTCATCCTCAGCCTGGGAGGCTCCATCCTGCTCCCAGCAGGTAATGGGAGAGCTGGGGTGGGAGGGCTGCGGGGCTGGTCCCCACGGCCTGGGGGGGGGAGGTGGAGGCCCGGGGCTGGAGCTGCCTTTGTCCCCCCGCGCTCAGCCCTCGGCCGATGCTCGGCTGCTCCCCGGCACCCACGGGCGGTGCTGGGCTGCTCAGGACAGGCAGCCCGGAGCGGGACAGACACAGGCAAGAGCCGTGCCCGGGCTCCCCGACAGCTGGTGACCACCCGCACCCCCCACCCCCCACCCAGGCACTCAGGGGAGCCGGATCATCGGGGGAAAGGTGGTGGCCCCCCACTCCCGGCCCTTCGTCGCCTCCATCCAGATGGACGGGCAGCACGTCTGCGGGGGCTTCCTGGTGTGGCCCAAGTGGGTGATGACAGCAGCCCACTGCCTCATTCCCAGGTGAGCCATGCTCCCGGGGGGGGCATGCACCCCCCGTGCCCCCTGGGACACGGCGCAGCCCCCTTCAAACCGGTACCCCCGTCCCAGGGCGTTACACAGCCCTGGAGCAACCCCCCTCCCACCCACCCGTGCCCCCCTGGAGCCCACCTCGCCAGCCCCCTTCTCCCCCTCCCCGGTCGCCCCCCCCATGGCAGCGCCTGCTCAGGGCCCCTCTGCCGCAGGCGCAACCCCTCGGTGCGCGTGGTGCTGGGCGCCCACAGGCTGGAGGAGCCCGAGGGGTCCCAGCAGGTCTTCGGCATCGCTGAGTCCATCGCCCACCCCCACTACAACCCCCTCGCCGTGGACAACGACATCCGCCTGCTCAGGGTGAGGCCGTCGGCGCCGCAGACCTGCCTGCTGGGGGGGCACGGGCACCCGCCGGCGGGAGGTGGGGTCCCCCACACAGCGCAGGAGGGAGGTGGGGTGCCCCATGACCCGCGGGGTGTGGGAGGGAGATGGGGTCCCCCACACAGTGCAGGAAGGAGGTGGGGTGCCCCACGACCCATGGGGCGCAGGAGGGACATGGAGTGCCCCTCTCAGTGCAGGAGGAAGGTGGGGTGCCCTGCGGTGTGCAGGAGGGAGATGGGGCGCCCCATGAAGTGCAGGAGGGAGGTGGGGTGCCCCACGCCCCACGCGGTGCAGGAGGGGGGGTGCCCACGCAGGCCCCGGCCGACACTAGGTGTCAGTGCTTCTCCGGAGAAGCGGGTCCGCGCCGTGGGGTGCGATGGAGGCGACCCCGGGCAGCCAGTCCCTAGAGCAGACTGGGACCAGTGCAGAGGGGCTGGCAGAGGGGCCCAGCCGCTGAAGAGGGAAGGGCAGGGCTGGGGGGGGACAGCATGAGCAGGGAGAGGCGCACGACAGGGTGAGCGAAGCTGCCCCGGCTCCCCATCCAGCTGAACAGGTCGGCCACGCTCAACAAGTACGTGAAGCGGATCCGCCTGCCCTCGCCGCACGTCGACCTGAAGCCCGGCACCGTCTGCTACGTGGTGGGCTGGGGGGACACCTCCAACTACGGCGACCGGCCCACCGAGCTGATGGAGACCGGCACCACCATCATCAAGCGGAGCTTCTGCCGAACGCTGTGGAGGGGCAAGGTCTCGCCCAACATGCTGTGCGGGGCCAGCCGCAACGCCACGCTGCAGGGCGTCTGCGCGGTGAGTGCGCGCCCCGGCCCCTGCCCCCAGCATCCCCCTCCAGGAGACCCGCTAGTCTCCCTCCCACCCCCTTGCCTTGCAGGGTGACTCTGGGGGACCCCTGATCTTCAAGGAAAAGGTTTACGGCATCGTCTCGTTCTCCGGGGAGAGATGTGGGGACCGCCGGTACCCTGACATCTACACCAAGATCTCCAACTACATCGACTGGGTGCACTGCACCGTGCACGGGCATCGCCCTCAGAAGGGGCAACCAAAGCCCCAGCCGGGGCTGGCAGGGGGAGCCGGGGGCAGGTGGGCTGTGGGGAGGGGGGCCCAGGGGACTCGGCTGTCTGGCAGCTCCCAGGAGGGGAGAAGAGAGCCAGGACTCCCGGGTGGGGCCAGCTCCGGGGGGTCTGGGAGCTGATTGATGCTCAGGGCTCCCCCACCCCAGGCAGGGGACCGACGGCCTATTGCTGAGGGGAGACGCGTCCCCCCGCGCTGTACGAGGAGCCCCGGCCCCTCACTCGGCCTCTTGCAGCAGCGACCTTCATCTTCCTCAATAAAATGTCAGTCCTAGACCTCTGTCCCTTCACCTTCCCTCTACCCACACTGCTCCCCTCTTCCAGGGGGGCCACAGCTGCGCCCTGGGCAGGCCGGAGCTCCAGGGACCCGCCTGTCCCTGCCCACCCTGATCCTGCCCCAGGGACGTGATGGGGAGACCCAGACCCAGAGCCCCCCGCCCTGGGAACCAGCAGAGCCTGGGCTGGGCTTTACCCCCCTTTAATCTCCTGGTGGGCAGCTGAGCTGGGGGGGGATGATTGGGGCCGATCCTTGATCCTGCGCAGCCCAGGTGGCTGCTGCTCATCTCAACCCCGGGGCTGGTTTTTCCCAGCTTTCCCCTCCCCTGTCCTTCCCCTGCCCCACCCCACGCCCCCTCTCTGCCTGTCCCACTGCTCCTGTCCCCGGCCAGACCCCCCTGGGCTGGGCTGGGCTGGGCTGGGCTGGGCTGGATGGAGCGGCGGGGGGGGGCAGGAGGAAGGAGGGCAGTGTCAGCCCCCACTCAGGTCCAGGCCCTGCCCCAGAGGAGCCAGGATCGGGGCGCTGCCACCCCGCGGAGCATCCCCAGGAGCGCTGGAGCTGCCTTCCCGCCGGGGTGGGGCTCCCCGTCCCGTCCCGTCCCGCCCCAACCGCACCCTCCCCACCGCGCTACGGGACCCCCCAACCGGGGCAACCACAGACACCTCCCGGGGGCAGATGGGCTCCCGGCCGCCGGCTGCGCTGGCAGAGCCCGCGGGGATCCCGGCGAGAGCCTCCCCCGCCTCCCCGGCGCGCTCGGGCGCGCTCGGGCGCTCGCCCCGGGGGGACCTGGGTGGCCACGGGCTCAGGGGCCGGGAGCTGCCCGCGCCGGCCGGGGGGGCGTGTGCTGAGCTGCTGCTGGGTCTCAGCTGAGACACGCACATGGCTGCGGCTTTGCCCGGCGTCACGGCCGTCTCCGGGGACGGACCCAGACGTTCCCTGCTCCTGGTTGTTTGTTTTATCTGCAAATTGCTGGCACGCCGCGGCCGCGGGGCGCAGCCCTGCCCGGGGGATCCCGCAGGAGCCTGCAGCCGACCGCAGCGTCCGGCACGGGCCACCCCGCCGCCCTCGGGGCTCTGCCGGGGACGGGCCAGGCCAGGGCCAGGCCAGCGTGCCCAGACGTCCCCAGAAATCACCCCCAACCGCTGTGCTGGGGAGCGCGGGGGCTTGGGCTGCCCCGGCCCCTCCCGTCCCAACCCCAGCTCCCTGCTGCGGGGCTTTGCACGGGGCTGGGGGGACACGGCCGCGGGCAGCGGTGGCCTTGGGGACACCCGGCAGAGGACAGACCCCTGCCAGGCTCCGAGGCAGCCCCAAAGCCCCGTGGGGTCCCGGCCGCGGCAGCGCGGGGCAGACCCCCCCAGGATGCCGGGGTAGGGCTGCCAGCCCCGGGGCTTCTGCGCGCTGCCAGGAGCCTGGAGAGCCGGCGCCTGTCCCGGCCTGTCCCAGACCACCCAAACACCGGCGGGAAGGAGGCGCCTGACTCACGGGCCTGTTTTGGGAGCCGAAATCTCCCGCTCATCGGCGGGAGCTGACGTCGCCGCTGCAGCCGGTGCCCGCGGGCTCGGCGCGGGGCAGCGAGCCAGGAGCTTCGGGGGCCAAACCCTGCGGCCGGGGCAGGCGGAGGATGACGAGCTGCCTCGGGGAGGAAGGCGCTGTGGGCGGGCGGGAGAGAAACCCGGGCCACACACCACCACGTGCGGCAAACGCTGGCGCCAGGGAAAGTCCTGGGCAGCATTTTGGCAACTCCTTTACACCCACCCCCAAAAAGGGGGGGGGGCGCATCGCTGAGCTGTGGAGGAGAGGGGCTGCAGCAGGGTCCCCGCCGTGCCCGCCCCGCGTTGAGCTGCCGCTGCCTGGCGGCGCGGCCCCGGAGCACACGAGTCTCCTGGGTTCAAACCAGATCCTGCGCAATGCTCCGCACCCTCCTGGCGCGCAGGGAGCGCTGGGGGTGCTGGGTGCCGGCTGGGAGCGAGGGTCTCGTTCCCCCTCACCGCTTCACGGTGCCTCAGTTTCCCCCGTGTGAACCCCACCTTGTCCAGGGGGGTTGGGGGCGTCTGTCAGGGCCAGCCTGGCCCCAGGAGCTCCCTGCGGCCGTCGGGGCTGTGCCAGAGCCCGTCCAGGTGGTGGGTCCTGAGCCGGGCACGGGCTGGGGGGGGCTTGGTGGGGTCTGGGGGCTGCGCCGTGCCAGGCCCTGGCACAGGGGATGCAGCCGAGGGGGAACCGGCGGCGGCTCCCGTTGAGCTGGGAGCGCCAAGCCGCAGGCTGCCGCCCGGGAAGCGTCGCACATCAGGACCCAATTAATGGCAGGAATTGTTTTGTGAAATACCAAACCCTCATGGCACGGCCTGATATTGGGAACAGATTTAACTGCGCCGCTGGTTGCTCTTCCCCGCTCTCCCCTTTCCTCCTGCTGCCGCCAGTGGCCTCGGCCGCGCTGGAAAAGCCCCAAGTGGGAGCAGACGCAGGCTGGGAGCGGGGCCGAGCCCCTCGCCCGCTGCCGGGGCTCTCCCGCACCCCCCTGCCCACGCCGGCCCCGAGCCCCGCAGGCTGGGGGTGACACAGCCCCGCAGGACGCAGCCACCGCCCGCGGCCCCAGAACCTGCTCAACAAAACTGGAGCCGCAGCACCGTTTACTCTTTTTAATTATATTCCAAACTGTAACACAGCCATAAAATGCCCCTAACAATACCGAATAGGAAATGCATATGTTCCCATAGCATCTGCCTCGGGAATCGGAACGCAATCATACAAAAATAGAAAACAGGGTATTTTTATATATATATATAATATATATATGATATTTATATAAAGGCAATAGCTTTTCGGTGTCAGAGATGAGATGGTATTTACACAGGTGACAACACACAAAAGGAGAGAAGAAAAAATAAATACAGACGGTGTCAACAGAGCAGGGGGTGCGGGAGGTGGGGGCTGCGCAGCCGAGGGGGAGCCAGGCTGGGGGTCCCCAGGGGGACGGGCAGGGCCATCGCCCCTCTCCTGTCCCCCTCCACCAAGCCGTGCTCCCCGCGGCCACCCCGGCAGCTCTGCGGTGGGGTTGGGAGCCGAGCGCTGTCCCGAGGCCCTGGAAATGCCTCACGGGGGCCACGGACCCCCCCCCCCTCCCCCGGCTGCTTTCAAAGGGGTTTTGGCAGGGGGGAGTGAAGAGGGCTCTGGGCAGGCTGGCCCTGGGCTCGGGGCTCGGGGCGGGGGCACCTGCAGCAGCGGTGGACTCGGCGGGCCCAGGGGGACGGTCGTGGCCCCCGGCCGGAGCTGCCGTGGCCCACGGTGGGCAGCGCTGCCCGGCCACCAGCGCATCGGCCCGGCCTCGCCTCCGAGACGGGGGGAGCCTGATCTGAACGGGCCGGGAGGACCGAAACTAAAATCCATTTTAGCAAACACATGCTAAAACTTCAGGAGAAAATCACATACATATATATATATTTATATATATATATATATAAAATATCTACCTATCTCTCTCCAATGTGATGCGGCACCGCGCTGCCTTTCCTGCCGCTGGCAGCTGGGGCTGAGCCCCTCCGGGGACGGCGAAAGCGCAGATTCCCTCAAGACCTCGGGGTCCCGGCCAGAAACGTCAGCAGAGTACCGAGAATTCAATCCAAAAATAAATAGGCCCAGGGCTGCCGGCCAAGGACACGTGGGGGGGCCCAACGCGTGGCAGCACGGACACCCCCTCAGCGCCGCACCGGCCGCAGGGAAGGGCTGTACGGGCGCGGGAGCGGGCACCGGGCAGCCGGGAGCTCGGCCAGGCACCGGGTGGGCGCGGGAGCATCCCCGGGCCGGCTCGGCATCGCTCCGGCTGCGCGGGCTGGGAGCCCCCTCCCCTGCCCCCCGGCCGGCCGGACCGAGAACCGGGCCCCCTGCGACTGCATAACATACACGGGTATAAATAAGGATCTTTTTATCTTAATAAATATCAGGTATATGGTTTGTACAATATACACATAATGCCCCTGTCTCCCGGGTCCGGCCTCGCGGCGAGGGAGGATTCACACGTAGTTCTCTTCCGCGTTGTCCATCTCCGGGGAGAATTTGGCCGCAGCTGGAAACGGAGCGGGAGGGGAGAAGAAGCGGTGAGGGGGGTGCGTGGGGCGGGCGGGTGCTGGGGGTCCGAGCCCGCTGCCCCCCACCCCCAGGCCGCCCCACTCACCCGAGCAGCTCCCGTAGTGGCGGACGCCGATGGAGCGGCCGCGGTGGCAGGTGGCCCGGCGGAGGTGGCACGCCGAGGGGTAGGTGACGTTGTTGTTGCCGCAGAGGGCACGGTCCAGGCTGGTGGGCTCGGGGCAGGGGGCCGTCCGGCACATCACGCAGTGGGCGCTGCCCGTCTGGTCCACCACGCAGGTGTGGGTGCCGGGGCACACCACGCTGGAGCAGGACTCTGCGGGGAAGCACATGGGGTCACGGCCGAGCCGGGACGGACGTCCCCCTGCCGCAGCTCCTCCGACCCGGGGGGGCAGGGGGCCACGGGCATCACCCCGGGGAAACCCGGGCAGCTCGGGCCCCCTCCTGCCTTCAGCTGCCGGGGGACGAAGCGGAGCCGGGGGGTCCCAAGCCCCCCAAGCTCCCCCACTGCCCCCGCTCCCGAGGACAGGAGCTGGCAGGAGGTGACATTCCGGGTGTGCGAGGGACCGCGTGGCCCCGCAGCCCTCGGGCACGGCCCCGGCCGCAGTCACAGCGCGGGGGGAGCCGACGTCCAGCTGCAGAGCCCGAGCGCGCGGGGCTGAGCCCGGCCCGGCGCGGTGGGACCTGGCTGGGGCAAGCGGCCCCAAGCAGGTGCCTTGGCAGGGGGAGCAGCGGCCGCTCGGGCCAGGCTGGCAGCCGCCCCGGTGAGAGGGGAAGGGCAGCGTCACCCTGGACCCAGCCCAGCCCCGTGAGCGAGGGCGGCGGGAGCCGGCCCGGACAGGATCAGGCCCCGCACAGAGCTCTGCCGGGCTGGCGCAGAGTGGGGGGCTCCTGCACCCCCCATCCCGCAGCAAAACCCCGGGCTCTGTGCAGCCCTGCGGCCCCCCCGACCCGGCACAACCCCGTGGCGGCAGCGGGGGCACGGCGGGACCCGCAGCGCTCCCCGGACACCGTAAACACTTCCCAACGCCGCCCCTCCGCCTCCCTCTTTCCCTGCCGGATTGGAAGGAGATTTGGCGTCTGCAACTCCCAGCTCGCAACTCACATTTCTTGCCCCACATTTCCCTGTGCAGGCCAGAGTTTGACAGGCAAAGCATTTCAGAGAGGAGGGCTGGCAAAAATAATCATAATAATTCTGACAGTTCTTGGCAGGGCAAGGAGGATTGCTGCTCTCTTTAACAAAACAACAAAAAAAGGGGCTTGATGTTTGTAAGTGACATTTTACGGAGTGTTATTCCTCAGCCCACGGCGAGGCCAAACCCCCTGTTGCACTGACGGCATCACAGGCAGCTCCGCCGCCGCGTCCCCGCTGGGGTGGCCGGGCCAGGACCCCGGGTGGCCAGTGGCCGCCAGCTGGGCGGGTGCCAGCTGGGAGCGCAGTGAGGGCGATGCCAAGGGGTGCGACCCCGCTGCGGGCCAGGGGCCACCGGCACCCATCAGCACCGGGCTGGCTGCAGAGCAGCGCTGTGTCCCCGGGCACCGCGTCCCACAGGAGAACCCTGTGCCGGGCCAGACCTTCCCTCCCTGGGCACAGCCAGGGCCAGGCACCGGCCACAACCCCCCCGCGCCGTGCTGCTGGAGCCGCCGGTGCTCGCGGCACAACACGGGGAGACGCGGCTTCCCGGGTGGGAGAGGGGAGGATGCGCTGGGACACGACAGCACGACCCATCGGGATGACCCTTCCTCTCCGCACCGGAGCGGCTCGTGGTGCCGGTGAGCGCCTGGGCCCGGGGACCCACCCCGGCCTTCATCTCCTCCCGTGCGGGCGCAGCTCGGAGCGGTCCGAGCACGAGAGGCACAGAGGACACGGACGGGACAGGATGGGGGCACGACCAGACCTACTTTTGCATTTGCCCTGGTACATCACTTCGAGGTCGGGGTGGTCTCTACACTTGGCCGTCAGCAGGTCGCACTCGTCGCGGTAGGTGTAGCCGTCGGAGCCGCAGACCTGCAGCTTGCGGGGCAGGCTGGAGCAGTCAGGGGCGCAGGCGCACTGGGGACGCCCGTGCTTCATCTTGCAGACCTTGTCGGGGCCGCACACCACCCCCTCGCAGCTCTCTGGGGACAGAGCAGGAGCAGCACGTGAGGGACCGGCCGTGGCTGCCCCCGACCAGGGAAGGATCCGTCCCGCCTGGCCCCACGGCCACGCCGGGTGGCACTGACTGGGACGGGGCCAGCATCTGGGGTCCCAAATCCCTCCCGGGGTCCCGAATCCCTGCCGGGGTCCCACCACGCGCGCTGACGCCGAGCGGCCCCGAGCAGCATCTGGATCTGCTCAGCTCCGCCAAGGAGCAGGTCGTTGGCTGCAGCTCCGCGCGATCATCCAGCGCCCGCCCCAGCCAGAGCCCCGGCCCTCCGCTCAGCACCAGCTCACTCATTTCTATGTATTTATTTTTTGGAAAGAGACATTTCTTTTTCTTGTGCAATGGAAAAATCTATCTCCGCAAGGCCCCAGCTCCTCCAGAAGGAACTGGGCTTCGCGAGTTGTCTGGGCGATCAAGAACGCCACTTCCACCAGACAATACCCAGCCCTGTTTTGCTCCGGGCCTCCGTGACTTGAACACAAGCGCGGGACGCAGCAGCAAGCGCGGAGCCCCAGACAGGCGGTCGCTTTGTCCCCCGGGTCGCCTCCCGGCCAGCACGGGGGCCGGGTTCAGAGGGTCCCGCCAGCGCCCAGCGCTGTCCCGGGGCCGTGCCCACGCTGGAGGGGACGGAGAGAGGGGCCCGTCCCGGACACTGGTGCCTCGTGGGGAGAGGCAGAGGGGTCAGCGCCTGGAGCATGGCAGGGAGGGGGCAACGGCTGGGGCAGCTGGAAGCCCCTTGCCCCCCCTGAAGCACGGACACAGCCCTCACCCCAAAGGGACACTCTGCGCCCCAGGACGCGGCAGTGCTGGGAGTTGGGGGTGCAGGGACCCACCGGCACCCGCGGGGAGGGAGGTCGGGAAGGACTGAGAAACTTCCCGAGCCAGGGATTCACCCCCGAGCAGGAGGGATTCCCACAGACAGGGCGTGTGCCCGGAGCTGCTGGGAGGTACAGGGGGGATTTCCCTGCCCGAGACAGGTCACTTTGGGAGACAGCAAGAGGGGAGGAGGAGGAGGAGGAAGGGGAAATTCCCCGTCTGCTTGGCCCAGCTCTCCCCAGGGGAAATTCCCTGGTGGGAGACAGTTTCCCAGTTTGCTCCCTGATTTCCATAGCTGGGGCTGATCCAAGGGAAGGGGCAGGCTGAGCCCCCCGGCTTTCCACAGGGACAAGACCCCAGGTCAGGGGGGCCTGGCCCTGCACCCCAGAGCTGCTGGAGCAAGCGGGACCCTCGTCACCCCCCGCGCTGAGACGCTGCCGCCGGCACAGCGGGATCCGGCCGTCCCGACCATCCCCGCGAGGGAGGCGGTTGGACCATGCGCCTGTGACCCTGACCCCGCAGCCCGGCTCTCCCCCCCACGCCGGGTCCCTGGGGGGGACACCGTGTCCCCAGCAGCTGGAGCCAGGAATTTCACCTCCCCACCGGAGACCCACTGCAGAGCCCCGGGGTCCGGCCAGCACCGTCCCGGGGGGCTCGGCCGTCCCGGCTGCTGGCGTGGGGCTGGTGGCTGCAGCCCACTTTATCCCGGAGTGACCCCTCCCGGCCCCACGCGCCGGGGAGCAGCTCGGCTCAGCTGCCCTTTTCCAAGGCCTCCGAGCCCGATGGGGAGCAGCACCAGCTCCATCTGCATGGGACCGGCTGGGGCTTTCTGAAGGGTGGGGAGTCGTGGGGGACGTGCCAGCCGGGCTCTCTGGCGCTTTCAGCAAAGCTCCTGCTCCCAGACCCTGGTGACCCCCGGAGCCGCAGCCCCCGCCACGGTCTGTGGCCTCTGGCAGCCCCCCGTGTCCCCCCGAGGTGAAGGCAGCCCCCCCGGACGAGGGATGCCCATCCCCACCACACTCTGCCCCAGGCACCGGGGACCCCGCGCTCCCCAACCAGCCCCTTGAGAGGGTCCCAGTGCTCCCGGCACCCGCGGGGCCAAAAGCCGGGGCCAAGGTCTCCCTCAGCCTTCGGCTGGTCCAGGGCACATCCCTGAGCCGCACCGGGACGGGCCGAGGAGCAGCCGGGAGATGCAGGGGGGCTGGAAGAAGCGGTTTTCTTAAGAACCGTTTTTTCCTCCTTTAAGCAAATAACGACATGACCTTCCAAAGACCTGCTCCTGCCTCCTGCGGTCAGCAGGTCCTCGAGCATGTTCTCACACAGCCACGCAAGTGCGACTGGGGGATCCGCGCCTCCGGCGCACGCCAAAACATCTGGCGGGGCTGGAACTCACAGCTGGAGAGTTTCCACTTCTGGAACTGCCTGTTACATAAAGCCATTTCACACACACGCTGGGAGGAGGAAGGGGGAGCTGAGGGGAAGAAATAGATCTTTTTTCCTTAAAAAAAAAACAACTTAAGAAGTTTCCCTCTGAGCAGACCTGGCGAGGGCAGGGGCGGGAGGCCCCAGGCACAGCAGAGTTAACCTGGGAACGGGGAGCCCCAGCACGGCTCCTGGCACCCCGGCTGCCCAGCCAAGACCCAGGTCAGGCACCCCGCTCCGCAGGGGAACAACACATGGGCTGGGAGCGGCCAGGGGATGGAAGCTGTCCCGCGAGCCCCACGGCAGCGCCCGTCCCTGGCCCACAAGCCTGGGGTCAGCAGTCCCCGGGGTCGTGGTGCTGTCCCAGAGCCCTGTCCCATCACCGCCGCTTCACCCAGAGCTGCGGGCACCGAGCACCCTCCCCAGGGCTCCCAGCACCCTCCCCGCACCGTGCTCACCTTTGCAGGGGTGGCAGGTCACCAGCCCCAGGAAGCCCAGCAGGCTGATCTTGTTGCCCGGGTAGGTGTAATTAGACCAGGCCACGTCCACGTTGCCGTTGGCACAGCATTCCTCCCACGTCACGCCCGTCTTCAGGATCATGGTGCACTTGGCCTCCTTCCCCTGCTGCAGCCAGCAGATCCCACCTGTGGGGAGGGCAGAGGGTGAGGGGTCCCCGCCGTGCTGGGCCACCGCGCCAAGGGCAGCCGGGCCCCGGCCGGGCCACCTGTGGTGCTGGAAAAGGGCCGGCGTGGGATGAGTCGGGGAAGCTGAGGACACTCCGTGCTGGCTCCCACCTCTCCCGTGGTGCAAGGGCTGTCCCAGAGCGGGCGTCCCCGTGGGCCCCCAGCACGGTGCAGCAGCTGCCCCAACGCCCTGGGCCACTGGCAGCCCGGCCCCGCTGGCCAACAGGCTCCAAACCCAGCGCTGGGACCGCAGGGACGCACCAGGATGCTCCGGGAGATGCCGAGCCAGCGGGCCAGGATCTGGGCTTGCAGCTTGCCCCCTTGCCCTGCCCCACTCCTGCCCGACCCCGCTGAGGGGAGGCTCCAGCCCGGGGAGGACGGGCAGAGCAGGGCTGGTGGGCGCCCGCACTGCGAGGGCTGGATCCCCCGGCATGGGCCAGCGGCCCCACAGAGGGATGGAGACCATCCCCACGGCGCGGGGGCCCGACACCCACGGCCTCTGCGAGGAGCATCTGAGCCACGGGCCAGAGAACAGGGCACTTGACACAGCCCTTGGGCCGGGGCCAGCCCAGCGGCATCGGATCCCTCTGACTCAAAAGCCTGTTTGTTCCTTAACCCCACAAGCAAATCGGTTATTTTTTTTTTTTTTGTGAGTGATTCCTTTGCAATTTCCGCCTCTGCAAACCAGCC
The DNA here is from genome assembly GCF_031877795.1 of Strix aluco. Classification (NCBI taxonomy): domain Eukaryota; kingdom Metazoa; phylum Chordata; class Aves; order Strigiformes; family Strigidae; genus Strix; species Strix aluco. Next base: position 436,313 of record NC_133959.1, on the reverse strand, counting down.
TCTTCTGACGCTTATTTGGGTTTATGCTCTCATTAGCTGCGTTTGAGGTTTGTTAAACAGCTAAAGATGTGCGGGAGGGGGGGTGGGGGAAGGGACACGTCCTGCCCGTGCCAGGCTGCAGTCGCTCCCCTCCAAAGCAGGGATTCACCCTGCCCCAAAGCCGAGTCAGCACCCACCTCGGACCCCGCGTGTCCCCCCCCGCTCCCTCCCAAGGACCCGATTTTGGTTCGGCCAAAAGCTCCCAGCGACGGCTCTGGGGGGCGGCCGGGGATGGAGCAAACCCTCGGGCTGCGGGACCCAACAGCCTGGACACCCCTGGCAGCATCAGCCAGGCCACGACGCCTCTGCCATCGGGGGGTTTATCCTCCGTGGATTTGTCTCATGGCTCTTTCCAGCCCATTTTTCCTTCGCAACCCCCCATGGCCCCAGTTCCCCCACAGCACGAGGCTCCCTGGGGCTGTGTCCTGCCTTCGGACCGCGCTTGCCCCGCACCCACAGACACAGCCCCGCACAGAGCGATCCCACCCACAACGGGACGGGCCCACGCGCCCGGTCTCTGGGGTGCACTGGGGTGCAGGGACCCCAAGAGGGACAAGCCCTGGGCAGGGGGAGGGAGGCCACCCGGCCGGCGAGTGGGGTAAGGTGGCCACAGGCCAGGGGAGCCAGCGCGGGGCTCTTGGGGTGCCCCATCCCCGGGTGCGGCGCTCCCGTGCTCGGAGTGGCTGGAGGACCCGGGCTCTGGCGTGTCCCTGCCCGGGGCCTTCCGGCAGCGGAACCCGGCCCCACGGAGCAGCAAGCGGAAATCCCGCGGGCTGGGGCGACGCCAAACGCACGCCCGGGGGCTCCAGCGGCACGAGGGGCCTCGTGGGAGCCTCCCCCGTCCCTCGAGGCATCCCGACCTGCCGCTATCCCGGGAGCGCGGCTCCTGCCCGCGCTGGCACACGGAGGCACACGGCGTCGTGCGAGGGGGAAGATGGAAACTCCGGCGCCGCGGCGGGAGAACCGGCAGCAGCGGCCACGGCTCCGCGGTGCTGGGAAGAGGGGCTGGAGCCCCGCGCCAGGGTCCTGGAGGACCTGGGTGCCGGGACGGCTCCCAAAGAGCCCCGACACCTCCCAAGCGTCCGTGAGAGCTGCCAGCACCGTCAGCTGAACCGGGAGGGGTTCGAGCTGCAAACTCCACACCCAGATCACGAACCGGCCGCCGTTCCCAGTCCTTCCCAGCCGGCTCCCAGAGCTCCGGGGCACGGACACTCTCCCACCCGCAGCCCGGGGAGCGGGACCCCGGCCTGGGGGCTCTGCGGGGGACTGGCGGGCCCAGCCCAGTTGTCGTGCCGGTGGCCCCGTCGCAGGGGTGCGGGATGCCGGGGTCGGGCACCCGCGTTGCCACAGGACGGGATGTGGCTGCGGGGCCGTGCAGGACCCCGGGACTGAGCCGGACGGACAGACGGGGGCCAGGGGCCACCCAAGTGGCACCGCCAGGCACCGGGCACCCGGCCACTTCCCGGTAAACCGGGTTTCTGCCGCCGAGAGCCCAACACCCACCGGGGCCGGGAGGCGGGGGGGGGGGCAGCGCTGTCGTGGTGGGGAGGGGGGGTTACAGCGCGGTAACGACACCGGGACCCCCGTCCCCAAGCACCTGCCGGCGGGGAGCGGCGGCACCGACGGCCGCGGGCGGAGCAGGGGGGTGGCCCCGGCGGGAGCGGCTGCCCCGGTGCTTCCTCCCCCCCCCCAACTCCGGACCCCCCCCGGAGGGGCACTTACCGTGCGCGGCAGCGGGGCTGCAGAGGACGAGCAGGCAGAGCGCCAGCCGCAGCGGCATGGCCGGGCCGGGGCGGCGGGACGGGACGGGCCGGGACGGGGCCGGGACGCTCCGGCGACCTGTTGCCTGTGAGGCGGCGGCGGGGCCGGCGGCGTTATAAAGCGGCGGGGCGGCGTGAATCACCGGGCGGGGCGGCGGCGGGGGGGCCGCGGCCGGGGGCGGGGGCAGCGGGGCGGGGGGGAGAAGTTGAGGGGCAAGGGGGTGGGGGGGGGCGAGGGGATGGGGGCTGTGAGTCGGGGTGCGGGGGGGGGCGGGTGTGGGGTGGCAGCGGGGGTCTCGTCACCGGGTGGGCGATGGGGGGGTGTGGGGGGGCGGGGGGGGATGTGTCCGTGTGTCCGCAGGGCCGCGCTGGGATGGAGATGGGGAGGGGGAGGTTTGGGGGTGCCCCCCGTGCTCGGGGTGCGGAGTCCAGGACGGAGGAAGGGCCGGAGCAGAGAGAGCAGGGAAGTGTCCCCGAGGCGTGGGGGACCCCGAGCAGCCCCCCCTGCCCGACCCCATCCTTCCCACACGGCTGCTCCTTCCCCCCCCATCCTCGTGTGAACCCTCCTCCCGCCCTCCTCCTCCTCCCCGCAGCAGCCCCGCCGTTACAGCGAGGGCTGTGTCGTGGGGCCCCTTTCGCCTCCGCTCCCCAAACCCCGGCGCGGCTCCGCCGGCGGCTCGGCATCGCCCACCCTGCGCCGTTCGGGAAACCGAGGCACCGCCGGTCCCGCTGCCTCGAGCCGCGCGAGCCCTTGTCTGGGCGAGACGTGCAAGGCCGGGGGGGGGGAAGGAGAAGAGCTGGGGGGGATGTACCCCCCATGGCACACACTGGCACTGTCCTCCCCACACATCCCCATCGTCCCTGGGGCCGCTCCGTCACGGCTCCCCAGCGTGTGCCAGACCCGGCCCAGCCCGGGGAGCTGCGGCTCTGCCAGCGCTGCCAAGCTTGGGGGGTCCTGGCAGGATGGGGGTGGGCAGGGGGTCGTGGGGGGCCCAGGGAAAGGCGGGTCAGGCTCCCCGACATTGCCTGGCCTCGCGCCCCGCTCAGTCCCACCCGTCTGCAAGGGGGGTCGGGGCACAGCCAGGCCCCCCCGTCCATCACCCCGCTCCCGGGCAGAGCGCTGGGGACACGGGGAGCTCTGCCCGTCCCCGCTCCTCCCGCTGCCGCCCAGGGGCCTTCTCCGGCCCCGTGAACTGTGTCCGTCTCCCGGGCGCGCAGCTGAGGAACGTTTTACCCTTTGCACTGGCCTCAGCTGAGGTCATGTTTTCGGCAGAGCTGAGCTGGGCTCTGTCAGGAGAGGGGCCCCGGCCGGAGGGCCCGGGGGACCCTGCACCACCCCTCCAGCCCCCGGCAGCAGCCTCCTCGCTCCGAGCCGGTGCCAGCACAGCGTGAGCAGCTCGGTTTGTCGCGGGACGGGGCTGGATGCAGCTTTGGTCCAGCGAGACACGGAGCAGCCCGGGTCCCAGGACACGGGGGGAGCAGGGTGCAATGCCAGCAGCCAGTGCAGGCAGAGCAGTTGTGTCTGCTGGCACCACCATGTCCTCGTCCCTCCCACCGTCCTAAGGACGAGTCCCAGGGAAGGGCAGCGGCCAGGCCCTCCACCAAGGTGACTCTTCCCCTCCTTCTCCCCAAACAGCCCCCTGCACCCCCAGGAAGCGGATGGGATGGGGACAGGGAGGGCTGGGTTTACCCCAGGTGGCACTGGTGTAAAGCACAGGCCTTTGGTGGAGGAGCTGGCGGGCCCTGTGGTGCCTCAGCACCTCCGGCAGCGTGTGTGGGGCAGGGCCCTGCCGTGAGGGACGGCGAGGACTCCGCTGTCTGTGGGGAAGGACGGAGCTGGGAGCCCCCACTGCGCCGGCTCCCGGTGTGTGGCTGGCCCCGGGCTGGGCCGTGCGGCTCCACTCCCCATCCCTGTCCCCGTTCCCGGCCGGCGTGACCCCTGGCTCGCTCTGCCGGCCTCGGAGCAATTGCCCATGTAAGGGCAGAGGGCTGGGGAGCCAAATCCCCGAGCTGGATGTCGATGAGCGAGCGGGTGGTGATGCACTCGCTCACATGCTCCAAGATGCAAGAGGAGCTTGCGGAGGCCAGGGAGGGATTTTCCCTGGCTGCGAGCGGCGTTGCACAACCGGCTGGCTCTGGCAGGGAAGGGGTCGGACCTCGCTCCGGAGCAGCATCTGGAAGGGAGCAGCCGGCTCCCGCTCCGCCTGACGTGGGGCAGGAGGGGCCTGGAGGCCGGGAGGGAAGCGGGTCGGGCTCCTTCCCCCGAGCCGGCGTAGCTCGGCGCTGCCTCGCAAAGGCCTGCTGGTGCCTGTGGGCTCGGAGCCCCGCCGAGGCTGCCCCGTGCCCTGCAAAACCGTGTTGGGGGGCTCCGCTCACCCCCTGCCCCGGATTTGGCCCCTGCAGCCCTGGGAAGCGCCAGGAAAGCAACTTGCCCGCAGTCACGCCTCAGGCGGGGGCCAAGGCTGGTTCTCAAGCAAAGCTGAGAGCAAAACTCCACCAACCAGTCTGCCGCAGGCGGGTGATGCTCCCCCCAGCTCCCCCCAGCTCCCCCCGGCTCCCCCCGGCTCCCCCCCACTCCCACGGGTGGCAACTGAGCCCCAGCAGCACCCGCGGAGTGAGGGGGGAGAGGGGCCAGGCTGGGAACCGCCGAGAAAGCAGCCCGGCCGCAGCAGCCAGGAAGAACCCAAGGAGCCCACGGCCGCGCCGGGGGCCGGGGGCGGCGGGCGTGGCGGGGACAAAGCGGCTCTTTGCGGGCGCAGTGAATGGCAGCCTCTGAGCTGACCTTTCCGTCTGGGTGCCGGCTTTGTGCCGCGTCCCGCTGCAGCAAGATTTCAGGCTGAGGTTCAAGAGCCAACCATCCTCCCCCCCAAAACCCTGGCTGCCTCATTCTCCTCCTGAGCTGCTGGGCTCCTTTAAGGAGGGAATCTCGCCTCTCTCATCAGTTCAGGCTAATTAAACTCTGCTAAACCAATTAGAGCTGCAATTTGCAACAAGACATTCAATTGAGAAGCGTTTCTCGCAGAGCCCAGGGTCACGGCACAGGCAAAAGAGCAGAGGTTTCACACTGACGGCGTGGATCCGCTGGCAGGCGTTGGCCAGGTCCCAGGATGCCTTTTGGTCGCCGGTTCCCCCTCGGAGCAAAGCGATCCTGGCCCTGTTACGCTCCCCGTCACGGTGGGACGCCCAAGTTTCTCCCACACCAGCAGAGATGCTGCCAAACGCCCCAGCAGCGCCTGCAGGGGCCGGGGCTACCACCCGGGGATCCACAGCCCGAGGCTGGTCGGGTGGGGCCAGGGGATCCCAGAGACGCCCAGGGACGGGACCCTGCTCGGGGCGGCTCAGGGTCCGCAGTGGGTCAGCACCGGAGCACCGGGCGAACCCAGCACGCGGGAACCGGGCGAGGCTCGGCCCGAGCCTCAGGCTCCCCCTCCATGAGCATCCCTCGGAGCTCGTGGTGAGTCGCCGGTGCGAGGCGTGCGCCGAAGGCACGGCCCCGGTGCTGCGGGCGGCACCGGCTCGGCACAGGGCGCTGGTGGGGACCGGCCCCTCGAGGCTCTGACCCCGGGGCTGGGTTTTCTCTGCCGTGTCCACATGGCTCTGGCCAGGTAAATCGGATGCTTATGGCTCACGGCTGCATCACCGGCGTTGGGGAGAGAGTGGTGGAGCGGCGCGATCCGCACCTCGACGGCCACACTCCACCCCCAGCGCTGACACGGAGCTTCGCCCCGCGCCCCGGGGCAGCAGCGTCACCGCTCTGTGCCTCAGTTTCCCCATCTGCTGCGGCGAGATAATGCTCCTCTGCTTGATCCTGCGCTATCTCACAGGAAGGTTGCAGGGATTAGTTAGCTAATGTTTGCAAGGAGCTTTGAAGATGAAAAGCCGTGAACAAATGCCAAGAAGTGCTGAGCTGGATTCTCCTCGCCGAGTAATCGTTTCATGTTCCTGGGACACTTCCACTTGTGCAGATGAAGGAGGGCAGGGCGGGAGAGCTTGCGTGCGGGGAGGGCAGGGGGGCGGGAGGCTTGCATATCTTCCCAAGACCTGCCCCTCCAAATCTGATCACCCGGCCTGTTTGACTCCTGATCAAACCCAGATCCCTCCCGCTAATGCCTCTCCACCACCCCGGCAGCGCCCTGCGAGCGCCCGGACTCGCGGGACGGCTCCTTGCAGCCTGCCTTTCCCCTCGCCGCGGGCTCCCGGCCCTGGCTCCTAACGCAGCATCAACCGGGCAGTTCATTAACGCACCTTTTACCTCGGCTTCCAGGCTGCCGGCAGGGAAGAGGTTAAACGTGGCGGCACCTGCTGCCCCCTCCTGCAGCCCCCCAGCCTGACTCCCTGCCATTTGCCAATGATCTCCAAGCCAGTTTTCAACGTATTGTAAAAATGCTCACATCAGGCAATTGGATTTAATCATCTTGGTAAGATTTCACGAGGCGCCGTGTCAAAGGTTTAATTAAAGCCCAGATTTGTTCTGCTGCCCGCACCCCCTCCGCCACCCAGCCCGGAGTCCATCAGGTCGGCCCCCAGTTCCCTTGGTTGGGCGTGAGCTGCTCCCCGACCTCGCTGCTGCGGCTGCTGCTGCCGCAGGGGGACCCTGGCCGAGAGGTCAGCAGGGCTCTGCTGTGGCCAGTGAGGCTGCGGCTCAGCACAAGCCACGGGCCACCTGCCAGGGTTCAGCCCGAGCCAGGACACAGCTCTGGCCCGGGAGGAGGGAGGTAGGGGCTCCCCGCTGCTGCCCAGCCCCGCACGGCCCTGCGCCGCTCCCAGGGTCGCTCCCCACCACACCAAGGGCTTCCACCTCCCGCTCCAAGCAGGGAACACCTTCGCGAGGAAGATGATGCAGGAAAACCACCCGTGAACACGCACAAGACGTGTGCTGAGGGAAGGTCAGCGGTGCCCCTCCATCCTCCAGCCAGCCGCCGGGTCCTTCATCCCATGGGGGCAGAGGAGGAGGATGCTCCAAGCCTCTGTGGGGTGCGGCAGGAATCGCCCTGTGCCCGGCGCCTCGTGGGAGCCCGGGGCCGCCCCACTCAGCCGGGTCACTGCGACCGGCCCCGCGGGAGCTGAGCGGCTGCCGGGTCACCAGGCGCACACGGCCGGGCTCAGCCACGCGTGACACGGCCCCGGGTACCTCTCACGGGCACCCGTGTAAACAAGGTGTGAGTCAGCGGCCGTGCCGGCCGTGCGGTTTCCCCAGTGTAAATGCTTCCTCTGCCGCGGTGGAAGGAAGGACCAAACCGAGCCTCGAGGGAAGAGCTGGCAGCGCCGTAAAACGTAATGAAATCATGTGGGGCTGAACTGGGTCCAGAGGAGCTGAGAGTCAGTAAAACCTCCTGGGTCATTAAAGCCTCTCTGCCTCCTGGGAGAGGCTGCGCAGAGGCGCTGCGGGAGGCGGCAGAGCGGCACCGGGATGACCCTGGCCCAGGAGCGACGTGCAGGTTACCCGAGGGGACAGCCGGGCCGCTGGCCGCCCGCCGCCGGGACCGGCCAGAGCAGGGACACAGACTCCGACGGCACCTGAGCACGTTTCTCCTTCCTTCCTGCCCAGGGGCGCTTCTGCAGAGGGGTCCTGGAGCCCCGCGCCAGCGTAACCCAGCGCTGGCCGAGGACAGAGCTCGGCTCGGGGAAGGGTGGGAGCCGCTGGCCTCGTTCTGCACATTGACCCCACCAGATGCAGCCCCTGCAGCCACGTCCCGCCGTCCGTCCGACGGACGAGGGCGCAGGGACGGACGGACACCAGACACAGGCCCGGGCTGCCCGGGGGAGGCCGGGGGAAGCAAAGGCAGGCGGCTGCTCTGCGCAGCGCGGGGTGAGCCGGGGCTGGGCGCAGCCCTCCCGCCGAGGGCCCCGCTGGGCCGGGGGGGAGAAGCCATCGACACCACCGAGGGGCTGATCCTGCACGGGCCCATGGATGTCAACAGGCCGACGCTGTTCCTGCAGCCTGACCTCGCCGGGAGCAGGTTTCCGCTACGAGCCACGATGATGATGGTGGCTGCGGCCGAGGGCGCGCCGGGCTGCGGCATCCCGGCCCCACCAGCCTGGCAGCCCCGCGGGACCCCGGCCCCGGCAGCCGGCGGTTTGGCCGGTGAAGGGCAGAGCCGCCGCAGGGCACGTCCCCCCGTGGAGCCCCCGTCCGCGCCCCAGCCCGCGTCAGCCGAGGAGCTTGATTGCTTACATAGCCCAGGCTTGCAGTTAGTAGAAAAACAAAACATGTTTTTCACATTAAAATTTCCCTTGAAAAACAATGGTTTAAATCAAGCCTAAGAAAAGCAAAGAATCCAAAAAGAAGAAAGAAAAAGAAAAGGGAAATTTTTGGTGGAGCCCAAAGCAGCCCCCGGAGACTCCGAACTGCCCCCGAGGCTCCGTGCCGCGGCCGCTCCCCACCGGGACGGTGCAGCGGGACATCTGGTGCTACGGGATACGGGCACTGCGCCGCTGCCCTGCCCGCGCGGCTGCCAGCCCCTGCCTGCTGGTGAGATCCAGGAGCCCGGAGCCGCGCAGGCAGCCGGCCGGGGACCGCGTGCCACCAGCATCCCGGTCGGCGCGGTGGTGGCGAGGACGGGGCTCAGCCCAGCCCGCTGCTCGCAGATTATCGGGAGCTGCTGGATAAGTGCCGGGGCAGGATCCAGACCTGCAGCCCGGAGGTGCAAAGCTCGGGGAGACGAGGTGGGGGATGTAAATCTCCTGATCTGTCTGTGAGTGAATTCAAAGGGAGACCGATTCAAATCCGCCGTGACATGACTGGCTCGGGGCTGGCAGACAATCCCTGCAGTGTTTGTAACAAATCTTGCCGCTTTCCTTTGAGTGGCCTCCAATTTATTAATTAAAATAGGCAATTATATATAATGTGGGGTGGAGGGGAGCGGGGAGACCAGCTGCACCAGTTATTCTCACTTGGCAGGAACCGTGCTGGAAAGCTCCGCCGGCTCCAGGAGGTGCTTCTGCTTTCAAGGGCTGGAGGCAGAGCCTGGGCCCGGGGCTGAGCTCAGAGCTGCCCCCGGACCCCCCGCCCTGCACGGCCCAGGCAGGGAGTGGGCTTTGGCTACAGCGACCACTTCGTTTAAGAGCCCAGAGGCCGAGACCTTTTAGAAAATGACTTGCCTGAGTCACTGGGGAGTTGGCAGCAGAGCTGGAAGCTGCACCCAGAGTCGCTGGGATCTGCTGAAAGCGCTGGCTGCCCCCCGGCAGCGCGTGGGGCTGGGCGGGGGGAGCCAGCTCCCTCCCAAGCGTCGCCGTCCATCCCTCCGTGCTCCTCAAGCGGAAACACGACGAGGCAGAGACCCCAAGTTTCTGCAGAGCGCCGGGAGCGCGGTGCCGGCGGAGGGGGAGTGCCACCGGCAACACGCCCGTGCAACACCGTGGCTGCGGGCAGCAACACCTGCGTGTCTGGGTTGATCTGCACCCGCCAGATCCCGCGCCAGCAGCCTGGCAGGGCTCACCCGGAGCCCTCGGTGCTCCCGCAGGACACGCCGGCGCGCAGCTGGCCCCGGCAATGGGCTCCTCTACCCAGCGCTGGCCACGGGGGCATGACAGTGCCGCGGGGCGAGTCCGGCCGTGCGGTGCGTCGGCTCCCGCTGAGACCGCGCGCGCTCAGGACACGCACAGGCACACGCCGGTGCCGGAGCCCGCAGCCACCCCCCGCCAGTACCTGGCACGGTGGCACCGTCTGAATTAAGTAACGTCTCGGGACGTGAGCTCATCGCCAACACCCACGACCCAGGTGATGCGAGTGGCAGCACCGGGTGCCGCAGGAACGGGCCTGGACTAACTTCTGCCGCACCCGCACGGGCTGCCGGGAGCGGCCCCGGGCCGATGGGCACCGCGGGCTCCAGCAGCTCCCACCCGGATGCCGCTGTCCCCCTCCCCTGACACCGGCACGGTCCGGACCAGCACCGGGGCTTTTTCGCCTTTCCTGCAGAGCCCTGGCAGGCCGGACCACCAGCCCCGTGCCGCCTCTGCTCCCAAACACCTGCAGATTTTGTGGCAGAGGCCGCTGCAGTGGCACGTGTCCCCCTCCGCAGAGTAGCCCAGGTGGGACCCCGACTCAGAGCTGCCGGAGGAGCCTCCCACCCCGTCCCGTCCCCTTGGACAACGACAGGCCCAGGATATTTCCCGCTGCCCTTCACCAAAACCCTCCCTCTTTCCCTTCCGCTTTCCCCGAGCGGGGTCGGCCGCTCTGCCAGCCCGGCTGCTTGGGGAGCCGGCTCTGCCTAACGATGAATCGATACTAATTGGGGAGGTGTCACCTCTTCGTCAGTCCTCTCGGAAGAGGGTGCAGTTTGCTTCTTTCTGCAGCACCGTGGGAAAATCCTCCCAGCCGTTGGCTTCCCGGGGTGACTCAAATTTGCTGCCGACCAGCCCCAGCTCCCCCGGAGGCAGCGGGACCTGTGCGAGCCCCGAGGCTGCAGGCTGTGGGGCAGGGCCCGAGTGCTGGCGGAGCCGCAGCTCTAACAGGGAGTTCTCCACCTGCCCGCGCTCCCCGGGCCCAGGGGCGAGGTGGCCCCGCAACGGAGGGTCCTCGCCCTGAGCCGCCTCTCCCAGCACAAACACGTCCCAGGCAGCCGAGGGGCTCAGGGCGGGGGGGCTCTTCTCGCCAGCTGCGTGCTGGAGGTGTTGGGGCGTCACAGCACGGGCCGCTCGCCCGCCCTTATCTCCACGTGCACCGAGATCTGTTGCCATTTGCATCCCGACGAGTGTTGCCACGTTCAGCTTCCGCAGTTCCTGCGTCAGGGAATTCCAGAGGGACAAAGTCAGTGGAGCCGGATCTTTCCCTCCCCATCCCACAGGCACCCGGCACCCATTTGATCAAGTGGCAACTTGTCCTCCGACCGTGAAACAGGGCGAGGAGAAACGCGTCCACGTCCTCAGCGGGGAAGGGAACTTCCCCCGGGCCGGGAGATGCCCCGTGCAGGGCCGCGGGCTCCGCGCCGGGCCCCGCCTGTCCGGACCCACCCCCCGGCAAGGCCCCATCGGGTGTCGTCGGTGCCGGGTCTCATCCACAGCTGGGACCAGCCCTCAGCGACGAAACCGCTGCAGATTTGTCCCGCAGTTGCCGTTTCCACGCGACGATCGAACCCTTCCCGCAGCCGCCGGGCGGTTACCGAGCCGTTACGCGCCCGGTTCCCAGCAGCGCCCGGTTCACCGGGTCTCACCGGTCCCCTGCCCCCATCCCGCAGCCGGCAGAGGGGGGGGACACCCTGGTACGGGGCGTCCCTGAGTTTTTCTTCCCAGGACTCCTGAGCGGCCCCACAAACCCCTCCCCAGCCGCTGCACCCCCGAGCACAGCCGGAGCAGCCAAACCTGGGCTGAAGATGCCACCTGCTGGGAACGGGGCTGGAGCCAGGGCCGGCGGGCACCCCGCACCCCAAACCCCGCACCCCCAAATCCCGCACCCCAAAGCCCCAAACCCCCGCACCCTAAACCCCGCACCCCAAACCCCACACCTCAAACCCCCAAATCCCGCACCCCAAACCCCACACCCCACCACCCCCAAACCCCACAACCCTGCACCCCATCACCTCAAACCCCCAAACCGCCCAGAAATCCCACCAGCCCACAGCCCTGCCCCCCTGAAACCCCAAAACCCCACATCCCCACGATACAGAAACCCCCAAACCCCACAGCCGCACCACCTCAGCCCCCCAAACCCCCCCATCCCACAGCCCCACCACCCCCAAACCCCGCAGCCCAGCTCCACGGTGCCACCCCCGGTGCCAGGGACCCCAGCGAGGCCCCGCACCCCCCTGCTCCCCCAAGAGCCGCAGCCTCAGGCCCGGGGCTCCCCCCGCGCCCCCCGAGGGACCGTGCGGCAGGGCCGGGCCCCGGCTCATTGCGGAGCCAGGCCGGGAGGGAACAGCCCTGAGAAACGGCGACTCCACCTGCGGCCCCCAAACCCCCCCAGCACCCGCCGGCAGCCCCGGGGAGAACCGGGGGGAAAGGCCCCACTTGAGAGGTTTTTGCTGAAATTCAACTTTATGTTCACTCGAGGCTGTTGCCACTTTTTAAAGAAAATCTTGGATTTGCACTGGAAAACAATTTTGTCTTCATTTGTGGGGGGGACTTATTCCCTGCCCATCTCTTTTTTAAATGAGAAATCATTCAGCTTTTGCGCTGAAATGTGAGAGGCCCCTTCCCGCAATTTTATTGAAAAATAAGAAGGAAAAAGCCAAACAGGAATGGGAACAAATCCGGGGAGACTCTGGGCAGCGTCAGCTGCAGCCCCGTCCTGCTCTTCCTCACTCTTCCTCCTCCCGGAGGGACCGGCCGGGGCCCGGGGGGGGCTGGGAGGGGCCGGGGCCCCAGAACCGGCCCCGCGGGGAAATGGCGGCGCCGCCCGCCCTGGACACCCCGAGCCCCGCCCCTGCAAGTCCCGCCCCCCGCGAGCCCCGCCCCTTCTCTTCCGCGTTTCTGCCGCTTCGCGGTTCCTGTCCCCCCTCGGCCGCCGTCGCCTCCGCCGCGCGTCGCTGGGCGGGGTGAGGCGCGGGGGGGGGGGGGTGGGAAGATGGCGGAGGCTTCACCGCAGCCGGGACGGTTCTTCTGCCACTGCTGCTCGGCCGAGATCGCCCCGCGCCTGCCCGTGAGCGGGGGTGGGGGTCCGGCCCCGGTCCGGGGCGGGGGTGGGGAGCCGGGGGGGGGGGGCGGGACAGGGCGGGGGGGGGCCCCGGCGGTTCGGGCACGTGGGGATGAGGCCTGAGGGGGCCTGGGGGGGCCTGAGGGGGGCCGGGGGGGGCGGGCCCTGAGGGTGGGGAGGGCCGAGGGGGTGCTCGGGGTGGGGAGCGGGGTGCGGGGGGGTGTTAGGAGGGGCGGGGGGGAAGGCCCTGGGGTGTGGGCGGTTCTGCGCCCACTTGGGGTTCGGAGGGGGGGGGCGGCGTTAGGAGGGACTGGGGGGGCTCCGGAGCGAGGAAATGGGGGCGCTGGGGGCTGCGGGGGGGAAACGGGGCGACCCCCGGCCGCGGGGAAGCCGCCGGAGCCGGGCGGGGCGGGGGCGGCAGGGCGGGGCGCGGCGGGGGCCCTCCGCCCCCCTCGGCCCGGCGCGGGGGGGCCGCGGCGCTTCGTGTGCTCCGGCCGGGCTGCGGGAGAAGGGACCCCCCGAGCAGCCCTGCCGCGGGGGCGGGGGGCCACCCCCGGGCCTTCCCCCGCCGCGCCTCCGGCTGGGCCCCCCCGGCTCAGCACCCTCACCCCGCTGCTTCGGCCCGCGCGAAGCGAAGCGCCGTGGGGTAACGAGGGGGTTGTTTTTGTCTCTTTCAGTAGGATTTAAATGAGCGTGAGAAAAGCTCCGCGGGTGATAATATCTGAGGTGTAGGCAGGCGCAGAAAGGATCCGGCCGGCCGTTTCCAGAAGCGCTCCGTAGGCTAGGGGCAGCGCGAGCAGACGGGCCTTAATCACCGAGTAACAGCCCCGCTTGCAAGGAGTCAGATTGTCCCAGTGTGGGTAGAAAAGGAGCGTTGGCTGTTGGAAAGGAACTGGCTAAAACATCGTGGTGGGTCACGGCTCGATTTTCTGTTGATCACCTGCCAAATGTGACACGTTAAATTCGACTCAGAGGATCCTGCCAGTCTCTGTGTGTCCTGAAACTTTTCACGGCATCTTATCAGAATGTGGCACTGGTTTTTGTTAACCTCTATCGAATGTTAAACGTCAGACGATTGTGAGCAAAGGTGTCTCTCTGCCGTGGTTGATTAGACTTCGCCGTCAGTTTGGTTTTGTGACGTGCTGTTCGTCCTTTCGCCCTCTCCGTCGGCCGCCCTGGCTAGGTGAGGGTAGGCCTTGCTGGCGACTGTCACAGCTTGTGTTTAAGCGTGAAGACAAAACTCTTGATAATGCTCCTGCTCAATGTGTAGACGAGCAGGAGAAGGTGGCAACCAAAAAATACCAGTCGTTTATTTTTGTTTAAACACCCTGTGTTGGGCTTGTGCCAGCAAAGCACATCTGGTAGTGAACACGCTGAATGGCGGCAGGGAGCGCACCACTGCCGTTCTCGATCCAGACCCAGTTAATTGCTGGTTAATGAACTTGTTTGGGGGGTCCAAGTTCATTCGGTTTCACTTCCTGTTTGCAGACCACACTGCTGCAGATACCGTGGCGTACGCCGCGAAAGGAGTGGTTCAAACAGCCTGAGAAACAACAAACTTTGACATTTGTGCTGTTCCAGCTGCCGAGGAATTTGCTGATCCCGGTGTTCAGAGTTGTCTGAGCACACGCGCAGAAAAGCCGCCCTTAAATAGGAGAGTTGAGAGGAGGAGGAGGTTGCTCACAGCTCCAGGGTGGCTGCCCCTGTGGCGCTGCTGGGACATAAACCAGTAACGGGGCGTTTCGAAGGCAGAGGAAATTGGTCTGATCTCCTGCGATCAACGCAGCAGTTCCCACGTGTCGGTAACCACCTTTGAGAAGAACTTGCACGGTGTAGGAATGTTCTCGAACTCAAACGTTGTGCAAATTGCCTCGATGCGGTTATTTCACAATCCGGATCTGAAGAGTCCTGCGCAGGAGAGGGAGCAGCAGCTTCTCTTGGGTCTCTCTCTAGGTCTTGGTGTTTGCTGCTTCCTTATCTCGCTGGGCAGGCCGGGGCAGCGCCGAGCGGATCGCTGGCGTCGCTGCCTTGTGCTGGGGCCTTATCGGGTTTTTCCGTGGTGGCTGGAAGAGCGATTCCAGGTGTCTTATCAGAGCAAACCCACGTGGCCGGCATCCTCTCTTTTGGGGAATCTGTTGACTTTGTTTCAGGGCCCGTGCCAATTCCAACATAGCAGTAGGAAAGGGAAGTAGCATTATTTTTAGAAACTCTTAAATTTCTTCCCGCCGAGCCTGGCTTTGCCAGCGCGGGGTTCGGAGCGGTTGCGTTTGCCCGCGGTGGCTGTTCCGCCTCGGCCGTGGTTGGGGTTGGCTGCGGGGTCTGTCGCTTCCTCCTCCGCCTCGGCGGCGCCGCGTGCCGCTCCCTCCCGAGCGCTGAAAAGCCAAGTCACTTCCTTTCGGGATTGTAACCATCCCGGGCTGCTGCTCGCTACGGCAGTGAGGTTGTGGAGTAGAAATTCTTCACCGGCACCAGGAATCCTGAGGAAAAGGGGCTGTCGCAAGCTCACGGGGAATCCGGCTTCCGCACAGCCGGGCTGTTTACACCAGCAGATTCAGTCTTCGGTGTTAAAGGCCAAAGGGTGGCAGCAGCCTCCCGTACCGAGCGCCAGCGGGGGGTGTAAAATTCTGGTATTGTGTGTTGCAGAATGACCCTCTCGTGTCTCCTTGAGCTTGGCGTGGTGTGAACCCCAGGCTGCGATAGCGACAGCTTTCCTTTCAGCCCTTCCGAAGTGGCACTGACACTGAGATTAGCCCATGCTGCAATTCCCTCCGTGTTTCTTTCATTAGGGCAGTTTGGCCCTTGAGGGGGGCAGGGGAGGGCCCCCAAAACACGCAGCTATTTAACAACTAGTGTGTGAGCACGGCTTTTCTGGGAAAGGACGGTGGTTTTGCTTTCACTTCAGCCAGAACTACATCAGATGTTACCTAATGCTTTGTCTCTACTGGGGATTAATTAGCGTTATCCAAATCTTTTCTAAAGCCAAGTTCTAAACAAGCTCAGGCTTAACAATTTACCTCACTAGTCTGGGGAAGGCAGATGTCCGTGGTTTGGGGACTTTCTGGCCCTGTAATCGTGGCGTGTGTTTGGGACGATGGGCTGCAGGACTCTTCCGCCCCGTCACACTCTTTGCAGCTTTTACATTCCGATTCTTCCTTTGCTCATTCAGTGTTTCTTCTCCCGTAGGACTATATTTGCCCACGGTGTGAATCTGGTTTTATTGAAGAACTTCCTGAAGAGCCAAGGTAATGTCTGCCCCAAAGGCTGTTGCTGGAACAAACTCAGTCTGCTTTGCTCTTTTCCTTTTTCTCGTTCAAAGGTGATGTTGGGTACTGAATACACCCTCTTTACTACTCCTGCCCAACATTTGGCTCATCTTTCCTCACTATGGGTAGCAAGTGCTTAATTTGCATAGTTTGCATCTACAGGTGAGGCAGCCATGGGGATGCTGGGTGTCATGGGGTGCTGGTGGAGGGTGGGGGAGGACTGGGTCGATTGAAAACAAACAAAAGTCAGCGGTAGAGAGGCTTTTCCCCGTGGCATGTGGTAGCTCTGAACTGGTTTGAGTCATCAGGGTAGAGATGACCCTCGGAGAGAGGAATCTGCGGAATGGAGCGTGTCCCCACGCTGCAGCGCGTAATTTAATAACTTGGAGTACAAATGGCGAAACATTGTGACTGAGACTTTGGACTCTGCACTGGAGCAGCTGAGATCTGCATTCACGTGCTTCACTGCTGACTCAGCAGCGGCGCTGCTCTCTGGCAGTGTCGGAACGGGCAAGAGCAGGAGAAATGGCTTAAAATGTTTCAGCCGTGTCTGCCGGCCCTTGGCTGCGAGTGGCTTCGGGACGGGCAGCGCGCAGGCGGCTCCGAGCGAGGGCGGGCTGAGCCGCGCGGGCTGTGCCGGGCGCGCGTCGCTGCCTGCCGGGGAGGGGGGGTCTTTATGTGCTGGCAAGGTGACGTTTGGTCTGACCACACCAACCTCAGAGGCTGCACATGAGCCCTGGCCAGCCCGAGCCGTGCGGGCGATCTGCTGTGACCCGGGGAGCGTCACGTCGTCGCTGAACCTCTGCGTTGTGCTACCACGAGTGTCAAAGCTTAGAGCTGGCCGCTGAGCAGGAAATGTTCCTGCGGCTCTCTGAAAGCAGGAGCCTGACGTCATTAGGAGTTTTCCTAATAATCTGTCCCGTTTGGTCACCCGCCTTTGCAAGAGAGAAGTTCCTTTGATTCGAGATTAGATTTAAGCTTGTTTGGGTCATAGTGACCAGGGTTTGTACTTCCAGGCTTCTCTTCCCGGTGCCTGATTCGATGGGGTGGATCGTGCGGGGAGTCCTTGCGGTTCAGTCACTTCTCTGTAGCTTCATGAAACCTAAAAGGGCAGGGAGAGATGGGTCAAGATGTGGGAAAACGAAGGTTTCCAGGAGGGAAGAATGGAAATTGATCTGGACGATTAGAAAATGAGGAGCTGAGGGCGGAGCAGGTTCTGCAGGGAGCTGGCCCTGCCCTGGGGCGGGGGAAGGCGAGCAGACCTCCGCGGTCCCTTCCAGCTCCAGCTCTGCACAGAAACGGTCACTTCTGCGAGCTGTCACCGAGCCGCCGTGGTGTCTGTGCTCCCAGTCGGGGTCGTGTCCCTTGCGGCTCACCGGTGCTGCTCTTCCTCCGCAGGAACGCGGACAATGAGACCAGCTCCTCGACGTCGGCCAGCGACCAGAGCAGGCACCCCTTCGAGGTGAGCCAGTCCCCTGTCGCTTCCAACGCTTTCTGCTTCGCCATTGGAATATTTTTCCATTAGTACATTGTTTAAATGTCCCCCAGATCATGACAAAATTTGGGGAGGGAGGTATTAATACCATCCACACGCTGCTCCTGAAATCTCCGCGTGTCATATTTTTGCTGCCTGTTTTTAATAGGACCATCACTTGTAGCTTATTTTTGCTGTGAGGGGGCTAAGCTGGGATTTAGTGAGCTGTCTGGGTGTGTTGCTATGCAGTAGCCTCAGCTTACAAGGCGGCAGCTAAAGTGAAGCCAGGGAAGCTGCAGTTATTTCTTACCCTCAAGCGCAGTTCCAGCCTGTCTGTGCCTCGCCCAG
The DNA here is from genome assembly GCF_031877795.1 of Strix aluco. Classification (NCBI taxonomy): domain Eukaryota; kingdom Metazoa; phylum Chordata; class Aves; order Strigiformes; family Strigidae; genus Strix; species Strix aluco. Next base: position 418,859 of record NC_133959.1, on the reverse strand, counting down.
CTGCCCCTCAGCGCGCGGCGCTGGAGCTGCGGGGGGGCCTGGGCTCCCTGGGGAGCAAAGCGCTTTCGCTGCTCGTTACAAGCCCTTCTCTGAATTTTCCCCTCCCAGAACGTGGATCAGCACTTATTCACCTTGCCCCAGGGCTACGGGCAATTTGCCTTCGGGATCTTCGATGACAGCTTTGAGTTTCCGTTCGGGTCCAACGTGCAGTCGGAAGACAACAGGGACTTGGAGAACCGGAGGGAGCGGGAGCATCAGTCTCGGCACCGCTACGGCGCGAGGCAGCCGCGGGCCCGCCTGGCCACACGCCGTGCCGCTGGCAGGCACGAGGGCGTTCCCACGCTGGAAGGGTGAGAATGACCGCGGGGTTCGGGGGGGAGCCCCCTTATCTCTCCCTGATGAGCGTCAGCGGGAGTCAGCCCGTCCCTCGGCCTCGGCCAGGGAGCGCAGCCGCCCAGCGCCACTCCTCGCAGGTGCCCAGCTCTGCCCTGGGAACACGGTGCTGGGCCTCCAGCTGTTGGCAAGCACTTGCCTCGAGTTGAGAGGGGCCCCGGGGGGGCCCTTTCACCTGCGCGTGACGGGGGTTCTGCTGTTAGCCCTGCTCAGCGTGAGGGGGAACGAGAGGACGCCCTGGACAGCAAGACTGATGTTCCTTTAACTGCGTCCTGGAGCGCCACTCGCCATCGTGTCAGAAATTATCCCCTCACGATAAAATATCGAAACTTCTCTTTATCAATGAATAATCAGTTCATAAGACGCAGTTGCAGTTGCTGCAGGATATTTTTCCTTTTCCCCTGGTGATGCGACGGTACTGAGCCGTTCCTTCCACGCCAGGTTCCTGGGCTGGGAGCTAGCAGACACTAATTCTTACGTAATCCTGGTTTTCTTGTCTTTCAGAATTATCCAGCAGCTGGTTAATGGAATTATTGCACCTACAACGATACCAAACCTAGGACTAGGGCCCTGGTGAGTTGGAAGACGCGCTGCTCTTTCTGACGCTGCTCTTGTTTGTGCTCCCGGCCAGGTGTGATCGTTGTCCTTCTCTTCCAGGGGAGTCCTGCACTCTAATCCGATGGACTACGCGTGGGGCGCCAACGGCTTGGACGCGATTATTACCCAGGTAAAAGTGGCACTAGAAAGGCTCCTCCCGTCCTCCCGTGCTGCTGTGGAGCCGCTGTTGGGGTGCGGGGGGTGAACCGCGGGGGCCGCAGGAGTGGGGGGTGAGGTCCGCAGCGCAGGCGAGGCGGCGTCCGAGCGCCCCGCTTCAGGAAACCAACAGGTTCTGCGCGCTGCTGAGCTCACGCCTCCTCTCTGCCTCCGTGGCCTGTTGTTTTTTCAGTTACTAAATCAGTTTGAAAACACTGGACCGCCGCCAGCAGACAAAGAAAAGATCCAGGCCCTCCCCACCGTACAGATCGCACAGGAACACGTAGGTATGTGTGTCTCCTCCAGGGAATCGCTCACAAAGAGCTCTCTGAAAGTTCTGTTCAACGTTTTCTTGGGATTTTAATTTTTCTGCTGGTCCCTTCGAGGCCTAAGACGTTTCAAAGAGGGGAGGAAGCAGAAGTGTTGCGCTGTTACACTCACACACAAAAAGCAGCAATACAGGCTGGATGGATTTGCCCTGGGGAGGCAAACTGCTCTGAGGAGCTCAGCGTGGACAGAGATGGCAAAGCGGGGCGGGGGGGGGGGGCAGCGCCCCGAGCTTTGCTCTCCGCTGGGGAAGGGGAGGAGGGTGCTCCCAGCGTCGCGCTCCCCGTCACTGCTCAGCTGCATCTCGCTTTCCCTGTGACCCAGACTCTGGGCTGGAGTGTCCGGTGTGTAAAGAAGATTATACAGTGGGTGAGAACGTCCGGCAGCTGCCCTGCAACCACCTGTTCCACAACAGCTGCATCGTGCCCTGGCTGGAGCAGGTTGGTGCCGCCGCGGGGGGGTTTCCTCGGGAGGGGGCCTGAGCGTGAGCAGCCTTTGATCAGAGGAGGGAGCGTCACCCGAGCCTTTTCCTCGAGTGCTGCTCCCGTGTCGTGTTTCTAACCCCGCTTCCCATGTTTCTTGTTTTGTTTTTTCTGCTCTCCAAAGCACGACACGTGTCCTGTGTGCCGGAAGAGCTTAAGTGGACAAAACACTGCCACAAACCCCCCAGGACTCACAGGGATGAACTTCTCACCATCCTCCTCCTCCTCCTCCTCTTCCTCCAGCTCACCAAGTAACGAAAACTCATCGAACAACTCATGAATCTTAGTCCAACCCTCTGTCCCTGGGGCCCTGTCCATTGTCCTCCCTCCCTCCCCACCAACGTGCGCGACGAAAGGGGCTTCCAGAGCAGAGCGAGGGGAGGGGAGCGCGGGGGAGGCAGCACCCCCAGAATCCCCTTTTGAGTTCCGAAGACACGGAGACTCCGGGTCCTTCAGAGACGAGGAGCCTCGCGCTCTGTGGCGGGGGAAGAGCCTGTTAATAAAAACACCCATTTGCCGCGTGGACTTTTACCCATTGCAGTGAACGGCTGCTGCGCTGCCCAGCCGGGGAACCCGGGCGCTGAGCTACCGGTTGTGATTCTGAATGGAAAGGTTGTTTGTATGGTTTGAATTTGAGATTCCTTTCTTGATTTCTTCTGCTCCTCCTCCTCCCCTTGGATACTGTCTCTTCTGCTTTGGAGATTGAAGTCTTTAAAATGAAAGCGTAATGTTACTGCCTCCCTCCCAGGACCTGCGGCCGGGGAGGGCCGATAGTAGTCACTGAAAAAACGAACTCTTGAAGTAGACCCTGTCATCCTTCCCTTCCCCCTCTCCGGTCCCATTTATTTTTCTTTATAACCTCGCCCTTCCGATACTCCACACTGAAAGGGTTTTTATAATTTTAAATTATTACTGCTGTTAAATAAACGGACGTTTCAGCTCCACGAGACGTTATGCATGATTTGAGAGAAACTCCGGGGTGAGCTCTCGGGAGGCCGCCGCGTCGCCCCGGGCGGGCTGGGCTCGTCCGGGCCCTCCTGCGCGCCAGGCTGCGGCGTGACCAGCGCCCGGTCCCCGAGTGGCGGCGGCAGGATTGTGACCCACAGCCTGCCCGGGGCTTTTGTACTTTTTAGACCTTCTCCCTGTCGCAGTCCTGCCCTTCTCGCCACCGGAGCCGACTTTCCACTCGGGTCTACATCAGGACTGGGCGCGCACCAGAGCGAGGACCAGCCAAGCATCATTGTGAGCGAGTAACATACAGGAAAAACAACATTTTGGAGAAAAATGTATTTCAGAGCTACTTAAAATACAGCTGATTAAAAAAGAAGAGAGAGACAAATATCCAGGTGTGTTTGTGACTCAGTTTCTGTGACAGAGCTGGATCTCGGGGAATGAAAGGAATGTGCCGGGAGCGGGCAGTGCCCAGCCCGCTGCTGTGCCCGCGCTCCCCGGGCCGGGGGGTGTCAGGGGCAGCGCCCGGGTGCTCTTGGTGCTCCCTGGGGCCTCCGGTTTTGGTCCAGTGATGCTGGATCCCGGGGGGAGCAGCCTGGGGCTCGAAATGCCCTCGGCGGGGTGGGCGTGGGGAGTGGCGGGCGAGGGCTCTGCCTGGCACAGGGCCGACGGGAGCAGCCCCGCGGGCACAGGACGGAGGTGAAGTGACGCCCCGTCATGCGGCAGGGACGGGGGGTGGGCAGGGGGGCTCTGGGAGAGCCCCCCACCCTGTGTGTGTGACAAGACCTTGCTGTGGCAGAGGCCAGAGCAGCAGAGGGGGGGCTGCCGGGGGGGATGGACGGGGGGGTTCAGTGGCCTTTGGGGCTCCCCACGTTCTGGGGCCCTGGAGCGGGCAGGGGGTGGCTGGGGAAGGTACTGGCCCCCTCCCCGGGCACTCGAGGTCCCAGCACCAGCAGAGCTTTGGGGTCTCTCTCCCGAGGACGCGGCCCACCAGCCTCCCATAGGCAGGGGGGGCGGCGGGCAGGCGCCTCGTTTGGCGTTTCCTGAGCTGTTTTGGAACACGAAGAGAAGGTTTGTTGGAGAAAACGTCCCCAGCACGGAGGGCAACAGCCTTCGCCCAGCCGGCGCTGAGCAACTCCCCTGGAATGTTTTTCCTCCTCGGCTTCGCCAGCGCAGCCAGGGCAGCCCAGCGGCACCTTTCATCTCGGCGGGCGGATGCCCGCGGGACGAGGGTTTATCTCAGGACTGGTATATCAGGGTTAATAGCTCATCCTCCGCCGCCGGAGGTTGAGCCAGAAGCTTCTGCTACCGGGATCCTGGGCCTGGGAGGTGGGTGGCAGCAGGAAGGTCCCCGGCTGAGCCCGTGTGTGCCCCTCGGCTGGGCCGGCACGGGGGCAAGGCTTTGCTGTTTAGTCACCGAAACGCAGCCCAGGAGACCTGGAAAAACCTTCCTTCTGCGGCCGCGTTTCAGCTGCTGGCTCGGCGCAGGGTCCCCGGCTCCCCCAGAGCTCGGGGGGTGATTTCTGAGGGACGAGCTGCGCTCGGGGTGGGATTCAAGTGGCCCGTGGTGGGTGCGTGGCTGCTGCCGCCTGCCTGGCAGGGGCTCTCGGCTGGGGCCGGTGCCCGCCGCGGTCACCACACAGTTAACGCGGTGGCTGTTCCTTCTCGCAGACACGTTTGGAGCTGGTTGGGTAAGAAATGGAACAAGTTTGGTGGTTTTCGCTGGGGCCATCGCTCACATCTGACGTGACAAAGTGACCGGGCTGCGCTGCCTCGCCGTGGCGGGCGGGGAGGGCGGCGCAGGAACGTGCCCTGGCCGGGAGGCCGAGGCGCAGGTGCTATTTCTGGCCGTGCTTCCCTGCGGGCACAGGGCTGGTCCTCGCCACTGGCCGCCTTCCCGGCTCCATCTCTGCTGGGCAGGATGGAGTGGAGCTGGGCTGGGGGGGGGCAGGACCAGCCTGGGGAGGCTGGGGGCTGGATTCTGCACTTTAAGTCATGATCTGGGGCGTGGATGTGGGTGTCTGTGGCCCAGGTGTCCCCAGAGCAGGTCCCTTCTGCCACAAAATCCTGGCTCAAGGGCTGCACATGGGTGGGGAGCAGCGTCCCAGCCCCCTCCAGCCAGGGGCAGCCCCAGGGCTGCATCTGCCCAAGGGTCCGGGCTGGCTCCCGCGGCGCTGCCCGGTGCCTGGTCCCGCAGAGCCCACTGCAACACCGCAGCGGGACACTCGCCTGCGACCGGGCTCCTCCTGCGGCACCAGGGACCCTCTCGACGCCTTGTCCCCCTCTGCCTTGTCCCTTTGGGTCCCCAGGGCTGCATCCCCTTGCACCACCTCCCGGGGTGCTCCCCCCGGAGCAGCCGTGCCGCTCCGGCTGCGGGTCGTGCCTGCGTGAGGTTTCCTGCAGCGCCAGCGCGGCTCCGGGCTCTCCCCACCGGCAGCCGCTTCATCCTGCTCCCGCCTTTGTGCCACCGAACAACCCTCGCTGTGTGTCTTCCTGCGGGTGAGGTTTTGGTGCACGCAGGGGAGGGTGTGGGTCGATGAGGAGCTGGGCGCAGCGGGGAACCAGCCGGGCTCCCCAACGGTGGCCGTGGGGACAACGCTGGTGGCTGCAGCCATGACCCCAGGGGAGCCACCCCCCCGAGCCGAGCCAAACCCACCATCGAAGCTCCAAGACTCGCTCCCCTTCCTCCACGAAGCTTTAATTGCCACGAGTGCTCGGACACCAGACAGATACAACCTGCCGGCACATCCCAGCCCCGCGGCCCCCGCCCCAGCCGCCGCAGAGTCGCCGTTTGCAGAGTACCAGCCGCCCCGTCCGGGCTGCACAGGCCGCAGCGCAACGTCGGTGGCCCCGGCACGCGGCGGCCGTGCTCCCCGGGCTGCGCTGCGCCGGCTCCGCCTCGGTGGGACGGCGGGAGAGCCGCGTCCCTGCGCGGCTGCTGGCTGCGTCTGGAGCCTTCCACATCCAATCCTCCGCCATGCATTTAAAAATAAAACAATAAATAGCAAAAAAATAGATATGTACATAAATAAAATAACCATTTTTCCATTTTTTTTCCTACAGGACGGTCTGGAGCCGCCCAGGGGGCTCAGCCGACGAGCATGGGGAGGAAGTGGGTGGAGAGGTGCTGCCGGCGTGTCTTGCCCCCACGCTGCGGCCTGCCCTTGCTATTGAGCGAGAGGAACATGGGGCGGCCCCGGTGCCGCCAGCGCAGCGACGCGTAGGTGTTGTAGCCGTTCTCCTCGATGCGCTCCGTGAACTTGCAGCTGGGGCTGAACTCCTTCTGGCAGGAGAGGGAAGGGGCTGAGGGGTGGCCGCGCTCGGCCGGGGCCTATCGTTGCCCTGCTCCGGTGGGCTCGGACCCCGAGAGCGGGGCAGGGCGGGACCCCGGCTCCCCCCGGGTCCCCAGAGGGCAGAGGGGCTCTGTGGGTGCAGTCGCCCGCTGGGGAGCGGGTCAGGGTGTGGGAAGCCAGGAGCCCGCTCCAGGGCACCAGTCCCAGCGGGTTTGGGACCCCCCGTTCCAGCTCTGCCCTGCGCCTCTGACCCTGGTCCAGTCCCTCCCGGGAGGCAGCGTCCGACCTACCGACCCGTAGAGCCTCCCCCGCTTGTTCATGGCCAGGTAGAAGCCGGTGTGCACCGCCCGGATGGCCACGACGCCGACACGCACCGACCGGATCTCGACGATGCCTGCGGGACAGGGAGGCGCGGCGGTGAGCCGGGGAGGGACGGACGGACGGACAGCCTCCCCGCAGGGCCCCGCACCGACACCGGGCCTGTGGGCACAAATTGCCCCCCCGCAGGGACGGGGCTGCCGACCCTCGCCCGGCACCGGAGGGACGGCGGGAACGAGGGCTGCAGCCTGAGCCGGGAGCGGGAGGGGGAACCTCTGATCCGGGGGGGGATTCGATCTTTACCCCTCTCCTCCCCAGGGCCCGGCCGCTTCCCAGGAGCCCGGCTGTGCGGGAGCGGTGCCAAGCACAACCTCCGCTTGCCCGGAACAACCTGTCAGCCTCTGCCTGGTGCCGACCTCACGTTTATCCTCCCCTCGTTGGCAGCTCTGCCCGTGTGTCTGTCCCGAACGCGCCCGCGGCGCCCGGGGACCCGACCTGCCTCTCGCAGCACCCGGCCCCCTGCGCGCTCCAGGCACCGAGGCCAGCACGGCCCTTGGAGGGGCAAAGTGTGTGTGGGGGCGGCAGCGACGGCACACAGCGGCAGGAAGAGGGGCCGCAGCTGGCCTGAGCGTGTGTGCCCGGCCATCGAGCTCCTGGCGCAGCGCTAAGGGGAAAGGCATGTGGTCGGACCAGCGGCTCTGACACGGGAAACTCCCAGAGCATCGTCAGGGCCTCTGGATCCCTGCGCCGCCTCATGCCCGCCAGCCCTGAGCGCTGCTGCCAGCCCTGCTGCCGCCGGGCACACGGTGCTGCGGGCAGGGAGAAGGACTCTCCCGTGGGCAGAGATGCAGGCAGGGCAGCAGGCAGGGTGTGAGCACAGCGGGAGCTGCCCCGGCCGGCCGGGGCGGGAGGATTCGCGGAGGCTTTGGCTGGCAGCGGCACACAGGGGCCGCAGCCCCGGGCAGGGGCTGTCACCAGGCATCGACCCCCCGGCTGAGCCGGCACTGCCTGGGCATCACCCGCCTGGGCGCAGCCGTGCCCTCGCCGGGGGCGACACGGCGCCGGGGCACCGCGAGGGTCCCGAGCGTTCGGCTCCGGGGCGGTGATGTGTACCAGGGGATTTTCAGCCCAGCTGCCGCCAGCACCCGGCCCCGGCACCCACCGGGACCCGCAGGGCCCGGCCCGGCGAAGCGCCCGACAGGCAGCAGCTGTGGGCAGGGGCTGAGCGAGCGCCCGCGGATCCGTCCCACCCCTCCGCCCTCCGGAGCTGCCGCTATTTATAACAAAGGACCTCGGGTTCCCCAAAAACACCCCCCGTCGCCGTTCCCAGCGCCCCGGCCGCCGCTGCCGCGCTTTGCTGGCAGGTGCCGGGCAGCGACGGGCCCCCGCGGGCGCAGGGCGGCAGCCCCGGGGCAGCTCCCGGTGCCCCCGGGGAGGCGGGGGCAGAGGCAGGGCTCGGGGCGGGGGAAGCCCTGGGAGAGCCCCCACCGCCCTGCAGCCGCGGGCGGGGCTGGTCTGGCGGCTGCTGCGGGGGCCGAGGAGCGGAGCCCCCGCCCGGCCCAGCCCAGGGTATCTGCCCTCGATGCGCCGGCCCGAGCCGCTCCACTCGCCAGTCGCCGTTGCCGCACGGCCCAGGGAACGTGTCGGGGCGCTCGGCGCCGGCAGCGTCCCCGGTCGGGGCTCCCGACAGCCTCTGACAGCGCGGGAGGGTTCCCTCGTCCCGCGGGCGGGTGATGGGGCAGCCCCCGCTGCTGCTCCCGCCCCACGCCCTGACACCCTGCCAGGCCCCCCGGGGGTGCGCGGGCATCGCCCCCTTCCCCCGGCCCCCGACAGCCCCACCGGGTGCAGCCGCTGGTGCCCCCCTCCCTGTCACGGGGGGCCGGGACCCAGCACCCAGAAGGGGCCGATGCCCCCGGCGCCGCAGCCGGTACCGCGGGTGCCGCGTCCCCTCGGGACCCGGCGCTGTCACCCGCGGGGGGAGCGGGCGGCCGCGGGGCCGAGGCGGGACCCCGGGGCCGGGAGCCGCCCCTTGGCCGGCGCGGGGGCCCCGGTGTCGGCCCCCGCAGCCGCCGCCTCCCACCGCCGCACGCCCCGGGGCGAGGCCCGATCCTGCCGGCTCGTTCCCAGGCTCCGGATCGCGGCACAGCCCGGGCAGCCCGCAGCGTGCCCCGGCCCCGTGAGCCCCCCCGGGCCTCCGCAGGACGATGATCTGCGGCCCCCTCCGACGGGGCTGCTCCGCTCCCCCACCCTCGTGGGGTGCTCGGTTCTGGGACCAGCGTCGCCCCGAAGCTTCCTCCGTCCCTCCTCCTCCTCCTTCTCCTCCTCCTCCTCCTCCTCAGCCTTTATCGTCCCCAGAGCGTTTGCAGGGAGCGACAGACCCCCCCAGCCAGTGCCCCGGAACGCGGGACAGGGGCGGCAGCTCCCCCCGCCCCGAGACGGGACGAGGGACCCCCCCGGTCACCCCGGGCGCGGGGCAGAGCCGGCAAAGCGACGCCGGGTCCCCGGGCAGAGCACGCCGGTGCCCGCGCACCTCTCACGGCTCCCCGACCCCCGGGAAAGGGGCTCCGGGGCCGCGGGCAGCAGGAGCCGTTCGAGATCGCGCGAGCTGCGTGTCCCGGCCGGTGTCTGCGGGACGGCGGGGGCGGCCCCGGGGACCTGCGGCTCCGCACGGCCGGAGCAGACGCTTTGCGGAGGTTTTGCCGGGCGGGAGGAGCTGCGGGCGCTCCCCGGGCCGGGCACAGCGGGGTCCCGCCGCCGTCCCGGGGCGCCTCCGTCCGGCCTTCGCCCCCCCCGGGCCGTGCCCTCCGCCCCGCGCCCGGCCCCGGCAGCGCCCGCTTCTGCCGCAGCCTCGGCTCCCCGGCGGGGCTGGGCTGTCGCGTCCCGGTCCCGGTCCCGGTCCCGGTCCCGGCCCCACTCACTGCCCGGCCGCTCCCTCCAGCGCGTCCCCTCCACGCCGCCGCCGCCGTCGATGAGGAGGAAGAAGCGGGTGGCGGAGAAGAGCCGCCGCCAGCGCACGTCGCCTTCTAGGTGGCCGTAGCTGCGGGGGGGCCGCCGGCCGCCCCAGGCAGCACCGCCCGCCCCCGGCCCTGGCCCCGGTCCCGGTCCCGGTCCCGGTCCCGGTCCCGGTCCCGGTCCCGCCAGCACGGCGAGCGCCCCGGCGAGGCAGGCGGCGAGGGCGGCGGGGCCCCCGCGCCTCATGGCGGCGGGCGGCGGGCGGGCGGCGGGGCGCGGCGGGGCGGCGGGCGACGGGCCATGGCCGCGGCGGCGACCGGCCCCGACGGCGCGGGCGGCCCGAGCGCGGGGCGAACCGGCGGGAGGGGCGGGGCGGGGCGGGGCGGGGCGGGGGGCGCGGCGGCCGATGGGCGGGGCGGGGCGTGGCCTCCCATTCATAAATCGGCGCCCCGACGGCTCTACTAGAGTCCCGTCCCCGATCTCTTGCTGGCGCTCGCGGGGCGCTGGGGCGGCGGCGCACGCTCCGGTCCCCGCCGGCTCCCACGGCTGGCGGGCAGCGCTGGGGGGGGCGCGGGGCTGCCGTGGCCCCGGGCCCGGGGGTTGATGCCCGCTTGCGGCCCGAGGAGCGCCGGGCTCGGGCCGGGCCCCGCCCCCCGGGCCCCGCTCCCGCCCCGCCCCCGCCCCGCCGGGCCGCCAGGGGCCGCTCCGCTCCGCTCCGCGCGGCCGGACTCCCGCTCCCGGCGTGCCCCGCGCGGCGCGCGCGCGCTGGGTCCCGCGGGCGGCAATGGCGGCGTAGCGCGGGGCGGCCATGGCGCTGCTGCGGCTGCGGGCGGCGCTGCTGGGCCCGGCCCGGCTGCGGGGCACCGGTGAGCGGCCGGGAGCGGGCGGCCGGGGGCCGGGCGGGGCGCCTGGACCGGGGAGGGGGCCTGAGGCCGTGGGGGCCTGAGGGAGTGGAGCGGGGGGGGGGTGTCCCTGGGGTCCCGCCCCTCACCCGCCGGTCGGAGCTGGGGCTGGGGGGTTCCGCAGGCCTGACGGCGGCCGCGGGGTCCCTGTGGTCCTGAGCACCCCCCAGGACAGAGCCGGGGGCTGTGAGGGTCTCGGAGCGTCGTGAGCCCGCTCCCCCCGGGGACAGCGATGGGGGCGCTGGGTGTCCCGGGGCGTTGTCATTCTCCAAGGGTAGAAATGGGGGTCTCGGGGGTCGTGTCCCCGTGCAGGACAGAGGCTGCCTGCTCTGGGGGCCTGTCACCCTGTGCAGCAGCGCTGGGGTTTGTGGTGTCCCTGGGGTCCTGCTCCCCCCAAGCGATCAGAGCCGCGGGGCGGGGGGTGTCCCTGTCCCTGCCAGCTGAGCTGACCCAAGGCGGCTCCGCGCTGCCCGGCTGGGCCCAGCCGCGGGGGGGGCCGGGCTCTGGGAGGTGTAAGGGGTGACGCCTTCTCTGACCTCCCGGTCTTTGTGCCTTCCCGCTGCAGGGATCCCATGGAGTGTTCTCAGGAACTACTCCTCTGCCAGCGCCAAGGAGAAGGAGAGGAGAAGTGCCATCTGCGAGAGGACGGAGCTGCTGGAAGGTGAGTCAGGGAGGGCTGGGAGAGATGCAGGGCTTTCCCTTGTTCCGTGTCCTGGGAGGTTTTCCAGTTTTCCCCTTCTGGGTAGCCATAAAGAAGATATTTGGGACTGTAAATACTTGTAGCCTGGGCAAGGATGTCGAGTTCCCCGTGGACTTGCTGGCCTCCCTGAGCAAGTTCTGTCCTGTCTTAAGGACCTGGAGGCCCACCCCACCCAGAGGGAGGGTTGAGTTGCTGTAAGACACAGGGTGGTCCCAAGGGACAGTAGAGGAGTCCCCTCCAGGGTGTGTGAGGCCCCGGCGGACTGACCTGGGACGTGCTCTGGCTTTGGGCTCCCTGCCCACATGAGCTGGGGCCTGAGGTCCTCGGAGGGAGCCCCCAGTGAAGTGACCGGACAAGTGCGAGCTGGTGCCTTTTCCCTTGCAGGGACGTTGTTGGGTTCCCTGGGACGTTGGGGTGGGCCACAGCGTGTGGGTGGGTCCCAGCAAGACAGTGGTCAAAGCAGCTGATTGCTGGGGGGGGCTGGCAAGAGGGGAGGAAGTCCTTGTGTGGACCCTCTCTTCCTGAGCGTGTTCCTGAGGCCCTGGGGTAGGACAGAACCTTCTGCCAAGCCTCGCGTCCCTTCACCTTCCCGGCTGTGTGTCCCGGCAGTGCTGAAAGCTCGAGTGAAGCAGCTCCAAGCCAGTAACATCCCGGAGGTGATGGTCAACAAAGTGGAGCTGGCCCCACTGGTGAATGACAAGTACCAGGACCCGCTGTGGAAAGGGGGGGCTCCCAGCCCCGCGGAGGAGCAGCCCGCTCCCAGGGAAAGGGGTGAGAGCCCAGCCCAGCCCAGCGGCTGGGTCGAGAAGTTGAAGAAGGAGGTGTGCACCCGGCAGCTGAAGGTGGAGAGCAAGTTAGCCATCGCTGCCTCCCAGCTGGCTGTGGAGGGCCAGGCCAAGGCCAAGACCAAGGCCAAAGCCAAAGCAAAGGGCAAGACAAAGGCCAAAGCTAAAGCCAATAAGAGCGTGAAGAAGCCAAAGGCTAAAGTGGATGCTGCCAGCATCTGGGGCCCCACTGGGTCCCGCAGCGTCTGTGCCCACAGGAAGCCCCGGGTGGCAGCGGTGAAGGAGGGAGCAAAGGCGCAGAGGCCTTGGAGGGCGCCGGAGGAGAAGGAGAGCAACCACCGCAAGATCCTGCAGCAGACGGTCCAGTCCAGCCTGGAATGCTTCCTGTTCTTGCAGCAGCCGGAGGAGGCTGAGACGTTCCTTCTCATGTACCACAACTCCCGTTCGAAGAGGCGCCTTTTGAACGTCGACGCCTACAACATCGTGATGCGCAGCTGGGCGAGGAAGGTACCGAGATGCTCTGGCTGTCAGGTCTTCTGGGTGGCCGAGGGGGGAGAGGGGCTGGCTCAGGAGGAAGAGCCCCGTGCCTGTAGAAGCAGCGGTTGTGGTTTTATCAGTGTTTGTCGCAGCTGCCTTCAGCAAGTGTTCGAGGGGGGCTTGACTCTGCTGAGAGGGCTGGAGCTGGTACGAGGCCACTGAATTGGGCCACTGATCCCTGTGCGGTGGCTTTGAGGGGAAGAAGGGGATGGGGCGGGGTAGACATGGCTAAACTGGAACAGGAGCAGAGGGGCGTGAAGCTGTGACCTGGGGCTGCTGGTGTCTGTGTCGCAGCCCCCTTCCCTTCTCGTCCGCAGGGCTGCTTGCAGCGCGTCCACCAGCTGTTTTCCATGCTGGTGTCCGCCGGCCTCCAGCCCAGCCTGGACTCGTACGCGGCGGCGCTGGAGTGCATGGGCCGGAGCCAGGTGCCCGCCAAAGCCATCCAGAGGTAACGTGGGGGCTCGGGGGAGGGAGGGGCTGTGCCCGCTGCGTGCGTGGCTACATGCGTCAACCCGCTTCTCGTGGCCGGGTTTGGGGGGGCAGAGCTCCTGCAGCCCTTCCCACCCCCAGCTGCTGGGGAGTTTGTCCCAGATCTCGCAGGGGAGGGAGGTGGAGGAGATGAGAACAACCTTGCTCTGGGCAGGGCTGCGTCTGCTCCCGCAGAGCTCGGAGCAGCGCCCTGGGCTGGCAGCAGCCTCTCTGCGGGCAGGTGCTCCTTGCTTTGCCCCCGCCCTGGACATCTCGTCGCTGCTTGGTAGGAATGGCTCCTCCATTCGCTTTTCCAGCAGCTCCGTGGAGTTTGCCCTGATGGGCTTGGCCAAACAGCTGGTTTTTGCAGGGCGCTCTGGAGGAGAGTGGTCAGGAGATTGAGATGAATTTCGTGGGGCGAATCAGTGTCAGACCCAACGTGAGGAGCTGAAGGAGCCCTGTGAGATCCCGGCAGGCTGGGTTGCGGGGCCTGGGTCCGGTGGCACAGGCAGCTGCTTTGCCAGAGGATGGAGGAAGCTTTCTGGTGCTCTGCTAGTGCTGCACGAACACCCTTGGATGGTTCAGGGCTTTGCGCTGGCCTCGTGTGTCCCTTGGCTGGCTCACAAGTTCTAGATGCCTCCGAGTGAAGATCTTCCAGTCAGCTGATGTAGAAGCGACTGGTGTTGACGTTCCTGCCTGGGTGTGTGGGTGTTGCAGCAGTACAGCAGCGCACACGTAGGGCTGTCTGTAGGCAGATGTTTATAGCACACCTGCACGGATTTGTCCACCCCCAGCCTTGCCAGGGTGTGTGTGTGTTTCCCCACAGCTGTTTCTGTTTGCTGTGTGCGGGGGTACGAGCTCTCGTTTCCCTTCCTCTCCTAAACGTGCTCCCCCAGCTGGACGCGGCGCGGCCGGGAGCGCTAAGCCTGTCTGGACTGTGCGAGATGGGGGTTGTTTCTCGCTCTGCTCCCAGACCACGGTGTCGCTTTGAGGGTGTAAGGTGGGAGTTCCTTGTTTTGACTGCGCTGCTGGGCGGTAGTTCTCAGGGAGAGGGGCTCTGCAGAGATGCAGGGCTGTTCACCGAACCTCCCGCCCGCTCCCAGACGTACCGAAGTGCAGCTGGGGCGCACGCGGCGGCAGTTGTGGCTCAGGGCGCTGTTTGTCACCGCTTGGGCTCTTGATGCTTCCCCAAAGCTGCCAGCGGCTCCCTCCTGCCCCTTTTACTTTCCATGGCTGCCAGGGCCTGGGCTGGGGCCTGGCTGGTGCCACTGTCCCCCGGCTCTGCCTGTTGTCCCTCCAGTGTCACCTGGTGCCCGCTGGGCCAGTCGGCAGCTGAGGCTCTGGGCCCTGCTATGCCCCGGAGCCCAGCTCCTGCCCGGCAGAGCCAGGAGGTTGTGGGCCCGCAGCATCCTCAGTGGGGCTGGGGATGGGGAGATCTTGGCGTGTGCAGGGGGTTGTGGTCCCCGGCAGCCATGGGGGCTGCAGGGAAGAGCTTCCTCACAGGCGCTGCTCGGGCTGTTCCTGCTGCCCTGCAAGCTACGCTCCTGGGCCCTGGCCCCCAGCTCGGTGCATGAACTGCAGCCCCCTGCCCCTCTGCCGGGCTGGGACCAGCCCCGGGGGTTCCCTTCTGCCGCCTGGGGCTGGAGGGGAGAGCAGGGTTATGTGAAGTGGAGGAACCTGCCTCTCTCTGCTCAGCCTCACAGCGGCAGCCGAGCTCGGTCTCCCCACCCGAGTGTGAAGGGGAAAGCTGCCGGCTCAGCTCAGCAGAGGTGCGGGAGGGCGATAACCTGAGGCGGGTGACCTTGTCAGGCTGGGCCCTGCTCCCGGGGCAGCTCCCACCTCCGGAGAGCTGTGCGGGGCAGGGAGAGCATCCGCCTGCCCAACACTCGTGCTCTCGTGGACTGAGGCATCTGCCTTCTGGGCGTTTCCTGGTTTTGCCCGTTTCTGGGGCCGGGCAGACACCAGCATGGTCGGGCACAAGTTGCTGCACGGCTTTTGGTGGAGGCTCCGTGGAGTGGCTTTGAGGCACGTGCCGGAGCAGGGAGGAGGCATCCCAGGGCAAGTGTGTGGAGCACATCCTGCTCCCCAGGGCTGTCAGAGTCTTTCCAACGAGAGTGAGAGGCTGCACCCTCCTGCAGCTGCCCTGGCATGAAGGTGGCACAGGGAGGCCCCATCGGCCCTCCTGGAATGGCCTGGAGCCGTGTATCAGTGTCCTGCCCTGTGCTCAGAGCTGGGTCTTGGTGGGTGCCAGCCCCCAAGCCCTGCTTCAGGAGAGGGTTTTGCTTTTGTGGCTGCCAGGGACTGGGGGGGGTGTGTGGGGGGGTGGCTCTTTGTCCTGTAGTGTGTCTCACGGGGGCCTGGGTGATGCTGTTGAGGCCACAAGTGAGGGAGGAGAAGCCTGATACTGTCAAGGCTCTTGAATCCTCCGAAGGGGTCACCCCTATCCATCTCCATCCTCAGTCTTCTCTTTAAAACTTTTTTCCGTGCCTCATTATGTGCTGATTTCTGTGCAATGCACGCAGTCCCCTGTGAAAGGTCAAGCCTGTCTTATTTGCCCTTCCTCAGATGTGTGAAGCAGCTGAAGAACGATGGCTTCGTTGTGGACGAGCTCTTCCAAAAGTGCCTGTTTGAGGAAGATGAGAAGGAGAAGGTGCTGAGAGCCATCAGGATCGTCCAGCCCAAGTACCAGCTGCCCCCTCCACCCCGCCCCAAGATCTGCAAGTCTTCTCTGCTCCGGGCCTTCTACTCCAGAGTAAGCCCCATCTCGGGGGTGTGTCTGCAGCTCGGAGGGGTGTTGGAGCTGGCCAGGCGGCGCTCGCGGGTGTCCTCGGGTCCAGCCCAGGACTGTAATATGGGAAGAACTTTTTAGCCCAGTCTCTGCTCAATAGCCCACACAAATCGTCAGGCAGCTCCGTGTGCTGAGGAAGTGAACAGCCTTATTGACAGAGGAGCTGGGGGCTGGCGGGGGGCTGGAGATGGGCTTCATATGCTGGAGGGGCTGCCTGGGGGGGAGCTTGCCCACGACCCAGGAACAGAGCAGGAGAGGCCGGTTACCCTGGGGTTTGCCAGCCAGAGAGCTCAGCCCTCTGGATGCAGAGGTCCCAGAAAGGTGCCTTCAGCAGGACTCGCAGCACGTGCCTCTCGCAGGGGAGCCAGCAGAACGAGCGCGTCTTCTCTGGCTTTTGGCACTTAATGTCTTGCTCTTGTTGCAGAAGACGACGATGCCGTACCCCAAGCTGGATTTCTCTGTGCAGGAGTTGCAGGAGCGCTTTCAGCAGCAGCTGGAGATGGAGCTGGACAACACCGTAACCATCGAGTCGGTGGAGTCAACCAAACCTCTGACCCCGCAAGCCATTAAAGCGGTAAAGTCTGGGGGGAAGGAGCTCAGGGAGTCTGGGGGGAAGGGGGGCGGTTCAGCCGTTGGGACCTGGGGGGAGATGCAGGGCTTGGTGGCCTAAAGAGGGGGCAGCTCCCTGGGGACACTCTCACCACAGCGTTACTGTCTTGCTTCCGTTTCTGTGCAGCGCGAGCTGCTGGCCACCCTTCGATCCCAGTGGCATGACTCCATCCTCCGGGCCCTGCAGAAGTCGAAGCACAACATGTCCAAGCTCCCGATGGCATCGGGGTACAACATTCTCTACCCCTACCTGTGCCTGCTGCCGGACGAGGAGTACGTGGCCATCATGATGCAGGTAGGACCCTGCCCCATCCTCGCATTGCTGCAAAGCACCGATGTCCCGCTCAGGCCAGCAGAATCAGAACATGAGCCTCAAAGTTTGCCCAGGTTATCAGGTGCAGGCTCTGTCTGCTCCCTGTGCTGAGCAGCCAGGGAAGCCCCTGCTCTGTCCTGGCCATGTTTCCTTCCTCATCTGTTCAGCGTCACGGGGATCGGCACCTTTCTATGCTCCCAGCACAGGGGCTTCAACTCCAACTTTGTGTCTCTGCTCCATCCTTCTGTTCCTCCCTCCTTCAGACCCTCTTTGCCTTCCCCTTTCTCAGGTCCTCAACACCCTCTCTCCACAAGGAGAGTCCCTGGCTGTCCTGGCCCGGGACCTGGGCTCCAAAGTCTACAACCGATACGTCACCCAGAGGAAGCTGCGCAGCCGCCAGCTGGAGAAGGTGCAGGAGGTCTACAAGGGCTACATCGGTCTGCTGGCCAGGGACAGCCGGGTAGGTGTGCCGGGGGGCGCAGGGGCCCGCGGGGAGCCAAGCGACAGAGCTGAGGTGGGACGAGGCTGTTTGTCTGTCCACCTCCTTGCCGGGGCCAGGCTCTGGGAACCTGCTGCTGCAGAGGCCCCCCCAGAACCGCAAGGCCCCATCTGGTGCTTGGCAGGCCCCTGCCCTGTGGCAACAGGCAGGTCAGTTCTGGCACAGCAGCGGGTGTTTCTGAGCTGAGAGATGTTAAATTGGCAGTTGATCCCTCAGAGCCAGGCATCCCACGCGGGAGAGCTCTGGGGCTTGGGGGGGTGCGCTTGGGAGGGGAAGAGGGGCCAAGGGCACTGATCTGGGCAGCTTGTTCCCAGAGCTGTGTGGGGGGAGGCAGGTCTGCAGGAGGGGCAGGATGGTGCGGGGCCAGGGTGTCAGCCCAGGGACGTGGCTGGAGGAAGGGCTTTGCAGCGCCACTGTCCTGGCCACCAGCAGACGCACGTTCTTGCTGTTGAGCTTCCCCCAGCCACGCCTTCCCCAAATACCCCTGCCAGGGACACCGAGCCGGGAAGGTCCTCAGAGCCACGTTCCAGGAGACAGATCCCCCCAGCAAACCCTGGGGAGCAGCAGGGTGGCCCCTCCAGCTGACCCACTTTTCTCCTTCCACCTCCCAGCCCCACGAGTACTTGCCGCGGGAATACTGGGAGAAGCTGGTGGTGGAAGCCGGCTTTGGGCCTTCCCTGAACCTGAAGGACTGCAGCTGGCCGTACGTGATCCTCATGCGCCTGGGCATGCACCTGCTGGAGCTGCTGGTGCAGGCTGTCAGGGTGCCCAGGAACATCCTCAATCCCCGCCTGGAGCCCCGGCTCATCCCTGTCCTCTACCACATCTACTCCTTCCGCAGCACCTGGCAGGTGAGCCTCGTCCAGGGGGCTCTGGGGCTGCGCAGGTCCCCTCTTCATCAGAACCAGACCCTTGTCCCTCCCTGCTGCCTTTCCTGCGCAGGGACGCTTTGAGGAGCCCCTGGTTCTGTGCAGACAGTGTCCGTCCTTAGTGTGATCACACGCTCTTCCAGACTCCAGCCCTGATCCTCTGCTGATTCTCCTCTCCAGGTCGGGCTGATAAAGCCCCATCCCATCTTCTCCCAGCTTGTGTCGAACGCTGCAGAGACCACGCTGACCTTTAACTCCTCTGTCATACCGATGCTGTGCCCGCCGGTGCCCTGGACCTCCCCCCATTTTGGTGCCTTTGTCCTGAATGACACCAAGCTGATGCGCTTTGTGGACGGGGCCGTCCAGCACCAGCTGCTCCTGGAGCAGTGTCCTCCGGTCAACCTCCACCCCGTGCTCGATGCCCTCAACCAGCTGGGCAACTGCGCCTGGAAGATCAACCAGCCTGTGCTGGATATCATCATCTCCATCTTCAACGACAAAGGCAACGAGAAGCTGGACATCCCGCCCCCTGTCTCGGAGGCCCCCAGGCCTCCTGCTGCTCCCGGCAATTCCGCCACCGGCAACAAGTCCCACAAGCAGGAGCTGCTGCTGTGCAAGAAGAAGGCGGCTGAAATGCACAGCTTGCGCATGGACGCGCTCTACAAGCTCTCCATCGCCAACTACGTCAGGGACAAGGTGTTCTGGTTTCCCCACAACATGGACTTCCGAGGCAGGACTTACCCTTGCCCACCTTATTTCAACCACCTCGGTAACGACGTCACCCGGGCCATCCTGCTTTTCGCAGAGGGAAGGCCGCTGGGGCCCAAGGGCCTTGACTGGCTGAAGATCCACCTCATCAACCTCACGGGGCTGAAGAAGAAGAACGCCTTGAGGGAGCGGCTGGAGTACGCCAACGAAATCATGGAGGAGATCCTGGATTCGGCCGACCGCCCGCTGACGGTAGGTGGGGAACAGCTGGCAGCGCTCTGCTCGCTCCTGGGGTGCAGTGGTGGGACGCAGGGGAATAGCACCGGCTCTGGGAGCCTGCAGCTGCCCCCGGGCAGGCTGGGAGGTTCCCCCTCAGTGACCCAACTGAAAAGCAAAAGCAGGGAAGTTCCTCTGTTGGAGTCCAAATAGAAATTGTCCAAGTACGCCAAGGAAAAAGGGTCGGTGTCATCGTTCGTTTCAGAGGAGACTTAACCATTCCTCTTACTTAGCACAGCTTCTAGAATGTAAAACAAAATGGAAATCGGATCGATTTTGAAACAAAAACATTTTGAAAGAGAACACTTTGAGAGGAAAGAGGGAAACAAAGCATTGCAGAGTTTCCTAAATAACGTTTCTCTCTGAAAGCGCAATGAAATATTAGGGAAGTGGAGGCATGTGGGGGCAGGTGCCTTGCCCAGTGTATCCGGCCATTGCTTGGGGTGCCCCAAGAGCACTGGCTGCTCCTGCCAGCCTGTGCCTTCCTGTTCCAGGGCAGGAAGTGGTGGATGAACACCGACGAGCCCTGGCAAGCCTTGGCCTGCTGTATGGAAATCGCCAAAGCCTCGAGGTCCCCGGATCCAGCAGCCTACGTCTCTCACTTCCCAGTTCACCAGGTGGGAGCCCGACGGATCTGCATGGCCCGTGTGGCGGAGCTGGGGAGGAAGACGGGCAGGGCCAGGAGCTCGGGGCAGGGCAGGAGCATCCAGGACTCCAGGGCTGTATTTACTGTGCCGCGTGGCCAGGCTTTCTTGAGAATGGGAGCGCAGTCTGCGGGCGTCTTGGCTTGAGAACTCCAGTAGTTTGCTGCTGCGTGCAGCCGTTAACGAGCCAGTACAGTCTAGTGCTGCTTTGCTTCCTTTGACCGGAGCGGAGCCTGTCTGGGGGATCGCGGTCAGCTGCCTGCGGGGCGCGAGCCAGGGCAGCCTCACCTTCCCCAGCCGCGGGATCGGGGCTGGAAGTCGTCCCAGCCCTGCCTGGGGGAGCCGTGGCCTGGTGAAGGCAGCACCTGCCCGGCTGAAGCGCTCGGGGCTGCGCTGAGGCGTCGGGGGCCTTTGCTCCGCTCCCATCCCGAGGCTGAAGCTGAGCAGCTCCGCAGGAGTGAAGGGTGGGAGGGCTGGACCCCTGGAGAAGGGCAGGGGGACAGAGCCGATCTGACCCCGCGTTCAGTGACGTGGCTGTCACCACACGCCCTGTCCCTGCTCGGTCCCAGATGTGCCCACGCTCCGAGCGGGGCAGGCGCAGTCTCTGGAGGCATCTGTCCTCCCGGTAGCCAGGCGGCTGCGCCCAGTAGCCAGCGTTCAGCCCTTTCTCCCTGCCACGCCCCAGCAAATCTGCGCTCTCTCTATATCCCAGCTACCTCTCTGTGCCCATAAACCTCCTCGCTGCATGGGAGACAATGATTAATTGTTTTCCTGGTGAGAGGGGTTTGCTCATTTATCTCATTAGAAGATCAGATGGCCATAATGAAGTGGGGGGGGGGGGGGGAGAACGGGGGTGTATTCTGCCAGTAGCGATGGTCTGGAATATGTATGAGACAGTCTAAACTGATCCTGTTATGACAACAGAAGATCAAGAGAGCGGTGGGGGCGTGGGGAGGGTGCCGTTAATGAAATCCAAGCAGGGACGGCTTTTGGAGGGCACCCGAGTCTCTGCACCTGAGTCATCGGCGCTTGCTTAACGCAGGCAGCTCCTCTGCTGGCAGCGCTGCCGGAGCTGGCGGCTCGACTTGCTGCACTGCAGGGTGTGAGGAGGAGAGGGGGGTCAGTCCTGCCGGCAGCTCCAGGCTCCCTTCGAGCCGGCAGGGCCCCCGCGCAGGAGCAGGGGGTCGGTCCGAAGCAGCAGCACATCTGGCGCTGGCTGGGGAGCGCCAGGACCTTCCCACACCATCGCTCGGGGCATGTCTCACCCAGGCTGGTGCTGGTGCCGGGAGGGCTGTCGGGCAGCTGCTGTGGCAGATGGGTCGGCGTGGCCCTAGCCCTGGCTTTGGGAAGGGCCGGGTCGGGGCTGGTTTCTGTCAGAGGGTGTTTTCGTCAGCCCCGGAGCGGAGGCGGCGCGGCCAGCTGCATCCGAGTCAGCTCTGGCTGCCCAGTGGCCTTCGGCTCAGCTGCTCTTCCCACCGCCGAGCCCGCTCCTGGGCTCTCTGAGGCTGTTTTGACTGCTGGCTCTGGGGGCTTCTTCTAGCATCCAGACAGATTTGTTTTTTTCCAAATTTTCTGGTTTTCAGTGTTTCCACAGAGCTCTGATGTCTTTGAAAATTCATGGAGGGGGCAGTGTGATGTGAAGTTTTCTTTTTTTAAACCTCATAGGCAGCAGTAGTTAGTGATGAGACCCAGACAGGAAAACTGGCCAGAAGGAAAACGGAAACTGGTGTGGCCCTGGCCGCTGCTGGGAGATCGGCTGCAAACCTGTCTGGAGTGGGGGGGAAATGGCCATAACCTCTGAGCCAAGTGCCGGCGCTCTGGGCGGGGCGGACGAGCTGGGCTCTGTCCACACGCGAACGCCTTGTCCCCGCTGCTCTCCCCGCACGCAGGACGGCTCTTGCAATGGTCTGCAGCACTACGCGGCGCTCGGCCGGGACCTTATTGGCGCCGTGTCCGTCAACCTGATGCCCTGCGGCGTCCCCCAGGATGTCTACAGCGCGGTGGCCCAGCAGGTGAGGCACAGCGGGCACAGCACCTCCGGGACCCGCCTCCCCCCTTGCCCGCGTGTTGCACGGGGTCGCTCCAGCTCCCAGGGAGAAGGGTCGGAGTAAGACCAGTGTGCTGGGAAAGCCCGAGCTGGTCAGAGGTGGGGGGTCTCTCCCTCCCCCAACAGGAACCACTGCTGCAGCGGGGATCTGACTGGAGATCTCGCCTCACAGAGGTAGCTGTGAGAAATCCACTGGGATTCCTGCTGTCTGCACTTCTGAATGAAGTCTGGGAGAAGTAGGGTAGGGAGGTGGAAGAGAGCAGAGGGTGTTTCTCATCTCTTGGTCACAGCTGGCTGGCCCACAGGTTGTGGGATTTTCTTTGGGCTGGGTAGGAAGGAGGAAGGAGAGGTTCAGCCCTTGGCACTGCAGCGAAGTCTTCAGTTTCCTTGGCAAGACGCGCTGTGAAGCGAGCCTGCTGGGAGTGCTGCGAGCTGCCAGCCCCGCTCCGCTGGCACTGCACCCCTGGCGCTGCCTTCTAGGCCTCGGCACGTTTTACCCGGGCGGGAGGAGCACGCAGAGGGTTTGCTTAGTTATCGCTGGGGTGGCAGAGGCAGGAGAACCCGAGTCCTGAGCCACAGTCCCAGGGCCATGTCCTTGTGGTGGTGCCGGACAGGTGACACTTGTGACAAGTGACACTGCTGAGGCAGCAGTAGAAAGCTCGGGTCCTGCGGACGCGGTTACCTCTGAGGTCTGGATGCCTCTTGATCCCTTCAGCAGATGATCTCTTAACCAGGGCTGGCGGAGGTGGGCTGCAGAGTTTCTGGTGGGGGCTCAAGCCAGGCAGTGCCCAGCTGGGGGGTTCTCATGGTCCCCCTGAAGCTCCCGGCCAGGGAGGGGGGCTTGGGCCAGCACAGCTCACGGCGGGGCTGAGCTCCCGAGCGCTCTCCTCCTCAGGTGGAGGAGTTTCGGAAGAAGGATGCTGAGCAGGGGGTGAAGGTGGCCCAGGTGCTGCAGGGCTTCATCAGCCGCAAGGTGGTGAAGCAGACGGTGATGACGGTGGTGTACGGCGTCACGCGCTACGGCGGGCGGCTGCAGATGGAGAAGCGTCTCAAGGAGATCGAGTTCCCTGAGGTAACGCGCCTGCCCTGCCCTCCCCAGCGTGTCTCCTCCGCGTTCAGCCCCTGGTGGGAGAGGTGCCTGCGCTGCCCTTCCTCTGGGTTTCCTTCCTGCCTTGCTTCCTCCCTACCCCCAAACCTCGCCAGCAGAGGGGTGTGCAGGACTGAGCCCCCCGCGCCTGTGCCGAGCAGGAGCTGTCTGCCTGCGCTTGTGGCTGGGGAGGGACTCTCCAGGTGGGACTCCTCACCCTCCCTGGGCCCAGCTTGGTGGCACAACAGCCTCAGCGGGTGTTTCAGGTGCAAAGGCAGGTTTGTGGCTGCACTATTCCCTCTGGAAGTGGCCCTTGTCTCTAGCAGAGCTCTTGGAGGCTTGTTCCTCCCGACACCTGTTTCTTGTTGTGTGACCCCACTGAGAGACAGCCCTTGCTGAGGGTGGCGTGCTGGGGGTGTTCCTGCTGCCTGTTACATTCCTGGGGCCGACGAGGCAGCGAGAGCCTCCTGTTCGTCCGGGGATGTTGCGCAGAGATCGGCCTGTCCTTGGACAAGGAGCCCTGTGAAATGCTGATCTGGGCCTCCCTCCATCGCACCCCGCAGCCGCCTGCGCCAGCTCCAGGCTCACGCAGCCCGTGACAGAGGCAGCGCCGGGGAGCAGCGAGGTGCTCTGGTGCTTTACCCCAGGACCCCTCACTTTGCCCCTTGACCCCTCGCTCTGCCTCTGCTCTGCAGGAATACTTGTGGGAAGCATCTCACTACCTGGTAAAGCAGGTGTTCAACGGCATCAAGGAGATGTTCTCAGCGACTCGAGACATCCAGGTAAGGTGCCTGTTGCCTCTTATCCCTCTCTGCCTTTTCTTCTTCCCTGGCCCGCCCGTGCGTAGACCAGGGGCTGCTCCATGGCAGGAGATGGTGGTTCTGGCCCAGAGAGGATCCTCCTGTCCCAGCCCAAAGGTGTGGGATTGTGCCTGGTACCGGGCCAGACTGTCCCAGCAGCAGGAGTCGGGGTCGCCTGCGAGGGGATGGGGTCTCCCAGCCACCCCCACTAACTCCAGCCACTCTCTTTCCCGCTTCCCTCCGCAGAACTGGCTGACGGAGAGCGCCAAGCTCATCGCCCAGTCGGGACAGACGGTGGAGTGGGTCACGCCGCTGGGTCTCCCCATCGTGCAGCCCTACTACCGCTCCAAGCCCACTGTGGTAAGTAGCTGGTGTGCAGGACCCCTCTGCCCCTCCCCAGCCGTGGTGGGAAGCAGGGAGAGCGCAGCTGGGCTTCGAGGCAGCGAGCTAAAGCCCAGCGGGTTGGCATCCTCTGCGGGTGAGCCTGCAAAGCAGGTAGGACTGTGTGTGCAGGCGCATCCTCCGGCCTCGTCGCTCCCGGCAGAGACGGGAGCGTGTGGGTGGGCTGCTGAGGAAGCTCTGCTGCTCCCGTCCCACTCAGGCAGCTGGGGCACGGGCCCGTTCCCGCGCCGGGGAGCCTTCCTCGGGGCTCGCGTGATTCAGTCTCGCTGCTCTCGCCTCCCACGCGCTGCTGCGCTGACTCACAGCTCCACAGCCCGTCTCGTCCCCGCAGCCGCTCACCTCCACAAGCCCTTCTCGTGGCCCTCGCGGGGGTGAATCAGCGCGTCGCTGGAAAGGGGCGAAGGGTGCCGGCCAGCACCCTCAGGAGGGGCAGCGGGCAGGGTGTCACTGAGCAGCGCCCGCTGCCGTGGTGACTGGGGTGCTCGGGGAGGTCCCTGCCCAGGCCCTTATTGCAGCCGGGGACGCTCCTGGCAGAGCAGCTCGCGGTCGGTGCCGTCCCCTCTCCGGCAGCGCAGGGCAGGGCCCTGTGACAGCTGATCCCTTCCTCTCTCCCCGCAGCTGAATTGCAGTATGCAGACCTTGACTGTGAAAACCTTCAATGGCAACCAGTAAGTACGAGACCATGGTCTCCCTGAGCTGTCCCCAGCCTGTGCTCTGGGGACAAAGCCTTCCCATGGGTGGAACTGGCTGGAGGAACCCTCTGGGTTTCGGCTGGTGCTGGCTCTGTGCTGGCGGGCTCCCCTCCGGCCCTGGAAGTGCCCCAGCTCCTCCCGCCTCCCACCCTGTGCTGCAGGAAGCCCGACACGGTGAAGCAGAAGAACGCCTTCCCACCCAACTTCATCCACTCCCTGGACTCCACGCACATGATGCTCACGGCTCTGCACTGCCTCAGGTCGGCAGCGGGCAGCCGGGCTCCTCCCTGCTGGGGGCGTTCGGGGTTCCTGGCAGATGGGGGGGTGAGGGGAGGCGCTGGCGTTGGCCACCACGCTCTGAAGATCTGGGGGCACCGGGCGGGGTGTGTGTGTGTGTCCCAGCATGGTCCCGGCGAGGTCTGCATGAGGCGGGGGCCAGCGCAGAGAGGGGGCTCTCGGTACCAATGGCACCTTCTGCCGCCCCCAGACAGGGTCTGACCTTCGTCTCGGTCCACGATTGCTACTGGACTCACGCGCTCACCGTGGATGTCATGAACCAGGTACAAGTGTCCTGACGAGAGCAGGGATCTTGCTGATCTGTCCTCTGGGCACTTGCCAGCCCTTGCCTGCCCTGGGCTTTGCTCCAGAGCCTGATTTATTTACCTGGGCGCGGTGAGCCTGGGGTGCTTGCTGGTGGCTGCAGCTGATGTCCTGGTGCTGTAGCCCCCTCTCCTCCCACCCTTCAGGGAGTGTCTGTGGGAGAATCTGCCCGTAAATCAGCGCTAAACCCAGCGCCTGGCAGCATCGTTGCCTCTGTCCTGCCCTGGGCCCTTCCCCTGAAGTGCTGCCAGAGCTGTTGTAGAGTTGATTGATAAACAGGAGTCAGCCTCTGCCTCCCCCCTCCCCAGGCTGATTCCCTTCCCCCTTGTCTAGCAGCCCCCCCTGCCCCCCCGTGCCCTTCCCTGCCCCTCACCTCTGTCTCGGCTGATGAAGCACTGAGGGGAAGGAGGGGAAAACGCCTCTTAACTCACCATTGCTCCCTGGATCAGATCTGTCGGCAGCAATTCGTGGCTCTGCACAGCGAGAAGATCCTGCAGGATCTGTCCAAGTTCATGGTGGAGAAGTACTGCAGGTACCCCTGGTCTGCTGGCGAACCCCCCCGTGCTCCCTGCCCGCAGCCCTTCCCTCTCCCAGGGTGGTTGTGCCCAGATTCTCACGGGTTGTGAGCTGGGGGTTGCTCTGGAGGGAAGCTGTTCTTCCTTCCTCACTGATGCCCAAATTACCTTGGACCTCGGGGTGAAAAACGAGGTGTCTGCATCCTTTTGGTACAGAACTGGAGTAGGATTTGGTGCTCAAATGCGTTGGGGGTGCCTAGGGTTCCCCGCTGTGAATGGGGCAGGAGGGAGCGGTGAAGGCACCTGCTGGGTTGGTGTGTGGCCCCCGTTACCCCCCCAGAGACCAGCCCAGTCCTGGGCAGCGTCTGCAGCCACCTTGGCACCTGCCTGGGGCTGCTGTGTCTGGGGCTGAGCCCCTGCTCCGGGTGCTGCAGGGCGGATGGTGTGTTCTGGGAGAGCTGAATCCTTTTGTCAGGGGGAGCAGAGGAGGGTGCACCTTCTCCCGGAGCTCCCACGCTGATTTGCTTTCCTTCTGGTTCATCCAGCCCTGACAGAGAGATGAGAGCCCTCTGGCAGAGTAAACTGATGGAGCAGCTGTCGAATGTCCCCAAGACAGGTAGGAGCAGCGGCCCGGAGCTCTTTGGAGATGAGGGGAGGGAGGTGGGGAGCGGCCCCCAGCATCGCTGAGCTGATGTGTCCGGAGCTGGACACGGTGGGGGTCTGGCTGTCCCTGGGATGGGGTTTTGCTGCCTGTGCAGGACGGCAGAGGCGGGGGGCAGCACCTTCAGAGGTTCCCCTGCAGCTCCCTGGGAGCCGTCCCTGCCTCCCCAGGATGCCCCAGCCCAGCCGAGCTCCTCTCCCATCTGCTTCCAGCCAGAGGCCTCTGTCTGGAGAGGGGAGGTGATTGCCAGGATCTTCATAATACACATACAATGGGATTAAGGCAATTACTTTAACTCCTCCTAATCTCTCGGCCCGGCCTCTGCCAGACCATCTGCCTGACCTTTGGAGCAGGCCCCTGCTCCCTGGCTCTTGGGCAGCGCCGCGCTTGGCCCCAGCGGCAGCACGAGCTGGGGATGGCTCGTTCCCTCTCGTCCTCCCCTCCCTTGCTGTTGTTGCTCTTCTGTCTTGCTCTTCCTACCACCCTCCCAGATAAATTTGGAGGGACATCAGTTCCTGGAAGACCACAACGCTCCCTCTGTGCTGGCCCAGCCTGTGTCGGGCGCTGAGCTGCAGCCGTTCTCGGCAGGAAGCTGAAGCAGAGCCCGGCGCAGCTTCTCTCCTCTGACCTCTCCTCTCCCTCGCTTCCCCCAGGCACGTTCAACCTGAAGCGAGTGATGAATTCCACCTATTTCTTCAGCTGAGCCCCGGCAGCCCAGCGGGGCCCCCAACTACCTCGGGCTGCTGCTGTGGGCACTGGCCCGCGAGCTCCTGCGTCTCATGGGGAAAGTGGGTACGGCCGCCAGCCCAGCAAGACACTGGGGCAAACTGGGAGGGCGCAGGAGGAGCGGCGAGGGGGTGGGGGGAGCTGTGTTCCTGCACTGTTTGCTGTTGCTGCCCCTGTCCCAGGCAAGGGGGGGCTGCAGCCCTCTGGTGGGTTGAAGGGGTGACGGTGGATGGGGCAAGGTGCCGGAGCTGGTCCTGGGCTGCTGGTCCTGGGCTGCCATCCCCCCGTCCCTCCCCCCAGTGCCCACCCTGATCATCGGCCTCCTGCACCACCGGGCCTCCGTGCAGCTCCTGACTCTCAGCTCCAGGGATCGCTTTTGCTTCTGCTCACTGAGTCTCAGGCAGGGAAAACCACTAACACAGGGTGGAGGTGTATGATACTGTAAATAAAACGTTTTTTGAAATACTAACTGGGAACTGAGTCCTCCTCAGCTAAGCCTGGGACAAGGCCTGGGCTCCTACCCCCCTCCTGGGGACCTGGGACTGGTTTCACCCCCCTGCTGCTGTTTTGCTGACAAAAGGTGTCACATTCTGGAACTGCTTTTGCAGCAGAAACAGAGACAAAACTGAGGGGCCGGTGCAGCTGCAGTGGGAGTGGGGGTGGCTGCAGCTGGTGGCCCCACCGCACCCCCAGGGGCCCTTCCAGGCCCCCGCTCCCCTCCTTTGGGTGGAAATCCTGCGGCTGGGGCTCACCTGAGCCCTGTGCCCACCCGCCTCCAGCGCCCAGCCTGCTCCCAGCTCCTTCCTCGCTGATGCTGGAGCAGGGACAGCGCCCTGCCGGCAAGGGAAGGTTCTGGGAGGAGCCTTTTCACCTTGTCACTCCTCTGGCAGGGAAGCAGCTCACCAAGGCCAACGCCGGCTCCTGGGGCCGTGCCCGGTGGCAGGGGAGCGGAGGCAGCCGGAGCCGCGGCGGGGAGGGACGGTGGCGAAGAAGCGGAGACGGAGTCGGCCGTAGCTCTGTCAGCTGCTGACGTTTATTGCACAGGATGGGCTGGAGGGAAAGGGGGAGCTGGGAGCGGGGCCGTGTCCCGCCGGCTGCGCAGCTACAGGGCGCCGGGCTGGCGCGGGCCCCGCGGTCGCTGCGTACATTCAATGTGGAGGGCTCCGGAGCGTGAGGCAGAGGCATACGTGCACACACACACACTGCACACACCCGCCGGCACACCCGTGTCCGCAGGGGCACACCCGGGCACGCTGGTGCTCACAGTGTGCGTGTTCCCGGCGTTAGTGCCGGGACAGCCCCGGGTGCGGGTCCCCAGGCTCCTGTGTCTGACTGCAGGGAAGTGGGGCTGCGTTTACCCCCCCCGGCCCCAGGGTCGGGCTGGGGGCAGCAGCGTGTGCGTGAGCTTCTCGTGAGCCTCGGGGTGACCATCCCTCAGACCCCCCCCCCCAACTTACCTCCAGTCCTGGACCATCACCCCTCACCTGGGGTCTGTGGGAGGGGAGGGGGGGCAGGCGCCGGGGCTGGCCAGCGCCTAAAGCCCCAGGGAGGGGTCCCGGGGCTGCACAGACACAGGCGTGGGCTCAGGTCACGGATCATACGCGGAGCTGAGACGGGGATGATGCAGCTGTGGCTTCTAGGGGTGGCTGGGGGCAGCAGGGCTTCGCCACGGGGAGCGGGAGACGGGGCCGCGCTTTGGTCAGAGGCGACTCGGGCCGGGGCTCAGCCCGGCCCCCCCGTACCCCCGCGGTGGGTGGGGGGGTGCTGCGGCCCCCCTGTGCTGCCCCGCTCTGCGGCGGGAGGCAGCGGGGAGCGGGGCTGGCGCCATGGCGGGGGGAGGCAGCCGGCGCCGTGGCCGTGGCCCTCACCCGGCGCAGGACGGGGCACGGGGCGAGACGGGGCTCATGGCCGCAGCCCCCTCGGGCACACTCATCCCCGCGCCCGGCCTGGCGCGGAGGTCACAAGTTGGAAGAGAGCCTGGACTTGGCCGGGTCCGTGTCGGGCGTGCTGGCCGCCGAATCCTTGCGGGCCGAGTCCTGCGGCAGCGCGGGCGGCCCCGCCTGCACCGAGCCCGCGGCCGGCGGGTGGGCCGCAGCCCCCCGCGAGGGTGCCGGGCCCCGCAGCACGGCCGGGGGGCCGGGGCCCGGCGAGGCGGCGGCCGGGCCCCCGCCGATGGAGGCGCAGGACTCGCGGGCCGAGGCCGGGGGGCTCTGGGTGCTGCCGGCCGCCAGCCCGTGGGGCAGCGAGGGCTGCGAGGCCGAGAGGGGCCGCGAATCCTGGCTGAGGCTGCTGGTGGGCAGCGCCTGCGTGCTCTTGTGGGCGGCCAGGCGCTGGGGCGAGCCGGGCGGCTGCTGCTGGCTGAGGGAGAGCTGGGAGCCCAGCTGCCCCGGGGCGGCTCCGTAGGCGAACGTCCGGCTGGCCAGCGGGCTTTGGGACGGCGGGCTGGCCGCGGCCGCGGCGAAGGCGCTGGTGGAGGCGGGCAGGGCCGTGGGCTGCGCCTGGTCCTGCGAGGGCGAGGGGTTGGCGTGGGGCACGGGGGGCTGCGGCTGCTGCGGGGGGCTCTGCTGCAGCAAGACGGGGGAGACGGCAAAGGGGCTGGGCACGGCCTGCGCGTACTGCAAGCGGCGCATCATGCGGGGCGAGCCCAGGGCCATGGAGCCCACCAGCGGGCTGGCCATCTGCGGGCAGAAGCTCATGGCGACGGCTTGCTGGAGGGTGGCGATGGCGGAGGTGACCTGGGGCTGGACGGGGCTGTACAGGGCCGTGTGCTGCTGCAGCTCCGCCTGCTGCACCATCTCCCGGTCGTACTTGACGATCTCCTGGATGATCTCGTTCTCCTGGTTGTTGAAGACGCCCGAGTTGAGGTCGTGCTGCACTTTGTGGAGCAGGATTGAGTTCTTCTTCCCTGCAAGGGAGGGGGCCAGGGTGGGGACCACCGTGAGACCCTGCGCTGGGGCCAGGCCGGGCCCCCCACCCCAGCCACGTCCAGGCCAGGCCCCATGTCCCCCCAGCCCGCTGTGCCCTACCGATGCGGTCGAGGCGGTCGATGGCCACGGTCTCGAAGGCGCGTCTCATCATGGGGTACTCCTCCAGCACCTCGTTGAAGTTGTCCACCGAGAGCGAGTAGAGGCGGCAGTAGGTGTCTGCCCGGACACTGGCCGTGCGCCGGCCCCGGGTCAGCAGGCAGATTTCTGCGGAGGACACACCGGTGCCAAAGTCAAAACACCACTAGCAAGGAGGGGAAAGGGGCGAGGACGATCGAGTGGCGGGTGCCCCGGGACAGCGCGGGCCTCCTGGTGCCTCGTGCAGCCCCCAGGAGGGGACGCGGGCTTGGCCCTACCAGTGCTCACCTCCGAAGTAGGAGCCGTCGGAGAGCTTCATCTCCTTGTTGCCCTTGGTGAGGATGCTGACCACCCCATGCTGGATGAAGTACATCTTCTTGCCGATGGTGCCCTCGCGGATGATGTAGTCGCCCGGCTGAAACACCTCAAACTTCAGCTTGGTGAGCATCGCCGTGACAAAGTTGGGGTCCGCGTTGGCGAACAGCGGCATCGAGGCCACCAGCTTGCGGCAGTTGAAGTTCACAATTTCCTGCAGGGGAAGGAGGTGAGGGACCAGGAGCCCGGGACGTGGCTTCCCCGGGGCAGGCTCACGAACACGGAGGTGTCGGCACACGCAGACACGATTGTGCACGGACACACTTGCACGTGGAGCTGCAGAGCCAGAGCGAGAGGTGCTCGACCCCGAGCACGTGCCCTGTGGGAGCCGGTGGCCCCGCGGCCTCCCCCGCCACACGGAGCAGGGGGACCCGCGCTGTGGGGAGGGCTCGGGGGGTCCCATCCTCGCCACAGCGTCCCTCAGCCGCCTCTCCGGCCCCCGGGGGCCCTTACCTCACGCAGGGGCTCATTGAGCTCCCCCAGGATGCTGTCCTCATCGAACATCTTGCCCTGGTAGCGGTGCTCGTAGTAGTCGTGGATCTTCTGGCGGAAGTCGGCGGGCAGCTTGTGGAAGGACATGTACTGCTCCACCTGCTTGTACTGCGGGGAGGGACGAGGGACGGCATCAGGGCCCAGCCGGGCGGGGGTTGCGGGGCCGGGACCCCCAGCACGTCCCTGCTCCGTGGGTGAGCCCAGACCCCTCCTGGCTGTGGGGTCCCGCTCCAGCGCCCCGTCCCTGCCCTGTGTCGGCACAGAGCGCTCACCCCGTCAGGCACCGCTGCGGCTCCAGGGGGGCTGCGCCAGGCAGGGGCTGGGGGCCGTGGTCCCCGTCCAGCCCAGCCTTACCTTCTCCTGGTACTGGCGCCGGGACGAGTCCAGCGACTGGATGAGGGCGGTGGCGTGGCCGATGAACATGGCGTAGCAGGTGGCCCCCACGATCATGCTCAGCATCGTCAGCCAGATGTCTGTCATGCTCTCAGGCGCCTGCTTCCCGTAGCCAATGCAGAGCATGTGGCTCATGGACTTGAAGAGGGCGAAGGAGTACAGCTCGCTCCAGGAGTCGTTCTGCAGCGACAGGGATGGCGGCGGCGCTCAGCCCCGGCGGCCGCTCGGCCGCTCGCACACGCGTGTGCGTGGGTACAGCGCCCCGACTCAGGCCTGGCAAACTGTCCTGGTTCTCTGCCTCTGCCTCCCCGCTGCGCTCAGCAAGGGGATTGTTGGGCTGTGACAGTCCCACCCTGCAGATGAGGCCCAAACCCACCCCAAGCGCCCGGCCCAGCCGGGGCTGCGGCGATCCCGCAGCGCTCTGCTCCTTCCCGGCGGGTTCCTGCACCTCACCACCCGCCTGGCTTCGCTTCAGGGACTCAGTGATGTTGTTGGGTTTTTTTAAGCTGATATACAAAAGTGCAGCTTTGTGAAATGCTGTGACGGGAACAAACTCTGAGTTTGTGGAAGCTGCTGAGTTACCACAGCGCGCGGGAGCCTGCGGACGTGGCTGGGTCAGGCTGGGATCCCCTGGCCCAGCCTCAGGCAAAGCCCCGGCTCCCCCAGGAGCGAAGCAGCCGGGGAAGGGAAAGCGCGAGACGAGGAGGGGAGGAAGGAAGGGGAGGAAGCCAGGCAGGGGGAATGGAGCAGGGATGGGAACACCGGCAGAGCGGGATGAGAGGGATGGAGGCAGAAGAGCCATTTGTAGCACGCTGCAGGGCAGAGAGGGAGCAATTAGAAACGTGGCCCATTATTTATTAATAGCAGCTTTGCTGCTAATGAGCAGGAGAAGGCGGCAAGGGATGGTGCAAAGAGCCCCGTCAGCATCTTCCGCCCACCCGGATCGATCACAGGCCCCGGGTCCTGCGAGACCTCGCCAGGGAGAGCATCCGCAGCAGGCGCGGGGGCCCCGTGCCCCCCCCTGTGCTTGCACCGTCGGGCACTGCGGCTCCGGGCGGCGCGGGGCCAGGGGAGCGCGGTGGGGCCGGGAGCAGCACTCACCACCATCCCGTTGATGGAGACCCAGCAGTTCTGGGGGAAATCCTGCAGCATGGGCACCAGGAACTGGAGGCAGCCGTCCCAGTGGCAGAGCAGCAGCATCATGCCGATGAGGTTGATGATCCTCATCACCGCGCTGGCCAGGTCGTAGGTCATGTGGAAAATCTGCAGGTGGCGGGGCCGGGGCGGGACGGCAGCGGGTGAGCGCAGGGACCGTCCCCCACTGCCCGGCGCCCTCGGGGCACTGACCCACACGGCCTCGGCCAAAGGAGGCACTCGCGGTCCCAGCCCCCCCAGCAGCCTGTGCTCCACCTGCCTATTTCTAGCTGGTCGGACGCCGCCACGCTGCCGCCCTGGAAAGCGCTAATGGCCGCGAGCTTTGGTGAGGATAAGCCAGCGCTGGCGGCTGCTCAGGGAGAGCCAAATGCTCTGGGCACTGGCGAGGGAGCGGGGCAGCCCCCGGGGCAGCGGGTGCTGGGGACCAGGCTCAGCCACAGGCGGCTTTTGGTAAAGAGGGTCCGAGGTGCCCACGTCAGGTCCCCTCTCAGCCCCCAATCTGGGGAGAGCAGCCCGGGCAGAAATCCCACCAACAATGCGCCGGGGCTGCGTCCCCCCAGGGCTGGCGGCTACAAGAGCATCAAACACTGAGACACATCAACAACACCCCGGGAGGGCCCCCGGGAGAGCCCCCAGCCCAGGGGAGGGAGCTGTGACCGGGGGGACCCACCATGGTGGTGCTGGGACCAGAGCCCTGGCCGTGGAGCGGCTGATCGGTGCCCTGAGCACCCCCGAGCCCCCAGCTCCCGTCAGAGCGGGGCTCCCCTGGCCGCGTCCCCAGCCCCAGCCTGGCGGCAGCACCCCCTGCCCCCGGCCCCCCACAGGTAGGGGGTAGAGACGTGTCCTACTGGTTGCAAACTGAGCCACGGGCTGAGGACTTGTTCCTTTTCCTTTAATATTTTTAGGGTCCAGAAAAAGTGAATTCAGGGCAGGGGGAAAGAAAAAAAAAAGCAATTAACCCCCTTGCTGTGAAACTCCCAATCGTCCCCCCGCTGCAGATCCAAGGCTGGAGCCCTGCAGCATCGCATGGAGCAGCTGCAGGGCCACGCCATGGCCACAGCCACAGCCACGGCCACTGCCACCGCCACGGCCACAGCGGGCTCTGTGGCTGCCTGCGCAGGCAGGGCACGCGGCGCGGGCAGCACGAGGCAGAGCCGGTGCGACATGCTGGGGAGGGAACAAGGTGGAGCGCGAGGGCTGGGGAAGGGGTGAGGACAGGCAGGAGCAGCCCTGGCCCCGTCTCTGCCGGCCGCGGGCACATCCCTGCCCCGATGCAGCCAGTGACCATCTCTACCCCAGAGTGGCCACTCTCTGCCCCTCTCCCACCCACTGCCGTCGAGGGCTAAATCAGGCACATGTGGCCCCCCCGGAGATGGTCCCACAGCATCCACCAGCCCCCACCGAGAGCAGGTGAGTCCCAGCGGGGATCAGGGCCACCTCCCCGCCCGTGCCCCGTAGGCGGATGCGATTACCCGGATAATCCGCGCAGCCACGCGCAGGTTTAACGCGCCCCCGCCGCTCTCCCTGCTAAATCCCATCTGAAAGTGAAAAAAGGGTGCAGAGCCGGAGCCCTGGCGGGGGGGGGGACAGGGGGGGCTGGACAAGGTCTGGGATGGGGCTTCACAGGAGGCACGGGAGCTCCCGCAGCAGACCCCAGCCGGGCACAAGTCCCCAGCGCCCACCCCGGCTCGCAGAGCGGCCACGCGGCTTTGCAGGGTGGAGGCGCAGGAGGGTCCGGTGCCGTCCCCACAGCCACCGGAGCCGACGTCACCGTGCCCAGACTGCACCGCGGGTCCCTGCTGCGCTACCGGACACCCGGCCAAGAGCCGCACGTGCCCTTGCTGGGCCTGGGGACAGGCGGTGGCAGAGGAGGAGGAGGAGGGAGCGAAGGCCCTCGCCACCCCTCCAGCCGCGGGTGTGCAGCCAGCGGAGCTGCCGGGAGGCACCTGCCCACGCGGCAAGGCCGAGCACACCCTGTCCCCACGCCAAGGCACACCCTGGGTGCACCAAGCCGGGCAGCACCCCGCCTCCTGCCCTGGGCACCCCGGGGTCCTGCTGGCCCTGAGGTGCTGGGGCTCCCGCAGCCCCCCCGGTGCTCCCCAGCGAGCTGGCGGGGACCAGAGGTGCGGAGCTGAGTGGTCGAGCCGACCACAGACGCGGTTGAGCTGCCGGCAGAGCACGGGGCAGCACGTCTGCCTGTGCCTGGCCATGCTGTCACCCAGGGGTGCTGCTGTACCACAGGGGACAGAGCAGAGGGAAGGTGGGGGACACCCAGGGGTGCCCAGAACCTCCCCCCCCCCCTCCAGGGAGGGTCACAGCCACCCACTGGCCCCGCATGCAGCCCCGCAGGCCCCCTCCAACCCGCCGGCACCTCGGGCAGTGCCGAGCCCCGCGGCCCTTGCAGGGGCCCCTCCTGGCTCCTGCTCCCCCCAGCCGGTGCCGCTGCGTCCCGCGGGACACTCACCTCCTCCCACTGGTGGATGTAGCGGATGAGCCGGGAGAGGCGCAGGAGCCGCAGGAGGCTGAGGATCTTGGTGAAGCGGACGATGCGAAGGGCGCGGGCCGTCTTGTAGACCTCCGAGTCTATGCCCTTCTCCACGATGAGGAAGACATAGTCCACGGGGATGGACGAGACAAAGTCCACCACAAACCAGGTCTTGAGGTACTTCTTCTTGATCCTCTCGGGGTCCAGGATGATTTCCGTGTTGTCCTCGATGACAATCCCTGTCCGGAAGTTCAGCACCAGGTCCATCAGGAAGAAGGTGTCAGAGACCACGTTGAAGACGATCCAGGGCGCTGTGGTCTCCTCCTTGAAGAAGGTGATGCCCACGGGGATGATGATCAGGTTGCCCACCATGAAGAGCAGCATCGTGAAGTCCCAGTAAAACCTGGGGAGTGAGAGGATGGAGGAGGGTGTCACCAGCACCCCGCAGCGACCCCCTGCATCGAGGGGACCTGGCCACCACACCCTGCCCTAAGAGACCCCCGCTGCTGGGGTGCCAGCACCCTGATTCCACCTCGGCCCCAGGCACCCTCTGCCCAGGGACCACATCCTGCTCCCCCCCCTCAAAACTGCCTCTAGGCCTGATCTTGCCGGGCAGCGCAGCCCCTGGTAGCGATACGGCTGTGCGAGTGCGGAGGGGGTGCAGGATGAGGCCGGGGCTGGCCGCTGCGGGGGCTCTTCCTGCTGCGCTGGTTTGGCCCCAGGTCTGCCCTGAGCACCCAAACCAGGCATGTCCCAGGGGAGAACGATGCTGCCATGTGCCGGTGGGGGAGACCCCCCCGCTGAGCCGCCCACGGGCTGGGGATCACCCTCACCCCCAAACCGCCCTCTGCGGCGGGGCCATCGCACTCTCTGCGGTCAGCGCTCGAGGTCACGGCTGGAGGCAGGACGGGGGAGCTCGGCCTCCCCCACCGCTGCCCTGGGAGCAGCCCCCACCCCTCCCCACTCCCGGGGGGCGACCCGAGGACGGGGGACAGAGTCCCCAGGGACAGCCAGGGCCACCCCTCCCCAGCGCCTCCCTGGACGGGGCTGTGGTCCTGGTTTTGGGGGTGCGCAGGGCGGTGGCTGCTGGACCCCGGCAGCGCGGCCGCGGCGGAAGGAGCCGCAGCGGGTCACGTACGGCTGCAGCTGGAGCCTCTGCCTCTGCCCGGCTGCGCGGCTCCTCCGCCGCCCCCACCCTCCCCTGCCTCACCCCCGTCCTTCTCTCCTCTCTCCTTGCCCCATGCTCTGGGCCTCCCATGACCTTTCCGAGCATCTGCAAGGTCACAGCAGCCCCATCCCGGCAGGACCGTGCACAGGGGTCCCCGGCCCCGCCTGCCCCACGCCCCGGCACTGCCCTGGGGGGCCGGAGGAGAGGATGCTCCTCGGTGCCACCCGCACAGTCACGCAGGACCTTTGCCCACGCTCAGCCCCCACCCCCCGCCGCTGCCCACCCCAGGAGCCGCAGGCTGAGGGGCAGGGGCTGCCCTGGCCACGCTGGGGGGGACGGGGGGACGAGGGGGGGACCTCCCGCAGATGGGAACGGGGGATGGGCCGGCTCCATCCCCCCGTGCAGATTAGCGCAGGACCGGAGCTGAGCATCCCGGCTCCTGACCTTTCTCCAATGACACCTTCCCCATGTGAGGCGTTGTCGTGGCAACCGTGAGTGATGTCACTGCTGCACAAGGGTGACTTCACACCCAGGGCTGTCTCCAGGGTACCCTCCCCAGCCGGGAGGAGCGGGCTGTGTTCCCCCGCACCCCTGCGGCCACAGTGGGTCCTGCCGGACCCCCGGGCTCCAGCCGCATGACACGACCCCCTGGACACCGGCAGAGCCGCTGCTGGGGCCGCGGCAGCACCGGGCTGGATCTGCCCCTCAAACCCCCCAGCAGCTCGTGCCCTCACTGCGAACTGACCCCGCGGCACAGAGCGAGTCCCGTGGGGGCATCAGCCACGCAAAGCTGTGAAGAACAAAGATTAAATAATCACGCCAGCTGGGCCAAACTCTCCACTGGCTCAAATCCCTTTGCAATCTGGCTGAGCCAGGGCAGAACTCAGCCTGCTGAGAAAGTAAACTGCTCCTGACCCCCCCAAGACACTCGGCTGACTCTGTGCGATCTCTTTGGGGACCCGGGTGTGATGCCAACCCTTTCTTCCTCCAAGAGCAGTGTGTGCATAGAAAATAAGATCCAATCCAGGCTACTAAAAATATCTGAAAACAAATTAATTAGGATCCTCAGCACCCCCTCCTTTGCTCCTGACCCAGTTGAATGGCAGCGACGGTGACAGAAGATGCCGAAAGCCCCTGCGAGCGGGGGCTGCTGCGTTCCTACTGCACCACCTGCCCCGAGCCTGGCTCAGCAGTGCCGCCCCACAGGTCCTGGCCAGGAGCTGAGTCGGGGCTGAGCCCCCCCCAAGCCCCAGGACCCCCCCACACTCCTGCCCCCGAGACCCCAGAGCACCAGGTCCCTCCGCAGAGCTGCCACCGCTCCAGCACCTCCAAAACCCTGACGAGACCCCAAGGCCGGAGAGGCGCGGGGCAATCCCGATGGCTGCACCAGCAAAGCCTCCCCGTCTGCGCACTGTTGCTGCCTGGGGGGGGCCAGGAGAACCCCCGGCGCCATCCGAGGGGGGGCACAGCAGCAGGACACCAGGATGTCCCCTCTCAGCTCCATCACTGGCACACGGAGCTCCCAGGGACGATCCAGCCACCTCCACACGCTCGGTGCAACGTGTCGCTCCCCTCGATGGCGACGGCAGTGACCGGGCCCCCAGCTGCCGCTCCCCAGCCTGCCCGGGCGGCCAGAGCTCCCCGAGACCGGGGAGTCCCCGAGGGATGAGCCCCTCGGCCCGGACCAAGGCCCTGGCTGCAAGCGGGCGGGAGCAGCGCAGGATCGGTGCTCTGCAAACTCGCACTAAATACTCATATTCTAAAAAACGAGGTCGCTCCTATAACTGGGTTAAGAAGCCAGTGGCAGGAGTTTGCCCGAGCTGAGCGAGCAGGGAGGTGCGATGCCCAACATCCCGACCGTACCCCCCCCCCCTCCCAGCACAGCCAGTTGTGGCGAATGACTGGTGCTGCTCCCCCCTGGAAAAGCCCTTTACCCCAGGGGTCCCTGGGGAGGGGAGGGGGGATCAAGGCTTTGCAAACTGCTCGAGAACCCAAAACCTTTGAAATCCCCCCAGACAGCGGGTCGCAGCCTTTCTTCCCTGTGACTTTCAGCAGGTCCGACTGCCCCACACCGACACTGCAGAGGGGGAGAACAGCTCCCCGACAGCCTCACCAGAGGGAACGGTAACACCGGGACCAGCAGCAGCGCTGGCCCACACACTGGGAGTGACCACAGCTGGCGAGCCCGGTCCCTCTGCTCAGGAGCCCCGACGGTGGCACCATCCAGGCACCAGCAAAGCCCCAGAAACTGTTTTAAGTCCAGAAGAGGAAGATTCTGGCCAAGCGGCACCAGGGACACACGCTCTGGATGTGGCTTTGCCCCTGATTCAGGTGCGGGATCGGCTCTTGCAACAGAAATTCGCCAGCAGCGAAAACCCACAGCTCAGCCCCAGTCCCAGTCCCAGCCCCAGCCCCAGCCCCAGCCCCAGCCCCAGCATCGCAGAAGGCTGTGAGCGCCGGGCTGGTGGGGGGCGATGCCGGCGTAGCCGTGGCCGTGGCAGGTCCCCGCGGCGGTC
The DNA here is from genome assembly GCF_031877795.1 of Strix aluco. NCBI lineage: Eukaryota > Metazoa > Chordata > Aves > Strigiformes > Strigidae > Strix > Strix aluco. The sequence goes on along the minus strand of NC_133959.1, from coordinate 380,116 downwards.
GCAGGGAGACGGGCACCGCCACCACCACTGAGTCACTGCTGCGCACAGCTCCCAGCATTACTGATGCATCCAGAGAGGCTGAATCCTCCTCCCGGGCTTACGCAAGGCTCTTCCCGTGTGAGAAGGGGAAGGGATGGACCCTGGAGCTGGAGCACCCGCTCCCTGGGCTCCTGTGATCCCCGGGAAGCACCCGGCCCCCTGGGAACGCCACCGGCCTCCTCCTCGGCCCTGGACCCACGTGCGTCCCTGCTCCCGAGGCCTCGCAGCACCCCCAGCCCCACACACGCCCCTGCCTGGGCCCCGGGTGCGTACGGGGTGTAAATGTGGGAGCCAGAACAGCAACGTGCCGCGGGTCACTGCGAAACGAGGGCTGGATGCGGCCCTCAGGCTCCCAATCCCACTCCAAGCGCGATACCCCAGTTGCAGAAACACCAACAGAAATAACAAAAAAGTCAACGCTAACTGGGCTTTTTCCTCCCATCGATAAAGACCAGAAGAGGCGAACACAGAGACGACAACGGCGCACAGCACCTGGAAGGAGGTGGCTCTGCTCAGCACTGTCTGCTTCAGCGTGCGATTTCCAAGGTCTCCTTTATCAGATTTGCAGCTCGGGATCTCAACCAGCCACCCAGGCTGCTTCCTAATAATTCAATATTTATGTAAATAGCAACTTTCATTCCTGGAGCAAGTCTGCCCCTGAATTTTGCATGAATAATCGCCGCGCTGTGTCCGTGAGGAGACAGGATCGCTAAACGACTCCGATTACGAAATGATGTCACATATGCAGATGGGTAATGGTTTTATCTTAAGACGGGAAAATGGGTTTTGCAGGGCAAACACAGCTGGGTTCATGCTCCATTATCATTACTAGATAAACACATTTTTTTTACGGCAGGGCAATGTGGAATAGAAGGACACACGTCCTCAACATGCCCCAGCAGGGCAGGCTCCTCACGGCCGGGATTTCAGCCCCGCGTTGAGCTGATCCTGCTCGTGTGCATGTTTGTAGCCCCAGATGATGCCGCGGCTCTGCCCGCGGCTCCTCCCCGCTGGGCAGGGAACTCTCCTACGCCACTCGCAGCATCAAAACACAGGCCGGGGCTCTTCCCCAATGGGTTTCAAGTTTTGACAGTGACTCCAGGAGGGAAGGAGCCAGTGCGGGGCAGGCTGGCCAGGGTGACTCCCCAAGGTCACCCCAGCATGGGCCGGCACCTGCCCGCCCGCCGCAAGCGCCCGCCTGGGGAGCGTCGCTGCTCCGCTCCAGGGAAGCCTCCGAGGCCTCGCTCCCACCGTGGCTCTTGGCAGCACTGCGGCTCTGCCAGCTCAGAGGAGCAGGGCAGGCGCTGGCCCTGGTGCAGTCATGGGGGGGACGGTGGGGTCACTCAGCCCCCCGGCTCGCCAGCCCCCAGGAACCAAGGATCCGCCTGGCACCACCTCACCTGCTCCGCGGCGGGATGGGCGACGGCTGCGCGGTGCAGCCGCCCTCGCCGTGCAGCTGCCCTCGCCCTGGCTCTGCAGCAGAGCCGGTGCCCAGCCAGCAAGTCAAGGAGGGGCTCGGGCAGGTGCCTTCGGCGGGCCCCCCCCGGGAAAGCCTGTCGCAAGGGCGCAGGACCCCTGCGCGGGAGGGCAGCCCCGAGAGGGGCCGAGGGCCACCAGCCGCTCCTCTGGAAGGTGCCAGATGGGCCCAGGAGCAGCGCATGAGGGCGGGAGGTGCAGGCGCTGGTTCCTGCTCTGAGCCCACCTGGCCAGGGCAGACCCCCCCACCCGTGGGTGGCCTCTTCCCCCTGCCCCGGGGACCCCCGCGCTGGTGGGGACCCATCAGCGGTGAACGGATCCCGGGGTCTGGCTCAGCAGCGTCCCCGCACCCTCCCTCGACCCTCCCCACACCGCGCACCAGAACAACTCAAAGCCGAGCTCCTCGTCCCCCCCCAGCCTCCGGCCAAAGGCCTCCCAGCCCCTTGGAGGTCCCTGGACCAGGGACCCCCATTCCCAGCTCACTGGTGATGCCGTGGGGGCCACCCATCCCCGGTGCCGTTTTCCCCAGCCAGTCGAGCCGCACGTCCCCCCCCCCCAGCAGCTTTCACATGACCTGGGAAGCATCTGCTGCCTCCGAGCCCCCCTCGGGCTCGGGGTGGGGGGGAAGGAGATGGAGCTGCAGCGTCCTTCTCCCCGGGTTCGCCGTTCCTCGGCTGGAAGCTGCTCAGGCTGGGTCTGGGGGTCTCTGGGCCCGCTTGGGAGCGAGATGAATCCCCCCTGAAACTCCCTGGATGGCAGGGACGGGATCAGGCCTCCTCGGGGGAGGGGGGGCCTTGGCAAAGCTCCGCTTGGCAGCGGGAGGGGAGAGCAGCGGGTGCTCCAGGCCAGAGCCCGGCCCTGCCGGGGGAGGGTGACACCGTCCCCAGGGGCGGTCGCGGGGGGCAGAGCCCAGTGGGGCTCTAGAGGGTCCGCGCTGGGCCGAGCCGCCGGAAGCCCCGCGAAGGACGAGGGGGTGCCCTTGCCCGGAAACCCCCCTGTGAAAGCGGGGGGCTCTCGGCACCCCCGGATCGGCTGCAGCCCCGCTGGGGAGGGGGGTGCCCAGCCGCCGGCCCCTCCCTGCACCCGGGCGAGCAGCATCCGCGCCGCCACCCCCAGCACAGCTCAAGGTGCCCTCTCCAGGGCACGGCTCGGCCCGGCCTCCCCTTCCCCCGCCCGCGGCGCCGGCCCCGGGCTCCGCTCGGCCCCTCGCCCCCCACCCCCGGGGGGATGCACCGGCCCCGGGGGGGGGGGGAGGATGTACCGGCCCCGGGGGGGGATGCACCGGCCCCGGGGGGGGAGGGCGGGGAGGATATACCGGCCCCGGGGGGGGGAGGATATACCGGCACCGGCGGGGGGGAGGATATACCGGCACCGGCGGGGGGGGGGGAAGGATGTACCGGCACCGGGGGGGGGAGGGAGGATGTACCAGCACCGGGGGGGGGAGGGAGGATGTACCGGCACCGGGGAGGGATGCACCAGCCCGGCCCGATGCACCGGCCCCGGAGCCCCGCGGGGTCCCGGGCGCTGCCCTCGCCCCCCCCGGCCGGGCGCGCACCTGAAGTCGCTGTAGGGGTGGATGATCCAGGCCCCCGCCGACTTGACGCGCTCCTGCTCCCGCTCCACCGCCTTCTGCGAGCCGAACATCCGCAGCGAGAACTTGTTAACGCCGGGCTGGAGCATCGCCCCGAACTGCCGCTGCATGAAGCTGGCCTGGCTGCCGCGGGCCTCCTCGCCCGCATCCTCCGCGCCCTCCTCGGCCGCCTTGGCCCCGCCGGGGGACGCGCCGCCGCCGCCGCAGGAGAAGGAGACCTTGGGCTCCCGGGGGGGCTCCGGGCCGGGGCTGCGCGGCGGCTCCCCCCGCCGGCACTCGCCGTTCGGGGACCCCTTCCCGCCGCGGCCCCGCGCCCGCCCCGCCGCCGCCGCCGCCCCCCCGCCGCCGCCGCGCTTGGCCGCCTCGGCCGCCTCCTCCTCGGCCGCCGCCTCCCCGCCGCCCGCCCGCATCCTGCCGCTGCCGCCGCCGAGGCCACCGGCGGCCGAGTGGCGGCCGCCGCCGCGGCGGGGGCGGGCCGGGGCGGGCCGGGGGCGGGCGGCGGGGCGGGCACCGGGCGGCTCCGCAGCTCCCCCCGCCGGCACAGCCCCCGCCGGCGGCACCGGCGACCGGGGCTGCCCCCGCTGCGCCCGACGGCCCCGGCCCGGGCGCTCCGGACCCCCCCTACCCCCCCGCCGGGCAGGGAGCGCTCCGGGCGCTGCCCCGTCGAAAGCCCCTTCGCATCCGGGACCCGCTCCCGGGGCGGCCCCACCCACCCCCGGGCCTGGGGCGGACCCCGCAGCCCCGCCGGGCACGGGGGGCTCCGCGCAGACCGGGGCGACGTGGCTTCACCCTCCCGCAGCCCCGGGGACCCGTCGCCCACGTCCCCAGACCCAGCCCGTCCCCTCGCACCCCCCAGGGCTGAGCCCCCCCCGCCCCGAGCTGGTGGCAGGAGGAACGGCCGGGGGTGGGGGTGGGGCGGGGGGGTCGCAGCGATGGGGACCCGGGACCGGCACCCCGGGACAGGGCGGCTCCTGCGTGTCCCGGAAACGCCACGGGCCGGGAACTGCAGCTGGGCACCAGCGAGGGGACACCCGCGCCCGCAGCCACGGCGGGACCCGGTGGTGCTCTGGGTGCCGGGAGCGGGTCAGCGGGACCAGCCCCCCCCCCGCCCCGCCGTCCCCCCGCGGCTGCCCCGGGCTGCGAGGACACGGGAGCGAGGAGGAGGCCGGGTGAGCCCCGAGCACCGCCGCGGCTCCGACAGCGCCGGCTGCCGCAGGCCCTCGGCAGACCGAGACCCGTCCGGGGTCACGGTGCCGCATGGGCGACGCGGCCGGAGCGGGTGGCACCATCTGCTGCCCGCGGTGCAGAAACGCAGCCGCACACCGCGCGTCCGGCTCCTGCCCCGGCCCCGGCCCCGGCCCCCGCCAGCCCCACTCCGCGCCCCGGTCAGGCAGCCGCCGCCCCCCCGCGGAGCCCCACGGCCCAGGACGCCCCAAAAGCCGCGCTCCAGCCCACCGCGGGCTCGCTCTGCAGCGACTCACCCCCTCGGCTTCACGGAACCACCCGCGACAGCCCATTTCTCCAAACCGCTCCCCAGGATAGCGCTGCCCCCCAGCCCTCGGGGGAGCCCCCGACGCTGCAGCTTGACCTGAGCCGGAGGCTGGAGAGGCCGGAGTGGAGCGAGGCCCCGGGGAGGCAGCAGCGGCTCAGGGCTCCCCCCAGGGCGGCAGAAGCTGAGCAGGATCCCCGCAGATGGGGGTGCCCAGAGCACCCGCTGTCCCCCGGCTCGGAGCGGGGCACCCCGGCAGAGGCCAGCTCACGCCTCGGCCCGCTGGGGCTGCGCCGCGGGGGAGTGGGCCCGGCCGAGCGCAGCACGATGCTGCCCCGTCCCCCCCAGGATCTTTGCCCACCCTGCGCCTCCCAAACAAAAGGCACAAGCGGTGCTTTGTGCCGCGGCCCGAGAGCAGGGTCAGGCAGGACCCATAATCCTCATCAAGGAAATTAAACCATGCATTGATTTTCACCAGGACGGCACCCGCCAGCACGAGGCCAGCGGTGGAAGCCTTGCATAACCCACTTACATGCCGCAGAGCCACGCTGCCCGGCCAGCCCCGGGGCCAGTCCGGCTGCCTGCACACCGAGGGACCAGACCACCGGCACCGCTGCCAGACCTGTGGACCATCACACCGCAGGCAGCAGCTCCCTGGGCACAGCCCTGGGATGAGCCACGCTCCCTAATTACCCCTTCCCGAGCAGGGAGAAGTGTTTGGGTACGGGGTGAGGCCACAGCCACCACGGTCACCAAGGCTGGGGCAGGCAGGGCTCACTCCTCTCCAGCCCGCAGCCTCCCCACCTCGCTCCAAGGGCAGGAGCGTGGGCAGCAGCACACTGAGCTCAGGCTGCAGGAGAGGGACCCCCCACTGCATCCTCTGTCCTTCTGCACGCACCACACTGCACACAAAGGCAGCAGAGGCCTCGCACCTTTGCTCTCCCCCCAGGAAAGAGCAGGGAAAAAGAAAAGTAACTGCTTAGGGAAGCCCGAGAGACACAAGCAGCACGTCCTGCAAGGGCTCCCGCAGGCTGGGGCTGAGCCTCGGCCCCACGGCCACAAGACGCTGAGGAGCGGTGCAGCACGGCGAGGTGACACCTGTCCTGAGAGGTGCGTGTGCCCCAGCGACCAGCGCTCCTCCAGGCTCCACAGAGCACCGCTGGGCTCAGCTCCCCCTCCCGAAGGCTCCAACACCCCTGGATCTGCAGCCAGAGCTGGCACCGAACTGAGAGACCCAGCGTCTACACCCTGGGAGCCTGAAATGAGTCAGCAGGTCAGCGAGGAGGGGAGAGACCAGAGTCCAATGGTGGGGGAAAAAAAAAAAAAAAAGAGAGAGAGGAATCATCTTTATTTGTGAAGTGTGTTAACAGATGGAACAGTTCAAAGCTACCCAGCAATAAAGGTATTAGACTGCACTGAGCGTTTGCCTGCTCTCAGGCTCCTGTCACGCAAACATCGTGATGGTGCAAGCACAAGAACACGCTGTTAAACCGCCCCCCCCCCCCAGCCCCACGCCCTGCCCCACCGCAGCTACTGAGGAGACACTAGCACCCCGTGAAATAAGTTAACAGTGATCATATTCATCCAGTGTTCAGCTCTAAGGCAGCCTCCTGGCTGTCTCGGTACCAGCAGCAGCTCTGGAGGAGCCGAGGGGGATCTGCCCGACGCAGGGGTGGGGGCGGTGGCACAGGCCAAGGACCGTCCTTCGCTCGCTCCTCCCCAGGAGCCGCACGTGCCTGGTGGCCCCAGACAAGTGGCTCGCAGGGGACTTGCCGCTCCCATGCCAGACACAGAACTACCTCCCCGAACCCTTGGGTCAGGCCGGGTCATCTCCAGACGGTCACCAGAGCAGCTTCCCCCAGGCCCACGCAAACAGGGCAGGGCAAGAGACCTGCTGGGGGCACTGGCCACGCTAGCCGTGGCCAGTGCAGCCGCAGGAGGAGCCGCGTGTGTTCCACTGTGTGTTCAGGTCTCGCCCACAGCTCCCCGAAGGGCCTCAGACACCGAGGGGGGGCAAGGAGGCATTTCAGAACAGCCCCCCCCAACACACCCCGTTCCTCCCAGAGGCGAGGAAGAACCCAGCCGTGCTCCCACCCAGCCCCTCCGCACCAACACAAAGAAACCTCGGACAGAGACAGCCCGGGACCTAGACTACCAGAAACAAGGGATTTACATTTACAGGTAGAAAAACCCTCCCACAACTCTTTTTTAAAAAAAAAAAAGTGTATTTTAGATTCTACAACATAAGTTTCCTTAGAAAGTGAATTTAACTGAATCGCAAGGACGCACTAGAATATTTCATGGTGCTATTTTACCAAAAAATTAGAAGAAAACAAAATTGTCCAGATGAGTTCCTCATCTACATGTCACCTGGCAGGAGAGAAAGAAAAGCCCGTCAGATAACCCAGTCGTACCGGTGAGGCCGCGCCGGAGCGCAGCACCAAGGCTGCTCTCCAGTGAGGCTGTGGGCCACGACTCGGCTCCTGCCCGAGCCCAGAGCAGGAGCCACCAGGCAGCCCCGACCCTCCCACGCCTCGGAGCCCCCCGGGAGAGCCCAGCACCTTCCCCTCCCTCTCCCCCGCCCGTCTGGGCGGACACACTCCTGGTCCCACACGCAGGCCCAGCAGCACCCACCTGGCCCCCGCTCTCAGTTCGCGTTTCTCTGGCGGACGTTCTTGTCCTTGTGGTTTGTGGCGTTGCTCTTCCTGGAAAGAGAAAAGGGGCAGTGAGGAAAGCAAGAGCACAGAGCACCCTCCCCACTGATGTAGTTCAGGTCCAAAGAGATGGTCGAGATGAGATTAGTTACCAGAACAGCGTCAGTTTGAGACTCTGGTGCCATCCCCGGCTGTGATTTATACACAGTCCACATTAAATGAACCGGGGGGGGGGGAGGTTTCCCACCCAGCGAGCCAGCGTGTTATTCCCACGCCAGCTAGTTTTTATATTCAGAGCAGATTCCCTGGAGGGATGTGATCTGGCAGCACAAATCTGGCTAAATAGCAAAAAACAAAGTACTTACAGTGGTGCAGAACCTCCATCATCATCTTCACATTCAGGACAGCGTAGGAAAAAGAAAGAACAGAATCAGGGAAGAGCGTGTGAGAAGTCTCTGCCACCTCTTAAAACCCCGGGGGCTGCATTCCTGCGGGGTCTGGGTACTCCTGCCTGCACAGGACTGAACCCAAAGGTTCTCGGGTCCACGGGGTTCCTGTTTCGCCAGGGCCTGGCAGAGCTGGGGGCTACTCCGTACCAGACCACCACCACCCTGCATGAGCTTTAAGCTGCTTCTTGTCTAAGCTTAGGCAAGGCACAAACTTAGACATAAGTTCCTGTGGCTTGTGTTGGGACAGGGCAGGCTTGGCTCGGAGGATAATTAAGTCACCCCCCCACCCCCCTCACCAATCAGCAGGTCAGGTCTGGCACCTCCTTAACCCCGGGACAACCCCAGATACCCCGGGAGGCCCCAGAGCCGGAATGACGCGGGGAAGCACCGGGCAGTCTCCGGGGAAGCACTGGGCAGTCTCCGAAGCAGGACTGCTGCCTGGGAACTTCAGTTTTTTCTGCTGGAAGATGCAGCTTAAGATAACCTCAAGACAACATCTGCCTTCCAGCCAAGGGTGTCAGAGCGCAAAGCATCTGCCTGTAAAACCGCCTCGAGCCGAGTTCCGAGCCCCGCAGCCAGGGAAGGGTTATTTAGTCCCTCTGCTGCACCTCACAGCTCTGCCGAGCTGATGTGCTGTTCCCTCGCAGAGGGCTCCGGGGTCAGGAAGGATACGAAGCTTTACACTTCATTGTTAACTGGATCAGATAAGGGAGGGGCAGCAGGGCTAACACAATGCAGATTCTCACTGATAGGGAAAGGGAGGAGCTGATATTTCCAGAACAGATTAAAGATAGCACTAGGCTTTGAGGAAGTCCCAGAGAGTCAGGATGTGTGGATCTGAGGACCAAAAACAGACCCATGAACTGAACCTGAATTAAGCTAAGCCTGGTCTTGTGGAGCCACTGCCACGGCACCAGAGCAGCTCTACTACCTCTTCAGAAATCAGCTTCTCCAGAGTGTCAGCTGCCAAAGAAAGCCCAGTCCCCCAGACACTGGCATGAAGCACTTGAGCAAAGTGCAGAGGAGCTGGAGAGACAAAAGGTCAGGCTGACCTGCGCTGGATCTTATCTCACTCCAGATCCAAAAGCCCAGCTTGCTGAAGGCTGTCAGAAACAGTGCAATTCCTTGCAACTTCATGGCTAAAGCAGCCTGGTAAAGACTACCCTGGTTTTACAAGAAGTGCCCCGAGAAGCTGCCCTCACATTAACACCCTCCCGATGAAGGGCACTCCAAGTTCTCTAGGAGAACACTTTGCCTGCACCCTACAAGTTACTTGGCCTCCCCAGAAAGATTTAACCCCAGGCACCTCTTACCATCAAGAACCTCATCTGGCTTCCTCCTCTTCTCATAGATGAAGATGATGGTGACAAGAACGAGGACTTCTGCCACAATCCCCAGGAAGGGCCAGAGCGCTGCCAGGCGGCTGCGTACACGCAGGTTTACCACGGCGCTCCCAGAGCCGTGGCTGTTGGTGGCGTTGCAGTGGTAGTCGCCTGTGTCCTCCTCGATGTTCAGCTTAAGGATGCGCAACTCAGTCTTGTTGCCACTGGACTTGATGATGTATCGACCAGAACCATTGATGATGGGCTGGAGGGAGGGAGGAGCCAGCACTCAGCTCACCGCGCGCGGTCCTACCGCTACAGGAATCCTCCTCGCCACGGTGCCGAGCGGCTCTGAACCAGCTAATTCTGAGGAGACGAGCTCCGACAGCCCTTTGCTGAAAGTAGGGTTGGCAGAAGGGGAGAAAGAGCAAACCACAGCACTTACCTCTTGACCATTTCTGTACCAGGCCCAAACGCTGACGGGGGGGAAAGAGGGACTCTTGCACGTCAACACACCGGTGTCCCCCTCGTTCCCATGCTCAGATTTCTTGTACGCCATCACCTGGGGCGGAACTACGGCGAGAGAAGAAGAAAATCAGACACCTCATAGAGAGCAGCTAGAAGATGTGTACTCCTGCAGGCCACTGGCCAGAATCAGACAATGTTACCCGTAAAGCTTGACTTGGGTTTAAGAAACATGTTAGTAGGTCTATTCCCCTGCTCGGCCATTGTTTGGCATTTTCAGAGAGGAAAGCACATCAAACCGCTTCGAGATAGGCTCAAAGAGATTTGTCCACCAGGTATTATCCATTATTCCTGTGGGAACATGCCCCAGCAGAAGGCTGATTCAAGGCAGGGTCCAAGCGCTGACCCTACAGACACTGCAGCTCCCGATAAGACGGAGCTGCCTCGCACAGCAGAGCCCTGCAGCCTTATCAGTAATAGGGGCTAGGAGCAGCTTTTCAAGAAGCTAAAAAGACACCAAAGCAAAGCGTTCAGGAGATCACAGCTTCCCCACGCCCCTCCTCACACCCAGAACACACGAAGTTACCTGAAACGTTCACTTGTCCCGTTATATCTGGGTCTGTTTTGTAGACACATTCGTAGATGCCGGAGTGCTCTTCCCACTTCCCCTCGATTCTGCCAAAACCCAGGAGGTCAGACCAGCACTCAGCACAACCGACTGATCCACAGACACCGGACCCCAGACCCACAGACATCTGCAAGCACCAGCAGTCCCCTCCCTCCACAGGCCGTTTCTCCCATTCCAGCACCAGTATTTACACCGCACCATGTACCTACAGCAGCCCAGCTCTCAACCCTTCTCTCCCCACACACTGAGGGCAGCAGAAGAGGATTTCAAGTCTGACAAGGGTCTGTCAGGTCAGTGACCACTGAGGCCTCCTGATCTTGTGACCCAAATCCTGAAAACCAAGAGCTCTCCCTCCCTAACCCAAAGCACTCTGGCTGTCAGGGCCTCTACAAAGGGAAAAAATTTACGGCCTGGACTGTTAGCTAGTATAGATGAAGGAAACCAGGAGCACCAGGACAGCATCACACCATCACCAGGTGCGGTGCCGTGTGTACGCTCCAGAAGGGGCAAACTCCGTGCTCTTCCCCCTTGCACACAAATCCCAGGCTCATCTTAAAAAAAAAAAAAAAATTGCACCCTACTGAGCAAAGCCAACAGAACGTGAAGTGCAGCAAGAGAGGCCCCGAGTTCGCACAACGCAGGACGCGGCCACACGCCTCGCGTAGGACACCAGCCCCGCAGTTCACCTCCAGGAGCCAGGCAGGAGCTGAGGAAGCAGGTTCAGAGGAAGGATGCAGGAAAACCCGCTGAAACGAGGTGTCTTGTGTGTTCCGGCAAAGGAACACGGGGCTGGGTTACTCTGGATTGATCCAGGAGTGGGGAGAACTCTCCCATTCTCCTTTTTGTAAAGCTGCTGCAATGAGATTTCGTGGATTATGCTGCACCGCAACAAACGCCTCATTGCGCGGCTCAGCAGTGCCCACCGAGGGACGGGGCAGGCGAAGTCCCAGTCCCACGGCTGCGCCGGGACAACAGCCTGTTTGTTACTTCTGCTGTGCACGGCGCTTCCCACTTCCAAAAACCACTCAGCTAAGGAATTGAGGTCACGCGAGGGAGGCTGGGTTATAAATACTTTAATCCTTGTTCAGCTCCCTGTTGCTATGGGGAGACAGGCACGTCGGCACTGCGATACAAAAGGACATGATGCCTCTCCAGCGCCTGGGTCACTGCCAGCCAGCCCTGACTGTAATCAGAAGGGAAAGCTCACTGCACTGCCACAATAAGGCCGCTACCCCCGCGGCCGCTCAGCTGCGCCCTGCCAACGGCTCCGCAGCGCTGACCGCAGCTCCCCGGCTGGTTCCGTAAGAACGGTCGGACTTTGGAAAGGTACATAAACCCCAGAGGCAGAGACAACGTGCGCTGGAGTGTCTCATCCCACACGCGGGAGCTGCCGTCCTGCCCAGAGCAGGGCTCCCCCGAGCTCCGGGAACCCCGCTCTGGCACACGGGTGTCGGAGCGGCCCCGGCCGCGGGCCCCCGACAAACCCGCGCCCAGCACGGGAGGCAGCACAGCTTCTCTCACCGGGAGGAGATCTGCGGCACATAACTCTCCCCTCCTTCTCCTTTTCACCTCCTCCTCCCCACAAAGGAGGAAACGTTGGGCCTTACCAAAACTTTGTTTAGCTCATCTTCTGTTCTGAAGTTTAAAAGCAGGACTGCAAGCACTCAGCTTTGGGGTCAGCTGATAGGAAACATTAACTGCCTCTGGTAAAAAAACAGCCCCCCCCGTTCAGATTCTTACCCGACCTTGCCCCCGACACTCACGTGTAGCTGGTGAAAGCAGTCGACTCCGTGTCCGTTTGCAGCACCTTGTCGCCGTGCACCCACTCGTGACCCCTGATGGTAAGGGGGTAAGACGCCGTCGTCATGTTACAGTTGAGGATCAGCTTGTCGGAAGCCTTGGTTGTGGAAGTTTTGATGTCTGGACCTGCATCCGCAAATAAACGGACCGAAGTGAACGTCTGGTGCTCCAGAGGTCACGCGCCTGCCCAAGACCCTCCAGCGCGAACAGGTACCAAACCCCGCAGCTCCTCGTCTCCCTCACAGCCTTCACTTACCTTCGCCACAGCTCCCCACCAGAACTGAGGAACAGCTCGGGAGAGGCTCGAGCCAGGCGGCCGGGGCCTGACTGCGCCCAGCGACACGCGCCGCCGGCCCTGGCTGCTGCCACCCCGAGCAGGGCCACGGCCACGCGCTCTGGGCAGCTCTGAGCTCCTGCTCTCCCTACGATGGGTGCAGCTCCGGCAGCGCCGAGCGCTCGATGAGCCACGGAAAAGGTCACACTGGGAAGGGCAGTTACAAGAGCGCGGCTCTCGGCTTTTAGGAGCCACTAACGCTCCCTGTGCCAACACCTCCAGGGTCTGAGCGGCTCTCGACACCTAACGGAGGGCAGCCCAGACCCCCTTCGGTGAGGGGCAGCAAACGAGACGTATGCCAGCAATAAGTGCATCACCTGATGCCGCCCAAGAGATCAGAGTTAGATTTTCTCCAGGGAGAACACAGAACCAGGACTCCAAAAGGTCCTGGGCCTCCACACGCCCAGCAGCAGTAAATTATGCAACATAAGATGACTCTGGCGTTTCTGCTGGCGGGAGGCAGTCCAGGAAAACAGCTGCCACCAGCGGCACCATTACACAGCCCTGGCGGCACCAGGCTGCCCACCTTCCTCCCCACCTCAGTCTCTTGGAAGGAACAATTTTTGCACAGGACTACAGGGATTTTGCTTTTCCTTCTACCCAAATTCCACTGGAAGAAGGTTCTGCTGGAGTTCTGTGTTCCCCAGCACATTTACCCTGGGAAGGCTGCTACGCTGCTCAGCTAACTTCAGGACTGGTGGCAGGGCCTGTGGAGGACGTTAAACCCCCTCACCCCATCCCAGGTTTCTACCACTCAAAGGCGCCCGCTCGTCCCGAGCTCGGCCGCCAGCCCTGCGAGCGGAGGGGTCCGGCCGCTCCCACGGGACAAGCAGCTACATCACATCAGTGTCGCACACAGACACGGCCACGTCAAAAACGGTTGCATCTGGAGAAACTCAAAGCAGGTTTTGTTCCCCACAGCTTGTATCTCGAGCAAGAAAGCGAGCTAAAGCAGGACTGTTGAGAGGAGCAGAAGCTGTACGAGCTGTAGGGAAGGGCCGGTTTGTCAGTGGTGGTTAGGGCAGAGTCTACGCAGAATCAAGACTCTCGATTCTGCAAGCCAGCACCGGGACTCGGAGGCACTCGGGAATAAGCGGCAGGTTCCAGGTCTTTGGCTCCGGAAAAGGCGCGGGATGGCCGAAGGGCGTTTTGGTTGGGAAGCCACAACCCTTTTTGAGCAGGGCCATTTCAGGTCAAGTCACGGGTGGTGAGGGAGATGACAGAGGGTGGGAGTCTCTCAGTTCTACAGCTGGGGTGGGAGGGTGAGGGGAGCTTTCGGGAGCCACAGGACACGGGTGCAGGGGTGAGCACGGCAGGAGACTCAAGACACCAGTGTCCGAGCAAGTGCCAAGGCCTCAGCGTGGCCACTCACGTTCGATGACAAAAACGTTCGCCTGGGAACGGATCCACTTGACTTTGGGGCTCTTCGACAAGTGGTTGCGGTCAGGGTCGTTGCTGGCCCGGCACTCGTACATGCCCGAGTCGTCGCTTGTGAGGTTTGCGATGTAGATGGTGCTGGTAGAGTGCAGGTTGTAGGTGGCGTTGATTTTGACACGGTCCTGCCGTGCCCCATCCCAGAGCTGAGCATAGGTCTCGTTTGGCTCGTTCCCCTCAAACCACCACTGGATCTCAGGGATAGGGTTACCAATCGCCTCGCAGTACAACTCGACGCTGTCCTGAGTCAGTCTCTTTTGAGACAGCGGTGACTTTATAAAACCAGCTACGAGTTGAAGAGGTATTAGTGCAAAGTGTTAGTGCAAAGCAAGAATTCACCTTCTACAAGCAAAAAAAAAAATTCAGCCACTGAGAAGAGGCCACAGACAATCTTAGATCAGCGCACTCTTCCCTCCCTCCCCTCCACGCTCTCTGAACTCTGCCCAGCTCCGACGGGGCTGTTATTTTTAATTGTTGCATCTCCAGCCAACAATACCCTCTGGGACTCTGCTGCAGCGCCAGAGCACACAGACCAGCACATCTCTGCCACCATCCCAACAAGACTCCCACAGCAGCGGGGGGGCGGCTCGCTGGGGCAGACCCAGCGCCTGCCGCGCTTCCCCCGCACTCACCGCTCCGCTTCCAGCCCAGGATGGAGACAACAACAGGTTTTTGTTGCAAGGGCTTATCCGGCCTCTACGGTCCCCACACAAATCCAGCGTCCCCGTGCTGGGGATGGCGCCCCTCGGCTCTGCGGAGGCGCCTGGCGCGAGGGGGCACAGCCCGAGCCCCCACGCAGCCTCTCTCGGGGCAGCTGTAACGGGAGGAGCGCCTCATTCCCCCCCTCTCCCCCCAGAGGAACATGCCCCTTCCCCGTCGCTGCACACGCCGGAGGCGAGTTGTCCATGATTCGGAGCTGGGGGGGTCCCAGGGCCCTTTGCCCGCCCTCCCCACGCTGTGAGGGCCTCCCGCCACCCCGCGCTCACACTCGTCCCATGGCTCTGCTCACTAAGATGCCCCGTTTTAAACACGGTATGAAGATAACAACTTTTTTTGGGGGGGGGGGGAGGAACGTCTTGTAGTCTGCAAGATGTTTCAAGCCAGGTGAGAAAACACATCACGTCTGTTGTCACACAAACAGCAAAATCAGCCTCTTCGTCTCAGGCGAGAGAATCCGCAGAGCTACATCGGTAACGAACATTAAAAGCCCCAGAAGCAGCTGCAGGCTGGAACCGGGGTGTTCCGCAGAGCTCTCCTGCAGCGGGAGCTCTGGAAAACAGACTGTCCAGAGGCAGGTCCGTGAGCCACGGCTGCAGAAAGCTGAGCTGCCAACGTCTTTAGGCTAGTAGCCAGGCACGGGACAGCCGCTGTGGCCAGCGGGTCCCCACGGCCAGCGGGTCCCCACAGCCCGAGCCATCACCGGGCGGCCGGGCAGGGCAGGGCCCAGAGCCGCGGGGAGGGAGGCTCCAGCCACATCGCTTCAGGAAAAGGCATCACTCGGGCGTCAAGGTCACTGCCATGACTCAACCTCCGGCAGATTTAGGAAGAACTAGTTAAGCTCACGACACGTCCTTCCTGCACCCCGACGTGCCAACAGTGGGCTCACGGGGCATCCCCCACACCGAGACGGCTCCCAGGGAAGGGATTTACTCCGTTATTAAGCACTTCAAGTTCACGGTTATATACAACCCTCCGTGCATGTACCGTGACGTACAGGCACAAAGGAGGTGGGTTTGGGAGCCAATTTTTTGTTTGTTTTTTGAATGTCTAAAGATGTTTTAGTAAGGAACCCTACGACCATGTTTTGTGAGCGTAGAAACAAACCAGCATTATAAACCCAAGTTTGCCCAAACTCAAGAACAACGCAAGTAAGTCTGCGAGGTAAGTTTCAGGAGTCCTAAAATAAAGCAATTACACATTTCTGAAAGGAAAAATCAGCTTTACATACTAAAGCTTTAAAAGTCTGGAAGAACGAACACGCCTGGACAAGGAGAGCTCTGCCCCCCATCCGAGGCCAAGACACTTTGAAAAGGCCGATACTGGTTTTAAAAAAGTGGGAGGTGAGAGGGGTCCCCAAAGGCGCGTGGGGGTATCGGCTGTGAGCAGCTTCCTCACACACCGAGTTCCCCTTCCAGAACAACTGCCCCGGGGGCCAGGTGGGGTTTTTTACACCACAGGCCTGTGATTAAACACTCCCAACCACCTCCCTGTGAGGTCACCGAGCTGACTACAGCACTTGTAGAAGCCTGTCCCATTTTAACTACAGCCCGGTTTAAAATGGAAGCCAGTAAAGATCAAGGTTTTTTTTGTACAGATACAAGGTGATTATTGTGTGCTGACAAAATAAGCTGTGGCAAGGTTATTTGCTCGGAGTTAGAGGGCACTTGGCGCGGTTCAGACAGGCCAACGGCTTCAGCAAGGGCCGTCTGCATTCACACCGGATTAACCCCCCTCTCCTCCCCACACGGAGCAGACCGGGCACCCAAAATCCTGGGCCTGCGGGTCCAGGGGCGCAGGAGCCAGCACCAACCCGCCGGGACCCACCCGAGCTGCTCGAACCTCCCCGAACGGCGACGGGCTGCGGGTGGGACCCGGCCCCCGGTACCGAGCCGCTCCCCGGAGACCCGGGCTGGGCGCGGGCGGTGTCTGCTCACCCCGACCGCGGCGGGGCTGCCCGGAGCAGATAACGTCCTCCCAAGTCACGTCAAACCACAAACAACCCCCCCGGGGAGGGAGGGGGCCTCCCAGTGTAAACAGGGTCTGTGAGCGGCGCCGCGCTGGGGCAGGAGCCCGGCAGGACCCGGCCGGCCGCGGGGCCGCTCCGCTCCCGGGGCTCTCGGGGAATTCTTCCCAGTTCCACCAGTGGCTACAAGATCCACTCTGCCCCCGAAGTTCCGCGTAACCGGGCGGGCACCGCGCAGCCAGGCCCGAGGCGAGCGCTGCCTCTCCGGATCCCCGTCCCGAGCGCCCGCGCTGGAGCCCCCCCCCGGGCCCCCGGATCGGCGACACCGAGGGGCTCCGCGAGGCCAAACCCGAGCGCTGATGCGAGGGAACCCCCCGCACCCCCCAGCCCCCCCCGCCGCGTCCTCGAGCATCGCCAGGCGCCGAGCGAGAGCCCTCGGCCGGGACCGACAGAGCCCACGGGCACCGACCCCGCCGGGCGCGCCCCGCGCAGGCCCCGACACGGGCACGTTCCGCTCGGTTTATGGAAGTCCCGTTCTGCCCGTGACGCCCCGGGAAGGCTCCCCCCGCCCCCCCGTTCCACACGGGGAAATACCGACTCTGGCGCTACCCCGGGATTTTTCAGAGCCCTCCCACTCTCTCGCCCTCCATCTTCGCGTTCAGCTCCACCGCGCGGAATTAAGCCTGGTGCCACAAACAGCCCAGAAATAGCCCCCGAGAGGCTGAAGGGCGACCAGCACCAGGCCACCACTGGCCAAGAAAAAACCTTTTGCACCGGCACCGCCCGCACCGGCTCGGAGCCAGAGACCGCGGAGCCCCCCCGGGCCACCCCCCGCCGCGGCTCCTCCGGGCCAGCTCGGGACGGGAGAAAACCCGGCAGAGCTGCGGCCCCGGGCGAGCCCCGGCTCGCTGGGTTGGGCTTCAAGGGCCCGACAAGCGGCGACTGTGGCCCCCAGCGCCGCGCGCTGTTTCCTCATCAGGGGATTATCAACTTAAGCATCATGTGAACATCTTTAAGGTCTTAAAGCCCGGGGATCTGTTACTGCTCATAAGCCCCGGAAACCGGGGAAGTGGCTGCGAGGAATAAACTTGCTCATTTTTTTACCGAGGGGAAACCAAACCCGCGCCGCAGGCAGCGCCGGCGGCCATCGCCGCTCTCCGGCTCGGGGGCACCGGCGGGGGCCAGGGGCGGCCCGGGAGCGGCGGACGGACGTTGGGACACCGGCCTGCCACGCCGAGGGGCCGAGACCCCCCCGCCGATACCCCACACACTCCCCCCCCCACCTCCCGCCGGGCCGCGCGGCCCCGCCCCCCCCAGCCCCCCGGGCTGTAGCGCGGGTTCAGCCCCCCCGCCCCCGGAGCGCTGCCCCGGCCCCGCCCGCCGCGGGACGTGCCGGGCCGCAGGGCGCCCACGCCGCCGCCTGCGCGGCCCCAGAGCCGCTCCGCTCCGCTCCGCCCTCCCCCCCCCCCCCCAGCCCGCCGCGGCGCCGCGCAGCCCCCGGCCGCGGAGCCCAGACCCCCGCCCCGGCACGGAGCCGCCCCCCCCCCTCCCCGAGCGCTCCCGCCCGTACTTGTCCCCGCCACGCCGGCGGCCAGCCCGCCGAGGAGCAGCAGCGCCGTGATCCCGCGCAGTCCCGCCGCCATCTCCGCCCGCGCCCGCCCCACGCCGCGCCGCCCGCTATAAGCGCGGCGCCGGGTCACGGCGGCGGGGGTGGGCACGGGGGGCGGGCGACGCCCCCCGCCCTCCGGAGGGCCAATCGCGCGGCGCAACGGCGACACGCCCCGCCCACCCAGCGCGGCGGGGCCAATCGGGAGGAAGAACTGACAGAGCGCCCGCCACCGCCCCCCGGCCCCCCGCGGGCACAGCCGGTTCGGGCCGGTCCCGCCGCGGCCACGCCCACCGGCGGCGGGGGGGGCCCGGCCGTGTCGGCACCGGAGCGGCAGCGGGAGGGGGGCCCCGGCCCCGGGGAACGGCGGCGCTGCCGCCCCGCGCTGCAGCGGGGAGGCTGCCGGGGGAGGGTGCGGGGGGGCGGAACGGGGGCAGCGGGAGCTCCGGCGGCGGGAGCGGGCCGAGGCGCCGAGGGGAGGTTAAAAACACGTTCATGAGAGTTCCCGGCCCTGCCGAGGCGGGAGCCCGGGGTGGGGGGGGGCTGCACCCCCCGCGCCTTCCCCCGGCCACGCGGGTGCATCGCGGGCGGGGGCGGGAGCGGGGGGTCCCCGAGCGGGGCCGGGGCCCGGGGGGAGCCAGGGCCGGACCCCCCAGCGGGACACGTGGGGAGGGAACCGGCAGCGCCGGAGCGAACAGCGGCCGGTCCAAGGGGAACCGTGGGCCCCGCACGCCGGGGCCTGGCGGCTGCACCGAGCCCCGTCCCGCAGCCGCTCGCGGGCCCAGAGCCCCGGGCCGGGGGTACCCGCGGTGTGGGGAACGCGCCCGGCCCCGGGGGCTCAGCCCGGGCGGAACTTTCCGCGGGGCCGGGGGGCGCTGGGCCACGAGCCCACCCGGGGCCACCTGACAACGCCGGGGGCTGTGGCGGGCGAAAACCAAAGTGCGGCAGCCCCGGGGCAAAGGGGCCTCTGCGGGGCCGCGGCTCCGTCCCAGCTCCTCCCCATCCCGGGAACCGACTCTCGCCCAGCCCGGGCCTGGGAACAAGGAGCGGGGGCCGGGGGCGCGGGGCGGGGGGGCAGGAAGAGCCGGAACAATGGGGCCGGCAGCGCCAGCCCCCGCCGCGCTCCCCGCGGGGATCCGCCGGTTCCTGTAAAGCTGCTGAATCCTCCCGGAGCTTTTCTTACCCCGAGCGCCGCAGCTGCCCCGGCACGTCCTGCCCGGCCGCCCCCTCCCAGCCACCGGCCGCCGCGTTTCCCCCGTGCTGGAGGGACGCGGCTCCCGCGGGGCAGAAATGGGGCAGAACCTGGCGGCCCCCGGCCCCGCCCCGGCCCCCGCCAGCACGTCGCACCCTGTGGCCGGCGCTGCTGGGGGGTCTCAGCCGCCCAGGCTGGGGGCGAGCGGCAGGGAAGTCACCCCCCTCCGAGCTGCCCGGTTCTGCGGGGCCAAGGCTGGGGCGCTCCCGGACACCCCAGGACTTGGGGGGGGGGGCTGCAGCTCACAGTGCCACCAGGAGCGTGACCCCTCCCCTGCAGCGGGGAGGCACCGGGCTCAAGGAGTCCGCGAAGGCGGCGGGTGGGGGGGGGGGGGGGGGGGTGGCCACGGCCCTTCGGGCCCCCTGGGCAGGACCAGCCAGGCCGGGGGAAGCTGCTGGGGGTTGCGGAGCAGCCCCCCGGGGAAGGGGCGGTGGGCTGGCTTTGAACCAGCAGCCGGGGCTGCTGCCGCTCCGTGACCTTGGAAGCCGCTTTCCAGGCCGGAATAAGGTGACAATAATCCTGTTCGCCTTTGAGCCTCATTTCCCAAGGCAACAACACGCGCTCGCCGCCCGCGGTCGCTCGGGCCCTGATCCCGTTTGCACATCTCGGGGGGGGGGGGGGGGGATTTGCTCTGACCCCTCTGACGGGCTCTGCCCAGGGGGGTGGGAGTGGGGGCAGGAGCCCCGCTGGGGTCGCCGAGAGCCCCAGGCCGGTGGTTGCCGGGGGCACGTCCCCGCGGCAGAGCGGAGGCCCCCGGTGATGCCCCTCGGCCGGAGCGGGGGGCTGGGAGCCGGCCGCAGCCTCCGGAGCTCGCCCGTCCCAGCCGGTCCCGGCTCGGAGGAGCCGCCAGAGCCCCGGGCACCCGTCGGGCCCCGCTGGGCGTAGCCGGGCACTGCCCGGGCCCGTCGGCCGCCGCCTGCGCTGCGGCGCTGGGCCGGGAGGAGCAGGAGGGAAAAACACCCTCGCGGTGCAGCGCTGGGGGTGTGGGGGCTCGGGCCAGCCCCGGCAGAGACCGAGCGGCTCCGGGCAGAGGCCGCAGCGGCCGCGCCCTCCCCGGAGGGGCCGAGGCGCTCTCCAGGCCACAGGAGCCCTGCCCGGGCCCTCCCGCCCGCTCCGCGACTTCGGGGAGAGAGCTGCTGCGGGAGCCAGGACCCCCCTGCAGCCCCCCGCAGCCGCGCGGGGAGAGCGGCCAGCCCTCGCGGAAACCCCCGCGGCCCGGGCACGGACAGGGCAGAGCCTCACCCACACACCACACAGCCCTTCCCTTTAAGTACTTTATTAAATAGTTTCAAAAAAAAAAAACAAACCCAAAACCAGAAGCAGAAAGACTCAGAACTACCCCGTCCCTCCCAGCTCGTTATAAACTACCACCAGCCTGTCCTCACGCCCTGCAGCGCCGCGTCCTGCCCCGCTCCCGGCGAACACGTCAGCGGTGTTGGGGGGCTCCCCCTGCGGGACTCCCCCTGCGCGGCTCCCCCCGCGCCCCTCCCAGGCTGTACAAAGCTACACGGGGCTCACACGCTTCCCACCCGAAGCCACCAGGCGCCGGCTCCAGCCCCCCCAGACCCGGGGGGGCCCAAGGGAGCTCAGTGCGCCCCGAGAACAGGCGGCCACCGCCAGGTTTTGTGTCACTCCTCGTCCAGCCAGAGCCACCGGCTCCCCGGGTCCTGCAGATTCCTGAACGCCCCAGCGCAGCTTCCCCCTTCCCCACCCGCCCCCCACCCAGGAAGTTTATAAAATAGGGGTTTACTTTTTTGCTTTTTCTACAAAGACAGCGGTGGGATTTCCTTTGCAACAGCAGAACAGTCTCCCTGCGAGGTAGAGAGTTAATTCAGGGCTGACAGATCCTAAATTCAAACCAGTTTGTCTTAGTTGAGGTAAAATTCAGGAGTTTATAGTAAGTTTTGCAGTGCCAGAGGGCCATCAAGATTCCTCGTTGCCAGAGTCATCGTCATCACCATAACAGCTGTCTGCTTCCTCCTCCATCTCATCATCCTCGTAATAGTCATCGTAGAAGAGGTCTGAGCCCTCATCCGGGGCCGGAGTCTTGGTCTTCACACAGTACTCCGCCAGCGTGGTGGGCACCTTCACGCCATCCCGCTCGGCATCCACCTTCGTGCCCAGGACCTGCTTCCTGGGGGCGAGAAGCGGCGGGTGAGGACAGAGCTCTGCCCCGCGCGCGGCTTGTCCCGTCCCCCCTTGCGCCCCAGCTGGCGAGGGGCAGCGCGGGGCGAGCGGCGGGAGCTGATGTGGCTACTGGCGTGTCCCTGCGCCGAGGGACCCCCTGCTCAGGAACTCCACGTGTCCTGTGAGACGGCCCTGACAGCACCACGGCCACTACAAACCCAGATGCCCGGCTCCAGAGCTGGGAAGAGCCGGGGTTTGGGCTGAGGGCAAAGCTGGGCTCAGAACCCAGCCAAGCTTCTCCTGAAGCCGCGCTCAGAGCCAGAATCCTCCCTCCTCCCAGCCTGCAGGTGGGACCCAGGGCAGGACACACCCTCAGGGTCCTCCGCGTCCCACAAAGTTACAGCAGCGCAAGTCTTGACAGCGCTGCTGGGCCTGGGCTCAGCTCAGCACACACCTGATGATGTCTGTGTACTCCCGGTCCTTCCCTTTGCTCTCCTTCCACTTGCGGTACATCACAGAGGCGTCCACGTTGGCTGGAGAAAACGTGTTGGGTTCATTCAGCAGCGAGATCACGCTCAGGAGAATGGTCCTGGGCACCGATGAACAGAGGCAGGTGAGAGCCGAGGCGGGTCCCAGCGCGGCCGCGTCCCGCGGCAGGAGGAGAGTCCAGGGCTGGCACCCCCGCCAAGGCGAGCGGCCGGGCAGGGGACAGCCGCGCAGGGGACAGCCGCGCAGGGCTCGAACGTGTTTGCTGTTCTTCAGCAACACACGCAGCCCGAGTGCCAGACGCTGCCCTTCGACCACCTCCAGGCACCGCCGCAGGCTTCGAGCACGGCAGGCCGTCCCCAGCTGCCTGCTCCCCCCCCCGCCCGCAGCTCCCTGCCCGCAGCTCCCTGCCCGCGCAGCCCTCACCGCACGTTCTGAGTGGGGTTCCACCGCTCGGACGGCAGCTCCCCACTCTGCGGGTCGTCCACCGGCGGGTGGAGGATGGAGATGCAGACGTCACCGGTCTGAAAGCACAAGTGAAACGGGATCCTCAGGAGCTGCTGCCCCAGGAGCCTGCTTGCTCTGCCACTTCGGCTTAAGCCAGCTGAGGCAATCCCAGCCCGTTCCTTTGGGCCCTGGGAAGGGGCAGCACAAGCGTGGTCCCCACTACGCTGTCGGCAGCCTCGGGCCTTGGATAATCACCCCGTGGTCGCCAGCACGGCACGGACGGGGCTGCCCAGCCCTCGGCTGTCTCAGGCCCCAGCGCAGCCCTCCCGGCGCCCACCCGCCCTGCGGGCAGCGACCCACGGCGAGCACGCGGCCCCGGGGCCACACACACTGCCCGCTCTGCATCCACCCTTGGCACAGGCACAGCCCCGCCAGTAGCCAAGCGTGGGAGCCTCCAAGCCTGGAAAGCCAGGCTGCCCTGGAACCAGCTCCAGCACACGAGGCCAGCTGTCATAAGCTCGTTAGCTGCGTTTCCCGTGCCAGGCACTAAATGCCAAAGGCGCTGGGTTTCCAACGCCGTGCGCCAGTGCCAGACAAAGGCTGGCATTTTCACCAGTACCACCGGAGCAGAGTGACCGGCCCCCCGCCCACCCAAGACGCCTCAGGCGGTCCCAGGTGACCTACCTCGTAGATATTGGGGTGCCACATTTTGGTTAAGAACCGAAAGGCAGGAGGAGAATAGGGGTAGTCGATGGGAAACCGGAGACGAGCCTGCAAGGAAACGAGGAGAAGTGAGCATGGGCTCATGAGAAGGAAGGGAAGGAAACCACAGATCTCCCGACACCAGCAGGAAAAAGGAACCTCTGCCAAGCCCAGTTGTGCTCCTGCAGAGACGGAGCCTCCGCGCCCGCCAGCTCCGTGGGCAGGACACAGGCAGTGCCACCACGCAGAGGAAGGCAAGTGATGGGCCGCGAGCTGCGGCAGCTCCTTCACCACCATCCTGCACCGTAACCTCTCCTCCACCGCTGCCCACCGTGCCGAACCGGGGCTCTCCGACGTGCAGGGAGGCAGCGGGTCCCAGGCTGAGCACAGCGGCGGCTCGCAGGGCTGGTGCGGCACACGCCTCACACGCTCACTGCCCCCTCCCACACCGGCACCCTCGGCACAGGGTGACGACACCGAGGGCTTCTGGATGGCAACCAGCGGTGGGGCGAGGGCCTCGTGGCTGCGAGGGGGCAGACGGGGCTGGGAGCCGCACGCCTGGCCAAGCCGAGCGGCACTGGGAGCCGGACTGTGAGCCTGGGGTCATCCCCAGTCCCGCTGCCAGGGACACGCGATGGCCACGCCACCGGAGAAAAGGCTATTTACCCCTCAGAGCTCACAGGGAAGGAAGCATCAGGTGCTCGGTGCTCCGATTTACACACTGAATCTCTAAAAATAGCTTGTCACCACTGGAAAAAGAGACCAAGTCAAAACCGGCCGCAGCGTGTAGCTCAAGTGCTAAAAATAAAAGCAGACGAAGATCACGCTGCAGCCCACGGCTCCAGCACCAGCACAGGCAACTGGCCCGCGCGGCCTCTCCTGTGGGCGATGGCCACAAAAGAACAAGGTGTTAAGGCAGGTCAAAGAGACCCGCTGTCGGCTCCGCGTGAGGAGGCTGGGGCGGCACGGAGACATACGGCAGCACCCCCCAACCCCCAGAGAGCTGCCACCCCAGTCCCCGGTGCCAGGCGTCCCACCAGGACGGGGGCAGCTTCTCCCGCGCCGCTGCACAACCTGCGGCGACTGTTGCAGCTTTTGGGTGTTTCCAGGCTCTGGAAGCAAACTTCCAGACCAAGATTCAGCCACTACTCCCAATAAGCCAACGGCCAGAAACAAACAAAAAAAGGGTGAAGGTTTAAAACACACAGCAACACCCTGAACACTTCTTGCTCCCTCAGCTCGTGTACACGAGAATTCAGACGTCGGATCGGTGAAGCCACAGCGCGAACTACCTCGGCTCTGCCTGGAGCGACCCGGGAGCGCTGCTCCCCCATGGAACGAGCCCGGCGCGGGCCCCATTCAGGATGGAACTGCAAACCAGGCTTCAGATGGTTCTGGAATTACAGCCTCGACAATAGGCAACGCTGCCAAAGCCAGTCGTCAGCTAACGGCCATTAAAGGATTAGTGTGGAAGGCAGAGACAGGTCTGTCCTCCTCCCATCCTGCCTTCCCAGGCCTCTGCCCTCCGCCCCCTCCCACCCTGCCAGGGTCTGGCCCCAGCACAAGTTGATCTTATGGCAAGTCCAAGGAGCCCCCGACCATGCCAGGCCCGTCCCTACGCCCATCACCACCTCGCCTGGGCCCTCGTCTGAGCGCCCCGTGCTCCGCAGCATGGGACAAGGGGTGGAAAGAAGGAAAAGCGAGGTGGCAGCTGGGGCTGGACACGGTTTGTGTGTGTGCGGAGCTTCAGGCAGGCCAGGGCTGTGCACACACACACAGCAACACGCGGCCTGGCGCTGGGCTCCGGCCAAACAGCTGAACTCCGCAGAATAATCCCCTTTGTTGTGCCAGAGGGGATCAAAACAAAACCAGCCAGAGGCAAAGCGATCCCGAAAGGGGGCTCGGAAAGCAACCCTGCTTTGCTGTGCACAAACAGGCCGACGTCACCAGGAGCTGGAAGAGGACTCGGCCCCTTCACGCTCCTCTTAAAGTCTCATCTACTGCCACCAACTGCGCTGAGCCTGGTTGCTCTTGGGCACAACCCGTGAGCGTGAGCTGCTGAAAGGGTGAGAGTTCAAAAGGCCTTGTGCCAACAGAGGCTACGGAAAAAGACTCCATTTCAGTGAAGAGATAAAACCTGACCCTGAAGCATCGGACTTGCCTGCCACTGCTCCATGGAAAAAACAAACCACCCAACTTCTCGGGCACGTCTGACCCTCGGGCTGACTCACCCCGGGTGCATCCCCACCCTGCCAGCAACAGGATGAAGACAGAAGAGCTTACAGAGGAGGAGGGAGGATGAGAAAGAGGAAGAAAACAGCTACGCAGGTTGCACAACACCTGGGACGAGCAGATACACATCCTCCCCGCAGGGACTGAGCAGTCAGGCCACAGACACCCTCTCCCCCCTCTCAAAGCCCAAAGAAAACCACAACACCCGCTCCCCACCCAGCTCGAGCTGCTGCGCTCGGCCTGAGCCGTCCGTGCCGGCACAGGAGAGTCTTTGTCTCTTCCCTCTGGTTTGGTGGCGATGGCCCAGATCCCCCCCAGGAGAGGGGACAGCAGCCACTGCAAGCTTGCTCTCCTACACCCACAGACCAAGGGGATGGAGGGGGCAGGAAGGAGCCTCAGAGGCAGAGCCCCGCGGGGGCCAAACACCCCGTCCCACGAAGGGAACCCTACCCTTCCCTTCCCTTCCCTTCCCTTCCCTTCCCTTCCCTGGCAGCACCCACCTGCGCACAGGCTCCCCCCTTCGCCCCGGCTCCCGCTCGCAGATGCCCCAGGAGCGCCCCAGCTCCTGCAGCCCCGGTGACCCCCGGGTGTCCAGCTCCAGACCCAGGTCTCCCCCCCGAGCGCAGGGCAGCACCTGCCACCCCCCCACACCCACCTGGACCTGACCCTCCCAAACCCCCTCTCTCTCGCCCCACAGCCCCCTCCCAGGGTCCCTTCCCAAGGCCCCCTCGCCCCAGCACATCCCCCAGGATCACCCACTGACCTTCACCCCAGCTCCCACCTCCGCCCCCCACCCACACACCAACCCCCAGAACTTCACCTCCTCGCCACTTCGGTCCTCCCCACCACCACACACCCCCCTGCTGCCCCCAGCCCCTCACCTTGAAGTACCCGCCCTCATAGTAGGTGTTCGGGGGGCCGAAGATGGCCACCTCCCAGTTGTAGAGGTCCCCCTCATCCACCAGGTTGACCCGGAACCCTTCCACGGGCTCCTCCTGCAGCCCTTTGAGCTCCAGCAGCAGGGCCTTCTGCGAGCTGGGCACGAGGGGCCGCGCCATGCCGAGAAGCCAGAGTAGGCCGCGAGCTAAGCCGGGGGCTGGCGTAGGCGCGACAGCCGCGGTAGCGGAGGGGGGCGACGGGGACGGGTCCTGCTGCTTCGCGGCCACTCCGAGCGCAGCCGCGCGGGGCACGACGGGAGCTGTAGTCCGCCCGCGCGGGGCGGGGCCAGCTCAGTCTCCTCCCACACGGACGTCGCCCACCTATCAGAGCGCGCTGCCGGGCGGTGGGCGGGATCATATCAGGCTCCTCCCCCAGGGCACCGCCCGCCTATCGCAGCGCGTCGCCGGCGCGGGGGGCGGGGCTTCTTCCCGGCAGCCTCCGCGGCGCGGCGCGTGCTCGGTGCCTCGGGCCGTCCCGGGGCCGCGTTAATGGCGCCCGTCGAGGGTCCGGGCCCCCGCAGCGATCCCCGCCCGCAAACCCCCCCGCAGCGCTGCCGGCTGCGATCCCCACCCGCAAACCCTCCCGCGCACGGGCTCCCCGCTCCCCCACCGCGGGTGGCTCCCGGCCCACAGGGCGCCCTCAGCGCCGCTGAACCCCAAAAGCCCAGCCCGGACCCCGGTGCCGCAGCCGCGCTGCTTCAGGTCGGCGTTTAGTGCCAGTGAAGGGGTCGAGGCCCCCCCGGGTGACTGCACCTGTTGGGCAGAAGCGCTCAGTGCGGTTCCGGCGCCTCCGTAATGGCGTTGGACGAGGCAGCACCTGGAATTCCAGCAGAGGCTGCTCCTGGCACGGGCCCTGTGGAGACGATGTCCCAGGCCCTGCCGGTTCCCACCTCCCCCCGTGTCACATCCCGTCACCCGCAGCCTCACCCAGACCGGCTCCAGCAGCACCGCTCCCGCCCGCAGCGATCCAAACATCCGCTCAACACAACAAACACCCCGGAGCGACGGGCACCCTCCTCCCCGCTCCTCGTGTTTCGGCAGCAGCTCCACGTGCTTTGCGCTCCCGTCCCTTCCGCCGGGCGGGTGCTGCAGGCTGCCGACATCAACCCCCAGGACAGGCTGCCTCGAGGATCCGCGCGCTGCTGCGGCGGCTCATCCTGGCACTAAGCGCTGCCAGGCAGTAAAGAAATTAGCCACTAAAAAAATAGTAAAAAGCTTTAATGTCTTACAGTAAACCAATAATTGCACAGTATAAATAATTAACACAGACAAGTTCAAATAAATAACACATGGTTCAACACGCATCTCTGTTCAAAGGCAAACTATGACCTCAGGGAAGGGGCTTTGTCTCGTCCCAAATCATTATTGAATCTGTAGCACTTTGCAGCTTCACTTGAGAACTCGTCGCTCCAGCATGAGCTTTGATCTCGAGTCCGGACCACGGCGGCCAGGGGCGGTTGGGTAAACACGGAGCGAGCAGGTGGCAGGGACAGCTCATCGCCTCGCAGCTCAGCTGCTGGCACGACTCCCGCTGGCTCGCGGCCCTGCCCGGTGAGGTTTGCTTCCCAGTCGGCCATTTCTCATCTGCTGTGCGTTTAAAACATTTTGCTTAATAAAATAACGCTGTATCTCACACCGGCTCAGCCCCTTATCTACCTGCGAATCCTCACAGGAGTCTGTGAGGCAGACAAGTGTCATTCCCCGCTTCACAGGGAGGTGTGAAACAAACCCAAAAGCAGAAACAAAGTTCCCCGCTGAAGCTGCAAAACACGAGACTGCCAGGGCGAGGACGATCTGCAGGACATCTGGAGGTCCAGCCCCACGTTTAGCTTATTCGGGCTCATTTTTAACGACTAACGCTGCCCTACAGGTTACAGACCTCCTTACAAGTTCCCAGTTAACACCTAAAAGAGATTTACTAACGCCAGCTGGATCGGAGGAGCCGCGGCTGGGAGAGGCACAGCGGCTGGGGACACGTCCTGGGCACCTGTCACGCTTGGGACAAGGAAGGGAGCGTGGGAATCGGGAATCTCTCGTCGGGCAGACCCGGGCTCTCCAGACAGCGCCTGACCAGCCACCGTGCTCGCCGTCCAGCTCCAGGGGTGCAGAGCCTCCTTCGCGTGAGCGGCTCTGCCCGGAGCGCTCGCGGAGGTCGCAGCGGACGCAGTCAGCATCGCTCCCACCCGGGCGTTACTCAACGGGCTTCACTTTCGCAACGAACAAGGCGGTGGCTTTCTTCAGGAACTCCTCCCTGCTCATGGAGGTGCTCAGCTTCCTCTCCTGCAGCGCCCGGTCCATGGCCAGGGCCAGCCCGTCCGGCCCCAGCTTGGAGCCCGCCTCCAGGTAGCGGCTGGGGAGGGAGAAGTGGCCGGCGCCCAGTGCGTCCTCCAGCGCCCGCAGCACGGCCTGGCAGACCCTCCCGTCGGCGGCGCCGGAGCCGCCATCCAGGACGCCGAAGAGCGCGTCTGCCTTGGCCGCGAACTCCAGCAGCACGAAGCAGGTGAGGACGCCGTAGCGGAAGACGTCGAAAGGCACAGCCTCGTGGTCGCGGCAGCGGACCCGCCCCAGCAGCGCCGCCGCTGCCTCCGCCGGCGCTCCCCCGTGCTGGCAGATGCGCCGCAGCAGCTCGCTGTACAGCCGCCCGTCCACACCCGCCTTCCGCCGCCGCCCGCCGGCGCCCAGCACCTCGTAGGCCGCGCCGGCGTTGCTGTCGAAGGCCGTCCTGTCGCGACACGGCACAGACACAGACACGCGGCCTCACCCCCCGCCCGCTCTGAACTACAGCTCCCGGCGTGCACCGCGCGCGCGCCCGCCGGCCGGCGCAGGGAGGCCGCTGCCGCGGGGCACGCCGGGAGCTGTAGTCCGCCGCCCGCCCGCCCCCCTCCCGGCCGCCGCTGCCCGCACCTGTGGGAGTGGTGAGCCAGGCGCACGTACCACAGCGCCCGGGCCAGGCGCTGCGGCGGCCCCGGGAGCTCCGCGGCGGCCTCGCCCGCCGCGCCGGGGCTGCCCAGCACCAGCCGCTCGAAGTAGTCGGCCAGGAAGGAGACGGGCTCTTCGGGCCGCGCCTCCAGCACCTTCAGCAGCGCCTCCCGCACCATGGCGGTGACGCCGGCCTGCAGCAGGAACTCCGCCTCGCTCCCCAGCCCGCCGGCTGCCGCGAGACCCGGCTCCGCCAGCCCGCTGCCCGCCGCCGGGACCGGGGCCGGGGCCGGGGCGGCGGCCGCCCGCCGCTTCTCGTACGCCGCCATCTTGGCTGCGGGCGGCAAAGGCCGGTTCCGGCCATCTTGGGCAGCGGTTCCGCCGGGGCCGGAAGTTTCCGCGCCGCCATCTTACGCACTGGCAGCCAATCGGGAGGCGGGAAGGCAGGCGAGGGCGCCGCCATTGGGTGAGGCCGCGGGCCGCCATCTTGCGTGTGGGCAAAAGAGTCGTCCCCGCAGCTGTCAGTCGGCGGGGCGCCCCGGCCGCCATGTTTACTCCGGGAAGTGCCCCGCCCTTAGCAACCGGGCGCGCGGCGGTCGCTACGGACGCTGCCCGGGGACCCCGCCCCGCGCCCGGGGCCTCCCGCGGGGACGGTACCGGGGAGGGGCCGCCCCCGCCCCGGCCAGAGAGACACTTGCTCAGGGTTCAGGCAGGAACAGCCCTTTACTGCAGCCCCCGTCCGCCCGCCGAGGCTCCTCCGCCCGTGCCGGGGGACCGCACCCCCCCGCGCCCCGGGCTGCTTCTGGCCCCTCGGTCGTGACAGACGACCGGGCCGTCGCTCTCCCGCCCGTCCGCCGGGGTGCGGGAGCCCCCGAGAGCCCCCGGGACTGTCCCCGTCCCCCCGGCGCTGCCACGTCTCTGCTCGTCCCGTCCCAGCCCCACCTCGCGCAGGTGGTCCCGGGGCTCGCAGCCCCCGCAGGCCTCACGCACCGGCTCCTCGGCGCGGGCCCGGCAGCCCGGCGGGGCCCAGTGCTCGGCGGCCCCCGGGGCAGCGTGGCCTTCCCCCCGACAAGCCCCTCAGCGTCCCGGGCAGCAGCAGCAGCTCGGAGGTCTCGGTCCCAGAGCATCCATCCTGGGGTGGGGGCTGCTCAGCAGTGGAGAGGGCGACAGCGGGGACTGGTCCGGGGGGCTGCGGGCATCTGCAGGCACCTCCCGCCCCTAGGGCAGCTCGTACCGGGCCCTGAACCGCTTCCACAGGCGACGAGACACGACGCCGGTCACGATCAGTCCCAGGAGCGAGACCGTTGACCCCATGGCGACGGCAGGGCCGGTGCTGCGCGGATCTGCCAGGACACGAGAAGGATTCATCACTGCAGGCAGACGCTGCCCACGCCAGCAGATCCCGGGGGTGAGGATAACACCCCCTGGCACCGAGTGTGGCACGAACACACCGGGCCCAAGCGGCTGGGGCACAGGGAGCGGCTGCAGGCCGCCACTCACCGTCCGAGACCGTCAGCTGCAGACTGGCCGCCTGGGAGCGGTGGCCCAGCAGGACGCACTGGTAGTGGCCCTGGTGCCGGGGCTCGGCACGGTCCAGCCGCAGCGTGGAGCCGCTGCCCGCCGCCTCCTCCCGGTACTGCGAGAGGGCCACGGGGGTCCGTAGCCAGCGGACGGTGGCGTTCCCGCCGCACCGCGCGCGGCACTCAATGCGCAGGGCCCTGCCCCGCGTCCCGTTGGGAGGCAGTGACCAGATGCGCAGGCTGCAGGCGGGCACCGTTCCCGTCCCCGTGCCCTTCGCCCCCGGGGCAGAGCCCCCACTGAGGCCGCCCGCAGCTGTCCCCTGCGCCTCAGCCCCGGGGCTCGCGGTGCCCGAGTCGGGGAGCGTGGTGGTGGCCGGACGTGCCGTGGGGCTGCCTGGGAGCGGGTCCCGGGGAGCGGGGCGCTCTGGGGAGGGCGGCTCGGTGGCAGCAGCCGGCTCCAGGACGGTCTTGGCGCCAGGCTCCCACGCTGTGGCGGTCAAGGATGTGCTGGGATGGTGTGTGGGGACACTGGGCTCCGGGGGCAGTGCTGTGGTGGTCACAGGCCCGGCTGTGCTGAGGGCCCCTGTCAGAGCCGCCGCTGGCCAGGGGCTCCCTGTGGAGGTGGCCATGGCCACCAGCTGCTCCGTCACAGCTGTGGACACAGAAGGTCACAGCGGCCTCGCCACAGCCCGGAGCTGGGACGGGGCCTCTCTGGCACACATTGTCCCCGTGGGGTGACAGCCCCCTCCGCCCGCACTGCCCCATCCTCCCCCACCCCACACACCAACTGCCCCGGGCAGGGAGAGGCAGCGAGCGGGAGCAAACCGGCAGCCCCAGCACGGCAGCGGGGATGGGGACAGGGATGGGGACGGGAGATTTGCAGAGCGGCGCAGAAATGGGGCTGCTCCCGCTCCAGCAAAGCTGTTTCAAGCAGCACAGGGCAATGGGGGGCGGCTCCGGCAGACGGGGCAGGTCCTGAGCTCCCCCCAGCACTCACCCCCAGCGCTCACGGCCACCGACGCCACCCGGGTGAAGTTCTTCTGCCCGATGCTCAGCGTCACCTCACACCTGAACTCCACCCCTTCTCCCACCTCCTCCCCAGCCACCGGCAGCGTGGACACGATGTTGAACAGCTCCTCCTCGGTCTCGGTCACATCGAAATCTGCCTCCGGCAGCGCCTGGTCCCCCCGGTACCAGGAGAGCACCAGCCCCGTGAGCGGGTAGACCTGCCCGGCCGAGCAGCGCAGGCTGCCCGGCTGCCCCGGCTCCAGGGCGCGGGGGGTCGCCTCCAGCTGCAGCGCGTCCGGGAGGGCTGAGAGAGGAGTCGCAGCGTCAAGTGGTGATTTTTGGCAGCCGGGGGGGAGCGGGCTGCCTCGGGGATCCCGGACTTGGCCAGGGAGGCGGCGAGGGACAGGCTGGGGGATGCTTACCGTAGACCCTCAGGTTGACAGTGCGCTGGTAGCGCTGCCCGTGGCAGGTGCCGTGGCAGCTCTTGGTGCCCCCCGTGGCGACCGCGGCGTTGCTGACGTGCAGGATGCTGTGTGTGGGGAAGGAGGTGATGCTCTCCACGTTGGTGTCCAGCCCCTTCCACTGCACCGTGCCGTCCGCGCAGGCCAGGGAGCAGTTCAGCTGCGCCGAGCCCCCGAACCGCACCACCGGCTCCGGCGGCACCAGCACCAGCCCGTCAGCGGGTCGCCCTGGGTGGAGGAGGGAGGGAAAGGGGGTTAAGGGGGGACGGTCACCAGAACCCCGCTGCCTACGGGGCCAACGGGACACTGGTTCCCCTGTTTGCCAAGTGGATGGTCGCGCTCAGGCACCGCAGAAGCTCCATCGCCATGGGGGGGGCACTGCTCGTTAGTGGCGGCTCGTTAGGGGAGGCTGAGGCGTCCCTGCAGCGCTGCTGTGCCAGGGCACCGCTCGCCGCCCCCCCGAGTGCCGTGGGGCCACCAGCCCAGGGCCACTGCCAGCCTGGGCCTGCCCTGTCGCCGGCGTTGCCGCTGGATCCGTCTCGGTTTACCACTGAGATTTTCCAGCCGTTTCTCGGGGAAACGCGCCCAAACGCCCCTTCCCCCGGCTCTCACCCTTCGCCAGCGTCGCGGCCGTTTGGCAGCGGGACAGCGGGCGCAGGCCGGGCTCACGCTACCGCGTCCGTGTGGGACACGGCGGCTGCCGGGGGGCGGCAATGGAGACACCCCGGGGCAGCGCAGCGGGTTGAGGGATCGGGACTCACCGCTGCAGCCCCACGGGGAGCCGAGGAGGAGGAGGAGGAGGAGGAGAGGAGCCGGCTCCATCGCTCAGAGGGCCAGCGGCGGGCAGGCAGCAGCAGGCGCTGATTTTCCTTCCTTCCCTCCTTCCAGGAGCGAAGGCTGGCGGGACTGTCTCCTTCTGGCCGCCAGCCCCGACCTCAGCTCTTCTTAAGGTCTGTAGGAACCGCCCCCACAAGTGCCGGCCCCGGGGGCTCCGCCACTTTCCAGCCCAAGGGGTATTTCCAGAGGGAGGTTTCCAATTTTTTTCCCAAGTTCAGCTCTTGCACAACACCCAGCTCCGCCGCCGACGGCCGTGCTGGCAGCCCCAAACCCAGAGAGCCTTGGCCCAAAGCGTGGCTGCAGGGGCCCCCTTCCCCCCCTGGCAGCCCTGCGCAGGCACCTGCACCCCAAGGCGCGGCTGAGCCCCGGTTCCTTCCCTGGTTCTCACCGGGCTCCACCGTCCCCCCCCGGCAAACCAGCCCTTTGCACCCCCCAGCACCAACAGCTGAAATGAGCCGGGGGGGGGCTGAGGCCGTCGCAGACCCCCACCCCAACAGCGGGGCCAGGGCCCGTGTTCAGCACCGCCGGGGTGGAGGGACGGGAGCCCACGGCCGCGGCGGCTGCCCGGGGCACGTCCCAGCAGAGCCCTGCGGGGGCTCGGGAGTGGGCAGCCCCCCTGCCCCCCGGGTGGCCCCGACTACCCTGACTTGGGGTTGGGAAGGCGCCGCCCCAGGGCAGGGGGAGGAGGTGACCAGCCCCAGGCTCGGGGGCCGCAAACAGCGTTTATTGGCAGAAC
Source organism: Strix aluco (assembly GCF_031877795.1). Classification (NCBI taxonomy): domain Eukaryota; kingdom Metazoa; phylum Chordata; class Aves; order Strigiformes; family Strigidae; genus Strix; species Strix aluco. The sequence goes on along the minus strand of NC_133959.1, from coordinate 346,481 downwards.
AGGGCGTCTTCAAGGGTGAACGTTGGTGTTTCTGGGAGGGTCGGTTTGATGGTATCGATGGAGAAAGTGTTACCACGTGGAAGATGTTTGTTGCCCCATGTCCTGTAGCCCCTAGGCCCCGGCACAGCCCCAGCGCCTGTCCCCTGTTCACAGCAGGTCCGGCACCACTTCCCTGCTCCTGCCCCACTGCCCGGGGAGAGACGGGCCCGATCCTGCCCCATCTCATCCCGCCGGGCCGCGGCCGAGGCCGGGGAAGGTGCCGAAGGGCGGGGATGGGCCCAGCCCTGCACCTCCCGTCACAGAAGGTGGAAAGTCGGCGCAGGACCCGGCCCTTTCCCATCTGGGAACTCTCTGGAGAGGCAGCTCTGGGCACTGGGCGCGTCGCGCATCCTTTCAGGAGGTCGGGTAATTAATGGTCCCAGGTCCAGGAGGCCTCGGAGCAGGGAAGTGCTCTGTAAACAGCCGCCATCAAATATGCGCATTCAGCGAAGCCAGTGATTAATGGCTCGGGGGGTTTTTGTTCCTTCCATCCTGTGTTAACAGAGACACTTCCCGGAGTTTCCAGCGGCCGCGGGAGCCCCCGGCGTGGGCCCAGCCCCTGCCCGCACGGGCCGGGCTCTTCCCAGCAGCGAGCGGGGGACGCCCGAGGCCACGCGCGTGGGGCCGGGATTCGCCTCCCGCTCCCGCTGGCGCACGAGGCCGGTCCCCCCGCGGGCGACGGGCGAGCGAAGCCCCGAGGTAGCGGTGGGGGCGGCGGGGCAAGCACCGAGCACCGAGTGACCTCATCGGGGGCACCGAGCACAGTTTAAAGAAGGGAACTACCATCCTCACAGGCCACGCTTGCTGCTACGCGGTTTTGGGGCAAGAGGGGCAAAACACAGTTAAAAAAATAAATTATCCAAACCCTGGAAGCCGCTCTTGGCTGGGGCCCGGTGCAGCTTTCTGCCAGGGCTCCTGCAACGACGGACCAGCAGCGACAGGCCCGGGGGTGTCGGTCCCAGCCTCTCCGCGCCCACCGGCCACCAGGCCCCGCACGCAGGGGGTGTGGAGCTGCGCGGCCTCCGCCCATGAGCTGGGCACAAAGCGGCCGCTGGGGACCGGACCGATGGTCCCGCGAGAGGCGGCTCCCCACAAGCCCTTGGCAGCGCACCCCAAGGCCCAGGTGCCCTCAACAGGATGCGCCAGGTGAGAAAAGAAAAACCCCTAAACCAGCATCTGAACTGGAGTCGAGCACTTACGGAGCAGACTTGCTCTGGTTTTTTTTAGAAAGCTTTCCCAGACGGGTCATCAGGAGATTAATAGCTGCCAGAAAGTCCAGCGCCTGTGAGACGCTTCCTCCGGGTCGGGGCTTGCAGAGCACTTGATGCCACAAGTGCCCGGGAGCTGCCCCGGCCTTGGCCGCGGGGCTGGACGGGCAACGTGGATCACGGAGGAAACCAGAGTTATGGAAACCGGATAACCCCCCAACCCTGAGGGCCAGCTCTGGGGTTATCGAGCAGGGAGAGGTCAGGGGACTCGTCCAAGCTCGGAGTGACGTGGCAGCAGGGCCCCAAGGCAGCAGGTTTGGCCCTGGGCCCCCCGCGCAGTGACCCACCACCCCTCCCTCCACCACCCGCTCGGGGTCTCATCTTTAACGGACTCAGAGGCTTTTTCCTCCCTCCCGGAGGCGCGCGGGCAGCTCCCCCTCCCCGAGCCCAGCAAGGCTGCACATCAACAGGTTGCAGACACTGGGCAGAAGGAACAAGCTTCGGCACCGAGACAGTTTTCCACCCAACAGGAAACCTTTGGGTCAGAAGGGAAACTGTGGTTTTCAAGAATCAGAAGCCCGAACAGTTTTCCTGGAAGCCAACGGTGCTTCCTCCTGAGGGACAGGAGCTGGGGGCTCTCGCCAGGCAACGCTCGATCCAGAGATGTTTCTCAGGAAGCAAAAACAGTTCAGCGGGGAAAGGCAAAGCGCAGAGGGACGAGCAGCAGCCCCGGCACAGGATACCCCGTAGCCCCGGGCTGTCAGCACCGGCCCTTGGAAGGACGGGGCTGGGGCAGGCACTAATGAGGACAAGGGGAACAAGATTAAGGCTTCCTGCAATGTGCAAAGCACGGGAAGCTCAGCCGGGGAGGCTGGTCCTGCTGAGGGCTCTGCCCCTCGCCCCAGTGGCCACCGCAGCGAGGAGAGGGTGGCCAACAGCGTGCTGTATTGAAACACCCTCCCTTCTTCTCCAAAGAGATTCAGAATGAGACAAGCCCAGGGTTCTTTCTCTAACAGAGATGAAAAAAATAAGAATAAACTCAAGTCCAGAGGAAATAAATGCAAAAGGCAACATATTGCGTAAGAGATGGTTTGTGCTTCCAGCTCATTACAGGATATCGGCCATCAAACCCCCGACCCCATCCAAGAGCTGCCTTGGGTGTGTTTATGCTTCTTGTGATTATATTGTTCACTTAGTACCATCCTCGAACACCCAAACAAGTGCTTTAATGAGTAAGATAATATCTAAATTAAGCCTGGCTGTAAATGAAGACAATAGGGTCTGGGCTGTTAAAAAACCAGCCTGGGAGGAGGCTCCTGGGGGGCAGGCGCTGGCGTGGGGAGGGGGGACCCAGCGCAGGGACCTCGGGCTGGGCTGGGGGCTGGCAGTCCCCTCTCCGCACACACAAACCCGCCAGCAGGACGGCGCTGGCCCCCACAGGCAGCAGGTCCCCCGCTCCTCCAGAGCGTTTTGCTGCTCCCTGCTTCGCCCAATATTGCACAAACTGCCCGAAAACGGCTTCCTCCTGCGCCAGCACTCAGCCCCCCCCCGCCGCAGGCCGAGCAGCGGCGCCAGGGCTCGGCCTGGTTCACGCCCAAGTGCGGAAGATGTTGGAGCTGGTTTAACGCTCCCGTGGAAACCTGGAGAGCTACAGAGGGTCAGCGCTGAGGGTGAGTTGGTTCCAAGTCCTTTGTGCTCTAGAACAGCTCTAAGGAACTGGGAGCAGTAACTCTATGCCTGGTGCCCGTTCGGGACAGGAGGTTGATGGACGAGCCCCGACACTTGCTCTCCGATACCAACCTCTTCGGCACAACCTACACGGCCCAGACGGGCCGGGGTGAGGCACGGGGCGGGCTCGGGGGAAGCTGCCTGGTAACGTGGGCGAGGGAGGATCGAGGACAGAGAACTTCAACACAACAGGAAAGCAGCAGTTTAATAAATAATCCATCGGAGGGAGAGATTAGCCAGTTCTAAACACAACCTGAACTGAAATAAATACATTTCATTGTTAGCCTAAAAAAAGAGAGATACAGAAACGCACGCACTAGTAAACTTTGAGAGCGCGGAGGTACTGCCACTCCTCAGTGAGCGCGGGCTATGCCCACGCTTCTTAAAGATAATCCACGTTGTTAGCAGCCATGTGAGTGCAGAGAAAAGAATAAAAAAACAGTGAAGTAAAAAGTTACTATTTTGCTAAAGTAATGGCAAAAGAAAGCAATGGTTTAACGCAGGTTTTTTAATGCGACAAGATCAGTTTAAACTCACTTGAACTGCTGGGGCTGCAGAAGGGCAGTTCAGCCAAGCTTTGCCTTACGTCGGGGCATTGCTGTTACCGACCGGAATTATCAGTCACTGCAGACAAATTCTGGGAATACTGATGTTAAACAGCCAGGCTCAGGCACTACACAGCAGATCAAGTGGCGTTTTAAGAAAAGGCTCTTTTAAAAAAGTTGCATTTTCATATAAAGTAACCAAAATTGGCAAAACTAGCTGAATGCTCCATACAGATCTTCCAGTCTCCACGTGGGACGCTGCAGAATTACCAGCCCTTCAGAATGAGACATTCTTCATTCGGGTCCGGCAACTCCGGCTCCATCCCCGCTTGGCCCAAGTCTTCCTCGGTCCCGTAAAGGCAGAACGGTGGGTGGGTCACATCCCTGCGCTGGGCGGGACGGGAGCTACTGGGGGGCTCAGGCCCCCCCCGGCCAGGTGAGAGGAACTCAAAACCACAGGAAGGACCATCCCTGCCTGCTCCCAGCGCCAGGACCGGGGAGCCCCGGGTCCCAGGGCAGGGCCCCGCGCGGCACAGCCATAGACCCACCCACGAGTCACCCCCCCCCGACCCCCCGGTGGCAGCGGGGCCCTTCAAACGGCCGGGCTGAGGCATCGCCCGGCCCCCAGCCCAGGGGCTGCCGAAGCCGCCGAACCACCCCCGGGCTGGGGAACGGTGGGGATGGAGGAGGGGAGCTCGCCCGAGAGTTCTGCTGTCGGAGGGGAAGGAGAGGCTGAGATGCTGCCGGCAGCAGCGGCGAGAGGGAACGGGACTAGAAACCCATCGGTTTCAATAAACTATTCAATAAAGGAAAGGACTTTTAAAAATATATCTCTATATACTTTATATCATATAAATTATGCTCGTCTTTTTTGTAACGTTCTGCTCTACTCTACCCGTGAAGCTCCGAGTGCCTCAGTGAGAACGAGGTAACGACTCGGTGGTCCGTTCACTTCATCCGTGCGTGAGGGACAAACCTCCTCCAGTTCCCTTTGAGGTGTAAACAAACGCATCGCCAGACGTTCTCGGTGACGCTCCGGCCTCAGAAAGGCATTTCTGTGAGCAACGCAGAGTTGGGATTGCTGCCTGGAAATTTAAGTGACTGAATTTCCTTCAGGAAAGGAGCTTGTCGTGCACGCACAGCACAGACCATCCCCGTAACCTTCGGGAATCTGGAGCATCACCACCACGAACTGGGGAAAACTGGAACCAGCACAGGTCGCTGAGACTCTGCCAGCTCTGCTCTGCGACAGCCCCGGGGCTGCGCGGACAATCCCTGCTCCTGCAGTTCTGACCGCGGGGTACTGGGCTGGATTGAACCAAACTGAATTATTTCACTCCAATGCCCACCTCCAATAACCAACTGGTCCAGGCAAGTGGTAGGCAGCCATTGTATCGTTAGCTCAGCCCAGCCCAGGCAGGCAGCGATTCCGAGCCGTTAACATCTGGCGGGTGTTTGAGACCTACACGAGACTGCAGCTCCCTCTGTCCAAAGCCAACATCAACCAGCCCTCGCGCCGGCGAGCGCACGGGAGAGCTCGGCCAGAGCTCACATCCCCTCGCAGCCCCGGCCGGGGGCCAGGACTGAGCTCTCCGGGGCCATCCACGTGGATTTTCCACCGAGCCCAGAGGCAAATGGCACCCGCAGCCACCGCTGCGCAGGAGCAGCATCGGCCACAACTACCTGTTTGCAAAGACCCAAGACGTGACGCGACAGTCCCGCCCTTTTGGCCCTTCTCGCCGAGGTCACCCATCCCAGCCCCCCTGAGGAGGGATCCCAGCCAGCCGACAGCAGCCGCACACACCCCGCTCCGGGGCAGGACTATTTCTGGCCACGTACCCTCAATTCCCTTAACAACTAATTCCTTAAGTGTTCCCAGTTTGGTCTTTGCTTCCCCAGTGAGCGCTCAGTGCCGTCACTTCTGATCTTACTCAGATGAGAACAATCCTTCCTGCCCTCTGCCGTACCTCTACGTATCCACAAACCACCCGGCGTTCCCCATACGTTTGTCTCAGCTGCTTTCACAACACTCAAGTTCAAGTACCTGCTGCTCTTTCTAACCAGAGCTGAACCCTGCAGCAGAGGTTGCAACTCCACTCAACAGAATGAAAACCTTCATAGCAGGCTCAGAAATGCTACGTGGAACCCAAACCTGTACGTTCAAATCGATTGTAATCATCACCATCAGGATCTTTTGGACTGAGAAAAAAAAAAAACAAGCTACAGTCATTATCTGGTTTTAATATTAGATGGCAAGAGCCTGGGGAAAAATCAGCATGCTTTATAAAAGTGCTCAAGATAAACAGCTATTTCTTTGACCTTTCTCTCAGGAAACCACACTTCATCCAAGTGCTCAGCAGAGTTTAGCTGTTTCTCCAACCTCTCAGAGAACTGTACTTTCTAAACAACCCCTGCAGTTCCAGAAAAAAATTCTGAAAAATCCTTCTACCTACTACCCATGGAGGTAGCACGGACAAATGTTACATCAGTGTAACAAAAGAGGAAAAACCAAACAGAAACACAAATGTCGTTGACCTCTAAGCACTTGTCCCTTATGCAGCTGCCCTCTCTCCTCTGCCCAGTCTCCCTTGTGTCTGTTGCAACTTCACTTCTTACTTTTTCTTACCTTCACCAGAACGTTAAATCAGAAAATTTTTGGGGTGGGGGGTGTCTCAGTTTCACCTGGGCCAGAACGGGCAGATCATCGATCCTCGAGCGCGAGGACCCACTTGCAGCCGCCGGCGCCGTCCCAGCCTCCCCCCAGCCGCGGCCAAGCTGGGGGGAGCGGTTTGGCGAGGGGACGGGGGCAGGACCGGACGCCTTGTTCGCTCAGGCCGTTCACGTCAGAACTCCTCCGCGTTTTACTGGCGAGTTGGGTGTTTGGCAGGTCACACCGAGGTTCGGTATTCCCGTGCAAGGGCAGGTTTGCTCTCAAGAACCATCCCTTCACGTGGAGCAGTTCAGCATCTCCCCCCTCCATCAGCGCCAGGTGATACAACTCCCTTTTTGCACCAGCTGGACTATTTGGCTGGAAGGGAAACCCTGTCCCTTCCCACGAGCTGTTAGCGGTACAGTGTCACCTCCATCCTCCTCTCCCCCCCCTCTCTCCCTGAACTCCCGCTGGCCAAGTCCGTCCTGGCTCTGGAGCGGAGAGGCCGGGCAGGTCCTTCTCCGCCGCCCTCAGACGCTGCTGTCCTCGAGCAGGGGCTCCTTCCCGTCCGAGCCGCCGGCCTGTGGGCTGTGAGGGTGGGCCTGGGCCCCGTTACTGTGCTTCTTGTGGCTGCCCGAGCGCAGGGCCAGGGTGTGCTCTGGGATGAACAGGGCCACCAGCAGCGACAGCAGGACAGAGCAGGCCCCGAAGAGGAACGGAGGCCCTGGGATAATGCTGCTCTGTGGGGCCAAACAGAGGAACGATTACACTCAGGCGCGGGGTGTAAGCACCCAGCACACGGCGCGACAAAGCTGAACAGGTTACCTCGTCCGTAGGGTTGGCCATGTTGGGTTTGGAGGCCTTACCCAAAGTTTCCACCTCAGCCATTTCATTCAGCTCCACGTGGAAGAGATAGAAGACAAAGCCATAGAGCGCCGGCCCCAGGCCGTTACACAGACCCCGAATTCCAGTGATCATCCCCTGCACCACACCTGGGGACAGAGCGGGGAAAGGAAGATGTGCCTCCAGCTTGCTGCAGGAACTTGTTCAAGGACACTTATGTACTTAAAAACTGGATCAAGCATTCAGATCTGGATGGCCACACACTCCACAGACGAAGTGGTGAGCTGGTGATGAGCTTCGCTCAGTATCAGGTTCTACACAGATCAGCAGTGCTGGACTTGAAACTTTGGCAAATAAAATGAGGGTGGACACATCAAGTCACAATTTCCAACTGAACTGGAATTTAAGGCAGCCAAGTCTGAAGGCCAGGGTCGAACCATGAAGCAGCGGCCCCCCCTCTATCTCAGACAGGCCGCTCCAAACACCTAATTTAGGAATTTAAGAATTCCCTCCCAAAGCATCAGCTACGGTCAAAGGCTGAGAACCAGAGCACACGTCAGCTCAGGGACGTCGCCCGCTCGCCCCATCCCCGGGACACCCACCTTGCTGGTCGGGGTCGGCGTTCCGGGACACCATGGCGCTGACGGCCGGGAAGGTGATGCTCGACATGGCCGCCACCGCTCCCGCCGCCCACATCATCCTCGGGGAGAAAGAGGTCGCAGTCAGGCGGCCGGTTGCCGGGGGCCAGCCGCAGCCCGCGCGGCGGCAGGGCAGCACCGACGGGGACAGGGACCCCCGCGGAGAGAGGAACCTGGGAGACAAACTCTTACCAAGGCTGCGACCCGAAGCCGTACCAGGCAAGCTGCAGGATCTGGAAGCCCAGTCCCAACAGGATGGTGTTTTTATTTCCTATCGAACGCATGAGAATTCCCAACACTACTGTCTGGAAAACAAAACGGATGCTGTCAACGTACGTGCAAAGAAAGACAACGCAGAAGACGAGAGGGCGGGAACCCGAGGGAGCTCGTGCTGCCATCTCGCAGACGCTCCTCTGCTCCCGTTACGCCCTTAGGAACCAGCACGTCCCGCCCCCAGCGATCCAGCACAACCTACGGGGCGTTACAGAGCAACACGGGGCCACCCGCCGTTTGTTGTTCAACGGCTACATCCAACGGGTAAGAGAGAGGGACCAGGGGTGAGCTGCGAGTGGCTCCAACCATGTCCTTGTGGCCACAGGGATTCTGACAACTCACCAGCCCCGATTACCAGAAATTTTGGACATTCTTATAAAGAGGAGATGGCTGGAGTCACGAGAGAAACTGCTCCTCACCTGAGCCAGTATAGAGAGAATTCCCACTACCCCAATAAAGGCTGCCACAGTCTCTGAGGAAAAACCAATGACCTGTGAAAACACCAGAGAGGGAATTTTCAGGAAAAAAAGAGATTTGTACCACGGGAGAAAAGCCACTCCATCAGTGTCACTAACATTTAGGGACAGGGCTTATCAGGTACTTCAGCGTTAACCAGCCGTGCCCTCACCACCTCCCTGCTGCCACAGGAATACAACGGAAGATTTTCCTCTGGCTGAAAGAACAGTTTTAAATCTCTGGGCTCACCTTAAACACCTGGAAGTGGCACGGACAGGATGGACAGACAGACCACCAGCAAGAAACCAAGCAAGAGTCCTGGCAATGCCCACAGAGTGGTCGCCAGACTCCCACATTTTTTAGGAAAGCTGGAACAAGTCACTACTTCTTATAGCTTCAACCTCACTAAGCTATTGGCCAAGATTAGCTTCCTCAGGACATGCAACTAAAATAAGATTTGTAGGCTGGGACTTCCTGCATTTCAAGCGTTCCCTCATGGCAGGAGACTGACCTGTCGCAGGTACAGGAAAAAGCTGGAGTACTGCCCGGCCTCAGGAAGGTAGGAGAGAAAGACGGTGATACAGATGAGCAGCACTGTAGAATCCTGACCCACTTTCCGCAAGGACTGTAGGGAAGGGGAATGAAAAAAATTTAAAAAAAAAAAAAAAGTTAATATAATTAAATATTCTCGGGGTACAGAGACAGCAAACCCAAGTGCTTAAGTCACCATCTTATATCGAAGAGGTGAATGCTGGAATGAAACCAGAGCAGCATTCGAGGAAGATGCCACAGCACACCAGGCCGGGGGTGCGACTGCACCAACTCACACCCGAGAACAAGGAATTGTTATCTTTCAGTTGCTCAGATTTACAGTCAAGTGCTTTTGATCAGAATTGTTTTTTCCTCAGATGACCAAAACAATCTTCCTAGCAAGCAAAGGCGAGGTGAAACTGCAAAGGTCCCAGACGCCAGGAGCACACAGATTTCTCCTGGCACAGGGCTATCGCTGAGCACTGGGATTTGCAGTCAAACAACCGGCACGTTTCCACCACGAGATGCTCTTGCTTCAGTACACCTGGAGCTGCTTTTACCTGGTTTGTAGCTATATGAAGCCACTCGACAGCTTTAGAGAGGTGCAGTCTGCCACCATTTGAAGGTTGTACCTGCAACGGGTTAATCAACGCCTCAAACCCTTCACCTTTAGCGGAATGTATCTTCCTTTTCAGAGAAGTTGGCAGAACTAAAGCAAATATAAGCATCACCAGTGTGTGGAAAAGCAGCAGCAAGGTGACTTACAGCGAAGGGGTCTGCTTGTTCCCAAGAGATCGGAGCTCCCCAGGAGACCGGGCGCATCTCCTCCGGCAGAGACTCCGGCACGGCCAGCAGGATGAAGCCGATGTCCAGCAAGGCAACGCCTGAGGCGAGCACGACCACCAGCGTATCGCCGTAGGCTTGGGAGAGGTACGCGCCAATGGCCGGGCTGGTGACCAGACTAGCAGCAAAGGTGGCCGACACCTGCAAGCAGAAAACATTAATACAGCCCCTTCCTCCTAGAGCCCGTCCTCCTCCAGAGGAGCCCAAGGGCACCAGTTCGCCACCTCTGACGGAGATAACCAGGGTGCGGGCTCCTGCAAATGGAAAGGCGACAGGTTCTCTTGGTGCCATCTAGGCTAAGGCCCAGCAAAGGGAGGGTGAAGCCATCCGTCCTAACGACTCACGCAGGACACTGCCAGTAACCCCGCAGAAAGGGCTGATCACAGGCTCCTCGTACGCGCGGCAGCGCCCCAGCCTGCACCCTCCCTCCCTCCCTGGCGCGAGGCAGCTGCAGAGCGGGCTGGTTTGGAGGCTGAGCCACCTCGCAGCCGGGGCTCAGACCGCACAGAAACCAGCCTTCGCCCTCGGTGCTAAATCACACACCGAAGAACAGGGAGACTCTATTATTAGTGAAGCGCATATCATCCTTTCACCGATACTGTCCTCAGGCTTGTCAATACATCCCCCACCCTCGCTTTGTACCCCTCCGACCTGCAAAGCCCCAAACATTCCTTTCAAGAGACAAGCCAGTCACTCAGCTCCTTACCAAGCCGTACGCCGTGCTGCGTTCATGCTCCTGCGTGATATCGGCAACGTAGGCAAAAATCACAGAAAAGGTGACAGCAAAGACCCCAGACATGGAAATGACAGCAAAATACCACCTGAAACAGGCATTGCCAAAGCAGAGTTAGAGAGCGACCAGGCGGCAGTCCACAACGGCTGAACTGGAACCTCTCCCTTGTTCCATCCTCCTTCACTGCACCAGAAAGCGCTCAGCAACACCGAGACACCGAGCTTCAGCCCGGCGGCCCATGGAGCTTTATCACTTCCCCACAGAGGAAGGGAACATCAACACGCCCAAACAGCGATAACGCAGCTATCAGGAGAAGAGGCACCAGGACAGGAAAGACAGCTTCTCTCTTCCTGACACTGAAGCCTCTGGTAGAACCAGACCAGTAAATTAGTCCCTAGGCTGAGCATCCCTCCCCACTGACGGACTCTTCCATCCCATCCATGCAGCACCCACAACACCCGTCGTTCGGTCTCACACTCATTCCTCTCCTCAGAGCCCCTCGCTTGTAATGAGTAAACTCACCACGGACTGATCTTCATAAGGGGAATTGGCGCACACGTGAAGAAGACAGTGAGGAGGAGGAAGGATTTCCTGCCCCAGACATCAGAGAGAGCACCAATCAGTGGGGCACTTAGAAAAGAAAGCAGACCCTAAGAGAGACAGACGGGATGAAGAGAGAAATCCCTCAGACAAATTCTGACCGTTGACGGCAAGAGCTTTTGACAACATCATCTAGAGATAAAAATACGATGAGGCAATTCATTCCTATTTTCTACAAGCAGGCAATATTACCAAAACAGAACAGTTTGTTAAACTGCTCACATCCTTTTAGGGAGAAAAAGCCACCCCTGACCCGCTCGGCGCTGCTCAACACTCCAGTTACTTCCCGTTCTCTGCAACTGCTCAGCCGGTGCCGCCGGAGCCGCCCTGCCAGCGCCTGCAAAGCCGCGGGCACGGCTCCCTCGCATTAACGTCTGCTGCCGTTCCAGGGAAAGCTTTCTCCTTCAGGTGGAGACCTGACGAGCTGCCACGGCCACTGAGCACAAATAAAATCGTTCGATGACTCTGAAGGTCTCTCAGACCCCAGCCAGGCGGGAAGAGCCCTGGAGCGCACGTGGGAGCACCCACCCCACGCTGCAGCAAACCCCTCTGGGGATGTTTTCTGAGCTCCTCTTGCCAGAGCCGGGGCCTAACGATCTGTTTTGCCACATTCCCAAGTCAGAGCACGTGGCTACTGCTTGTTCAATACAGTTGCCTCCAACTCTGCTCTGGGAATGCTGGTTTAGCCCAAACTCACCGTGCTGCAGCGCAGTCCCCACCTCCCGCCTGGGGAGAGCCCGCTAAGGGCCCCTTAGCTTCAGCTTCCCAGGTTGTAAGTTCAGATGTCACTGATTTTTTATTTTGTTACACTCCAGAACATGGATACAGGGCTGACCTCATGCTGATTAGCATGTTTTCAGCTGAAACAGGCAGCTGTTCCAGCCCCAAACCCAGGCTGACAAGCAGCACATTGTTAACACTGCTCAGTAACACCAAACACACAACCGCCGCGTCCACGCACCCTCAGGGCTTCGTTCTGCGTTTGCTTTGCCAGCAGCACCCAAACCGAAACCCGAACACGGATCTGTCCAATGCTGGCTGACATCAGCAAGTGACACAGGTCGTAACGGCGAGACACTTCCTGCACTGATCGCAGATTCACAGGACAGCCTGGAAGGAGCATTCCTTACCTTGACTCCATGAATCAGGCCGTTCATCAAGAACGTATGCTGAGGAAAAGTCTGGTGTAACACCTAGGAAAAGCAAAAACACAAGAACAGAGCTAGCAACTCTTGCAAAACTTCCATAAGCACCTGACAGCGCGGTGCCTGGAAGAGCACAAACCAGGGAAGTGGGAAACACACCACGGACACCACCACTGCTGCGCCTGCTCTGCCGCCCCTCTCCACACGGGCAGCCGCTTCCTTTAATACTTCCCGGGTCTATAAATTATTCCAGCACACTTGGGCGAGGCTAAGGGGATCTGAAAGGTGCCTTTCTCCATCCCTGCACCGTCTGATTTCCGTCCCTTTTTACTTCATGTGACCACATAACTTCTCTGTTGTTCTCTCCCCCTTCTGTACCATCTATATGTTCAATTTGCGTTTCACACTACTAAGCTAATACCGTATTTCTAAATGCCTTTGCATAAACAAAGGCCCCTTCTGCACAGTTACCTGGACATCAGAGATCAGGCACGTTAGGCTTCAGTGTGAGCTGACATACCACCACCAGGAAATGAATTTAAAAAGCTCAGAATTCTTCCTGAAGTTGCCACATCAGAAGTTTACCATTCCTTAACTAAAGGCAAATACCCGAAACAAGATTTTAAGTTTCTTTAATAAAGCTATCCCTCTGCACTTAACGTCACCGTGAAGTGGCCTTTGCTGCCTGTGTTCATCGTAACCCAGGAGTTACCGCTGGGCTCTCCAGGAACTGCTGGGAAATCGTCTCTCACCAGAAATCTCCTTTATCCCTAAGGAAGTTGGTGTTGGGTGGAAGGTGCAGTCTTTGGATAAAAAGTCAAAGTTTTGCTCAACTTCCTTTTATTAAGCTCCCAAGTGCATTTTTAAAAAAAAAAACAAAAACACCTAGGAAAAAAAAAAGGGAATAAATGACAGTAAACTACCAGTAAATTCTAGTAATTTCTTGTCAGGTCTTTCACTCCCGCTTTCTTGAAATCCTCCAAAAGCTTTCAAAAATCTAACTCATGCTCTGCTCCAAGTTAAGCTAAAATAATTAAGAAAATAATTGCCCAACTCCATAAAAAAATTACTATAGCTCCAGCTTTTTCAGGCACAATCGCTCCCATCTTGGTCTCCACCTTGTTACGATCTCCACCCTGGCCGAGGCGAGGGCCAGCGTTAACTCACCGTCAGCATCGGCGTGGTCAGCAGCCCCCAGGCAAAGAACTCCAGGAAAATAACCACCACGGCGTGGTACACGCTGGGCTCTCCAATCCCCTGTCGCTGCAAAACAGAGCTCCGTAAGGAAAAACTGCCCGTGCCCTGCTCTGCGACAGACCGGGGACGCGCGGCCGGACGCCGAAGCGCCCGCTCGGGCCTAAGCCGCTCCCGAGGGGACTCGGTGCCGCCTCGTGCAGGTGAGCCCCTGCTGCAGCATCTGCGTCCTACCAACACCTGCCTCTCCTACAAACCTGACTGTTCTCAATTTTTTTGTCCAAGAACCAATATCTTTGATACCATTACGCTTTCTCTAAAGATGGCCAAACATATCATCCTTTCAACCCTCGCGTCAGGACCTGGAAATGAAACCCCTCGGTTCTCTGCACGTTTTGACAGCAGCGCGTGCCACACCCCGGAGAGGGCTCGGGGAGTTGGGGAGGCGGTTTTACTCCTCAGCACCAACTCCATCTACCCAGCACGGTGGGAAAGGCACAGGCCTTAGATCTGCTGTTAAAAACCCCACACCCCCACTCATCTTTCCTTCCATAAAGATCCCTCATGGCACTTTCAGGGCAGCATCTGTCCTGCCGCTTTTCCAAGTGCCCGTCTCAGCCGCTAGCCAGGAGGTTTCCTCCAGCCACGCAGGACACACCTGCGAAGTCACCAGCTCACAAGGAAAACAAATCACAAGGAATGGGAGGAAAGCACACAAGTTTCAGCTGAATTACACCAGGGAACAGCACATGCCAAACGCTTCAGAGCACACTGTGCTGTTCCACAGGAACCTATTTCTGCTATTAGCAAAGCGCATGATCTGAACTCACCAGAAGGGTAGTCGAGCCCTGATACATTATTAATAAAACCACCTGAAATGTCTGCAATCCCAGCAATTTACAGCTTCCTGCAGCTTGAAGAGTATCCGAAGTTAAAAAATTCCAGCAACTGCACAAATCTCCCAACCAAAGGGATACTGGATTTGGTATGGGAAACCCCAAATCCACGGGCATTTCTTCCAGGCTAAGAGACTGGACGTCATTAATTTCCTCACAGCTGACTGACATTCCTACACCGTGCTCCCAAGATACGAATCATTAACCGACCAGACCAAAGACGTACCAGTGTCCTGCCTCCAGCATTCACCGCTGACAGATTCTCAGGGACAGGAATTCAAGAAACTTGGTGTGTGAAGAGCAATCTTTTACCCAGTCCCATCCTCCCAGGTTTTGACAGAATACTACTGCACTTCAGATAACTAATACAGCTGTAAGTTATTTGAAACATGAGAGAAGGCAGCAAGAAACATTATTCTGCTGAAACGTTGTTTATGTTCGCAGACTCTATTAAAACTGTCTCCTGCAGACAGGCTAAGTCTGCTTAAAAAACAAATCAACAGCATCAGCAAGAGAGGCACTCTACCCGAGGGGGACCGGGTCATTAAAACAACTCTGTTTTATTGCACACAAACGAGATAATGTTTTGCAGCAGAGAGAGAAGCCCCAAGGCGGCACAAAGCCAGTAATTAAGAGCACAGCTGTCATTACCCACCTTGCTTCAGAGAGCAGCCCTCTCCTCTTCCCTTCACCATCCCTCTTTGCCCTCTCAAGCAGTTAAACATTTCTACCACATGACTGCAACAAAATTAACGGCCAATCTCTCTTTATGGAGTAGGTCCAGATCTAACCTGTTCACAGCTTAACGTCACTCCTTCCACTTATCAACCATCTTATTGCAGTAGAGTCCTCAAGCAATTTAGGGTAACTAATCTCCTTCAGAGTGCACAGTCACCCGCCGAACCGCTCCTCTGGAGGATGTACAGCTGCTACCGCAAAATATAAAGGCGCTACAGAAAAAAAGTAAAAAGATGCAAAAAGGTACTAGGAGCCTGTAGGACAGGCCAGCACCTCGCGACCAGAGCTACTTTCTCTCTCTCTCGAGCAAGCCCAGAGGGGAAGAGCTTGCAACCATCTTAAGCTCAGGTGCGCCCACTTCGAAGCGTGACGCTGCCGCCCGCACCACCCGGAGCCGCTCTGCTCCCGCAGCAAAGGGCTCCCTCGGGAGAGGTAAATCTTCCTCAGAGATCTGCAGACGGTCTGTCATCCCCAAGGCAAACACCGAATGTCAGCGTGGGCACCTCCTGACCAGAGAATTCTGGCACCCGGCGAAGCAGGGGAGCGCGTCAAGCCGCCTGTCTGGAGCGCGGCGGCCTCGCGGCGCTGGGGGGGCAGAGCCGCCCTCTCCCACGCCCCGGGGAACCCCGGGCAGCAGCGGGCCCCCCGCGGCCGTGCCCCGGCCCGGGGCTCAGCCCCCCGGGGAGGGGACGGGAGGAGGGCAGCGCGCCAGCCTGCAGAGCGGCACCGCTCCCGGGGCGAGGCCCCACCGCGCCGAGCCCCAGCTCCTCCCGGCCCTGGCCCCCCGCCTGCCCAGGGCCCCTCGCCGCTGCCGCGACCCTCAGCCACGCTCCCGCCCGGTCCTGGCCCCGAAGGCCCCGCGCCACCGCCACGCACCTGCCGCCCCGCTCCCGCCCCAGGGCCCCCCCACCGCTGCCCCCAGCCCCGACTCCCGCCCACCCGGGGACCCCCAGCCCGGGGCACGGGGACCGCCCCCCCGCGCTCACGCCGGCCCCGTCCCGGATGACGATCTTCTTGGCCAGCAGGACGCTGCGGTTGAGCCGCTTCTTCTTCTTCTTCTCGCCGGTCATGGCGCCGCCGGGCCGCTGCCGTTCGCCGGCCTCCGCGGCTGCCCCATCCTCCCTGCGGCGGGCCGCGCCGCGCCGAGCCCGGGCCCGGACCCGGACCCGGACCCGCACCGGGCGGGGGAGCGCCGGGCCCGGGGCTGCCGGGCGCGGGGGCGGCGCCGCGGGGCGAGGGCGGCGGCCCGGCTGGCGGCGGCGGAGGGCGGCCCGCCCGCAGGCCCCGCCCCGCGGCCCGCCCCACCCTCGTCGCCAGGGCGACGGCGCTGACCAGCACTTCCGGCGCCCCACTCCTCGCGCCTCATTGGCTGCTCCGCCTCTGCCCGGCCGGCCGAGCTGGCCTCGGATTGGCCGAGGGGGGCGGGGGCGGGCGGTGTCGCGACGCCTCTTCCGGCGGGCTGGGGGGCGCTGCCGTGACGTCACGGCACCTGCCGAGGGTGGCGCAAGGCACGACGGGATGTGGTGGGCGGGGCCGCTCCCCGCCAGGGCTGCGGCGGGCGCAGGGCATGCCGGGACGGGCCGGTCCTCCGGGGGCGCGGGGCACACCGGGATGGGTCGGTCCCCTCCCGCCGCCCGCCCCGGGGCTGCAGCACCGGCAGCGGCCCGGAGGCGCCGTGCGGAGGCCGGTGGGGAGCGGGGCCGCCCCATCCCGGCATTGACGGCACCTGACCCGGCCCGGGGCAGCGCCCGTCGGGCGGGCTGACACCGCGGGAGCGGAGCGGCTCTGCCCCGGCTGGGCCGCCGCCGAAGGGGGTGTCAGCCCCGGGGCCGAGCGCCCTGTCTGGTGCCAGCGCCGCCGTTGCCGGGCGATTGGCCGTGGGGGGTCGGTGCTCTGCTGGGACCGAGGTCTCACGGGGGGCTGAGCCGTGCGGGGCTCGCAGGGCCGGGGCTGGGCCGAAGGGCGGGGGGAGCCCCGTCCCGCCGGAGCCTCCACTCTCGGGGTACCCCCGCACCCTGGGGTGGAGGGGTCAGGGCACCCGCGGGGCTCCCGGCCGCTGCCTGAGAGGCCCCGGTTTGCCGGGCTGTGGGGGGCCGGTGACTGCGGGGCCGGTTCTGTGCCGCCACAGCGCCCGGGCCGGGGTCCTGCTCCCGTCGGTGCTCAGCCCTGCCCGGTCCCCTCGGTGTGTCCGGGCGTTCCCTGCCCGGTGTCAGCCCGGTCTCTGCCTCCTGTGGGGATCAGGCACCGGGGGCGGCGGGCGCTGCTCGGGGCTGCCTGGCTGAGACGCGTCGCCGCCGCCAGCCCCCGCTGCCCTCCTGCCGCGGCCTGACCCACCGCCTGCTCCCTGCCTCTCAAATCCTGGAAATGGCGTCTGGTGTCCACCGCGAAACCGGAGTCAGACCGAGTATCTGTCGGTACCGGCGTCAGTCGGGGCCTCCCTGGGAGGATCCAGCCCTTTCCACAGCCTGGCGCTGAGGGCAGGGGGCAGCCGGGGTGGGGGGGGCTCAGCGCTGCGGGGGGCTGTGGCGGGAGAGCGGCCTCGGTGCTGCTGGTGAGCCGCTCGTGTGCTTGGCTGCGTGTGCACGTGTTCTCTCCGAATTAGTCCCTCACGGTTTGGAGAGCACTTGGTGCTGATTCCCCTAATACAGCGCCAGAGGTGTGAGGAGGTGAATCAGGCGCAGTTCAGAAAAGTTGTGCAAATCGCGTGCTGCTGGGGAGTGACAGGGTGGGGCCGGCCCCGCTCGCCTCCGCCTTGCTCCAGTTGGCCGTGCCAGCAGCATCTCAGTCCACGGGTTCGAGGGGCCAACGAGCGGCGTGTGTGACCGGGGGGAGGGATCTCGCGGTGGGGCAGGACACTGCTCCGCAGAGTGCTGGGGTGACGGGATGCTGTGGGGCTCCCCCCTGCCCACAGAGCGCCCGAGGCTGTGATCCAGCCTTCAGCTTTCCTTTAAATAACGATTGAAAGCAGCTGGCGAAAAGCCCTTGAGGTGAAGGTAACTCTCCAGAGCCTGGGACCGGCTGCAAAGGAGATGAAAATAATCCCCCGTTCTCCAGGGACTCGTGCAGCAGAGGAGAGCGGCTCCATCTCCCCAGGGCAGCGGGTGAAGGCGCTGCCGCGGTGGGCGCAGGGCTGGTGGGGGCTGCCCCGTCCCCACGCCGCGGGGTGCCCGTGGTCCCCAGAGCACTCGCATGTGGCGTGGGGTGAAACACCCGTGACCTCCCCGGTGCCTCTCCTCGGGAGCGCGTCCGGGGCCACCCATGCTGGGCAGGGACACGCGTCCCCTTGGGCCCCGCTGGAGCCACCTGGCGAGTGCGGAGGAGCCTGGCTGGTTCAGGGCTCTGCGGAGGTTTAAAGGCAAAACCGAGGAGAGAGGAGAGAGCCGAGGAGCGGCTCCTGATATGGCAGCAGCAGATGTAATTCTATTACCTTGATTTATTGATCGCACTTAGAGCAATTACTGGCTCTCACCCCATCACCTGCCAGGGAGCAGGAGACAGCGAGGAGAAGCAAGACAAAGGCGGCCAAGCGTTGCGCAGGGCATGGCCTCGGGGGAGGCTCCGGTTTTGTTGGTGGGGGGAGAGCTCCTGCCGGGCCGAGGGGCTCCCGGGGACCCTGGAGCCAGGCGCGGCCGCTCCGCAAAGACCCCGCGGGGCCCGAGCCCAAGCGATGCCACCGCCGCGGCGGCAGAGGGGAGCGGGGCTGGGGTGGGCCGGGGGCGCCGGCGCGGCAGAGCAGCTGCAGGCCCCGCTCTGGGCCGGGGTGGGTCTGGCTGTGGGTCCCCGCGGCCCCTCGCCCCTCTGTGCCCGGCCGGGCCGGCGCGGGGCTGGCGGCATTGCGGCGATGCCCCGGGAGCGCCGGGGCAGGGGCTGAACCCCAAGGCCGGGGCAGCTCCGGGCTCGTCCTGGCTCTGCCGGAGCATCCATCGCCCCAGAGCCTCGCCAGGACGAGCCCCCACCCTCGGCCCCCGCCACCCCAGGGCACTGGCAGGGGACCCCGGGGGGACCCCCCGGCTCTGTCCTCGCCAGCCCAGCGCCATCGGGGGGGACACACTCGGCCCAGCCCCTCTCCGCCCGGTGAGCAGCGTGGGCAGGAGCTCCGAGACCTCTGAGACACTGAACGAGGCAGCAGCCCCAGGGCTGGAGGGAGGGCGAGTTACTTGATTGAGGTCAGAAAGTCCCTTTAAGGCTCTTCCCCCCCCCCGCTTGCTGCAGATACTGGCAGAGAAGCAAGAAAATGATTGTGCTTTTTACTGCCTGAGCCCCAGACAGATATAAACAAGCGGGAGCCAGACCTGGCGTTGGAGGCAGATGAAATCAGAGTGAACAACCCCCTGGGCTGGAGGCACAGACATAGGGCAGCTCGGCGGGCAGAGCCCCCCGCCAGCCCCGCGCTCCCTGCAAGCGCTGCCCGGGGACGGAGATGCAGGAAGAGCAGAAAATGTCCCCGTTGGGGGTGCGGGCGGCGGCCGGGGGCTGCGGGCCCCTGCTGGCCTCAGCAGTGAAGGAGGAAGCGGGGAGCAGCGTGTGCGTGAGCCCCACGGCTGCCGGGGGGGCGGCAGCAGCCCCGCCCCCCCCCAGCTCCACTGCCCCTCAGCCTGGGACACCCCCCGCCCGGTGGGGCTGAGAACCCCCAGGGCCGGTGCGAGCCCCGGGGGCCCGCGAGTGGCTCCGATCCCACGGGCCCAGGCGTGGGGGGCAGCCCGGGTGTGCCCGGGGGGGTCCGTCGGCCGGTACCCTGGCCCGTGGGCCGGGCGCGTCCCCACCGTCCCCCAATGCCGGGACGGCGCCAGCCCCTTCGGGGCTCCGGCTGCCGCCTCCCCGCAGCCCCCGCTGGCGACTCGGGGGGAGCAGCACAGCCTGGGGGGGGGGTGTGTGTGTGTTCTGGGGGGGTGTGCGGGGCGGTCCGAGGATGCTGGGGGGTGCCGGGCAGTCGGGGGGTGCGGGGGGGGTGTGGGGCGGTCCGAGGATGCTGGCGGGGTGCGGGGCGGCCGCGGGTCCAGAATGGCGGGGGGGGGGCGGGGGATGCGCTGGCGGCCGGGGGGGCCGGGGGGGGCCGTCGGAGCGCTCACACCATGACATCAGCGCGGCGCGGCCCCGGGGGAGCGGGCGGGGGGCGGGAGCCGGCGGAGCGGCGCGGCGGAGCGGCGCGGAGCGGAGCGCGGCCCCGGGCATGCTCCCGGAGCCCCGGTATGGCCGCTTCCGCGACGAGCCGCTGACCGCCCCCATGCCGTCGCCGGCCCCCGGGCCCTGCCCCGCCGCGGGCGAGGAGCCCGAGCCCGGCACCACCTTCTGCGCGCTGCTGCCGCGGATGCCGCAGTGGAAGTTCCCCGGCCCCGGCGGCTTCCTCGGCCGCGGCCCCGCCGGCGCCGGGCGGGAGCTCTCGGCGGCGGCCCGGGCGGGCGGGGCGGCGGCCGCGGGGGCCCCCTCGGTGCTGGCCGCCGTGCTGGGCGCCTGCGAGCCGCTCTGCGCCGCGCCCTGCTCGGGGCCGGCGGGCGGGCGGGCGCGGGGGGCGGCGGCGCGGCCGGGCGCGGAGGAGTGGAGCCGCCGGGGCAGCTTCATCCGGAAGCCGGCGCAGGGGTGGCTGCACCCCGACCAGCGGGTGCTGGGGCCCGGCGTCTCCTACATCGTCCGGGTAAGTCCCGCCCGGCCCGGGGCTCGGCGGCGCTGCCCGCCCCTCCCGACGGCTGCGGGCAGGGCCCCCCCGCCTCGGCTGCCCGGCTCTGCCCCCCGAGGGAGCTGCCCCGGGACGGGCGTCGCGGGAGCCCCCGGCGCCGTGACCGCGGCCCAGGGGACGTGGTGGGGTCCGGCCCGGGGGTGTCGTGGGCAGCCCCCCCCCCCCCCCCCGCCCCAGGCACACGCAGCCTGCGGCCCCTTCGTCCCGTCGCGGCCCCGTTACACCACCCGCGTTGTCTGGCCCGTCCCGGGAGGGCACGGCCCCACGAACCGGCCCGGGCTGGGGGGGGGGGGGGGGGCGCTCAGCCCCTCCGAGGGCGTCACAAGTCGTAGCCCGCAGATGAGTTTGTCGAGTCTCAGCGCAGGGTCCGGGCGTGCGATGGGGCATTTTGGGGTGGGGGGCGAAGGTGTGCTGGCGTGGACGGGCCCCCCCTGCTCGCTGACACCCGGCTTCTCCCTCCTCTCCATCGCCGGCCCTGGGCTGTGGCGGCGGCCGGGGGAGGCTGCTCTGGCCGGGCCCCCCCGCAGTACATGGGGTGCATCGAGGTGCTGCGCTCCATGAGGTCCCTCGACTTCAACACCCGGACACAGGTCACCAGGTGTGGCCCCGCTCACCCGGAGCCCCCGGCTGCCCGGGGTACTCCCCCTCCCCGGGGCCCTGCGGAGCGGGGGGGACGCGGGGCCGAGGTCTGGGGGAGCCCTGCCCCGCGGGAGTCACCCTGTGCGCAGGGACATGGACCAAGGGCACTGCCGCAGATCAGAGGGTGGAAAGAGGAGACGGGAGGTGGCCCTGGCTGGGATCACGTACCGCGGGCCGTGACGTGGGGCAGCGCTGCAGGGACGCTGCGGCGCCCGGGGCTGCGGGGACTGATGCCCCCAGACCCCGCAGAGCCGCGGGCCAGGGAGGCAGCTGGGATGGGGCCGGGGTCTGCAGCCGTAACCCGGCCGGGGCCGTGGCTTGCAGGGAGGCCATCAACAGACTGTACGAGGCGGTGCCGGGCGTGAAGGGCATCTGGAAGAAGAAGGTGAGTTGCCACCCAGCCCGTCCCTCCTCGCGCTCCTTCCTGAGGCGAGCCAGGGCTGTGGGACGGGGTGCGGGGGGTGCCCGCCCAGCTCGCGGGGCAGAGCCTGGGGTCTCTCGGGGCACCCCTCTTTGCCTCCTTCACCCCAGGAAACCAGGTCCTCATGGGCTGCATCGCCCCCACGGTCCTCTCCCCCCGTCAGGCTCCCAACAAAGCCCTTTTCTCCATCCTGGGCAAGAGCAACCTCCGCTTCGCTGGCATGAGCATCGCTGTCAACATCTCCGTCGACGGCCTGAACCTCATGATCCCCACCACGCGCCAGGTGAGAGCCAGCCCCGGGGACGCGGCCCCGCCGCCTCCCAGCCCTCTGCCTCCTGCCATGAACCAGGGGGGGCCAGCGGCCCCCGCGCTGACCTCTCCCATGGGCCGTGTCCCCCCCGCAGATCATCGCCAACCACCACATGCAATCCATCTCCTTCGCCTCCGGTGGGGACACGGTGAGGCACCTTGGCCCTCAGGGGCAGTAGGGACCAGGGCTGCCCGTCCTGTGGCTGAGCCGAACCGCGGGGCAGCCCGATCCTGGGGCAGGACGTGGGGCTGGGGCCGAGCCCGTCCCCTCGCCCCAGCGCCCCTGGTCCTGCTCACCGCGCGGCAGTGGGACTCGGGCCCTGAGCTCCCCTGTGCCCCCAGGACACCACGGACTATGTCGCCTACGTCGCCAAGGACCCCATCAACCAGAGAGGTGATGCTGGCCCCGCGCCCGGCAGCTCTGTGGAGGAGGAGGGACACCCTGGGGCATGAAGGCTGGAGGAGGAGCCCCTGGGGGGCAGCTCAGGGTGGTCCCGGGGGGGTGATGGGAGCACAGGGGAAATGCTGGAGCCGTCTGTCCATCTGTCCGCAGCCTGCCACATCCTGGAGTGCTGCGAGGGGCTGGCGCAGAGCGTCATCAGCACGGTGGGACAGGCCTTCGAGCTGCGCTTCAAGCAGTACCTGCACAGCCCCCCCAAGGTGGTGGTACCCCCGGACAGGTAGGGTGGGGGGGGGCCCCGCTGCAGCCCTGCACCCCCCGACCTGGGCACGTCCCCATCCTGGGGTCGCTCTGGAAGCCCCCATTTCTGCTGGGTGTGGGGAGGGGGTCTGAGCCGGGCCGGGTGCCCCCAGCTCGCCCGTCCCTGGTGCAGGGTGCTGGGTGCGGAGGAGTCGGCCTGGGGGGAGGACGAGGAGGCGGCTGAGCACGATTACTACAACAGCATCCCGGGGAAGGAGCCGCCCCCGGGGGGGCTGATCGACTCCCGGCTCCAGCACGGCTCAATCCTGGGCCACATCCGCACTCAGCCCTCCGGCTCCGGCCCCCCCAGCCAGGTGAGTCCCTGCAGCCACAGCCAGCGCTGCCGCGGGGGTCCCAGGCAGGTCCCCCCCAACGCCCTCGCTCTCTCCTCTCCCCAGGGGGGTTTTGCAGCCAGGCGAGACCAGAGCAGCCAGCCGGGGCCACCCTGGGACCTGGAGAGCCAGGGTGGGTACTGCCGCGGGGGGGGCACCCTGGGAGCCGTCAGCGGGGGGGGTCCCCGCGGCTCTGCCCCGCCTGGGCCGGCAGTGATGTCCGGTGCTTGCAGGCCAGCCTGGCGACGGGTACCTGCAGGCGGACGGCCACCCCCTGGGGCCGCGGGACTACGAGGAGCACATGTACGTGAACACGCAGAGCCTGGACGCCTGGGAGCCTGAGGCAGCAGCTCGCGGGGCACCGGAGGAGAGCCCCAAAAAGGACCTTTTTGACATGAGTAAGCCACCACGCTGGGGGGTGCCTGGCGCAGGACCTGCTGCCGAGGGGCCCAGCCCCGTGCCGCGGTGCCAGGGCGATGCTGTGCCAAGCGCTGGGGGCTGCGAGCCAGGGGGCCCGTCCTTGCCCGCCCGTGCCAGGGCAGCAGGGCTGTGCTCTGGGGAGGGAGCAGCCATGCCGGGGAGGGGGAGCACCATCCCCTCCCTGCCTGGGCGCAGGCGCAGCGTCCTGCCTGGGTCTGGCTGTAACCCCGGGTCCTGCTGCCACCGCTTGGCCTGTCCCCGTCCCCACCTTTGTGCCCCTGGGAGTGACACCCCCCCCACCCCCTGGCTCTGGCAGGGCCGTTCGAGGATGCCCTGAAGCTCCACGAGTGCATCGCAGGGGGCGGCACCAGCCCCCCCATCGAGGACCAGTGGCCGAGCCCCCCCACGCGGAAGGCCCCCATCGCCCCCACGGAGGAGCAGCTGCGGCGGGAGCCGTGGTACCACGGGAGGATGAGCCGGCGGGACGCCGAGAGGCTCCTGCAGATGGACGGGGACTTCCTGGTGCGGGACAGCCTGACCAACCCCGGGCAGTACGTGCTGACCGGCATGCACGGCGGGCAGCCCAAGCACCTGCTGCTGGTGGATCCCGAGGGAGTGGTAAGGGCTGGGTGCGGGGTGGGCAAAGGGGCACGGGGGTGGGGGCAGGACAGGGAGGATGCTGGGGCACATGCGCTGCCAGGGGGAGCCTGTGCGGGGGGCTCAGGACCGCTGTGCCCCCGGCCCCCAGGTGAGGACGAAGGATGTGCTGTTCGAGAGCATCAGCCACCTCATCAGCCACCACCGGCAGAACGAGCAGCCCATCGTGGCCGCGGAGAGCGAGCTGCACCTCCGCCAGGTTGTCCGGAGGAAGCAGTGATGCCGGGGGGGTACGTGAGCCCCTGACCTGCTCCCCTGGCACTGGACTTGCCCCAGCACAGGGGCAAAGCTGGGGCCCCTCTGCGCTCCCCCATCCTGGTTGTGCCTGGCCTCTGGGGGAGGCAAAGCCCCCCCCTCCCCAGGGTCAGGCTCCCCATTCCCCTCCCCAGTGGGGCCTTGCAGTCCCTGGCCCCAAAGCCCCCCCCCCCTCCCCACCCCTGCTGCCTCCCCTCCATCATCCACACGGGGCCCCTCACCTGGCCGGACACGAGGATGCTCGTCCCACACACGCAGGTGAATCGCTGCTGGGGCGGGAGCCGGTGGGTGACCTCGCCAAGAGGGGCAGAGCCCAAACCTGGCTCTGGCAGCGCTGCCGGCTCCTGCCCGGGGCTGCCCCACATCCCCCTGCCCGGGTGCTGCCTGCACAGGGCTCTGCACCCAGGTGCGGCGGCTCCATCCCGGCACGAGGAGTTGGTCTCTGGGTGATGACGGAGCAAACGGGGTCAGGGCTGGTCCCAGGGTGGGATGGGGCGAAAGAGCCTCACGGGTGCGTGTGTGTCCGGGTGTGTGTGTGCAGGGTGTGAGGGGCAGCCAGGGGACCAGCCCTGGGCCCACAGTGCCTCTCGTCCAGCGCTGCTGCTCAGGGCCCAGCTCCCTGCCTCAGTCCCCCTTCTCTGCCAGGACATCCGGGGGGTGCCCCTATCCGGGGGTGCCCCATCCGCGGGGGCTGTAGACCCCAGCTTGGCTTCTGCCTGTGGCTCTGGGCACAAACATCTTTTGGAGGCCGGTGCTGCTGGATGTCCTTGCGGGTCCCGCATTTCCAGCTGGATTCTCCCCAGGAGTGGCTGCCGTGTGAGGCTCCCCGTGGCCCCGCGGCCCCCCCCAGGCAGGGGCCAGGACAAATCTGCTGCAGGGAAGACGTGAGCTCCCAGCACTGGCTCTTGAGGCCGGGGCTGCAGGAGGAGAGGGGTCCCACGGCCACTGGGGACCCCCCCAGCTGGCTTGGGGCTCGGCAGGTTTTTACGGCGTACACGGCCCCTTCTCCAGCGTGTCTGGTGCTTGGTGCGGGTTCGTGGTTTGGAATACGTTTCTAATTAAACCTGGAAATGAGGAAGGCCCCCGGGTTGTTTGTGCCGCCCGTGGGCACGGTGCTGGGCCAGGGCAGCTGCTGCTCAGGGGTGCAGGGGGTGCTGGGCCGGTGTCTCCATCAGCACCAGCTCCCAGCTGGTCCCGCGCTGGCGCTGGCAGCCTGCCCCATCCTCACCGGACACGCTTGTCTCTGCCCCCCCTGGGTCACCCCGTCCCCCTTCTGCACGTGGGTTGCCTCCGTCCCCCCGCCTCGGGGGGGCTGCGGCACCCAGGGTGCTGGTCGTGTGCGGCATCTCCTCCTGGCACCCTGCATCTCCCTGCCCAGGGCAGGATGTGGCCTCTGAGCCTCCTGGCGAGGCTTCGTCCGGCTCCTGCCGCCGCCGTGCTGGCACCGAGCAGCCCGAGCCCGGTTGTCACCGTTAATGAACACGGCGGCTGGCGGAGCGGGAGCCCCACGGTGGGTCTGGCCGCGGCTCCTGGCTGCACGGCGCGGCCGGCCCGTAGGAAAGGCGCTTGGCTGGAGTCAGCCGAGGCAGGAGGAGGCTGCCGGGGCCGGTGATGGGAGGTTTTCCGAGCCGGCAGCCTGGGCCGTGAACCACCGGGCATGTGGACCGGGCGGGCATCAGCCCCAGCACCAGCCAGCTCCGGGGTCCTGGCCCAGGCGGGTGCTGGTGCCTGTCCTGGCTCTGCCCCCCGGGGAGTGGGGTCACCCTTGGCCCTGCGCTGGGGACAGACCCTCCTGGGACAGGGCTGCCAGGTGCTGGCTGAGCTAATGAATAAAATAAGCCCCTAAAAAAAGCCCGGTAATGCATGTGTAATTTTCCATTGATAGTTGAATACCTACAGGGACACGGTGCTTCCATCTCAGCTGCTATTTTTTGTCATGTAGTAATGCGTCTGCAAAGATAATTGCGCTGTTCCCTCAATAGCAGAGGCAGGAAAAGGTAGCGAGAGCCTGGACTTTCTCCTCTCGCTGCCGGAGAACAAGCCCCCGGCTCTCACCCGCTGCTGCGGGCTCTGCCCTGGCCCCTGGGCAGGTGGGGGTTATTTGGGGGGTTTAACCACTCTGGTTGGGGCTGGGGTGCGGTGCCGACAGCCACGGGGTGCAGGGGGCTCTGCCCACTCCCGCTCCGGGTTGTAGAGCTGCTGCATGGGGGCTCAGGGGCCCTCCTCAGGAGGGTCCCGCTGTGGGGCAGCACCCCAAGGGCGGGACCCTGCGGGGGGAGGTGGTCTGGGAGCCGTGCAGCAGCTCTCTTGAAACAAAAAACAATTAAAACAAATACAAGGCCTTGATTGAGTTAAGTACGGACAGGAATAACGCAGTCAGAGCACAGGGAGTGCTCCCCTCTGAACCTGGGTTTCCTTCCGCGTGCTCTGCACCCAGCACAGCTCTGTTCCGGACTGGTCTTTGCTGGGCTGGGGTGAGGGGAGGGCAAGGGGGCGGTCACAGGAGGCTGGGGCTGGGCGATGGTGGAGTGAAGCAGATAGTGGCTCGTGCTGAAACCGCTGGTGGCTGCTGGTGCGTTTGGAGTAGCAGTCTGTAGTCTCCAGAGTTAACGCTGGGCTGACGGGGAGAGCGACTTGCCTCTCAGCACTGCGCCTTCAGCCCGTATGATGGCGGGGAGGCTGAGGCGTTTCAGGAAGCTTTGGAAGGCACAGAGAGTGACTGCAGAGGGACGCAGCCTCCTCGCTCTCCCAGGGCCTTGGGGATCGCGCCAGCCGACCGTCCCTCTGTCTGTCTCCAAACGTGCCCCTGGACAGAGGGGTAAGAGTCTCTGACGCTGGCTCGAAGCAGGTTTCATGCAAATAAGAAACCTGTGCAGCACTCCTGCGCTGGAGGTCAGGGGGGTCAGCCCATGCCCCGGGGTCCTGAGTTCCTGGGCCAGCCCCTTCCTCTCCCGGGTCTCGCTCCTTCCCAGCTTCCAGCAGGTGGAAGCACACTGCCAGCTCCGCCAGCCGCGTCCCCACCCTGTGCGTGTCCCCAGCCCTGCTGTGTCCCCAGCCCTGCCAGTGTCCCCAGCCCTGCCATGTCCCCAGCCCTGCCCGTGTCCCCAGCCCTGCCCGTGTCCCCAGTCCTGCCCGTGTCCCCAGCCATGTGTCCCTCACCTGCGGTGCCGTGCCCAGGCCTTGCCAGGCGCCACACGCCTCTGGCAGCCTCCGGCCTGGCATGAGGGACCCGTCCGCCTCGCCCAGGCCTTGTCCAGCTCCCCGTCACGCTGCCGGGGGACGCGGCTCCGGAGCCCTGAGAGCTGTCCCCTCCTGGCACCCCGCCCTGCCTGGACGCATGGAGAGCCCTGGACGAGGGGGAGGCCGGCCAGGAAAGGCGCCTCTCCCAGCTCCGTGCTGCTGGGTGCCGAGTGAGGGTCCAGGGCCTGTTGTGGAGGCCCTGGAAATCTTTTCTGCACATGTTTGTTCTCTGCCCGTTTCTGGTTTGGGTCCAGCAGCTCCCGCCGCACTGCTGGGAGGGGATGCCCCCAGCACAGCCCCTGTCCCCAGGTGCCGGTGTCGGAGCACCCGTGCGAGCTCCGTCGGCGAGCGCCGGGTCCCTCCCGCGTCCCTGCGCCGGGAGCGGGGGCATTGGGGGCCTCAGTGTCTGCCCGACTGCTGCAGCTCCAATCCTGCCTCAAACCTGGCAGCCCTGCCCCGAGCCGAGCCCAGTGCAGGCAGCGGGCAGCGGGCAGCGGGCATCTCCGAGCCCCCCGCTCCCCGTCGTGCCCCAGAGGTGGCTGCTCCCCAGCGGGCGGGCAGGGCTGGCCCAGCTCCAGCGCTCTTTGTTGTCTCGAGGGAACTCAACCATTTCTGCGCCGTGTTTACCCACCGTGTGCAGGGTGGAGGAAAGGCAAACACCAGCCTTTTGTTCACCGGCCTCCCCCACCCGTGCGCCTCATCCTCCCCTCCCAGGCTCCATCTGCCCTCTCCCCCCGCCGCGGGAGCCAGGACGCAGCACCCGCAGCGCCGAGCCCAGGGTCCCGCTGCCGTTCCCTTCCCCAGCGCCCCCCGAGGCCCCCCCCGCCCCCCCCCCCCCACCCGGCTCGTTCCCGCTCCCCGCGCGCCCAGTTCGGGGGGTCTCAGCGAGGGGTGGCTCCGCCGGCGGGGGTCTGCGGTGGGGCTGAGCCGCTGCTCCCGGCCGGGCAGAGCCCAGAGCCCTGAACCGGAGCCGGGGAGCGTCTGCTCGCTGCGGGGAGGGGCCGGGGCATGGCGGGGGGGGCACGCGGGGAAAGGGGGTGCGGGGAGAGGGGAGGGAGATTTGCCTCCAGAGAGGGAGGGGGGATGTTCCCCCAGGCCCTGGGGACCTTCTCTCCTGCCACCTTTCCCCGGCGCTGGCAGAGCTGGCCCCGGCCCTGGGGCCGGCTCAGAGTCTGGATGCTGAGGGCGCCGAGACCCCCCCACCTCTGGCAGCCGCTCCCCTGCCCGGTACCCCCGGCCCCGCACCACTGGGGTGACGGTGCCTTGCCGGGGGCCTGATGCGGCCGCTGGCCCCGGCTGTGCCCCCCCCCCGCCCGCTCGGGGCCCCCCTCGGTCCCCAGGGCTGTAAATCCCCGCGGTACCTGGGCTGGGGCCGATCACCCGGGCTTGGGGGCTCCTGCCCCGCTCTGCCCCCCCCGCGGCACCGGGGCCCGCAGCGATGCTCCGCGGATCCTCCTGACGTTTTGCCCCCCGGGGCGCCCAGCACCACCCGGGCCGCATCCTGCCCCAGCGCCGTCCCCGCCGGGCGCTGTCGGGGTGGGTGACCTGCGGCACTGCCGCCCCCCGCTCCTCCCCCCGCGGTATTAAACCCCTTAACGCGCTCCCCGAGTCCCTGAGCCGCCTCGGAGCGCCGGTGGCTTTGTCCAGCGGGGAGCCCGGGGGGGGCGCGGGCTGAGCTGGGGGCGGGGGGGCTCGGGGGGGGCCGCGGGGCTGCCGCCGTCCCGCTCCCCTCCTCATCCCGGCTCAGGACGCCCCCGCTCCCGGTCCCACCCCGGTCCCGGCGCTCCCGTGGGCGGGGGGCCCGGTGTCCCGGGGCCAGGCCCCCCCCCCAGCGCTGCCCCCGCCGAGCATCGGCACCCCGGGGCCGCCCGGCGCGGCTCGGTGCCGGTGCCGGGGCGGCGCGGGAAATGCGGGGGCGCCGCGCTCGGAGGATTACGGCGGCGGGGGGGGGAAGGGGAAGGAGCGGGGCCGCCGCCGCCGCCGTATAAAAGCGCGTCCGCGCCCGCCGCGCCCGGGCTGCGGCGGCGGCGGCGGCTCCCCTCCAGGTGCGGCGGCGTCTGTCGGTCGGTCGGTCCGGGCATCGCGTCGCGTCCGGCAGCGGGTCTCCGAGCGCCGCGGCCGCCCCGTCCCGTCCCATCGCTCGGGGCCGGCGGCGACGTGTCCCCCCCTGGGGGTGCGTGTCCCACGGCGCGGCCGGTTCCTCCCCGTCCTCCCCCGGGCTGGCGGGCCCCCGCGTCCCTCGGCGCGGCCGGTTCCCTCCCATCCTTGTCGCCGTCCCCCCGGGCTGGCGGGTCCCGGTCTCTCGGTGCCGCTGGTCGTCGTCCGTTCCGCCCCCCCCGCCCCGGGCTGACGGCTCCGGCCAGCCCCCCCCGGTGCTCAGCCCCCGGTGACAGCGCTGTCCCTCGGGTCTCTTCCAGCCCCGCACCCGGCGGCAACATGTGGCTCCTGGAGCGGCTGCGCGGCGTGGCAGAGAACGGCGGGTCCCGGGGCGCGGGGCCGGAGGAGTCCCCGCGGGGGTCCCGCTACAGCAACGTCCTCACCCCCGACAAGATCCCCGACTTCTTCATCCCGCCCAAGCTGAGCGCGGCGCCCGCCGAGGCTGAGGGCCCCGAGCCCCCCGCAGCGCCCACCCTGGGCCCCTCGGCCTCGGAGCAGGACCTGGCCGGGCGCAAGCCCCCGCGCAGCCCCCGGCCGTCCAGCCGGCCCCGCTCGCGGGCCACTGGCCGGCACATCATCCAGATCGAGAGCGCCGAGGACTGGGCGGCTGAGGGGGGCTTCGGCACCAACGTGGACCCACAGGCGCAGACAGCCATGTCGCTGCCCTATGTGCCCAAGGCGCAGACCTCCTACGGCTTTGCCACGCTGGTGGAGAGCCCCCACACGCGGCGCAAAGAGTCGCTCTTCCACAGTGAGCACAGCAGCCTCTGCCCCTCGCCGGCCACCTCGCCCGGCGCCCAGCGCAGAGCCAAGCTCAACGGCGAGAGCGGCCCCCGGGCGCCCGCCGACCTGGGCGCAGCCCTCATGCACCCCGGCCGCTACTTCAGCGGCGGCGAGAGTGACACGTGCTCCTCGGCCGAGTCCTCACCCTTCGGCTCCCCGCTGCTCTCCCGCTCCGTCTCCCTGCTGAAGGTCTTCAGCCAGGAGAGCCAGTCCAAGGTCATCAAGCTGAAGCACTCGGTGGCCCGCAACAGCTCGCTGTCCACCGACGACAGCTCGGCCGACACCAGCCCCAGCGCCCAGCGCCGTGCCAGGAGCGCCCCGGCCGGGGGGCAGCCCCCCACCGCCCTGCTGCCCCTGGACCTGCCGCCGGGCCGCGACCGGGAGCACAGCCTGCAGCTCAGCCGGGGCGGGAGCCTGCGCCTGGCCGCCGAGTACGACCCCTCCAACGCCCGGCTGCGCGTGCGCCTCGTCTCTGCCGAGGACCTCTACGATGCCCTCGTCGACCTGCGCAGCATCAACTGCTGCGTCTCGCTGTGCCTCAACCCTGGGAAGCTGCAGAAGCAGCGCAGCACCATCGTCAAGAACAGCCGCAACCCCGTCTTCAACGAGGACTTCTTCTTCGACGGGCTGGGCCCCGGCCACGCCAGGAAGATGTCCCTGAAGCTCAAGGTGGTCAACAAGGGCAGCAGCCTTAAGCGGGACACGCTGCTGGGGGAGAAGGAGCTGCCGCTCACCGCCCTCCTGTCCTGCCTGTAGGCGCTTGCTGCCAGCCCCGCAGGGAGCTGCCTGCCCGTGGGGCTGGGGCGAGGCGGGGGGGCCGGCCCCGGCCCTGCTGGAGGAGGGCTCGGAAGGGCCCCTCGGAGGAGGGATGGGGCCGTGGCGGAGGGTGGGGGTCCCCAGGGGCGGCACTGCCGCAGGGCTCTGCCAGCACCAGCCCTCCTGCGGTGGGGCAGGCAGGGCCGGCAGCCGCGGCCTCTCCCCTCTCTCCCTCCCCGCTCCCGCCCGGGGCCCAGCGGGAAGCGGGGAGCCGCCGTCCCTGTCCCCACCGGGAAGGATGGATGTTGGCTGCTGGGCTCTTCCCCCTGTGCCCGTGGTCTCCAGCTGGCCAGCAGGAAGGTCGGAGGTGGGTGGATCTCTGTAGCACACCTACCGCCGCCTCTCTCAAAGCCCCAGCTTCTGGAGTCAGGTGATAGCATCGATCTTAGCTTTAATTTGAAAGGCAAGTTTCTAGTCTTGGAAACTGCAGAGAAAATACTGCAGAGGTGACCCAAGAGTGGGCCAAGGGAGGTGACCCTTAGGGATGAGTCAAGTTTGTGGGTTTTGAGCCTTTCCTGGAATCTTCCCAGCCCTGCGGGACTGCACAGATGTGCACGTCGGCTTGGTCCGACACCCGCAGCCTCCTGGACCCCCACCCCCTGCCCACCCCCCAGCAGCATCTCCGCTGCTGACCCCCTGTGGGAAACCGCCCACAGAGCTTCAGGGGCTCTGGGTTTGCCCAAATCCAGGAGGCTGCTGTTCCTGTCCCCTGCCTGGGGAGGGGGATGCTGGGGCTGGCGCTGCTGTGGGGGGGTCCTGGCACCCCTCGCCCCGGGCACACGGGTGCTCCCGGGCAGTGTCCCAGCAGACAAAAGCCGAGGTGGGGGGAGCAGCTCTCCCTGGGTGCTGGTGGTCTGGCTGGCACCGGG
This sequence comes from Strix aluco, assembly GCF_031877795.1. NCBI lineage: Eukaryota > Metazoa > Chordata > Aves > Strigiformes > Strigidae > Strix > Strix aluco. The sequence continues at coordinate 314,149 of NC_133959.1, read as the reverse complement.
GACATCCCCGGGGGTCGCTGGGTGGGGGGACAGGCTGAGGCTCCCCCACCCTCCTCCCCCCCTTGCCTGCGGGGGCTCAGGGGCTTGTGAGCGGCTGCACCCGCTGGGCAGGAGGGACGTGTCCCCTGCGGCCACCAAGCCCCTGTGCCCAGCGGACCCGGCTCCGCGCAGGGACTGGCCTGGCTCTGCAGTTTCCCTCTGGGGTGCAGCCGGGGGCTCCCACCCCTCCCCATCCCTCCCTGCCACCCCGGTCGGCCGGCTGGAGGCACCGGCCATGGGGGAGATGCCGTCGGGGCATTTCTGCGGGTGGATAAAACAGACGCCTCGTGGCTTGGTGTGGTGTTACCCGTCGCGTCGGGCTCTGCATGTTTCTGTGGAAGGGAGCAGCATTCGCAGCGCTCCTGTCGTGCCTGTTGCCGCACGCGTGGACACATGCACACACGTGTCCCTCTGTGTTAACCTCTGTGGTGGCAGTTGATGTTCCTCCCTTGTCCTTTGCAGCAGATGGCAGATTTCAGTGTTGGCTATTTATATCCGAGGCTGATCTTTCCCAGCGTGTTTTACTTCTGTCTGTAAATACGTTTCAAGTACGCAAGGCATGGTTCTGATAAGTGCGGTGTTTGCATGTCGGGGGGATTTAGGGTGATCGTGGCTGTCGAGCTTGTGTCTGAACACGAACCGTGCAGGACGTAAGGAGCAGACACGTCCCTCCTTCGTGGGGGGTTTCCCACCTGAGGCTTCCCGCTGCCCCCCCAGGAGCCAACACGGGGGTCACTCCTTGGCCTCCCGTGTGCCCAGGCTTGTCCTGGGGGTGGGTGGGGGCTCTGGGGAGGGTGGGACGGGGAGATGGGCCACGTCCCTGGGCTGGGGGGCGAATGTCCTGCCCCTGAGCAGACCCGGGGCAGGAAGGGGACCCTACCTGGCTGGCTGCTGCCCGGCGGTGCCCTGCGGTCCCCGGGGTGCTGCGGTCCCCGGGGTGCTGCGCCTGCGAGGGGCTGGTGGGACCCAGGCACTGCTGGGGGTGGGAGGGACCCAGCAAGCTCTGAGGGGAGGGGGAACAGGAGCTGGGCAACAATTCTGGTGCTCTATGAGAGGGTTGGGGGGTGACGCATCCCCCACGGCAGAGCTGGTGCCTTTGGGTTTGGGGAAGGGGGATGCTGAGAGCAGGACCCTGGGTTGCTCCTTGGGTTGGGGCTGGCCCTGGGGGGACACCCAAGGGCCTGGGGGCTTGTGCTGTCCCACCCCCCCACCTGTCCCAGCATGGCCTCGCTGGGGGCGAGTGGCACCGAGCCCTGGACGTGCTGCTGTGCGCCCTGCTCCTGCGGTGGGCTGGTGGGCTGGGAGCCGGGACTGCGGCCTGGCTGGGTCTTTCCTCCCCTGTAGCTCTTTTCTACTGTTCTTGCTTTGATATTTCTGTGGCTGGATTTAATGATGCATTTTTGGAGTGAAAAAATATATTAATACCGGAATTGAATGTTTGTTTACAGATGACGTCCCCTTTTTAGTGCAATAAAGTAATTTCTAAAACAGATACAGGTGGTGCCCCGGCTCCTGGTTTCCCTGAGACGTTCCCTCTGCTTTTCCCTGCCCTGGCCGTGGCATCCCCCGGGCCCGTTACCTTCCCTGCCAGCTCCCGGGGATGTGGGGAAAGGGGCTGTTCCTGCCGGGGGGGGCTGGGGCCGAGCTGAGCCAGAGCATCGCCGGCGGGGGGACGGGGCTGCGGCGAGGGAGACCCCTGAGTCCTTCCTCTTCCTCGCCAGCTCCCCCAGGCCGGCCCCTGTGCTCCTGCTCGGCAGAGCTGGTGATTAAGGGTTTGATGATGTTTTTGTGCTCTCCGTCAGCAGCGGCTGCGTGGGCTGGAGCGCTGCCCTCGGGGGGGGGCCGGGCGCCCCGCGCCCCCAGCCCGGGGGGGCTCTGAGCTCCGGGAGACCCTCGGGGGCTCCCTGGGGCACAGCGGAGCTCTGGCCCCGCGGCAGCACGGGGGTGGAAGCCCTCCCTGCTGCTCGCTGAGCTTCACAGCCCTTTTTCCCTCAAAACCGCGGCATCTCGGGCCAGCTCCTGCACCGCAGCGGTGATCGGCTCCGGCAGCGTTTTGGCATGAAAACAAACCCGATGGTTCCTGCCCTGCTGTGCCCCCGCAGCACCCGCGGTGTGAGTGATGTGGGTGTCGGATGAGCTGCTCTCAGGGGGTCCCTGGGCCGTTTCCCTCCCCCAGCCCCCCAGGGAGCCCCCCCCTGCCCGGCTGGCGGTGTTCAGCGGGTTACCCTGTTTTTCACCACCTTCCATTTCCAAATCTGCTTTTAACCAGATGCTGCTGAAGGAAAGAGGGAGGTTTGTTACCTAAATGCCATTTTTCTAATTTCCACCATTCTAATAATTTGTCATTTTTGGTAGAAATAAAGGCTGGGAGCAGTAAACAGATCCGCCCTCCCTCCTCCTTCCCCCACAGGGGCAGAGAAAGCAGCGTGGCGAGCGCTTGGCAGGTGCCAATAATTTAAATAGTGCTTTTTCTAGAGGTGTAAAGCTACAGCAGTTAGCAATGAAATGAGGCTGATTAAGTTAGTCTGAACTAGAGTGGATGGGGTCAGCCTGAACACACGAAAAATCCCTGGAAAGTGTTCAACAGTCAAAGCACTGGAAGCAGCCAGAGGGGTGGGGAGGGGCGTCTTGTGGGGGAAGATTTAACTCTGAATTTGTAATCAAGTAGTGGTGGGAAGGAAATGTGGCTGCTTCTCTGCACCCTGGGCTGGACCCGGGAGGGTTGGGGTCGGGCTGAGATGAGCCTCTGAATTGGAAGATGCTGGTGATGGCCGGGGGGGAGCAGGGGGACACCACCCCCCCGCAGCGCAGCCCCTCAGGACGGGGGGAGCCCAGGCGAGGCGCAGCCCTGGGAGGCTGCCGGGAGAGCCCGGGGCTGAGGGACGCTCTCCCCGTCGCTGGCGGTGCCCACACCGAGGGGTGCCCGAGCCCCGGGAGCCTCCCCCTGCACGGGGGTTTCTCTGGCTGGGGGTCCCCAGGCCCCACGAGGGTTGCGCCGGGCGATGGCACAGTGGATCCATGCAGGAGGCTGAGGCAGAGGAGGGGAGGTGGCTGATGCAGAGGAGCCGCTGGCAGCTGCTGCCTCCTTTCCCCTCATCTCCAGAGCGAGATTCACCTGGGTGAGACGCGCGCACAGACCTTGGCTATTTTTAGTCCTGTGTTCCCACAATGCGAGGACTTAACTTCTGAGAAAATTGCCTGGAGCTCATTTAGCTGCGTGCATGATGGCTGGCAAAGGAGGGAGAGGACAAATGAGGGGCCCAACCTCAGATGGGGTGTGCAGGGGGCTGGGGCTCCCCTGGGCTTCCCAGGGAGGAGGCCAGCAACGCTGTCCCTGCGGGGCTCATCCCTTCCCCGCCTGACGCTCGGGGGTCCTCGACCATGGCTGGGGCTGGAGCAGCTTTTGGCTGATCAGGGCTGTAACGGCTGTTTCTCCTCTCTGGATTCTTGGGCACTGCTGGGGCTGGGGGAGCATCGAGTTCCCCCCGCCCCGGGCAGCCCCAGCCTGGCCATGTCCCTCCCCCCACTTCGACCTGGCTGCGGGTTTACAGTTTTGGTCAGAAAAAGCATCTTCCCGTTGCCTGGCAACCCTTGGCCGCCCGGTCCGGCGGGGGGGGCTCTCCCCTGCCCGCAGCCGCTCCCCCCCGCCCCGTGCCGGGGGCGAGGGGCCGCGGGGGCTGCTCAGTGCCGGAGGTGCCCGAGGTGCGAAACCGCCGCCCGCCACGGGCTCAACCCGCGCGATGGCTCCCCAGGACGTGATTCACCGGGCCAGCAAACAGGCAACTGCCTCCAGCATCAGATGGCACAGAGAAACCTCGGGGAGAGGAGAACCTGGCTCCCACCCGGGGCGACAGCTCTGCAACGCGCCGGCGAGCCCCGGGCTGGCGGCAGCCGCCCTGCAAGCCCGCGGCCTCCCGAGGCAGCCACGGCTGCAGGAGCAGGCGGTGAAACGGCACCGTGCCCGTCGCCGGCCGTCAGCGGGGCTGGGGGAGCAGGGGCTGCTGGGGGGGTCCGCAGGGCCTGTCTGGGTGCCCACAGCACCTCTGCCGCGTGGCCCTGGGCACCCGGGACTGGCCAGTGGGACACGAGGCGTGCAGAGGCGTGCAGAGGCGTACAGAGGCGTGCAGAGGCGTGCAGAGGCGTGCAGACGTGTGCAGAAGCGTGCAGAAGAGTGCAGAGGCACGGGGCAGGCACGAGCGTGCGGGTGTGCAGCAGGGAAGTGGCCAACACGCCCCGGGCAGCGCCGGCTGCACGCGAGCATCCGCCTCCCCCAGCACACACGCTCCTTCGCCTTATTGCGAGCATTTGTCTTCCATGGCAGCGTGTCAGTTTTAAAGCGGAGAGGAGAGACTCCCACTGTTACTGGGAGGAAAACAGAACTTAATTGAATCCCACAATCCCTCGTAGTCACATCAGGCGAGAGAGAAAGCCAGAGCAGAGCAATTCCCCCTCGCGCCCCTCCCTGGGCTGGCTGTGCCCCCCCCGGGCAGGGTCCGTGCTCCTGAGGGGGGGACCTGGGGTTCTGCCGGGAGCAGGGACGACCTGCGGCTCCTCGTCAGCCCCGCGGCGCTGGGCCGTTCGCTGGAAGCCAGCGCGGTGGAGGCAGCAGCCTCCGGGGTGTCCCCAGGGCCAGGAGCGCTGCCCGTCGCTGCCACCCCCGCGGCGCGTGCTCTGTGGATTTTGCTTTTCGGTTTGAGCTTTGAGGCTGGCAATCCGACCAGGACCCGGGGCCGGATCCTGCCTCCGCAGCCAGGGAAAGGCAGCGAGCGCACAGCGAGCACCGCCTTGGACTTTGCCTCCCCATCCTCTCTGGCAGAGGAGAAATCGATGCAGGTCCCTGGAGCCAGCGTGGGCTTGGCTCAGGCCTGGGGCCGCGCGAGGGGAGCGCGGGGGTACGAGGGTGGATGAGGGCGAGGGCAGAGGCTGCTCTGCACTGAGGGATCTCTGCTTGCCTCTCCTCTCTGTCTCCAGCGACCCGCTCTTCGCTATCTGCCTACTAGAGTTTTCAACGCCGCCTTTAAAATGTTTGCAAAATGCCCAAAGCATCAAACAGGCCCAGGTGGGAGGGAAAAAATGGCATAAACAAAGCAGACAGGAGGATTTATTAAACGCCAGCAGCTGCTGGCAAACACGTTAATATCGGCGCAGACGGGCGCCAGTTGGGGCATTTGGGGCTGCGGGCTGGCCCCCGCGCTCCTGGCCCCCGCGTTCACTGGCCCCTGCGTTCACTGGCCCTGGTGCTCGCTGGCCCCCACCTTTGCTGGGCCCCGCGCAGGGGGGCTCTGGCTGAGCCCAGGGCGGCTGCGCTGCACGAGGGTCCTGCTGTGGGGGGCACCCGGCCGGACCCGGGGAGCCGGGGTGGGGAAGGGCTGGGAGATGCTCTGGGTGCTGGTTGGGGCAGAGCTCGGCTCCCCCCCGGCTCCCCGCCCGGACCCTAAGCCTGGGACAAGGGGATGCGTCCCCACCTTGCCCTGCTCCGCTCTGCCCTGTCGGGGCTGTTTGGTTCTGCGGGGCACGAGCCAGACCTGGGGCCGCGTCTGCCACCACGGCCGAGGGCGCCCGGCGGAGGCAGCGCCCAGGGACGCGCTGGAGCTGGTCTGGCATCACCATGGCAATGGAGGTACCGGCCGCTGCCAGGCGAGAGCGGCGAGGGCAGGGAGCGCCGTCAGGCCGAGCTCACTGGGGGTGCTCTGCTGGTCCCAGGGCCCGTCCCAGCCCAGGGCCCGTCACACCGACATCCCCTGCCCCGGCCCCGCGACAGCCGGACGGCAGCAACCGCGTCCTCGCCGTGGGAGAAGCCCTCAGCACCCCTCGTACCCGCCACAAAGCCGGAGGTTGCACTGGGCGATACATAAAAATACATATTCAAACCCTCAAATCTCACCGCTGCCAGGTTATAATTAATTCCTCTTTGCAGCTCAGTCCAATTTCCCTCACACAGCTCCCAATTCAGCGCAATTGCCATATGAGATTTCTGTAATCACTGATCTTATCAAGTCCATCAGTGTGAAGTGAGAACACTGCAATTAGCAGGAACGGGAGCAGCAGGTGAGCTGCCACTTGCTGAGTATTTATTTCACCTGGGCCGGGGTGGATGGGTGCTTGGTCCAGCACTTGTTGGGGCTGTCCCTTGCCCACCCCGGGTGCTCGGGGGGGGCTGCGGTGGTGCTGGAGCACCAGCAGTTGTTGGGAGCCCGGCAGGCGGCCGGCCAGGCTCTGCCGGGGAGGGGGTTCGCCTCCCACATCCCCCCATCACCAGGGTGCTGCCAGGGGAGCCGACGAACCCGCAGAGGTGGCGTGTCCTCGAACAGTGCTGCCTGCACCTCGGCTGAGCAGCCGAGATGAAGCGTCAGACTTAATTCTGGGTTTCCTGGCTCCTCTTGCCGTCACCCCCGGCCCTGCTCAGGTGCCCCTCGCTGAGCAGATGGAGACTCGGGCTTTAGGGCTGGGAGAAGTTGCTGGTGGCAAAGCATCACCCTCCTCTTGGCAGCTCCTGCTCCCTGTCCCGGTCCGGGCAGCCCAGGGGGGACGTGCTGGAGGGACACAGGCCATGCATCCCCCCCAGTGTGAGGACCCCCGGCACTGGACCCCAGAGGAGCTGCGCAGGAGACGCCCTGTTCCCCCAAACCCTCCCAGCGGGCTCAGGCAAACGGGGCATAAACCCGCAGGCGATCCCACTCTGAGCCGCCGCTCGGGGACTGACGCGCTTTGTTTCGGACAATCTGTTCCCCTCCCACCGCCACCGGCCGCTGCCTGCAGCGTCCCCAGCAGAGGCGTCGGGCAGTGGGAGCGGGTCTGGCCGTTGGGCCGAGAGCCCCCGGGGGCCGTGGAGCCAGCCTGGGCTGAGCCAGCAGCTCCTGCGATGGCAAACCCTGGGGCCAGCCCAGCCTGCAGAGCTGAGGCCGGGGAGCAGCCCTCAGCCCTCCCTGGAGCCCCCTCCAGATCGGGTGCGTGATTTCAGCTGGGATGGACAAGGCTCACGCCGCTCTGCTCATCTGAGAACGGCCAAATTATTTATGAGGCTGGGGGTGCCTCAGCCCCGGGCACCACCGGTGCCAAACATCCCTGGGGCGCAGGGAGGTGGCTCAGACAGCCCCAAGCCTGTGACTCGTCAGCGCCGGGAGAGCATCGCCAGGAGAGCATCACATCTCCGGGAGAGCATCGCTGCACACTGGTCCCTGCGCATGCGGGTGCCCCCCGGGTGGCCCACGGCGGGGGGCGTCAGGTCCCCACCCTCGCCGCAGCTGTAGCATCCGTAGGGCGGTGTTGCACGGGCACCTACCAAAATCTCTCACTTCGCCACCCCCAGCCGTCTGTCGCTGCTGACACTCACCGACAGGAATAAACTCCAACACCTACCATATGCTTTGCTACTTCTGCTGCCTGCGCTCACTTGTTACTATATATTTCCAAAGCTGGGGCTGCCTCCGCACGGGGCGGCTGGCGGGCCGTGCCCTGGCAGCGACGAGACGGGCTGCGGGGTGGCACCTCGGTGACGCCGGAGTTTCTGGCATCCCTGTGGCAGGTCTCTGCCCTTTGGCAGGCTCAGCCCTGCGCCATGGGGACCCCCCGCTCACTCCCCGGCACTTCCCGCATGGTGCCGGCTCTGGCGCTTGTCCGGCTGCAGCCGCTGTGCCAGTGGCTCGGGCGCTGGCGGGGCCGGCTGGTCCTGTCCTGCACCAGCGATGTGGCCCCTCCGCGGCAGGATGCGGCCCCTCCGCGCACTGCCCCGGGCACGGCTCCCGGCCTGCCGTCGCGCCTCGCGGGGCACCAACAATGTGCCTGCCCGGGCGGTGCCTGTGTCCCGCGGCCCGGCCGGCGTCAGCCCATGCCAGAGCTGGATGTGACCCCGGAGCCGCACTGGCCCGGCCGGGAGCGGGGCACTGACGGCGCAGGCTGTCCCCCCGGTCCTTTGCTGGGACGGGGACACGAGCCAGCGCCACAGCTCTGGGTTCTGCTGGTGGGAGCCGCGTCCCCGGGGCTGTCCCAAAGGAGAACCATGGGGAAGCGGCCGTCAGCATGTCCCCAGCCGTGGGGCAGGGAGGGTCCTGTGCAGGGACAGACACTGCCCTGCCCTGACCACAGGGAGAGTCAGTTGCGGTGTAAAGGTGCTGAGCAGAGCCGGTCTCTCCCCGCAGAGCTGCTCCGTACGATTAATGATCCTTGCAGCTGGGAAAATTCATCTTCCTTCAGGACTGGATGCATCTTGGCGCATCCTCCAGGTGCCGGATCTGGTGACGCCGTGAGCGACAGAAAGACCTTTATGGCGGAGCTCGGCTGGGCTCAGCCTGCGCCCGTCCTGCCGCCCCGCGCTGTCACCGTCACCGCACCCCACGCGCCGGAGAAGGACGAAGGACCCTGGGGCCGGGTGGGGGACGAGGACGTCCGGGTGTGTGAGCGGGGCCAGGCGACAGCTGACGGCTGCCCCGCAGCATCCTGCATCCCGTGTGTAGTTTTAATGGCACCATGCGGCTTTGATTCCTGGTTTTAATTGCAGCCTAACGAGGCAAGGGCAGCAGGAGAGGAAAACATCAAGCTCAAGGGAAACAAATCGGGAGAGAAAAGAACATTTTCTGGTGACTAATAGGTCTGTGGCTCGGCGCGTGTGTGTTTGCCTGCCACAGCGCGGGATGTTGCCAGCACCAGGAGGAGAGGGGATTTCTTCCACGCACTTGGCAAGCTGAGCCGCACGGTGTGGCGCGAGGAGAGCAGATTTTTCCTGGGCCGGTGCTGTTTCCGCGTTATTTTTAACGCCTGTTGCACAAAAGCTGCCCCCTCCCCAGTAAACAGTGTGGATTTTGCTCGCTTGCGCAGGCAGGGTCGGGGCTAAATCATCTAACGGTGACAGATGGGCCCGTTTACACACCGCGCTGGTCTCACCAGGGGAAATCGGGACTAATTCAGTGCAGAGGAAGGGAAGACAGTTTCTGGCGCTGGCACCCAGCACCCTGGGGCAGCCGCCACCTGACCGAGTGCCGCCGTGCTGAGCGATGATGCAGCGCTGGGGGTCCCCGAACGTGAGCCGGATTCCCCGGGGAGGCTGCAGGACCCCCCCCCCCCCCCCAGGACACCCCGGGCTCTCAGCCCCGGTCTGTGCCGCAGGGCCCCGCGGTGGGAGCCCAGCCCGGTGTCCCCAGCAGCCAGGGGGGCTGGGGTCCCTCCGCCAGCTGGGGATGCTGGGGACAGGAACAGGGACTTGGGGACAGGGATGGGGACACACACACTGGCACGGCTCGGCGCCGTCCCTGACCCCCCGCCCCGCTCAGCGCCATCCTGCTCCTCCCCCTCTGCTGCAGGGGCCACCTCTGCCGACGGGGTGGCCCTGTGGGCGCTGGTGTAGCTTGGGCTGCTCCCCCCACACCAGTGAGGGCTGGGAGCTTGTTACTGAGCTCTTTGACTTCGAGCAGCTTGGAAACCAGCGCTTGCTAATAAGACAAAAAGAATGACAGCAAATAAGCCCAGCCACAGGAACATGGCCTTCTCATCCTGCATTTTTTATTCCCCCACGTTCTCCCCCTTCCCTCCTTTGCCAATGGATTGAAGCCACTGTAATAAAATTATTAAAAAAAAAAAAGCGGTAGCCCCCACCTCAATGCGGCAACCATGGAAACTGGATCAAGGGGACACCTGTACATTTCCATTCCGGGCTCCCGCTATCTGAATATACAGCGGAGCGCTAATTAAAAACCCAGCGCGAGTGGCAGGCGGAGGGAAGGGGCTGGCCCCGGGAGAAGGGGTGCGTGGCTCGGAGGCTCGACAGCGCCGCGGGCGGGGGACGGCCCCCAGCTCCCCAGCGAGCCCCGAGCGCCGTCCGACGCCTCCAGCTCCCGATGACGATGACGGCGCTCGTCGGCCATCAGCTGCAGCACTAACGAGGCGGCTCCGGCCCTGCTGCAGCCCACAGCACCAAGGGGCCCTCGGGACCCCAGCCCAGGCTGGAGATGGTGCCCATGGGGCAGGGCAGAGCTGGGCTGTGGGGCCAGCGGCCGGGGCCTTTGGCCCATGCCGGGGGGAGTCACGCTGCTGCACTGCGGTGCCGGGGGAAGGGGAGCATCCCCACTCCCTCCCCTTCCCGTGGGACAGCCCCGGGTGGGCGCTGGGAGCCGCGTCACCCCTCCCACCTGCGCCTGGTCCCCCCGCAGCCGGGGGCGGGGGGCAGCGGGCGGCAGCGTGGGGGTAAAGCGAAGTGCGAGATCTCGCACCTCCCACGGGGAGGGCGAAGGCTGCGGGGGGGCTGCCAGCCCGCACTGCCAGCTGCCTCCTCCACCGGCACCGGTGCCAGCACGGCCCCGCAGCCTCCCCGTGCTCTGCTGACGCCGGCACCGGCCAGGCCGCTCCTGCAGCGTCCCCCCCACCCTGGGGTGGCTGGGGCAGGCACAGGCATCCCCACGCACAGCTCCCAGGTGAGTGCCGTGGGGATGGTGCTCCAGGGCCCTGCTGGACGCCCAAGAGCTGGGCTGCTCCCCCTCCTGCACCACAGACCCTGGGACTTGTGCTTGATTTTAGGTTTTTAACTATTTCACCAGGAGGAAGCTCTCTGATCGGCACGTGAGCGCCCAGGAGAAAAGGCTGTGTTTAACCTGCAGGTTTATTTTTACCGACAGCAAATGGCAGTGCCTGGAACATTCCCCTGCTTGGAGTTAATTTTTGCTGAAGCTCAGTTTTAGTCATTGTTGTCTAAACCTGTTTTCTCCACATTTATCCCATGGAAAAGCTCCTGGAGCTCAGCTCCAGGATTTCAGCGGCTGCAGAGCCGGTGCCCGGTGCCCGCTCCTGCCAGCCCACGGGAAGGTCAGGGCAGCCCCCGGCTTCCACTGGCAGAGACCCCCGGTGTGGGGAGAGCGGCCCCGCCCTGCGCAGGGACACGGCCCTGACGGCCACCGCTGCGGCGCTTCCTGGGGCTGGTGGAGGGCAAAAGCTTCTCCTCTCATCAGAGCGGGCGTCGGGCCATCATCGTCCTGCGGGAGGCCGGCAGAGCGCCGAAACCTCCTGATTGCTCATGGACGGGCCTCAAATCGCTCCCCGAGTGTCCTTCCCAGTCCGAGCCAAAAGCGGAGCTGCCTCTCCCTGCGTGGCCATCCCCCTCTGGGTTCACGCGACGGGGATGGCTGGGGCAGGAGCGAGGGCTCTCTGGTCGCTCTGCCAGGTAATTTTCCCAGCAGGCTGCTCGTTTTCTCTGGCCAAGCTGCGGAGGACGGCAGGATACGCTCTGCAGGAGACGTTCCTCCTCCTCAGCCCTCTCCACCCATCCCGATCTGCCGAGGCCAGAAAGACACTGCAACGTGCAGCGCTGCCGCAGTGCCCGGGGGTCTGCACGCCCCCCAGCTCTGCAGCCAGGCCCTCGCCCCCCGACGGACCCTGCGCCGGCAGCACCGGCCCGGCCGAACCAGCAGCTCCCACCCAACGGGTCGTCCCGGCGTCAGGGGCTGGGCTTGGGCAGGCGAGCGCAGGCATCACCGGCTGCCTGCCCCTGCCTGCTGCCCACCCCGCATCCCCGCAGCCGGCTCAACTTTGGGGCGAAGAAAATTCCTTGTTTCCATGGGAACCGGAGGAGGAAAGTTTCTGGGGCTGCAGTGGGGACTGTGCCAGCCGGGCGAGGCAGCAGGACCCTGGCACCGGCCGTCTCCCCTCTCCGCTCCCGGGGCAAGGTGGGTGCCCGGCTGCCAGCCCCCCAGCCCGTGCCCCGAGAGGTGCCCACCGCACCGAGGGCGCACCGGGGCTCCTCATCTCCCCCTCCCGTGCTGTGTCAGATGCGATCTGACATTTAGCTCTGCAGCTCAGCGCGTGGAGATGCAGCGATAGCTCTAATCTGCTTTTCTCCTCCTCGCGTTCTCCCTGGAGGCAAAAGCTGCTGCTGGGAGAGCAGGGGGGCTCTGGCAGCCCGGCGAGGGGGGCACCGGCAGCGCCGTGCTGGGGGCCTCGGGGGTCCCACAGCTCTGGGGGTGTCCCGGCAGTGCCAGGCCCTCCTCGCTGCGCCCTCCCGTCACGCAGCAGCTGGCTGGCAGGGCCTGGAGGCCAGCAGCGGCAGAAATTCATGGGGGTTTCAGAGCGCCCAGGGCTCTCCTTCTTCCTCCTCCCTCTGCCCCCCTGGCTGTGCCCAGGACGTGTGGGCTGGTGGCAGCGAGGGCAGCAGCTCCCCACCGGGTGGGAACAAGCCCCCCGAGAGTGAAAGCTCCACTCGGGTCCACAGGCGGGGCCCAGCTCCCTCCTCTCCTCTCCCGCAGCGTTTGCTCTGAGGCGTTTGGAGCCGATTTGGGAGCCTGTTTGCAGCCCCCGTGCCTGGGCTGGGCCCTGGTGTGTACGGCAGTGCTGGCACGGGCACGATGCCATCTGAGCCGTGCTGTGCCATGCTGTACCGTGCCGTGCCGTGTTGTACCGTGCCGTGCCGTGCCATGCCATGCCATGCCGTGCCGTGCCGTGCCATGCTGTGACACACAAGCCTGGCATGCTGCCGCTGCTGCCGGCACAGCCCTGGGACCGGAGTCCCGGCTGCAGGTTGGGCTCCGGAGGCACTTGAGCACCCCTGGGGGCTCCTGCAGCCGCAGGCCAGTCCCCAGAGCCTGCAGCCAGGGCCAGCCCTGGCCACTCAGCTCCTGCCCGGGCAGCACCACCCTCCACCCACCGCCCACCCAAGATCCCCCCCCTCCCCGGCCCTCAGAGATTGCCCAGAGCAGGGGTTTAATGACCATCCAGACTGAGCACCAGCCGACCTTTCCACCTTTCAGCTTCACCTGCGGCTCCCTTTTCCCTGCCATTATCTGCATGGATGCCTGTGGATTTCATTTCCATATTCATGGTGTTTTAATGACCCTGTAATATCTTTATGTTCTGCAATTAAATGTGGAAACTTTTTTTTTCCTTCTGCAGATTAGCATCTGCATAGGATCATTTGTGGCATTTGAGCAGAAAAAGGGAAGGCAGTGCAGGAGGGTGATGGGGTTAATTAAACTTCAGAGATCAGCTGGCTCCACCGCCAAATGTCCTTCTTGGCAGTGGGACAGGGAAGGTGGGGAGGGAGCGGCTCTGGGCTGCTCCTGCAGGTGGTGGAGCCGCTCTCAGTTGTGCGAGCGCACGAGCGCACACGCTTGCACCCGCATGGCTCAAAATCTGCGTCGGGATCCCTGCCAAGGGGCGCAAACCACGACGGAACTGCTGCCGGCGTCACCCCGGTGCAGGAGGGTCCTGTCCCCATCCCACCCCCACGGGACCCTTCTCCAGCTCCTCGTGGAGGCTCTCGGCCACGCAGCGTGACGTCTGCCCACCATCCGCCACTCAGAGGCAGGCAGACAGACAGACAGACAGACAGAGGGGTCGGGGAGGAGAGGTGCCACCGAGCAGGGCAGGGAGCGGGGGGCAGCCGGGAGCACACGGTGCCCCCCACGCCCACAGCAGCCTCCCAGGCCTGCAGGCCCCAGCAGCCTGACATGGGGGGGGGGGCTGGAGGAGCCATTAGAGCTCCTATCGCTGCATCTCCCTTCCCTGGAGCTGTTGGCTGCACCATCCCCCTCCCTGGGATGGTAATTGGGTTTCAGCCCTGCGAGATGGATGGGGCTGGGCTGAGAGGGGAGCAGGGGGGGAGAGGAGGGGGCAGAGAGTAGGAGAGACCCCCCTTGCCCTCCATCCACCTCCTGCCCCTGCAGCTGTGAACAAGATGTTTGCAAGGGTGAGGCACAGGAGTGGCGTGTTTATTGAATACAGACGGGACTGAAAAGCCCCTTCTCGTGAGGCTGTTTGACGTGACGCTGAATTCGCGCGTGCTGGGGAGCTGCCAGCGCACACAGACCCCACAGCAGCGCCTGAGGCTGCTCCCTTGGTAGGGGGCAGAGGGGGGTGTTCGCAGGGGTGAGTGTTGGGGGGTACCCGGGAACACGTGTGCGTGCACAGGTACACGCGTGTGCGCAGGGAGGGCTGGCAGGGACAGGCCCAAGGCTGGAAGGGACTCAACCCCCCTGGGGGATGGACGGGGGTTTCCTGGGCCCCCTCTGGCCAGGGGCTGGGGCTGGGCAGCCGGGGCGGGGGCACCTGCAGAGCTTCTTGAAGGTGCCTACGCGAGGGGCCGACTGCTCTGCTGCGGCCAGGTGCTGCCTGGAGCTGAGCCGGGGGATCGGAGGGTGCGGGCAGCCCTGTCCCTGTGTCCCCCCCAAGCCCGGGGCTTCATCTGCCCCTGCAAGGGTGGGAGGAAATGCTGCAGGGCAGGAGGGACAAACCAGGAGGATGTTACACTGTCCGGTCCTTGTTAGTGTGGTCTGAGTTTCTCACCAGGCTGGTCCCACACCTCCTGTCTTCAGAACCAGGTCTGGGGTCGGACTCTGCTCACCAGAGCCCACCCAGGGCCTTGCCTTTGGCCGAGGCCAGCGATGCCAGTGTGGGCCGTGGATGGGTCTGGATGCCTCTGCTTCCATCTGTGCATACACTAGCATGTTTCTTCTCTGTTTTTCTTTGCAAGCAGCAGTTAGAGTTGTTACTTACACAGAACTTCAGTGCAGGCAATTAGGTAGGGAAATCACGGGGTAGGAGCTTGCCCTCAGCATACATTTCAAATACAGGAACTTCATCGGATGCAGAATTAACCCACCAGCACCAAAGCAAAGGGTCTGTCGGGGCGACTGGGGTCTGGGAAGGCCAGAGGGTATTGTGTGACACGCCAGCGAGCAGAGGGCACGTCACTCTGTTGCTGCAGGAGAGGCTTTGTGCGGCTTTGCCGTTCCCCTCGGCTCCGGCTCCGGCCGTTATCACACCAGCAGAGTGTGCTAGGGAAAAGAAAACCTGCCTTGTCTGTTCTCTTGGCACTGGCCTTTTCAGAAAGTAGACATTTTGAAAGGATTTACCATCCCACGGCTGGTTTATTTGGCAGACCGTGCCAACGCGAAGGCTGTGTAGCTGCAAACCCTTGGCTGCTGTCAGGTTACATCCTCCTGCCTGTGCCTGCAACGCCGCCCCGTGCTCCGGCACGCGGGAGGGCAGCCGGGTATTACCTGACCGCAGGACTAATCCCTGGTGTGCAAACCCGGCGGCTGCATCGAATCTCTCACTCCCATGGCAACATCATAAAATCAATACTTGGTCGAGAGGGTATTGAAGGTGAATTTGGGAAGTTATAGATTGTTGCAGGAGGGAGGGAGGAGACAATCCTGTCTGTTTGGGATGCGAATGCAGGCAGGATAATTCTGGAAGCTGTGAGCAGTGCGGCCCCAGCCTCACGTGGGAGGTCTCTGCTCCAGACATCGTCTTTCCAAGACCTTGTAACTGTCAGAAAGATGAATTTTTGAATTGGACCAGGCTGCTGGTCAGGGCTGTGGTATTGCCAACTCTGGGAAGGAGAAGATCGCTAATAATTGGATTGAACATTACAGGGGCATTCCCCACAGAGCTCATCACTGCATTGCAATTAAGAGCAAATGTCTACCCTGCCAGAGAATCATTAGCACAGGGTCAGCAGGAATCCTGAGTTAAGACCTGTTGGTGTTTTCAGGCTGAGTGAGACTTGCTGCCTTGTTACTGGGTACTGCCCTGAGGCACAAGGTGCCAGGATCAAAAGACATCAACTGTGTGATCCAGAGGCTGAGGAAGTTCGAAGGAGAACGGCCGTGTTACACGAGCCCCTCCTGCGGGACCACTGAGACGAGCTCCGTAAGCCTGGCCCAACTTTCAAGGATTCTCAGGCACTGGTGGCATCAGGTACGAAAGCACCTACTTACGTCTGTAGATACTGCACATGTTTTTGTGAGCCCCACAGAGACTATCGTATAATAAGTACTTTGACTGTAAATAAATTATATTTGTGGGTTGTGATGACTTGGAGCGGAGCTCTGTCAGCAGGGAGGGAGGAAGGACAACAGGTAGGGAACTCGATGGCCACACCATCACCTCAGCACCCCCCACCCTGTCAACTGGCCGTGACCGACCTGGATGAGGATGGTGCGGAGTGTCTGTTCAGTGACGGGCTGACGGCACCACTGGATCCTGAGGAGCTCACACATTTTAGAAGTATAAACACTTGTCTGAAAGACTAAACCAGCCCGTTATTTGTGAGTAGCATAGCTCCATCTAGCATTCATGAAAACTGATGCTTCTCTAAACCTTAATTCATAACTACTTGGTCACGTGTTAAAAGCTGCTCTTCTGTCTGTAAACAGCCACAGCCAACAGCAGAGCAAGTGTTTCTTTACAGCCAGAGCTCTGCATACAGCTGTCGCCTCCTCTGCGTTTAGACCATCCTTCACGCTGCAGATGCGACACATCCAGACGCAGACCTCTGCTTTCCCTAGGAAAGGGTCAGTCCTTTCCCAATATGGTTTTTTTTTCCCTACCAAAATTGCTTTTTGAACCCATGTAAACAGGCTAAACATCCTGAACTGTATCAGGTGAAAAAGTATTTGCTGCTTGTCTCAGGTCTGTAAAGCTTTCCCAAGCATTGCTTACTGGGTAGCGCACTGGGAGGAGAGAAGGGAGGGCAAGACCCAGGCCCACCCCAGTTCTGCAGCCAAATCGACCCTGGATTTGGCCAAAACCGCCCTTCTATGTTTCGTTGTCTTGGTCCACAGGGCAGCAATTGTAAAGCAGTGTGCTGTTGGAGTGTCCTGACCAACCGCTTGCAAACTCCTGGAAGTCTGAGTCACCCTGTATTCCGATGCCCTTCAGGTGGTTTAGACCTTTGAAACTTTCAAAATACTGAATGTCAGTGCTAAAATCTCTGCCTTACTGTGCTGACACGGGGCTGCCTTTGCTCACGCACTCACTGCTGCGCAGCCCAGCACCACAAACGGGCTGTGTGAGTCCGGTGCTGGCTGCAGGATGGAGAATCACTGCACCTGTAATTCTGAGGACAGAAATCAACATCCTGGGCGATGGAAGTGTCACTGGAAAGTGTTCCCCGCTCCCTCGGGGAAGTGCAGCCGCTCGCACTCAGCCTGGCAGCTGCTGCAGCCGTTGAACGGAGCATGGACACTGCTCCCGGCTCAGCACTCGCACAGTGAGTAGAGCCGGGCAACTGTCACAGAGAATTAAATTTCTGCAATGAGTCTTTCCCTGCAAATGTTCGGGAGAGTGAAGCTTGCTCTGCGAGGCCGAGGGAAGGCCGATAGCGAAGCGCGAACGTGAACTGACGCGGGCGGCTGCAGCTCCTGCAGCAAAGTGCAAACGGGCAGAGGGCCTGAAAATCCATGCCACGGAGCAGTTCACTTTCCCCAGGTCCTGACCCCAAATCCAGGCCTTTCCGATTTTTGTGGTGACAAAACACTTGGACGCAGGGTTGGGAGTGTTGTGGTTCAACCCCAGCCCGCAGCTCAGCACCACCCAGTGGGATGGGGGAGAGAATCGAGGGAAAAAAAAGAGCAAAACTTGTGGGCTGAGATAAAGACAGTTTAACAGGACAGAAAAGGAAGAAAATAATAATAAAATGGCAATAATAAAAGAATTAGAATACACAAAACAAGTGATGCACAATGCAATCGCTCAGCACTTGCTGACCGGCGCCCAGCCAGTCCCCGAGCAGCGATCCGCCCCTCCCGGCCAGCTCCCCCCAGTTTAGGGACTGGGCATGACGTCGTGTGGAATGTTCCTTGGCCAGGCTGGGTCGGCTCTCCTGGCTGTGCCCCCTCCGGCTCCTCGTGCCCCCCAGCCTTCTGGCTGGCAGGGCATGAGAAGCTGAAAAATCTTTGACTTAGCATAAAGGCTGCTTAACCACAACTAAATCCATCTGCGTGTTATCAACATTACTCTCGTACTAAATCCAAAACACTATACCGGCTACTAGGAAGAAAATTAACTCTATCCCAGGCAAAACCAGGACAGGGAGCAAGGCAGAAACCAGCAGTTTTTGTAGAAATTTCTCTGACAGCTAGAGGCAAGGTTACTTTTCTAATTGAATAAACAGCATCTGCAATCTGTTAGTCCTTTGAGAAGAGCTAGACAGATCTGTGCGAGGGAATAAAGGCCCGTTGAAGTGTTCTGGTTCTCAGCTCAAGGGCCACCACCACTTCAGAGGCACTCGATAACACTTTGCTTTCTGAGCTCAAAAGTGAAACCCGACGCAGAGCGCGTTGCTAGGGCGCGGGTGCGGAGGCTGCTCCCAACGACCCAGCACCAAGAAACCCCCCAGGGGCAGCTCTGCGCCCCTGCCAGAGGCGGGTCTGGCCGCAGCCTGAGGGGCGTCGGCTCGAGCCCAGCGAGGGTCGGACGGGGAGATCTGGCGGCGACGTAGCTGCAGGTCCTGCCAGTCGCGTCGGCGCCATCGGTCACGCACACCTTGAGGAAAGCACTGGCCGCTGGCTGCGGGTCCCCGAGGGACAGCAGGGACCCCGGTGGGGCCCTTTGCTAAAGAAGCCCCAGAGATTTGCGGCATTAAAGAATGAAGCGCGCGGGGGTATGATGCTCTGGAGGCATGTGGCTCGTCCCCAGTTAAACCCCTGAGAAGACCCATCCAGCAGCTTCGTAAGTGCGTCCCTGGGGGGGCCCCGGCCGGGAGCCCTGAGGCTGCGTTGGCATTTCGGCCCTTGCAGGGCAGGGGCTGCGCCTGGGCTCCTGCCCCGCTTCCCTCTCCTGTGACCACTAAATGAGACGCAGCCGCTCTTTATCCCCAGGTGGCTCGGCGGGGGTCAGAGCATGTTTCCGCAGACTCGAGCTTTGTGATCCGTAACGCTGGTGCTGCCCCTCGGCCCCGGCCCCCCCCGCCCCACACAACCTGCCGGTGGCAGCCGGAGCGTGACTTCTGCCACCCGCAGTCCCTCGAGAGTTTCTGTGCCATGCCCCGGCTTTGGGGCTCTCCCCAGTGGGGCTCTGCGAAGGCTCCGCCAAGCCGGGGACGTTCTCTGGGCCTCGCACGGCCCCGGCTGCCGGACGGGGCCACCCCGCTCTCAGTCTCCTCCCGCTGCCCCAGCCCTCGCCCCGGCGTGGTGCCGGGGTACGGGTGTCCCCGGCCGCCCCGGGCCGCAGGCCCCTCGTCCCGGTGTCTGTCCGTCCCCTGGCTCGGGCTCCGCGGGCGCTCGGAGCCGCGCGGCCCTTGGCGACACCGGCCCCGATCCGCGTCTGGCCGCGGGTTCACGGCCCGACCCGGGCCCGCGCGAGCCGGCGGCCGCGGCCTCCCCTCCCCCTCCCCCTCCGCGCCGGTTCCCGGGGGCGCCGCCGGGAGGTGGCGGCGGAGGCGCCCGAGTGCCCGGAGCGGCCGGTACCGGCGCCCCCGGCTGCGGCGGGCGGACCCCGGCCCGGGCCCCGCCGGCGCCCCCTGACCCCGACCCCTGACCCCGCCCCCTGACCCGGCCCCGCCCCTCCGCGCCCCCGGCGCTGCCCCGCCCCCGCGGCGCCTCAGCCAATGAGCGGCCGCCGCCGCATCCGGGGCCCGCGTGTCCCCCCGCCCGCCGCTCGCGCTCGGCCATGGCGGAGGTGAGTGAAGCGGCCGCCGGGGTCGCGCCGGGCCTCCCGCTCCCCTCCCCCCCCCCTCTCCCCCCCCGGCCGGGCGGGGGCACCGGGGGCCCCCTGAGTCCCGGTAGCCCGGGGCCTCCCGGGGCCTCGGTTCTGCGGCCGAGGGGCGGATGGGGCGGCGCGGGCTGCCGGAGCGGGGCCCGCCGGGGCGGGGGCCCGAGGGCCGAGGGGCGCCGGGTCCGCGGGGGGCGGGCAGGGGGCGCCGGTGCCGGGCGGGGGCCGGGCAGGGGAAGGGGTGCCTGGGCGGGACCCAGCGGGAGAGCCGCGGCGGGGCAGCGGCCGAGCCCGGGAGCGGCGCCGGCTCTGCCGTCCCGCCAGCCCGGCGGAGGACCCGCGGCCGGCCCTGGGGGGAGCGGCCCGGGAGGGGCGTAAAGGGGCTTTGGGCCGGGGGCCCCGCCAGAGCGGCTGGGGCTGGGCTGGGGCGAGCGGGCCGGGAGGGGCCGGCGGCGGAGAGCGGGGCCGGAGCCCCCGAGGCTTCAGCGCAGCGGGGTCCCACGGCGTCGGGGTGGGGTCGCGGGGGAGCGGCTGGAACGGGGCTCGCAAAGGCAGGAGGTGAGCGGCGGGGCCTGAGCAGCGGGACAGCAGGAGGTCGGGGACGGGGGAGTGGCAGAGGGCCGGGGAGGGCGGCGGGAAGGGTTTGGGTGGCTGGGACCGGGAGAACCGCCCGGGCGAGGGGGCTCGTGCTCCCGTGCCGGGTGGGGGTGTCCCTGCGCCTCTCCCACTGAGATGTCGCGTTTGTCTTGGTGTACCCTGCCGAAATGTTACCGCCATCACCCCCCACACTTACGCTTGGTGATGCCATTCCCTGTCGTGTCCTCAAAATATCCCTGTCCTGTCACTGTCGTGGCATGTCCGCGCTTCATTTCCATCACGAGATCCTTGGGGTGACCGCGACAGGGGAAAAGGACGTTGGGCAGACGTCGAGGTAGCTGCTGCTCTGTCGCAGGGTCTTGGAACGCCGCTACCTGAAGTGACTTCTGTTCGACACTAGGCTCCGCTTTCAGGGTATTTCAGCACTTTGCACGAGGCAGGCGCCGTCTGGCCTGTCTGTTGTCCCATCCAGAACGGTTTGGTCCTCGCTGCCGCCTTCGGTGGAGCCCCAAGGGCGCCGCGTTCTGTGGACGCGTTGTTTCAGTGGGCTGTTGGGCTGCGGTGCCGCGCTGCCCTTGTGCACGCAGGTCTCTGCCTTGGGGAGATCCAGGAGCTGTCGCTGTCTCACGGAAGAGGTTTGACCTGCAGAGTGTCTCTGCTGTGACGTTGCAACGGCGTGCTGCTGGGGCACCAGTTTCCCCAAGCAGGAGATGACCTGTCCATTTGCTCTTGGCTTTTTCAGGTCCGTAGCTTACAGGAGGAATCTGTTTCCATCCATTCCACTTCCCTCCGGCTACAGCTGGAGTTTGTAGAAAACGGAGCCATGTCAGGTAGTACAGACAAGGCAAAGGGCCACGGAACGCTTCTCTCACCGAGTCTGAAACGGGTGTTACACTAGCTCAGGAAACCACATTAGTTATTGAAGTAGTAGTGCTGGAAAGGGAAACCTTCTCTATCTTCGCTCACTTTCTTGCAGGAGTGGTTTCAGCCTGAAGGGTTTTCGCCAGTAGTTCTCTGGAGAAACAATCTGCCTTGCACTGGGAAGCAGCTTTGTCGGTGCAGAAAGCTCAGGCTCTTCCTCTGCCTGCGTATCCTAAAACATGGCTGTTGCTTCGATTCATGTACCAAAACCTTGAGTCCAGAATTAAGGAGAGAGTGCTGGAGTCATCCAGAAATACAAACGTGAGAGTGAGTAATTGGCCAGCCTCTGTGTAATTTTTGAGAGGGAAGTTGTTCTCGTGCCTGAGACTAGTGGCAGGAAAGCAGCTGCTGGGAAACTTAAAGCGAGATTTTCCCCCGCCAATTAAATGGCCCATGGATGTAGGAGCCCTTTTCCAGCATCAGGCTGTGCTGTCGGAATAAACGACATTCACCACTGTGACCTGTCGTGGTGACCAAAACTGTCACCAGCAACACGAGCATCTGCACCTTGTCTGAGAACCGGCCTTGGTCTGGAGGTACCTGGCAGCGCCCCGCTGCTGCCGCTGCCTTGCTGACACGTGTAACGCCGTGGTGTTTCGCCTCTGTGTGACGTTTGGATTTGCAGTGTCAGAGTGCAGCTTCCTCACCTTCAAATGAAGGAACTCCACGTCGTGTGGCATCAGCCATCGGTGCAGTCAGGAACGTTCTCTCTGTCATTGTTTCCGTGTTTAAGCCAGACCTGCCTTTCTCCTCTGCTCCTTTGACTCTCCTTTCTCTGGTCTTCTGGATTTGTAAATAATTGGAGGGATCATTCAGTTTCACACGTTTGAATTTGGGGATGGAATGGGCCGTTTGCTTTGTCCATCACTTGTTTCTTCTTTTCTCAGCCCGAGCACAGCACTGCTGGTTACTTTATGGTGACTCCAGCTCACAGCGGTTCCTGCTTGCCCTAACACTACGTTCCTGCTTCAGGGAAGTAAACTCGTGATTAGTTACTGAATTGTCACCCTGTCGTACTCACTATTACTCTTTATCTCAGCAGATGATCGTTAGTATAAGATCTCCTTGTTCCTGAAGTATTCTTGACATCTCTTCAAGCCAACCCATCCACTGCTAACAGTTTCAGTCTTTGTTTTCAAAGTCCTTCGCCTGCAGCTCCGTATTGATCCCCGTGCGAAGGAGGCGCAATCGATTCATAGATCATTGTCTCAGGAAAGAGAGTTCTGCAGATGGCTCAAGACTAGAGGGAGTGAGTGTAGACCCCACCCTTATCTTTTCATGGAACTGGGGTTGTTTGCTTGGAAGGATTTTTCCAAGAGGGTTTTGTACTTGGTCACATTCCAGCAAAGCCCAGCAAAGGGGCTCTGACACCTTCCTGAGTTACGAAGCCGTTTCCTGGTGTGACCGTCCTCAAAGCGGAGGCTGCCCGAATCCTTCCCATCCTTTCACTAGACCATAACTCCTCCCTTTTCTTCGTGCGCACAGTGACTGGGCTCTGTCTGCAGCCAAAGTGGTCTCCAGTGGGGTTGTCTTGCTGCTAATACTCGACACTCGTGGGTGGAGAGTGCAGCACGCAGCGTGCGCTCGGTTGGGCTGGAGGCTTCCTCTTCTCATGGGTCCCGGTAGAGGAAGGAGCAAGAATTCCACGGCTGCTTCACAGATCCTTTCCCTCCCTCCCTCTCGGTCCTTCTCTCGTATGGCAATGTCTCCTGCTACCTTCGGCCATTATCGTAGCAGTAATTATGTCTAGAAAACAGCTGCCTCTCTGGTCATTACGGAATTTGCAATAGATGTGTTAACACCTGAAGGCACTAACTCAGAACCCGAAGTCTGGGGTGGCTTTT
The DNA here is from genome assembly GCF_031877795.1 of Strix aluco. Taxonomy (NCBI): domain Eukaryota; kingdom Metazoa; phylum Chordata; class Aves; order Strigiformes; family Strigidae; genus Strix; species Strix aluco. The sequence goes on along the minus strand of NC_133959.1, from coordinate 291,335 downwards.
TTGGTATGTCCTTTCCTTTGTTGTTAGAGGATAAAATTTTGATGTGAAGCTGTACTGCGTTTTCTTAAATAAGCTGTAAGAGCCTCGTACTGAAGCGTTGCAGATGTCCTGGCTCCCGCTGACTAAGTGAGGAGTAATGGTGCACGGCCGAGGTGGTTAATGGCTGAGGATCGTGAGGAGATGTCACTGGTGACTGGGGGACTGACACTATGGTTTTCTTCCGCAGTCGGATGCTCTCAGTCACCCAAAGGCATTGGTTAATTACCTGCTTGCTCCCCACCTAGGCTGAACTTGATGAGCAGCATTTCCATGTACAGCAGCCCAAGGAGCAGCAGATGTTCTGGGTTGTTTTCCAGGCCTCAGCCCATTCTGCTGCCTGAACTCCTGACCGAGCACTGAATGCCAGAAAGCAGGTGCCTGTTCTCGGTGTCTACCTGTCTCATCCTCTCCCACCTTGCCTGTGCCACTCGCAGTCCTACCAGACTCCTTTGCTGCCTGCTCAGCTCTAAATTTCTTTGCTCACCCCTCTGAGCCTTCTGGATGCGGTGAGGCCTTAGGGGGAAGCCAGCGTGTCATGGCCGGCTGCTCCCGGTGCCTCTCCAAAGAGCGGGACCGTCCCGAAACGCTGTGTTCAAACAAGCGTGATGTGTGTGTTCAGAATAACGGCTTAGGGTCAAAGTCCTTCTCTGAGTGAAGATCCAAGGTGTTAAACTGGTGAGAGGATATTAGCGGAGTGCTGAAGGTAGAAAAGATAAAATGGAAACACCACCGTGTGCAGTGAGAGACTGAGGGGAAGGTGGGGAAGCCGGAGGAGAGGAGGCCTGGGAGAGCTGTTAAATACACCTGACCAGAGCTCTTTTTGCACAGCACAGTTTCTGATGCTGCCCTGCGTGGGTTTTGTTAACTTTTGCTTTGAAATTAAATGAATTGCATTTGCTGGTGGGGTTAAGTGGCTGGAGGCATGTTACATTTTCAAGAGGAGTTGTCTCAGCCGTGTTCCTCTCTTTCCTTGAAGGCCTCGGTCGGCAGGCAGAGCCCGAGGGTGGTGCCGTACCCAGCCCGCAGCCTGTGTCCTGGAGATCCTGGCCTTCAGAGTGCAGCAGGTAGCCGCGATTTACGTGTTGGTCTGGTTTCCAGAGGAAACAAGGCTCCTGCCATCAGCCTGTCTGTTCCCTTCTCCTCCCAAGATCTTCCGAACCTGGTGCTTGATTCCTGTGCCGTTTGAGAGAGGAGGAAGGTCTTAAAGGTGCCAAAGCTCCTACAAGTGTCCCTTTGCCCATTCTTGCAATAAGGGGTAATTATCCTAAAAATGCCTCGGGTGAAGAAAAGGCCACAGTGTGTGTTCACATGTTGTGACACTGGTGAGTCCAGTCAGGAGGGACACACAGATACTCAGAAAACCTTCCGATGGGGGTGTCGGTCACCTGTGGGACTCGACTGCAGAGAGCCAGGCTTTGCGGTTTAGCACTCCCAGAGCACTTCTTCCCGTTGAGCTCCCCAGCCCCTCTCACTCCTTCCTACCTAATCTCTTCCTCTGGCTTATGGATCGTCCCCAGCTTTGCTACAGCTGACGGTTTGCTCCAGGGTGGTGACAGTAGCTGCCTTCTTCTAATCCCTGCAGTTGTGTCAATGGGCTCAGCTGATCATCGACTGAACCTCGCAGAGATCCTTTCGCAGAACTATGGTGTGCGGGAAGAAAGGGAAGAAGAAGATGATACTCAGGAGAAGCAGAAATCCTTAGAAGAGCTGGAGAAGAGTTTCAGTGCCTCTCAGGTAAAGGCAGCAGGGGAGGGGAAGGGAAGTGACCTGCCGGATTTTCTTGTTGCTTTCCCAGTACTGGTACCAAAGATCTTTGTGATAAGCTCTGGCTTGCTCAGCTGGCAGCGCTCTGGGTTTAGGCCCATCAGTGAGCCTTGGGTTTGCGTTTGGGTGGGAAGGAATGGTTTTGACAGCAGGTGACGGCAGTAAATCTCGGAGTCTTCCTCTGCCAAGTAGCCGCTCTGCCGAGGTGGCCTTCACTGCCCCTGCTGACGAGCCGTCAGCTGCTGGGGTGTGTTCAATGCCTGTTTCACCATGGAGGAGCCACCAAGATGAGGTGACGTGGTGGTCCCGCAGAGACCTCGGTGCACACGAAGCGTGTTCTTGGTGACAGAGTCTCTTCAGGTCAGGCACAAGAGTTAACACGGGGATCTGCTCCTTCCCTTCCTCTGTGTAAATACAATTGTGTGGTACAGCGTCTCTTCGCCAGTGTGAACTCTTGTATTAAAAATAAATATATTTTAAAAATGCCCTTGACTATTGCTTTGGGGTGAAATTTCCTGTCTTCTGCGTACCTCCGAGAGGAACAGGCTGTGGTGGGTCCTGGCAGACCGTGCTGCCTTCACCAGGCAGCGTCACCCAGGGCAGCGCCGAGCCCCGAGAGCCGAGCTGCCGTGACTGCCCCTGCGTGTCTCTGTTCACTGCAGCTGGTGTTGTGCTCGGTGATTGTTCCATTCCTGATGAAGCTTTGTCCTCCTCTCGCCCAGAGCAGTGAAATGCCATTTGAGGAGCTGCTTGCACTTTATGGCTATGAGGCATCTGACCCCATCTCGGAGCAGGACAGTGAGAGCAATGATATTACTCCAAATCTCCCAGATATGACTCTGGATAAGGTAAGAGCCGCTGTCTGCTGGGGGGTGCTCTTGGGTTACTGGGCTGTCCCGGAGCTCCAGATGCCTGGGAGCTCTTTTCAGGTGGGGTTGACTAATGCTGGGGAAGGGCCCTGCCTGGTTCCCTGTGTTCTGATGTCCCAGTGAGGACGCCGGGCGCAGAAATGTGAATGTAGAGAGCTTAGAGGAGACTGGAGAAAGGGTAACTGCTTTAAAAAGAATGCTGTAAAAACTCTTTATGGAACTTGGGTTACAAGTCTTTGCACGTAGATGTGGATCCGTGGAGAGTCGGGGAAGGTTTGTATCTTCCCAGGTGAAGCTGTGGCTCCTCCTGTTCTAGCTGAAGTCTGTAGAAAGTTGTCTTTTTTTTTTTCCTTCCAGGATCTTTGAGATATTTGCTGTGAGTGGAGCTCTACAGAAAGGGCCACTTATTCATCCTCTCTCTGGCTTCCATAGGAAGCTGTTCTTGACACTTCCAGAAGGGCTTCTAGGGAAAACAGTCTAGGGGTGGTGGGGAGTGAGAGGGAGAATCTGTCTTTGGACAGGCTGTGGGAGGGTGAGGAGGTCTGTGGATGCAGCCACCCTTGGCCAGAAATGCTTTACTCTAGGCCTCACCCCCCCTCGTATATTTTTTAATTTAAAAATATTTTTCACTTTCTTGTTGTTGTTAAAAGGAACAAATAGCGAAGGATTTGCTTTCAGGGGAAGAAGAGGAGGAGACACAGTCTTCAGCTGATGATCTGACTCCATCCGTCACATCCCACGATGCGTCAGACCTATTCCCGAACCAGCCTGGCTGTATGTGTCGCTAATTTCTAAGTAATTGTTTTTTACTTAAATGTGATGTGCAGGATAGGGCAAGAATGTTTTTCTTTATTTTGTCACTTAGCTTCCTGACATCAGGTTTTCCCCTTCCCTTCTGGGGGCTGCAAATAAACCCGAGTGCCAGTGGTTAGGACATGATCGCACGTAGATGAGCAGCGGGACAAGGGGACTCATAACACTGAGAAAGTGAGAATTGTTTTGCTGCCTGCTGTAATCGCAGTCTGAAAGATCAGTGCTGATCTGGCATCTCTAGAAGTGAGTAAGTTCAGTAGTTCTCGTGGTGTGATAGGCTGTGGCAGTTCCTAAACACTGGAAGATGTGGGAAGCCAAAGTGCAGGGAGAGGCTCAGCACGAAGTGATCCTATTCCTTCCGCTGTCCTGCGAAACGAGGGAGTCTGAGCTCCCCTGGCTGCTCGGCACCACCCCTCTGGCGAGTGTGCAGATTCTTTTATTTAGAAGGATAAAATTCAAATACAGCCAAGTTGTCACTGTGAACTGTGCTGAAAGTAACTTTAGAACAGAAAATGAAGGGAAGGAGAGGGAACGTAGAACAACAGGAAAAAAAAATCATAAGTACAGATCTTTTCCTTTTCCACAAAGCAAACAACTTCCTTGCTGATGAAGATAAAGAGCCCTGTTCATCTCCATGTGCTTCCTCCATGGCTGAGGAGTCAGAGGAGGATTCCATCCCATCCAACGAGTGTAAGAAGGTAAGTGATCTGAGTGCACTGGGAAGGGGAGCTGACACTGCGTTGGGCGAGGAAAGCATGACACCAAAGCACGGGGATGTTTCCCCAGGAAATCTTCTTTTCTTTTCTTTTGCTCAGCGCCTTGCATTTTGTGGAAGGCAGTGGCAGTTGTGGGTTACAAGAGGCTTCTTTAATATGCTCTTGAAATCTCTATCTGAAATTATCTTCTGCTCCAGATGTGGAAGATGTTGTTGTGCCTTGGTGAATTAAAACTGCAGCCTGTAGCCCTATAAAGGTGAAATGCTGTGCAATATTCCCAGCAGGATTTACTGAGGAACCATCTTACAAAAGAGAGGAGAAGACTTCCAAATTCATCCTGGTGTGAAGGCTGCGGGAGAGCTTCGGCATTTCTTTATCTCCAGCCTTAGCCACTTGCCATATATCTTTAACATTAAAACTATGTAAATGCCTAAGGTCCCCAAAGCATCATCTGGTTGATAGTAAATCTTCTTAGTTACCCTATAAAATAGTCAGGGTTCCCTGGAAGTAATAGTGACAGCGGGGACGACCAATACATAAATCGGCCTCGTGGTGTCGTAGTCCCTAAATCACGCGGCGCCTCGGGGCCTGCCTGCAGCGTTTTCCATTTCAATTGACCCTCTTCTCTGTGGTGATATTTCAGGAGATCATGGTTGGACCCCAGTACCAAGCCACTGTTCCCATCCTGCACTTAAACAGGCACGGGGAGAAAGGTAAGGCAGCCTGCTGTGCGTGGTTCGGAGCGGGGGCTGCCGGCCTGGCGCCGGGGGGTCCTGGTTCACCGGCCCCGCTCGGTGTCTCCGGGCTTGGCCCGGAACTGACACTGCGCCCGAGCTGGCGCGGAACCAGCCCAGGGGAGCGGGGCTGGCGGAGCAGCCACGGAGCTGGGAAGCCCTGTGAAAGCTGGGTTGGTGTGGTGGGTTTGGAGGAGGGTCTCGGCTGTAGCCGAGGAGGAGCGATGCCCTTCTGGAGACAGTCTAATGTATTTTTCTCTGACGTTCTCCTTACGTAGCCAGAGTTGACGTCCGGTGCTCCCTGGAGCTGACCAGTTTCCAATTTGACGGGGTGTCTGCAGAGTAGATGGGGGTGCCTTGATCTGCAGGTTGTGGCTAATAACTCGTACCATACTCACAGCAGCTTGTTGAGTTTCTGAACAAGATAGCGAACAGAAGGCCATGTCTTGAGAAATGACTTGATTCCTGCCTAGTTCTTTTATCCTAGCAGACTCTGAGCGAATCAGTTAAAGGAGCTAAAAGTTACCAGTTTTGTAGGTTCTATCTCAGATTTACCCACCGTAGTTCTCGGAACTTTTCACTGTTACATTATCAGTGCTCTCAGCCTTCTGCATTGAAGGCCACAGATTTAGCGCACGTTTTCCATAACCTGGATGTTTGCATCAGTGTGGAACGAAAGGAAACTGATAGTAGATCCCGGTGGGGGTTTTTTATGCCCTGTCTGAACTGCCTCTGACCTGATTTTAGTGATTCTACAGGGCAGAAGAGTTGGTTCCTTTGCCTGTAGAAAGCAGTTAAGTACAGAGGTGCTAATGTTTTTATCTGAATAGAAAAATCTCAATATTTCTGATTATTTTTAATTGCAGTCTTTCTTCTTGCTTTCCTCTGTGCTCTTACTGTACTTAAACGTCTCTGCACTGTCGCGTGCCGTGTTCTTATGGACTAAGAGCCTCAGAAGCTGGACGCGCAGGAACCGCTCGGTGCTGCAGCGCGCTCCTGCTGCTGGGGGGGGTGTGGAGGGGCGTCACAAGCTCTCACAGGGGAGGGACAGCCTTGCAGCTCCTTAGTTTTGTGTCTAGGACAGGGAGAAGGTCTTGAGCCTAGGCCAGCGTTGTAGCTCAAACCTGCCTTCGCCTCCCACCCCTTTTGTTCACTGTGTGCTGGAAAAGACACCTTAGAGCCTAGGGGTTTTTAGCTGCCAGGATTAATGAATCAAAGCAAAGGTCTTTGAGAACGTGGTAACAAAAACCTTGTCAGCCCGCCCTCCCGAAGAAGTGGAAGCAAGCTGAGCCTGTGCTTAGGGCTCTAAAAGAGGTATAAAGGGTATTAAGCTTATCTGCCCTCAAAATCAGGAGGGCAAAGGCAGTACCTTCGCAGAGATGGCTGTCGTCTGGCGTGCCAGGCATAGATGTCCTCCCTCCTCCTGCCTCTGCCATGCACGTACATGCGACCATTTCTCAAAAGCAGCAGAATTCTCTGTTTGATTAGCTTATTTCAGTGCTTTTTCTGTTAGCTTATGAGAATGAAGATCAGCTGCTTTGGGACCCAAACATACTCCCCGAGAGGGAGGTTGAAGAGTTCCTGTACCGCGCAGTGAAGCGACGGTGGGACGAGCTGTCTGGCAGCGGCCTGCCGGAAGGGGAGATGGTGAAGGACAACGAGCAGGTACGTGTGGGGGCTGCTCGCAGCCTGCGGGGGCTCTGGTGGTGCTGGCGCCGACGTGCAGCGTCCCGAGGAGATCCTGGGTGAGGGCAAACTCCCGTGATCCTCTGCGCAGGCCGGTGAGGCTGTGCGGCTCGGCTGCGGTTGCGGGAGGATTTTCACCTCCCGTTGGGAAGACGGGAATGGCCGTCATGGAGCGGACCACGGGCCTGTCTAGTTTAGTACTTTTCTTCCAACACAGTAACAGATGTTTGTGGAAAGCGTGTAATGGACTGGGCAAGTAGGGGATGGGTGCTGCCTTGACTGCATTCTCCCAGTATCCCAAACTCTCTGAGCCAGGGCTTGCAGCAGGAACATCCTTTTGGGTCTGTCCTCTAGAACATCGCCCAGTTCTTCGAAGCCAGCAGAAGATTAGACACTTGGCTAAGAAACCTCAGAGCAGTTGTGTTTCCTCTAAGCAGCCAGGTTAGACTCACAGTAGGTCTGCAGGAGTGGAGGCACAGCTGTAATCTGCTGAGCTGCTGGTAAAGCTGCATCTTTTCAGTCCCAGGGTTTGTAATCCGGTGCCTTGAAAAGTGAAACAGTCTGTGCTGGGGGTCAGACCGGGGCTAGTGGCAAAGTGGCTCCCGGGAAAAATAAGTTTTATGAGACAAACATGAGTCACAAGCAGGTTGGTTTGTGGTGTGTTGCTCAGGTACATGCTGTGAGTAATTTTCTTCTGTTTCCTAGGCTTTGTATGAACTGGTTAAATGCAACTTCAATGCAGAAGAGGCCCTGCGGAGGTTACGGTTCAACGTGAAGGTTATCAGAGGTGAGAGCCCCCAGTGTTCGGGTTCTGCCCCAAGCATCAAGGCACATGTACAGAATCTAGAAAGAGTTACGTCTCCTCCAATTCATCTTTCTTTCTGCTACAGATGAGCTTTGTGCCTGGAGTGAAGAAGAATGTAGAAATTTTGAACATGGCTTCAGGGTCCATGGGAAAAACTTCCATCTTATCCAAGCAAACAAGGTAAGGACACTCAGCCCCGCACACCACTAAGGCAGAGGAGAGGAGGCTTGTGCCTTTGCTCCAGAGGTACATTTTGAGCCTCGGCTAATGCAGGAAGGTCAGGACCGCCGAGTTCCAACCCCAGGCTTTGTGTTGACTCATGCTCGCAGGTGATGGGCTGTTCACTGCCCTGCTCTGCCTTATTTTCCAGGTGGGAGAAGTCACAAACAACACTGACCTGCATGAGTGATGTCAGTTAATTACTGATTAGCCCTTTCTGGAGTCTCAAAAGTTCTTTCCAAACTCTCAGCCCTTGCAGTACTTCTGTGAATGAGTGAGTTGAGCATGTGGATGTTTTGTAAAGTCCCCTGGGGTCCTCTAGAATGAAAGAGGCTGTTGTAGGGAGAGCTGGGCCCCAGGACATACGCTGCTGTGCTGGGAGTTGGCAGAACCAGAGAGTCCAGTTCTACTGCTGATTAATTGTGGGCATGTCGATGCTGGCCAGTGCGAATGGATGCAGGTTTGCTCTCCCGATGTTCAGCGTGCTGCTGGAAGCGCAGGAAGGTCCTGCACAGAGGTACCGTGTGTGAACCCACACTGGGGGCTGCAGCAGCAGTTGTGCACTCTGGGGAGTTCTTTCTCTGGCCAGTTACCACCTTGGAAATCTCAGTACGTGCTTCTGTTCCGCAGCGTAGATGTGTCTGTAGCTATATAGATTACTGCAATGCACTTAATTTTCTGTGCTGATCAAATGGGAGAACAGGCCTTGCTCCCCGTGGTGCACCTCGGGGCACGGCGTTCTGACGGCGATGTTTCTCCCCAGGTCCGCACCCGGTCAGTGGGCGAGTGTGTGGAGTATTACTACATGTGGAAAAAATCAGAGCGCTATGACTACTTCACTCAGCAGACTCGTTTAGGAAGGAAGAAGTACGTCCTCCACCCTGGAGCCACGTGCGTGGAATATTCTCACACTAAAATTAGTAATATTAACCTCCCAGTGAAGATTCCCGCTGCCAAGCGCCTCTGCTTAAAAGCCTGAACTTTCTGCTCTGGGAGGTTTCCTGGGTGGGACATGGAGGGGTGCAGTGGCTGTTCTCAGAACATGAACACTGTTAGTGTGGGCAGGGAGGATGAAGCAGTTGTTTGCTTGGATATGGACTTTCTTGTGTCAGAAAACACTGTTTTCAGACAAGTGCATCCATGGAAATCAAGGCTAGGGTCAGGGATTCAGGGCTGATCTCAGGAAATAGTTCAGTGCAGTTTTGGGAAGGGAGATTTTTAAGTTCGAAAATACACTATTTCTGATGGTTTGGAACCTGAATTAATTTCTTTCCCTGCTGCCACCCTTTGAGGCAAATTCCTCACTTTGAAATGCATGCTAATTACAGAAAATACTTTTCAAAAAGGTTGAAACTGAAACATTTTAAAAGGCCAAAATGAAACATTTAAGTTGAATCAATTAAAAACGTTAGATGAGGTGTTAGATTTTCTTTTTTTTTTTTTTTTTTTTTTTAAATTCTGATGCAGAACAGGGAAATACCTGAAATCTCAAATCTCCCCAGGGTGGGAAGATGTTTTCCCACCACTTGCTCTCTGCCGGCACCCCAAGGCTGTGGCAGCCGCTGCGGTCGTTCTGGGGAGCCGGCTGACCTGGGGGAGAGCGTCTGGCTGTTGATTTCGCTTTGGGAGGGGCTGAGGCTGGGGAGCTGGGCACAGCTCTTTGTTTTGGAAAGCTACAGAGCCCGTTCTGGCTTGTGTGGGCCGGGCTGAGCCGCGCTGAGCTGGCTGCGATCACCCCAGTGCTGAGCCCAACCGGGACAGACATTCGCTCTGGTGAGGTCTCCACAGTCCTGGAGCTTTAGTTGTTGGTGGTTTTTGGTCCCTGTCGCCGTTTCCCGCCCCGTGCCTCTGCGTGGCGGGTGGTGGCAGCGCTTGTCTCTCTGTCCCCGCAGGGATTACACCGACAATGACTTGGATGGGGGTGAAGTAGAAAACACCAGTCGTTCTCGGAGCTCCCCACCGATTCCCTCTGCAACCAGCTGCCTGGATGCTCACTTCAGCCAGGACCAGATGGCCATGGAGAGCGCAGGTAGCGTGGGGCTAACGCGGCACAGACCCTCCTTCGCCTTCTTCCTGTTGCCGTTATCCAGCCGTTGCTCCCCTCGCCCGGGCGCTCGCTTTGCCCCGCCTCAGGGACCAGCCCCGCGCGGATCTTGGTGCGAGCAAAGGAGACTTGTCTGTCTCTACGTTGGCCAGTAGTGACTTAAAAATTGAGTTGTTCCTGCCTCAGGCTGGGAGGGGCAGCCTCAGTCGTTCCCAAAGCAGAACGGTTTGCAGTAACTTTGGGCAGCAGCTCCTCCGGAGCTGGTTTAAGGCACCAGCAGTCAGGCGGGGCCGAGCAGAGCGAGCGTCTGCGAGAGGGCTCAGGGCAGCCCCAGATGGGTTCGTTCCCTCACCGTCCTGCTGCCGGTGGGGGCTTTGTGTGGGCACCTCCCGGGGGCTGTCGGCTCGAGGGGACAGGATTTAGGATTTGGCTTATCTTGGAGTGTCTCTGTGAGGTTTCCTTTACTTCCCATAGAAACACTGATGGTCTCCCATCTGCTGGCTGATCTCGCCTGCCTTTGGTGCGTGCTGGCAGGGATCTTGGTTGCTCTCATACAGAAACGTTTGTGCCATCAGACAAACACTGCTGTGATTAGGTGGGATTGAACTGGTTTCTGGGTTCCGTATGTCGCGCACTCACTGGCTTTCTTTCCCTTGCTGTCCCCCACCCTTTCCTCCTCCTTGTCTCCCCCGTTTCCCCCCTTTGTGGCGCGCAGAGCCCCTGAGCGTGGAGAGCACGGCCTGCAGCCTGGGCAGCATCAGCGAGTCGGGGCAGGGCTACGAGTGCAGCACGCCTTCGGAGACCAACTGCTCCTTCGACCCCGCGGAGGAGGCGTCCTCGGGAGCCAGCTCGGCGCCCTGCACGCAGCCCGGCCTCGCCCCCGCGGAGCCGGGGCTCTACGCCTTGCCGCCGGCAGGACCAGGACTCGCAGAGAAGCAGGAGATGTTGCAGAGCTCTGGTGAGACGATAACCATGGACTTCACTCTCCCTGCAGACATTAACGAGGGTTTGCCTTTAATTGCTGGCCCTGTGGATTTGGACAGAGACCCAGAGGCAGTGGTGGCCCCTGCGCAAGTGTCCTTATCGGTCACAGATTTTGGCCTCATCGGCATTGGAGATGTAAATAGTTTTCTGACTGCTCACCAGGCTTGCCCGGCTCCTGTGGCTCGGTCAGAGCCTTTGTCGCAGTGAGTCTCCAGTCACAAACCTGTCGCAGACCCAGCAAAGACTTTGAGCTGACTGAGTGAAATCCTGGAACTTCCACTGTTCCACAGGGACAGTTTGGAGCTGTTGGTCAGAATCTGTCTTTCCATCCTCCTTGATCCAAGGCTACAGTGAAACCAAACACCTTTCTGCTCCAGTGTGTTCTGACACAATCATGCAAAGCTGGCGGCCGGCTTTAGTGAGGGGGGGTCCATCACCCGTTTCCTTGACCACGCGTCACCCCAGGTAACGGCAGGCTGCTGGGGGGGCCCCTGCCTCGGGGCGGGGGAGTCATCCCTGGGCCCTGCAGGGACGCTCTGAGCGCAGAGATGCCCCGAGAGCGCTCGGGGAGCTGGGACAGAGGACGCGGCCTCCCCCGCGGGGAGCTGGGTCCACCCGTGCCGCGGGGCCGTCTGCCTGCAGAGACAGGCACGGCGATGCCCGGGGAGGCTGAGGAGTCGCGGCCCCTCGCCCAAGGCCGTGCGGGGCAGTGGAAGTCCTGCCCGTCCCCTCCCGGTGCCAGGGCAGCCGCGCTGCTGCCATCAAACCTCCTGCAGCTGCGCCCGTCGTCCCCCCGCTCTGCCACCGGTGGGATGTGGCCGGTCCAGCCCTTGGGCAGGAGCCTCGGGCGTGGTGCGGTGGCTGCGGGCGCTCCTCGCCTTCCCTTGCAGCGCCGGGTGGTGGAGAACGTGCGAAGGGAGTTTCTAGACCCAGAAGCAATGTTGGCCCCGGCGGCACAGCGCGGCTGCTTCTCTTCCTGGCGGGGAATGACTTGGCCCTCGCCGGCCGCTGGGTGCAGGGGGGTGAAGCGCAGATGGAAATGCCTGTAAGTGCCCGGGTCGGTCAGAGTTTGTCGGCTCTGGGAGGAGGTTGCGCAGCCCCCAGGGCACCGAGGCCAGGAGGTCGGTGCTAGCGCGATCCCGGCAGGAGAGCCGCCGGTCCCTGGGCATCCCCGCCCTTCCCACCTCACAAAGCTCTCTGTTTTCTGAGAGGAAAGTGTCTTTACTGCCATCAGCAGCGTTCAAGCAGGTGACGGTCCCGCGTGGCAGCGAGGCGCCCGCTGTGCTGGGACCCGCGGTGGCTGTGCTGGAGCCCAGGGCTGTTCACTGCCCGACTCTCTTCCCGGTCCGGGGTTTGCCACCGGCTTAAATCCACATGTTCTCATTCCCCTTTTTTTCCATGCAGGGAATGCTGTCTGCTGACTTGCTGGGCAAGGCTCTGGTGCAGATGTTGCCTCCCTCCAGCCATTTTCTGCACTTGGGAAGGGGTTTGGGTTGAGGTTTTCTACTTGTTTTGGTAGAGGCCTTCGGGCTGTGATCCTGCAGTCGGTTCTGCTGCCAGTGGATCTGGAAGATAACTAAACCATTAGCCCGCATCCTCCTTTCACACGGCCCCGGGAAGTTGTGCTCAGCCCGGCCGTGGGAGCGCGGACACGGCATCGGGCAGCTGCGCAGGGTGACAGGCCCAGAGCCTGTGTCTCCCCCTCCGCGCTGGCAGGGGTTTGCTTTGGTCCCCGGCCAGCTCTGCCCCGGGGTGCTGAGCCCCGACTCCCTGCTGCCGTGACCCGGCGTCGCTTTGTCAGCCAGACGCGGTAACCGGGGTCTCCCCTCCGGCTGCTCCCAGTTGCTGGAAACAGAAAGCAAATACGAGTGCCCGCTCCATAGTGGAACTGCCCAGGCTGTGATTCCCCTTTTCTGGGGGAGAGAGGAAGCTCCTTGGCTGGAAGGAGAAGGGGAGGCAGGGAGAGAGCACAGGCAGCCCTCCCAGGGAGGGCCAGGCCTTGGCATCTCCTCTCCATCAGCCAAGAACATCCTTAGTTTTCCTGAAACCATTTTTTCTTTGGTTTGTTTCAAGCCCTAATGAAAGGAGAGGGGAGGCTGGGGGAGGCAGAAATCTCTTATTTATGTTCTTCAGTGTTGTTTACAGATTCGCATGGGGTCTTTCAACATGAGTGCAGCGCTTTTTCCACATAACTTTAAGGGAGAGGGGTGGAAAGGGCTGGGACAGGGAGGGGGAGTCACTTGGGGAGGAGGTTTGGTTTTGGTTTTTTGTTGGGGTTTTCTTTTTCCTTCTTACAAAGCACATTCACTTTGAGCCGCTCCCAATGCTGGACTCTTTTCCCCTTCCCCCGCCCAAGCCCTACACTGTGAAGTGATACTGCCTTGAAGACCCCTCGCCGTTATTTATTTAATTAAAAACCTAATTTGAAAGTGAGCCGAAGCCTGTCTTGTTTCTGAAGACTGAGATGCAGCGGTCCTGTGCGTCGCCATGGCAGAAGCAAGAGCAGGGGTCCAGCACAGCGCTCAGGGTGCTCCTGGTCCCTACACGGGGACACCCAGGGCAGGGCCTGGGGCTGAGCTCCGCTCCTGGGTCAGTCCCTGGAGCCCTGGGGGACGGCTCCTCCCGTCCCGGGCGCTGCCGTTGCCTCGGAACAGCCTGAGCTCCTGGTGCAGAAGCTGAACTCGACCCGCTCCTGAGCGCAGCGGCCTCTGCCTGGCGAGGACCATCTCCCTCTTGTGCCTCCGGCCGGCCCAGCCCGTGGTCGGGGTGTGTGTGAGCTGCAGCTCCTGAATTTTCCCTCCTGCCACCGTCTGCGGAGGGGACCGGGGTGCCCGCTGCTCCTACAGGTGCCCCGAGTCCCCCGCAGCCCTGGCAGCCGTCAGAGGGGGGGGTCCCTCCGTGTCTCGCTGCCTTCAGCCAGAAATAACATCCTGGAGGCAAGAGAAATGTTCCTGCTGCAACTGCGTTGTGTGTTTCCGCAAGAAGGCTCGTTCCTCACCACAAAGCCTCTCTGTTTTGTCAGAAACTCCTTAAATTCTGTTCTCCAGCTCTTGCCTGGCTCTTAGCTTCTGTCCTGGGGCCTTGGGGGGGGGGGGGGGGGGGGGGGGGCGGCAGGGGCTCCCCTCTCCCTTGCGCACAGCTGGAAAATGCCACCCGGAAAACCAGCAGGAAAGGGGCAGCCCAGCCCCGCTCTGCGTTTCTCTGGGCAGCTCCAGGCAAGCCCCAGCCGGTGGGTGTGGGAGTGGGCAGAGGGTCCCGTGGGTGCCACGGGCAGGCCGGGGGCAGCTCTGGGCCCCAAGGTGGCACAACCCGCTGCGGGGCTGGGGCTGGGGCTCAGCTCTGCCCCACGCCTCGGACCGGGAGGTTCGTGAGCTGCTGCCGTGCTCCGACCCCGTCCAGCACAGCCCGAGGGGTGAGGGACAGCGGCGGGTTCCCGCTTCCTTCGAGGCCCTCAGGGAGGGTGGGTGTGCTCGAAGCCCTCGGGTGGGGCCCTTGTCCCTGGTTTCGCCGCCTTTTTTGGCCCCGCGTTCCCCGAGGGATGTTTCCGAGGATCGGCGGGGCCGACACCCACCGCAGGCTCCGCATCCCCGCAGGGCCGGGGGGAGGTTTCCCCTCTGCTCCCCGCACGGTTCTCCGGGCGCGGCCGCTGCAGCCGCGGCGCTTGGACGGCAGAGGGGGCCGCAGTGCCGCGGGGGACCCGCTCCGGGCCGGGGGTCCCAGCGCTCGGGGGGCCGGACCTTCCCCCTCCCGCCCGCTCCCTCCGCGGCTGCAGCGACCTGGGGAGGGGGCTGGGCCGCCCCCAGCAGCCCCCACCCCCCCGCCTCCGGCCCGGGCCCGTGGGGGGCCACGTCCTCCCTCCCGTGCGAGGGTGCGGAGGCAGAGACATGGGCAGAGCCCCGGCAGCGGGGGGGGAAGGGTCCCGGTGTGTCCCCCCCCGGAGCAGAGCATCAGCAGACCCCCGGGATGGGGTCCCAGCGCTCCCCCTCGGGCTGGGAGGGGCCGGGACCGGCGTCCCGCAGGACTCCAGGAAAAGCCCAAGTTGGAGGAAATCGAACAGGGCCCGGCCGCCGCCAGGCCTCCCCGCGCCCCCCCCGCAGCCCCACACGGCCCCTTCTGCTGGCCGGGGCCTCACGCGGATCGGGGGGCTGAGCCCCGCTGCCCAGCACCCGCAGGATGAGCAAACAGCGCGGGGCCGAGCTGAGAGCCGGGGCTGCTTCCCGTCCCCGGGACAGCCCCGGGCGCTGGGCCGGGCTGTTCCTGGGTGGCTCCCGCCGCCCCGGCACCCCGCGACACCCACGGCCCCGCGTGGGGCAAAGTCCCGGCCGCAGCCGCTCCGCGAGGCCGCGGGCAGGGGAGCAGCCGCCTCCTCTCGCTCCCTCTGCCCCGCTCTGGCCGCGCCGGGGGTCAGCACAGCCCCACCGGGCCGTGTCCTGCCTCGTGAGCCCCATGAAGCGCTTCGTCTCCGGCCGTGAGGGCGGCCCAGAACAGCCGGGGGCTGTGACAAGAAGGGGAGAGGCACCAGCGGTGTTCGACGCCGCGTCCCCTCCGTGACGGAGCCCAGGCACCCCACAGGTGCCGGCCAAGCTCCCCTCCCGCAGCCCCTCCGCTCTCCTGCCTCGGGGCTTTCACCTGCCCCACACCAAGTTTCGGGGCCCGCAGGCAGCACGTGGGGGCAAACCCTGTTCCCCAGCTGTGCCAGGGCCCCGCGGCACCGAGGGCGGGAAGGGGGTTGCACCGGGGCAGATCGAGGGAAGCCGGCGGGTGGTTCTGCCTCTCTCCTTAAATCCCAGGGCAGCCCAAGAGCGTTTCCAGCTCTGCTGGCTTTCCGCAACAGCCTCCACATTCTCCACAGGCCACTCACGCTGCACTTAAATAAACCAGCCCAGGCACTATCATTTGGGTGGTTTCTGTATTATTTATGTTTCCTTCCTCTCCTGACCAAGAGTCGGGCCTGCGGCCGTCCCCGCTCCCACCAGGGACTCTCTGCGGGAACCGTGCTCGACCCTTTGCTCCCGTCCCCGCTCCGGGTGCCACCAGTGCGGCACATCCCCGGCCCAGTGAGCGGCACCGGGAGCCCGTCCTGGTCCAACAACACCTGAGGTTTGGGAAAATACCACCCCGCGTTTCAGCGGTTAAATCGCAACTTAAAACAAATATGCGCCCCATCCTGTGTTTAAATCCGGCCTCTCCGCTGCGTCCGAAGACTCCAGGGGAACCCTCCTTCCCCCAACACCACCGCCACTGACTCAGCCGGTATCTGCTCCGCAACGAGCAGCCGCTGCACCGCGCTGCTCAGCCAGAGCATTTCTGTGGCCGCGTTCTTCCACTCTCGGGTTTTTCTTTCCCCCCCCCCTTTTTTTTTTTTTTTTTCCTCAGGCAAGAAGCCCGGGGCTGGCGGGATACACACGGCTCCCACATGCGGCCTCCCTCTCTTCCTCTCCCCTTCCTCTTGCCGCAGCGACTGGAGCCGGGCGGGGGGAGCCGGGGGGGGCCGAGGGGCGCCGGAGCCGAGGACGCCGGAGCGGGGTCCGGGGCAGCGGCTGGGGACGAGGGGGGTCCGGGCCGCCCCCGGCGTGGCTGGACGGGGCCGCGCTGCCCGCTGCCCCCCGCCCCCGCCCCCGCCCGCTGCCGCCCCGCCCCAGCCCGCGGGCGGGGGCACCGGCTGCTGGAGCCGCCCCGTCCCGCCCCGTCCCGTCCGCCCGGACTTTACCTCCCGGCCGGGCCCGCGCCGTTCCGGGCCATGTGAGCCGCGGGGCCGGGCCGCGGGGCCGCCACCGGCAGCGGGATGGAGCGCAGGAAGGTCTTCGTGGTGCTCGACGTGCTCTGCCTGGCGGTCGGTGAGGGCTCGGTACCGGCGCGGCCGCGGCGCCCCCGCCCCGGGCGGCTCCGGAGCGTCCCCCTGTCCCCCCGATCCTCCCCGGTGGGGCGGTAACCGGGGGTTCGGGGGCTCTGTGTGTGTGTGTGTCCCCCGCGCCAGCCCGTTGCCGGTGCTGCGGAGCCGGGCCGGGGGCAGCCCGGGGGGCACCTGCCCGGCCCCTGTCCCGGGGGCCTCCCGAGGACCCCCCTCGGGGCGGCGGGGCCGGGCGGGCGCCGGCTCCTGCCCCAGAGCTGCCGGGCCCCGTCGGGGGTCCCGGGGCTGCCCCGGCGTGGGGCCGCCCCATCGTCCGGGCGCCTTGGGGGGGGGCCCCGCTGCGCCCCGGGGCCGAGGGGGGGCCGGGGGGCCCCGGGGCGGGTCCGGCGGCCTCCCGCGGGGAGCCGGGGGCTGGAGCCGGTCCCGGGCCGGCGGGGCCCCTCCGCGCTGCTCGGGCAGGACGGACGTTTCCTTCTCCGGGCCCCGGGGGCGGCCGGAGCGGGGCCGGGGGACTCCGCACCCCCGCGCAGTCGGGTTTGGGGTGCCCCTTCCCAGCCCCCCCGCAGCCCCCCCCGCCCCCGGTGCAGGCAGACGCCCGTTTCTAAAACTGACGCTGACAAGCAGCTACTTAAGACGGACTAAAAATAAAGGCCCAGGTCGTAATTTCAGCCTGAGCCTCCCGGCCGGGAGTTACTTTCTTGGGCTCTAAGCACCGGTGGGGAGAGGCAGGTTCCTGTTTTTGTTTGGGTCGCTTTGCTCTCTCGTGTGCCGGTGTCTTATTTTTAGGGGAGCTTTTTTGGAGGATGAAATTATCCAGAAAGAAAATTGGTGTCTAATTTGAGCTGCAAATCAATGTCTGAGGCGTCTGCGCGCCCCCCCTGCGCCCCGCAGCCGGAGCGGGGTGGGGGACGCTGGGGCTCGTTCCTGGCTCCCTGGCAGCGCTTTTTGGCTGCTGCTGCCTCCGCGCGGGGGGGCGGGGGGCGGGAGGCGGCGGGATGGGGGTTTATCGGCGCTGGGGGAGCGCAGGAGGCGGCGGGTCCGGGCGCGGAGGGACCCCCCGGCTGCGCCCCGGGGAGGAGGGTGCGGGGGGGGCGGGGGCAAAGGTGCGTGTTCCCGGGAGATGGTGGAACAAGGGGAGGCGGAAACCGCCGGGAAAGGCGGAACCGGGAGAGGAGCCCGGGCTTAAGGTGGACTGCGGGCCGCGGGGGGAGCGCGCTGTGCGGGGCCTCCCCCCGCGCCCGGGACCCCCCGGGGCCCTGGCAGGGCCGGAGCGGCTGCGGGGGCAGGAGGTCCCCCTTCAGCGGGGGATTTGTGCGGGGCAGGGACCCCCAAAACCCCTTTTGATCTCAGCGACGATCCGGTCCGGGGACGAGCCCCGTGATGCCTCTGGCCGGGTTGGGGCGCGCTGGGTGAAGCCTCCTCGCCCCGACTGATCCCGCAGCTCTCCAGAGCCCTGCTGGGAGCAGGGGGAGGCGCGGGGGGAGCGAGGGCCGCGGGAGGGCGAGGACGGGAAGCCAAGTGCCCTGGGGTCTTGCCGTCACCCACAGCATCTCTGGGACTGGCTCTCCTGGAGCTGGTGTGAGGGTCCTGCTGGGGCTGACTGGGGCCTGGTGGCCCTTCCCTGCTGTAAAACAGGTTTGCAAGGTGCCTGTGCTCGTTAATTCTAACGAGCTCCATCCTCCTGGGCCGAAAGACCCTGGGGAGTGTGAGGAGAGGGCGCAAGGTCAGCCCCAGGTCTCCCGCACCAGGCCCTGCGGGTGCTGCGTCTGGGGAGGAGCGAGGCAGCCGGGGGGGCTCTGCAGGTGCCCGGTCCCGGCCGTCTCGTGTGGTATCTGGGCGCCGCAGGCAGCTGCGAGCTCTGATAGGGCCCTATCAGTGGCGGGGCCAGCGCTGGCGGGTGCAGGTCCTCCTGCCTGGGGTGCAGGTGACTCAGGACTGCGTCCCCCGGGGCGATCGATCTGTGCCCAGCAGCAGCGAGCAGAGACCCGGGGGCGAGGGGTGGGGAGACGGCGTGGTGCTGGGTGCCTGCGTGGGGCCTGTCCCCAGTCCTCACCTTCCTTCTGCCTCGCAGCGTCTCTGCCCTTCGTCATCCTGACGCTGGTGAACTCCCCCTACAAGCGGGGCTTCTACTGCAACGACGACTCCATCCGCTACCCCTACAAGGCAGACACCATCACCCACGGCCTCATGGCCGGGGTCACCATCACCTGCACTGTTGTCATTGTAAGGACACCCCTTCCCCCTGGGGCAGGGACATCCTGGCCCATTGTGTCCGGGAGCTGGGTCCCGGCACAGCCCATCTCCAGACCCCTGGCCACGGGACCCCCAGGTCAAGCCCCGCTCTGCTGGGGGTCAGGAGCTCCCTCGGGGGCAGCGAGACCCACGTCCCGTGGGGCTGGTTCCCTGTGGGGAGGGGGAGAGTCCCCGGGAGCTCCTGTGGCAGGCGGGTGCTGGGGGCTCCTCCGCCGCAGACCCGAGAGCCGCAGTGTCCCGTAGCCCTGGTGCTGGGGAGCTGCTTGCTCGCCCCAAGACCCTCACCCTGCCCCTTGGTCTCCGCAGATCTCGTCGGGGGAGGCATACCTGGTCTACACAGAGCGCCTCTACTCCAAGTCTGAGTTCAACAACTACCTGGCCGCTCTCTACAAAGTGGTGGGGACCTTCCTCTTTGGGGGGGCCATCAGCCAGTCCCTGACCGACCTGGCCAAGTACATGATTGGCCGCCTCCGGCCGAACTTCCTGGCCGTCTGCAATCCTGACTGGTCCAAGGTGAACTGCTCCATCTACGTGCAGCTGGAGAACGTCTGCCAGGGGGAGAGCAAGAACGTCACCGAGTCCAGGTGAGCTGGGGCCACCGGACACGTCCCCTCCGCCCACCCAGCGGTGCTGGGCTCCTGCGGCTGGTGGCAGCCCCGGACGGGTATCCATGCTCCTGCTGCGGGGCAGAGCCCGCCGAGCGGGTGTGGGGCTTGCAGGGCGCTGGGGGCCCGCTCTCATGGCCTGGCCCATCCTTTTTGCCCTCAGACTGTCCTTCTACTCTGGGCACTCCTCCTTCGGGATGTACTGCATGATGTTCCTGGCGGTAAGTGCCGCGCTCTGGGCGCGCTGTGCCCCCACGGGTCCCATCCCCCAGCTGCACTGGTGCCCCGAGCACCCCGTCCCCAGGCTGGTCGGTGTCCCCCACGCTGGGTGATTGCTCCCCCCTTCCTGCCCAGCTCTATGTGCAAGCCCGGCTGGTGGGGAAGTGGGCCCGGCTGCTGCGCCCCACCATCCAGTTCTTCCTCATCGCCTTCGCCATCTACGTGGGCTACACCAGGGTGTCCGACTACAAGCACCACTGGAGCGACGTGCTGGCGGGGCTGCTCCAAGGGGCTCTGATCGCCGTCCTCATCGTGAGTGTCCCCTGCGCGACCCGCTGCTCCGCCGGGTCGTGCCGGAGGGCTGCCCAAACCCTCTTTCCCGTTGGCCTTTCCCAGGTCCGCTACGTCTCTGACTTCTTCAAGGAGCGTCCCCCGCGGCAGTGCGGCGAGAAGGACCCAGAGCGCAAG
Organism: Strix aluco; assembly: GCF_031877795.1. NCBI lineage: Eukaryota > Metazoa > Chordata > Aves > Strigiformes > Strigidae > Strix > Strix aluco. Next base: position 271,266 of record NC_133959.1, on the reverse strand, counting down.
CCCAGCCTGCCGCTCACCCTGAGCGACCCCGACTGCAATCACTACAGCTACCGGGGCGCCCCGTGAGCTGCGCACGGGCCCGACCGCAGACCTGCCCCTCGCCACGCTCTGCTCCCGGCGCGGGGGACGCTGGCTCCGGGCCTCCCGCCGCCGCAGGTACCTGCGGGTGGCCCTGCCCGTCCCCGCTCCCGGCTCCCCGCAGCTGCCGGTGCCCGGCCATCCCCGCACCCTGCCCACGGGAAGGGAAGGTCCTTGGTCCCCTGTGCATCTGAGTCACCTCCACGGCTGCTGTCCCAGCCCTCCACGGGAAGGGAGGGAGGGGAGGGTGGCATGTGGGGGTGGATTTATTGGGCTGACAAACCACGCCAGGCGAAGAGCAAACTCGTCAGGAAGTCTGAGGTTGCCTGTGCTGAGTGTGTGTTATCCCTGTCAAATTATCCAGCCTTATGAGTACAAATCCTCACAAGCACAGGGGGAGGAGGGCAGCTGCTGGGCTAGCAATACTATTTTGGAAAGGATTAAAGCAATCCAGAGCTCTTCCCTGTTCCCTGATTACCTTTAAAAGCATCCCCTGGGAGCGGAGGGTGCGCGAGCCAGGTCTCCTCCGGCGGTGCCTGACGCTGCCGTGCTGGGAGCGGGGGCTCCTTGCACCCTGCTGCTGCGTGCCTGGCTCGGGGCGAGGGGGATGCTCCAGCCTTTGTCTCTCCTGCAGCTTCAGCTGATGCTTTAGGGGGTGTAGGGGGAAGGGGAGAAGCTTTCTGTGGTAAAGGGAAATAAATGGGGATGTGGAGCTGGACACAGGACTCCGAACGCCCCGGGAAGGTGGGGAACGGGCCACGGAGCGGTCCCATCGCCAACGAGTGGCTGCCTCCACCACTGGAGCGCTGTGGGCCTCTCTTTAAACTACATGCATTATCATTATGATGTGTTTTTATAAAAATGTGTTTTTTAAATTAGATCATCCTTAAAGAATGTCTGTGTCAGGCCTGTTCTCTTAATCCATGGATGCTCCTTGCCTTGGATTGGGTGAGCTTAAGTGTTTAGGGTTCCCTTTTCCATGGGAAAGGGGTCTGAAGCCCCTCGCTAGTGGGGAGGTTTACTGGGGGTCTGTCAGGGCTGCTGAGCCCCTCTCCCAGTTGGGCCGGGAAGGCTGGGCTGGGCCGGGGCTGGTGGGACAGTGAGGGGCCCATGGGAGCAGCATCGTCCCATGGGAGGGAGCCCCGTTGGGGATGGGGCTGGCCTGGTGCTCCTCGCCCCGCTGCCTGTGGCGTCCTGCCTTCCCCAGGGTTGTTCTTTGGCCCTTCGAGAGGTCAGCACAGGGCTCCAGGGCCTGTCCCAGCTCGGCCCTGTCCTGGCGCTGCCTTCGCCCTGACCCCAGGAGCCTCCCGCGCTCCCCAGCACCGCGTCTGGCCTCTGCGAGGGGGAAGGGAAGGCGGGGAGAAGCTCTCGGAAAAAGTGACGTTTTGTGCCGGCAGCTCCCTTGGCTGCTTTGGCAGCCGGAGCCGAGGGAAGGCAGGGCCGTGAGAGAGCCTTGGCACGGCCGCCCCGTGTCCCTCCTGCAGCGGGGACGAGCAGCAGCTGGGGGGGCACGGGGGGGGGGGCCTCTGCCCTTGAGCCCAGCCTTGCTGGGGCACTGCCAGCAGGGGGGGCACCAGGAGGCAGCGCCCTGGCAGTGCCCCAGCAAGGCTGGGCTCAAGAGTCAGCAGGGCAGTTGCCCGTGATGTCAGCAGCAGCCCTGCCCGGTTCTGGGGTCCAGGTCGAGACGGGGGAGCCCAGCTCTGCCCACGGTGCTCGAGGCCACTTGGGTCCTGCCCGCAGCTTGCTGGAGGTGGGCAGAGCTGCCAGTGTGGCACGGGGACCCCCAGGGTCCCGGCTGCTGTAGGCTCCCTCTGCCTGGGCACGTCCCAGGCTCTGCAGGGTACCGAGGCCTGGGGGGTCCCCGAAGTCACCCCAGTCGCTGGGGGGGTGGGATGGCCCATCCCGGGGTCAGCTCTGCCTCCAGAGCCTCTTGCCTGCCCTTGGTCAGCGCAGCCTGGTCTGTCCTGGCCGGGGACAGCAGGTGCCCTGCGTGCCCTGGGCTTGCTGCGTGGTGTCGATGTGCTTACGCAGCGCCTGTTTCTCCAGTCTAGACAAGCCCTGACCAAAAATACCTTCCCTGTGCCGAGGGAACTCCCTTGCCACACGCTGCTTTTCTGTTTTCCTTTGAGATCTCTCCTCCCGCAAACCCTTCCCTAGTCCCCCAGCAGGGTCCTTCCTCCTGTCCCAGCCCTCTGGGCTGGTTGTTTAATATCTGATGGTGTAAAACAAAGCTGGTGGGAAGTGCCAGGGCAGGGCGTCTCTGCCGCAGGGTTTGCAAACAAAAGTCTGTAAGGGAGCAGCAGTTCCTGGAGTCGGGGGCAGCGAGACACGGCCCAGGGTCCGGAGCTCGTCTGCTGGGTTTTCCTCCAGCCGGGCTGCAGTGCTCAGCAGCTGCCCCAGCGCCTGGCACTGCCTCGACAGCTCCGCTGTGCAGCCAGGAACGTGCCTGCTCCCTTCCCTTGAGATCTGATTTCGCCCTTTGGATGCATCTCTGGAAAAACCAGCCGGGCCACAATGCTGCAGTGTGCGGCTCCGAAGGGCAGGGCAGCCCCGTGCGCGGCGGGGAGCTCGGCTGCTGCTTCCCTGGGTGGCTGAGGCTGCCTGTCCCTTCACAGCTCTGCCCCTGTGCCGGAAAGGGGCTGAGACCTGACCAAATTCATGGCATCCCCAGCTGTGAGCCACCTGCAGTTGGAGGGACACAGTGAGGGGCTGTGAGATGCAGCCAGCCCCTGCCCCATGTGCGTTCCCCGGCCCTTCTCTGGGGGGGACCTGCCTGTGGGGCGGCTCCTCGGCCCCGTGGGTGCCAGCAGGGCGCTGAGGAAGGCAAAGAGGGTCCGGATGCTGCTGTGGAGTCCCCAGCCCCTCCCGCCTTTGCTGTGGTCGTGGCTGGACGCTGTGATGGCTCCAGCTCCGGGCCAGACCTGCTGCGGGCACGGGGGCTGCCTTGAGTCCCCTGGTCCCAGCACCCGAGGGCCGGGGCCGGGCTCACGGCGTGGCCGGCAGAGCGGGGCTGGTCCTGCTCTCGGGAGCTGAGGGAGCGGGATCCAGTGGTGGGTAAAGTGCCCCCCAGCACCTCACGTGCCTCGCTTTCCTCACTCAGGGCTTGAGTTGCATCAGGCCCCGTGGGTCGGAGCTGTCAGGAGCTCCGGGTGTCCTGCCTGGTGGATCCCCGGCATTCAGGGCGAGCTGTGGCCCTGGGCACTGTGCTGGCTGGTGGCTGGGGTGTCCAAACCCCTTTGCAGTGGGTGACTCAGGCGTTAGGGATCCAGTCCTGGTTGTGCTGGGGCAGATTCAGCCGCAGGCTGACGCCAAGCAGCGTTGGCCCGCGAGGCACGGCTGGGACCTGCTCTCTGAGAGCCGTCCTGTTCCCCAGCGTCAGCAGCTCCACGCACCAAGTGCTCAGCCAAGACGCCTCCTTTCCAAAATAAGCTGCTTCTGGCAGCGCTCAGCCAGGCTCTGGCTTCCAGCCCCGCTCCGGAGGGGGCCCTGGGCTGCCTCCCCCAACCTGTGCCTCCTGGCTGCCTCCTGCCTTGCCACGCAGCATCCTCCCCCTCTCCCTGGCACCTGGGGCTCCTCCTGCCGTCCAAGGGGCTTCTTCGGGCTGCGCTCGCCCTGTCCCCATCCCCGGGTTGCCTCCTGCTCTGGCTCCATCCCCAGCTGACTGGGGCAAGAGGCAGCGAAGGGGCTGAGCCTCTCGGTGCCCGCAGCAGCTTCCAGGAGCGGGCAGAGGCCTCGCCAGGAAGGATGTTACTCATCCCCTAAATATCCCCGGCCCTGGCCGGTGGCCACGGGGGGAGGCAGCCACGGGAGGAGCCTGCGGCTGGGGGGGACTCGAGGTGGCCCCGCTCGGGAACGCGCTGGGGGGGGGGACGATGCCTCGGGCGGAGCAGGTCCCACCGTGGGACGGGGTGTTTGCAGCCTCGGGGGCATGGGGGGGGGCGAGGGCAAAGCTGGGGTGCGCGGGACCCCCAGGCCGCGGCGCCTGGAGCTGCCGGTGCTGCCCAGCGCGGCCCCCGGGGGCTGGGGGGGGGCCCAGCGCCGTTGCCGGGACGGGGCTCCCGGCCCCGCCCGTGCCCCGGTATCGGCCCCTGCGCTCCCGGGAGCACCGGCGGGAGGAGGCACCGCCCCGCAGCGAGTCCCGGCGCTGCCCGAGCGGGGCCGGAGCTGCCGGGGGCAGCGGGACGGCGGCAGAGGGCAGCAAGAGCCCGGCGGAGCCGCCGGAGCGACGCGCGGGGCCGCCCCAGCCCGGGGCTGTCGGGGAGACCCCTGGGGGGGCTCCTGGGGGGCCCCAGCACCGCGGGGCCGCCCCCCCGGCCCGGTGTCCCCCGGCGCGACCCGGCCCGGCCCGGCGGGACCCTGCGTGGAGCCCGGGTGCTGCCTTCAGCCTCTTCCTCTTCTCCTCCTCCTCCTCCTCCTCCTCCTCCTCCTCCTTCTCCTCCTTCTCCTTCTCCTTCTTCTCCTTCTCCTCCTTTTCCTCCTCCTCCTCCTCCTCCTCCTCCTCCTCCTCCTCCTCCTCCTCCTCCTCCTTCTCCTTCTCCTTCTCCTTCTCCTTCTCCTTCTCCTTCTCCTCCTCCTTCTCCTTCTCCTTCTCCTCCTCCTTTTCCTTCTCCTCCTCCTCCTCCTCTGATCCCATGAGTGCTGCCTCCCCCACACCCTTTAATCGACGATTCCTATGAAATCTGCCCGCTGCCACAGACTCGTTTGATCTCAGTAAGAGAAGGAAGGGGCTAGAGAAGAAATTAAATAGCAAAAGAAGGAGGAATCGAGGAGGGCAAAGCCCTGCCATGGGAGGCTGGTCAATGATGCCTCCCCCTCACCAGCGCAGCCAGGCAAGGGCCTGGCCCAAGCCGTTGCCCCGTCCCGCCGGAGCGTGCGGGGTCACCCCGCCCTGGGCTCTGGCACGTCCCCCCCAGCTGGGGATGCCCCTCCGCAGGGCGAGCGGCCGGGGCGGCAGCACGGCCGGGACCCCCCCAGCCGCATCACCCCGGCCCCGCTAGAGCCGCTCTGGCACGGAGGAGCTGGCAGCCCAGCCCGGGGAAGCAGCCAGAGGGTACGAGCAGCAGTTTGTTTTCCACCGCTTGCCAGGAGCCGCACGGAGCCGCGGTGCTGCCAGGGACGAGCTCTGCTCAGGGATGGCCTTTCCTCACCGGCCCTGGCTCCTGCGCAGGGGAAGGCCTGGCCTGCGGTGGAGCTCAGGGGGGTATTCCCGGGCTCCCTCCCCTCTCCTGCCATGACGTTCCCACCCAACCGGAGCTGCCCTGCGAGGCCACGAGGTCGCTGGAGGCCGCAGGTCCCTCTGCCCGGGTCACCCTCCTGCCAGCGTGTCTCTGCCTCTCGGGGCCGCTGCGGGAGACCTGGACAAGAAATGACCCCCAGGGCACGAGTGGGTCCGGCCCTGCCAGGCCTGCGCCTCTGCCCTGCCTGCGCCTCTGCCCTGCCTGCATCTCTGTCCTGCCTGCACCTCTGCGCTGCCTGCGCCTCTGCGCTGCCTGCGCCTCTGCCCTGCCTGCACCTCTGCGCTGCCTGTGCCTCTGCCCTGCCTGCGCCTCTGCCCTGCCTGCGCCTCTGCGCTGCCTGCACCTCTGTCCTGCCTGCACCTCTGCCCTGCCTGCGCCTCTGCCCTGCCTGCTCGGCCCGGGAGGGTTGGACGGGCGCAGGCTGGGGGGCCACAGCGGCAGGGCGGGGGGATCTGCCGGCGGCCTCGCTGCCTCCCTCAACCACGCTGCGATGGGGCTGCCCGGCTCTGCCCCATCATGCCCTCGCGCTGGGGCGGCATGACCAGGGGGAGCCCAGTTCCCCCAGTAACAGCCCAGCGCTGCCTCCAGCACGTCGCCTCCAGCACGTCACCCCCAGTATACGGGGGCACGAGCCCGGCCCCGGCCTGGCTGAGGGGTCCCCGCACCCGGCCCGGCGTGGGGAGCTGCTGCGGCCAGGGGAGAGGGACCCGGGGGGCTGCGAGGAGGAGCCGCCCGAGAGCGAGGGCACCGGGGCCCTGCCGGGAGCTGCTCGCCGGGGTCTCTGTTCTCTGCTGCGTTGGCCTCTCCCTCCTGCCAGCCCCCCGCAGCCGTCTTGGCCCCCCCAGCCCCGCGGGTGATGCTGGGCAGCGGCAGCGCAGGGACGGGCAGGGCAGAGGGGACGGGGTTCCCAGGCTGGGGAGGGGGCTTGGGCTGGAGGTGGTGTGTCAGTCCAGCCCTTAGCTGGTTTTTTTGTTGTTATTTTAATATTTTTCCCTTTTACACTCTTGCTGCCTTAACATGACCTTGGCCAAATTATTTCCCCTCCCTTTGAGATTTATGGCCCTCTTCCAGAAATGATCTGTTCTGTCTACGAAAATAGACATTGCGCTGTTATTACATTTTAAAATATAATAAGGGCCGGGAGGCCGCTCTTCTGCTGCTCTCCCTCCCCAGCCCCAGCACCCCCCCACCCCAGAGCACAAACCCCACAGGTCTCAGGGCCAAGAGCGGGTGCAGCGAGGGTGGGGGCATCCCCAGCCCTGTCCAGCTTCAGAGAGGGGGTGTCCCCCCTGGCTCCCCTCGGCAGAGCTGGGTAGTGGGAGATCAGCAGCTGCTCTCAGAAAATGCTGGGACTGCCAGGGCAGAGGAGGCGAAACGGGGTGGGCTCCCCACGGGGGGGTCCCTGGCTCTGTAAAGCCAGCGGGGACCTGGTTCATGGCTGGCAGTCCCTGCTCAGCGCCCGGGGGACGGCACAGCCCATCGCTCTGGGACTCCTGAGCCCTCCGGGCACACGCAGGGTGGCCTTTGCGCAGTCACACTCTATTTCAGTGGTTTTGTTGAGGTTATTATTATTATTGTTCTTTTCCACCAGGGCCTGGAGGCGAGCGGTGGTCCCCGAGGACGGGCCCTTGTCCCCCGCCAGCGCGGCGCCGGCGCGAGCGCTCCGCTGCGATGGTAGCGGGGAGCAGAGGCCAAGGCAAGTTCAAACCCCCCTCCCCAGCCCCATCTCAGCCGGGGGGGGGGGTGTCTGGGATCACGGGAGGGTCCTGGAGATGCAAAATGGCTGCAAAATAAACCAAACGTGAAAATCAGATCCAACGTGGACATTTCGGCTGTTGCTTTTCCTCCCCATTGCCCCGTTTGTTCCCTGACTCGTGCGGGCGTGTGTTTCCGTGTGCGACTGCGTCTCTGTGTCTACATTTTGGGGTAATTCACTCTGTTTTCCCCTCCTGTTGTGACCGCAGAGCCTGCTGCGGGCAGCTGGGAGCCCTGGGCGCAGGGAGGCTGCAGAGCTCAGCTCAGTTAAGGGGCGCATTTAACCGCAAATTCGACCTGCGCAGGATGTCCAGAGCTGGGGTCTGGACAAACACCAGCTGGGCAAAGGAGAGGCGCTGGGGAAGCGTCGGGGTTCGCTCTGCTCCCCGCCCGGAGCCCCCCATCACCCCGCGCTCCCGGGTGAGGACGGGCCGACCCCGCACCGGGAGGTTGGGGCTGCGGTGGGGAGGGGCCGGGGCTGCCGGGGGATTGAGGTTAAACAGGAGGAGAGGCTGACCCCGCACAGCTGCCGCGCTTCAAATGTTTTATTTCCTGCTCTGTGTAAGCCCGGATTGACCTGCAGGCAGCAGAAAATGTCGAACAACAAACGATCTCCCTGAAAGGAGAAAAACACCAGAAAACCCACAAGAAAAAGCCCAGTGGGTCGTAGGGAGGCCAGCCATGCGGCTGGAAACACGGGGGGGCTGCGGGGGGGGCAGTGGGGCTGGTGTAGGGCGAGGGGGCTCTGGCAGCGCGGGGCCCCCCCAGCTCAAGGGTTTGCCCAAGGGCCTGATGGAGCCGAGCAGCATCCCCGGGGCTGGGGGTGCGGAGGGGAGCGGGGGGGTGCGGGGGAGCGGAGCAGCATCCCCGGGGCTGGGGGAGCGGGACGGGGGCTCTCAGGACGGGGGGACGCGGAATTCTCGGTGCGCCGAGGCCTCCCGGGGGGGATTTCGGTGCCGTTTCTTTTCTTTAATTGATTAAAAAAAAAAAGGGGCGGGCGGAGGGTGGGCGGCAGCGGCTTCTTGTGTTTAGCGTTTATTAGGAAAAAGCCCCGAGCCCAGCGCGGCCGGGGGGGGCGCAGGGTCCCCCCTACAAACCGCACGGCGCCGTTTTGCGGGCGAAGCCGCGGGGTCCCCGGTGCCGGGAAGGGGCCGTGCCCCGCCGGCCGGGGGTCCGGGGGGTCCCGAGGGTTTGGGGGGGGCGGGTCCCCCTCCGCCCCCCCCCCCCCCGCGGCCTCCCGGCACCGCACGGGTTAACCGCCGCTCCCCGCCCGCGCCACCTCCCCAGATTGACACCTTCCGCGGGCGGCCGGCACCGCTGGCCAATGGAAAGGCCGCTCTGCGCGCCCCACGTGGGGGCGGGCCGCTCCCGCCCCGCTCCCATTGGCTGGCGGCCGGGCCGGCGGCGCGCGCGGGCCAGGCCCCACGTGGAGCTGGCGCGGGCGCTCGCGCCCGTTCATTGATCGCGGCCGCGGCGCGGGGGGCGGGGCCGGGACCGGGGGGCGGGGCCGCGGGGCCGGCCCGGTGCGGTGCGGCGCGGCCGGGCCCGGTGCGGAGCAGCTCGGCCCGTCCCGGCCCGGGGCCGCGGACAGCAGCGCGGTGAGTCCCGTCCCGCCCCGCCCCCGCCCGTTCGGGGCCGCCCCGGGGCTCCCGCGGGCCGGGGGCTGGGGGGCGGCGGCGGCGGGGCCGGTCCCTCCCCGCGGCCGAACCTGCTGCGGGCGGCGGCGGCGGGGCCATTGTCTGCGCGGCGCGGGCCTGGGCCGGGGGCGGCGGAGCCTGCGGGGGGGGCCGGGGAGCCGGCGGGGGGGGGGGGGTCCCGCAGCGCCCGGGAGGAGCCCCGGGCCCCCGCCCCCCTCCTCGGTGCCCGCGGGGATGCGGAGCGGCTCGGGGCGGGCGGGCGGCGCGGGGGGTCCCTGCGGGCGGGGCCGGGGTCCCGGGGCTCAGCCTGGCTCGGCTGCGGCTCCCGGCTGGCTGCGGGGGGGGCGCGGCGGCGGCGTCGCCGGGCAGTGACCCCCACCTCCCTGCCAGGGCCCGATCCGGAGCCGGGAAGCGTCCCCAGGCCCTGTCCTGAGCCTGCGGCGGGGCCCGGAGCAGCGAGAGGGACCCTGGGCCTGTCCGGTGCCGAAGATGTTCCCGCAGAACCGGCCCCCGGTGAGCCCGCGGTTCGGCCTCGTCCCCTGCGGGCCACGGGCGAGCACGTGCTGCGGCAGCGGCGCTGGCCCGGCCCCGCACGGCCCCGTGCCCCGGCCCGGGCTTCCCGCGCCCGCGGGAGGGGTCGGCCCTGGCCCGGGAAGTTGCGGCGCCGGCGCTGCGGGGGGTGGTTGGGCTCTTCCCAGGCCGGTGCTGAGCCCCGGAGCTGCGGGTCTGGGTTTATGTGACCGTGGGAGCGGGGGGGGGGCAGGGGCTGGGGGGACGGACTGGGGCGGTGGGGGGGTCCCCGCTCTGTGCCACCCGTGGCTGTGAGTCCTCTCCCGGCTCCGCGCCTGAACCGATGGAAAGGTGCGGAAGGTGCCCGCCTGTGCCCGGCTTCCCCCGCAGTGGCTCTTCCTGACGCCCCCCCCGGCGCTGCTCTCCCAGACGTGCCCGTAGCCCCTTCCCCGGTGCAGGAAGCCCCCGGGGTCCTGGCTGGGCCGGCAGCAGTGACCCCGGGGTCCCCTCCCTGCCCAGGCCCATCTCCAGGCACCCTCTGCTGCCTCGGGAGCCGCCGTCGCTGCCAGCGCCATCCCCAGCACCCCCCAGTCCCTCAAGCTGACTTACCCGGAGACCTTGGACCGCATCAAGGAGGAGTTCCAGTTCCTGCAGAACCAATACCACAGGTGAGGGGCTGCGCGTGCCGGGGGGGCGCTGGGCGAGAGGGACCCCCAGCGCTGGGCACCGGCGCAGCTGGCGGGGTGCCGTGGGCACTGCTCCATCGAGGACGGCTGTGCCAAGCCGCCACCTTGGGAGCCTGAAATGACACTGTTTGAGGGGGAAACTCGCCCTCCTCCTGCCAGAAGCCCTGGGAGGAGGGTGCCGGCTTCCCGGGCCCGGCCTCCAGGCTGAGCTGGAGCCGACACTTATTGGACGCGGAGCCCCTCTGTCCCCCCCGGCCAGGACCTTGCCTCCCCGTCCCCGCGCGGCGCTGGGGCAGAGCAAGGTTTGAAATGCAGCTCGGCTCTGCAGCTCGCTCCATTTGGGATGCAGATGCTGGGGAGGGGGTTAAAGCTCTGCAGATGGCTCCCTGACGCCTGGATCCCTTCGCTGTCCATCTCCTCTTTACCAGCCCCTTCCTTCCCACCCTCCTTCGGGTGGTTTTCTTGGCTTGTGCTGGGAGATGGGATCGAGTCTGAGAGCAGGAGGCTGGAGCACGTGGTGTGCTGGAGGGCTTGTGCTCCGTCCAGCCTGGGAGATCTTGTCTGGGGGGGACCAGAGGGTCTCTCTCCCTCCCTCCCTCTCTCCTCTTTATTTTTACAGCTTGAAGTTAGAATGTGAAAAGCTGGCAACAGAAAAAACAGAAATCCAGCGTCATTATGTCATGGTTAGTGAGCTCCACCTGAAGGGAGGGTGGTGGGGGATGTCGTCTCCTCTGAGCCATCAGACGCAACCCTGGGACTCCTTGGCTTCCCCTTGCGTTTGGGTTGTGTGGCCAGGCCCTGAGATATGGTTCCTGTGGCTGTTATTGTCTCTTTTCCCCCAGAATGAGCCATGGTGTTTGAGCAGGGCTTGCTGCTGCAGCTCCTGGGCGAGTTGTCTCCTTTCCCGCAGGCAGCGGGTGGGAGCCCCGGGAGGACCGTGTCGGTCTTTGGCCGTGTGTGGGGAGAGCTCTGCCGGGGAGGGGCTGGGGGCCACGTTCTCCTCCTGGCGTGGCCGCAGCGTGGGGGTCTCTGGCCGGGCTGACCCCCGGCGCCGGAGCCGGAGAGGACTCTGGTTGCGAGTCCCGCTGGGCTCCCCGGCCCTGCTGATGCTGCCGTCTCTCCCTCGCAGTACTACGAGATGTCCTACGGCCTGAACATCGAGATGCACAAACAGGTGAGTCGGGGTGGGACAGGAGCCCCGTCCTGGCTCCCCCATCCCAGCTCTCTGTCCCTGCCTTGGTGTCGGGGCCCTTCAGGTCGTCCCTTCCCACGGAAAACGTGGGAAGTCGCTCCCTGCCGCAGCCCTGGGAAGGCCGTGCTGGTGGGGGACGTGCTCCGTGCTCCGTGCTCTGGGAGCTCGGCGTCTCTCGGCGCCACGGCCCTGGCCTGCCCCGGTTCTCAGCGCACACGTGCGGTTTATCGCTGCCGTTTGTGGCCGGGTTCGGGGTGCGTGTTCCCGGCGGGGTCGCGATGCGCTTGTTGCGGTGCGGGGCTCGCGCTTGTGCGGCTGCTCGTGCCGGTTGTGAGTGGCCACTTGGGGACCGTCGTGGGGGAAACCGGCTCCCGTGGGGCGACGGGTGCTGCAGCCTCACGGCGGGGTGATGGGCAGGGTGACGAGCTCCGGTTTGCTGCCTTTGCCGCCGTCGGTACTGGCTGGCCCCGGAGGCAGCTCGCCTGGGGGCTGAGGAGCATCCCGAGGAGGGGGCTGGGGCGTGGGTGCGGGTGGGCTCGCACAGGGCTCGGGGCTGCACATCCCCCCTCACTGCCTCCCCACCTTTCCCTCCCTCCTTTCCTCCCGCTGTGCCGCTCCGGGTCACCAGCTGCTCTGAGACAGAAGGTTTCTTCTCATCTATTTTTAAAGAGGCTGCGGAGGAGCCCGGCGAGGCGTGCTGCAGCCACGGCCTCCCTCCTCCCCGCCCCGCGCCCCGCCGCCGCCTCCGACAACTGTTGCGTGGGAGCTGGTGTGGGGGTGCGGCCCCGGCCTCCAGTGCGGGGTGGGCTGACGGCCGCTCTCGCCGGCTTTGCGCCCACCGAGCGGCCGTTGGTGCCGCGGCGTGCCCTGCTCTGTGCCGCCGCGCAGCGCCCGAGGAGGAGGCGTGAAGCCGCCCTGGCGAGGGGCGATGCCGAGGCCCCGCCCGGCCCGGCGCCCCCTCCCCGGGGGGCTGCGTGCTCCTCTCATCTGGCTGCCGGTTCTCCCCGGGCCCTCGCAGGCTCGTGTTTTCTGCCAGCCCCAGGTGCCGCTGGCCGCTGGCCAGCGAGCTGTCTGCACTTTTAACAAGGGCCCGTAAGTCTGCTCTGACAGCCAGCGGCCATTGTGTGAGGGATGGGAGCTGCCTGCGCGGGAGCCGCGGGTTATCGCTGCTGTGGGGAGATCGGGTCCTGGCTCTGCACCCCTGCCCCCAGACCCGGTGCCGCTCACGGGCACGGACGGGGGTCCTGAGCGCTCTCGGCTGCCCCGGGACCCCCAGGAGGTTCTTCCCTGGGCAAAGCCAGGGCAGGGCAACCCCCGTCCTGCCTGCGCCCAGCCCAGCACCCCCAGGGCTCCCTGGGTGCCTGCTCCCGCGGTGCTGGGGTCGGCAGCACTGGCACCGGCAAGGGCCGAGGCACAATGACCTGGGCTGGTTTGGAGGGAAAAGGGGCTGGGGGCTGGGGGGCTGGCTGTGGGGGTGCAGGCAGCCACAGGCTCGGCAGGGGAGGCTCAAGACAAACGAGCAGGAGACGTTAATTTTTATTGTTGTTTTGTTTTTGGCATGGAAAGGGCCTGTAGCTTTTTATAAAACCACCTCCCCGAATCTGCTTGGCCTTGGACTTGCTCACCGCGAGCCAGAGGGGAGGTGACGGTGCTGGTGGCTGGGGGGGCTGCAAACAGCATGATCATTTTTCATGCTGAGAGCGTTAAAGTGCCAGTAAATTGCACATTAACGAGTGCGAGTGAATTGGAGGCAGCTCTCCCCAAGGAGCTGCTGCCCATCAGTGCATTAGGGAAGAGAATCCATCACTGCCGGCCCCGGGAGACAGCTAAATCCTTCCCAGAACTGCCGGCTGCCAAATCTCCTTGCTCCCCCCGCTTTCATTCTTTCCTTTCTCTTTTTTTTTCCCTCCCTCGGAAGGGGAAGTGAGGGTGGGTGTCGGATTGTTTCTGCTCTCTGTGGGTCTGGCAAAAGCGGGTCGGTGGCCGCTCTGGAGGGTGGCACGGGGTGTCCCCACGTCTGTGTCCCCGCGCCGGCCGGCAGCCCTGCGGCCCCTGGCCCTGGCCCTGCGGGGCCTGCGCCGCCCGGGCACGGGGGACGTGCTCAAGGTCCCGGTGGGGGGATCTGGGTGGGGGTCAGCTCCGTCCCTGGCTTTTGGGGCCCTGCAGCCTCCGGTCTCCTCCTGGGGCTGACGAGAGGGTCCGGGTTTGACCCCTCCTCTCACCCCGTGCTGGCTCCGCAGCACTTTCACCCTCCCCACGGGGGTGGGCAGGGAGTCCCTTGGGACGGCACCCTACCCGGAGCCCCCGGGCACCCCCCGCCTGTCCAGGGTTTAGAGGAGGGGTCCCCGGCTCTGCACAATGAGGAGCAGCGTGGGCATCTCTGCTGTTGCCTCGAGCGGTGTCTGCTCTGTGCCTGGGGCAGGGGCCTGGCCCCGCAGCCCCAGGGGTTCTCCCAGGATCGTGTCTGTGGGGCCGGGGATGGCTTAATGTCGGTGCTCTGCCCTAGCGCGGGGTGTGGAGCGTGGGGCCGGCCCTGCCCTGCTGCGGGCTGCGATGGGGACACGGCCCGGCACGCCGCTCTCCCTCACGTGCTGCTCCCACGCTCGGTGCTCCTGATTGCCAGTGGCACTCAAGTGGTGCAGAAAAACAGCAGCTGTAAGGAGAGCATCTCTCCAGGGCTTCCTGCGGGCTGGGAGAGCGGCAATTAGCGGCGGTGGCGCTGGCAGGAGGCTGGGCGGCGAGCGGGGGGCGCCTGCTGCGGTGCTGACCCGCGGGGCTGGGGGCTCGCCTGGGGATGGCCCCTGGCGTGTGGCCGTGGGGCTCCAGGTCCCTGGCAGGGAGGAGGCGGGAGCCATCCTGGGGCTCCGGGGGTGGGGATGGAGGGTGCTGGGCTCCTGCCTTTGGAGAGGGCGGTGTTAGGAAGGGGAGCTTTCCTGCTCCCCTGCAGGGTGTTTCTGCTCCTCGGTGCTGAGCAGCAGCTCCTGGGGCCGAGCGCCATCACCCCGCGGCTGCCTGGGTGTCGATGGGGAGGGGGCGTCTGTCTGCGCGTGGGTCTCCTGCGGCGTTGGGGGCCGCTTGGCACAGGGCAGCTTTGCCCCTCGCCCTGACGAGCTCTGCCTCTCTTCTGCTGCCAGACGGAGATTGCGAAGCGGCTCAACGTGATCTGTGCCCAGCTCATCCCGTTCCTGTCTCAGGAGGTGGGTGACCCTCAGGCCCCGGCTGGGTGCGCGAGCTCCTCCGGGGCACAGGAGCGTCCCTGCTCGGGGACTCGGGCCCTATGCTTTGGACCGGGCTGGGGGGCGCTGGCTTTGCCCGTTCCCTGAAGAAACGAGCCTGCCCCGGCCCGGCTCCGCGGCGTCACCCAGTGCTGACGCGCCCTTTGCTCCCGGCAGCACCAGCAGCAGGTGGTCCAGGCTGTGGAGCGTGCGAAGCAGGTGACTATGACCGACCTGAACGCGGCAATCGGGGTACGTCAACCCTCTGCCCACCCCCTCCCGCCACCCCTGGCCCAGGGTGCTGGGCTCTTGCCGGCGATGCTGCCTCCCATGCTCCCGCTGTCTCCTGGGCTGGGGACCCGTCCTGCCCTGAGCACGCGGGGGCCGGCTGCAGCCCCCCCCCCCCAGCACCTTCTCCCACTGTGGCTCAGTCAGGGGGAGGTGGGGAAGCCAGGCTGGTGCGGGCGGGGTGTGGGGGTGACGGGTGTCCTACCCCATGGCCTGGGTGGAGGAGGCGGTCGCCACCATCCCCACACCTTGGTTGTGCCCTCGAGACTGCAGTGGTAGGGTGGTGTGGATATGGGTCGGGTCCCCCATCCATGTGGATATGGGTAGGGTCCCCCATCCATCCCAGTAGCTCCTGTCGCTGGGTGGGAGGAGGTGGTGGGAGGGACGCGGTAGCCCCCACAGCCTGGGGGGGTACCGTGGGAGCGTGCCCTGCCCCTCCTCACCCAGCTCCCCGTCCCCTCGCTGCCCCAGCACTGCCGGTGGGGAGGAGCCGCCTCTCCCCCTGCCCGGCGGCCATCCTGATGCAGCCCTTCGCCTCTGCTCTCTCCTCCCGCTCCAGCACCAGCTCCAGACCCAGCACCTCTCGCACCACGCTCCCCCCATCCCGCTGACCCCCCACCCCTCCGGGATGCAGCCCGCCAGCCTCGCCAGCATCGGCAGCGCCTCGGGGCTGCTGGCGCTCTCGGGGGCGCTGGGGGCCCAGGCCCAGCTCCTCGCCAAGGAGGACCGAGGGGTCCATGACACCGAGCCCAGGGGTGAGTGGGGGGGGGCTGGGGGGTGTTGGGTCTGGTGTGACCCTCCCGGCAGCAGCAAACCCAGGAGTGGGTGGTGCTGGTCCCCGGGGCTGCCTCTGCTCCCCACGTCCTTCCCCTTGGGCACTTCCCCAGGGTGGGGGCCAGGGCTGGGGCGGGGCGGGGGTGACTTGTCCGTTCCTGGGGGCTCCTGGCCGGGCTGGCAGAGGGGGAGACTCGCTGGGCACGAGGGGTTTGGGTGGGGAATGTCCCTCACCGAGGAGCACATCCTGGGAGGGCCGTGGGGTGGGCTGGGGGGGGTCATCCATGGTGGGGGCCCGGGACCACGCTGCTGCTGTAGCGCTAGCCTGGCCCTGCCACAAGCACCCTGGCACCCACGGGAGGCGCGGGCGGTGTCCCGGGGGGCTCTCGGCGGTGGCACAGCGTGTCCCTCCTTTCCTCCTCCTCCTGCTGCCCCTCCGTGCTGCCGCGGCGACAGAGCGAGACCCCGGCCCGGTAAGAGCCTTTTCCTCCTCTTGCTCCGTTTTCCTCAGCCGGGACCCTGCGGGCGGGCGGCTGCGTGGGGGACGGGCCCTGCTCCCCGGCCGAGGCTCTGCTCCCAGCACAGCCGGGTGGGGGGTGCCCTCCCCGTGGGGACCCTTCCCCACCTCCCGTAGGCAAACCACGCCGTCCCCCTCCTCGCTCCTTCGGCAGGAGCTGTAGCCCGAGCTGGTGGCGTGGGGGCTGCACCGGGGCCCTCCATGCCCTGGGAGCCGCCGCAGCCCCGCGCCGGTGCTGCCGGTCCT
The DNA here is from genome assembly GCF_031877795.1 of Strix aluco. Taxonomy (NCBI): domain Eukaryota; kingdom Metazoa; phylum Chordata; class Aves; order Strigiformes; family Strigidae; genus Strix; species Strix aluco. The sequence continues at coordinate 255,131 of NC_133959.1, read as the reverse complement.
GGGAGCTGGGCACTAACGCTGCGTCCCCCGGCCCAGAGCTCCCTGGCGCTGCCCAACGGGGAGCGGGCACGAGCCATCTCCGAGTACCTGAGCAGCAGCAAGAAGAGGAAGGTGGAGGAGAAGGATTTCGTTACGGACTATGTGAGCCCGGGGCTGGGGGGCTTGGGGCATCCCCGTCCCCTCTTGCGGGGTGAGGAGCGGAGCTGCCCACGCCTCTGGCAGGAGCGTGGGTGGCCTCAGTCCCTCTGGCTCCAACCAGCCTCTGCGTTTCAGGGCAGCGACGCAGACAAAAGCGAAGACAACTTGGTGGTGGATGAGGTCAGCGTGCAGGGAGCTGGGAAGGGGCTGGGGCCGGGGCGCACTGCCCGAGCAGGGGGCTGACAGGCTGCTACGGGCAGAGGTGGGCAGCACGCGGGGGTGGCAGTGGGACCCCCGAGTCGTGCTCATGGGCTGTTGCTGATGGCAGCGATGAGCCCCAGTGTCCAGGCTCCCAGCCTGGCCCTCGCTCGAGCCTGGGACGTCCCTGCACTCCCGCCTGCTCTGCTGCCGGCTGATCTCCCTCTCTGCCCCTCCAGGACCCCTCTTCCCCACACAGCGTCCACTCCTACTCGTCCCGGGAGAATGGGGTGGAGAAGGTCCCCCTGGGGAGGAAGGAGGCTGTGCCGCTGAGCCCGACCTCCATGGCCTCCTCGAGCAGCGCGTCCCCGTCTCGCAGTAAGGACGCGCCCACGGTACGTGGCTGCATGGGGCAGCCGGGGCAGTTCGCTCGGGGCTTCTGCTCGCGCCCCCCCCTGCCTGGGCTTGGCCAGCGGAGCTGCCGGACGTGGATCCATCTGGGCCCAAACCCGTGGGGTGAAGGCAACGCTGGGGGGACAGGGAGGGCTCCTGTTCCGCTAGATTCCCTCTTGTGTCCCATCCTGCAGACCTGGCAGTGCTGGGCCATCACGGGGTGGGGGGGGAGGGGGAACAGGGAGCAGCTGGCTGGGGGGACGGGGGAGACCCCCCATGCGGCTGGCAGATCTCTGCGCTCTGTTCTGGCAGGTGGAGAAGGCGGGGACGCCCAGCCTCAAGTCCAGTACCCCCACCTCGCAGGGTGACGCCACGGCCCCAGGCTCCAGCAGTGCCCAGCAGTTCCGCCCTGCTGCCGCCAAGGCCCCCGTGGACCCGCTGGGTGAGCTGCGCCCCGACGGCCCCCGCAAGGACCGACCCTGGGCCCCAATCCCTTCACGCTGCCTCTCCCCCAACAGCCCTGGGCCTGAGGAACCCGCTGGGAGTGCAGAGCCCCTACTCGGCCACCTTTGGCATGGCCCACCCCGCCGTGAACGGGGACATGGCCGGGAGTGGCGCCTACGCCAGCCTCCACCTCATGTCCCCGCAGCTCAACGGGGCTGCGGCTGCCGTGGGAGCCGGCAGCTACGGGCGCTCGCCCCTGGTGCGTGAGCTCCTTCCCCGCGGGGCCGTGGGGGCCGTGGGGCACGAGCTGCTCTCACCCACTGTCCCCCCCAGGTGGGCTACGACCCGCACCCCCACATGCGCGTCCCCGGGCTGGCGGCCGGAATGCAAGTGGGGACCTCGGGGAAACCGTAAGTGGGGCTGCGCTGGGCTGGGGCTGCGCGGGGGACGGGGCGAGGGGCCCTGCGGGGCTTCAGCTGGGCGGGGGCCAGCAGGGATGGGGAGCTCGGCCCGGGGGGCACCCGATTGCGGGCAGCCGCGGGCTGTCCCGTGCCCGGCCAGGCCTCACCGGGCACTGGCTCTGAAGCCAAACGGTGCTGCTCTGCTCTGGGCTCTGCGTCCAGACCGCACTGCCTGTGCCGGGCACCCGCGTCCAGCGTGGCAGCGGCTGCTCTCCACGCAGCGTCCTCGCTGGTGCTCACTGCTCTGTCCCCTTCCAGCGCCTACTCCTTCCACGTCAGCGCCGACGGGCAGATGCAGCCAGTGCCGTTCCCCCCTGACGCCCTCATCGGCTCCGGCATCCCCCGTCACGCTCGGCAGCTCCACACCCTGACCCACGGCGAGGTGGTCTGCGCCGTCACCATCAGCAACTCCACGCGACACGTCTACACCGGGGGCAAGGGCTGCGTGAAGGTGTGGGACGTGGGGCAGCCGGGCACCAAGACGGCCGTGGCTCAGCTGGACTGCTTGGTAAGGAGGGGCCCCCGCTGCGCCAGCACCACTCGCTTCCTTGCACTGGGCCACCGAGTCTGGGCTCCCCACCGGTGAGCTCAAGGGTGCAGGAGGAGTCTGAAAGTGGAGATCTGCTCCGGGGAGAGTCTCTGTGTTTCTAAGTGGGGGAGGGACGGTGGCTCCCCGCTCCCCTGCGCTGCCCCGTCTGCTCTGAGCGTCCCAAGCCGTTGGGAGGCTTTTACACCCCCAACCCCCTCCCCTTGGCACTGCTCCATCTGGCAGCACCTGCCCTAAGACAAACCTTTGCCAGTGTCAGCCCCCTCAGCCCAATACTGCGTCCGGGCCGGGATTAGATGGGCTGGAGCATCATTCAGATTCAGCTCTGTCCTTTCTGCTTTTGCTTGTGTGAGTCTGACTGGAGGGAGAACTCCTATTCCTTTTAAAAATAAATAAAATGGACTGTCAGACCACAGCAACTCGGCAGAGCCAAGCTGGAGGCACGGCTATCACCTGAGAGTATTTTTAACCTGTGTTCTTTGAGGTTTATTTAAAATGGGCTGCTGGAATTGGAGTCCCTGTGCCTGCTTTGAACAGCCCAAGCCCAAGTCCTTTCCTCGACTTGCTGGCCTCGGGGCCTGGGCAGCCTGACAAATATTATTCTTGGACGGTGCTGACCTTGAAGATACAGATGCATAAACAAGGAAATGACTGAGTCATGATAATTTCAAGCTGCATCAGAAATTCGGGAGCTGGGGAAAATGGTGTCTTAGTGCTCGGAGCCACGGGCTGTTTCAGCCTTGTTGGAGCTGCCTCCCAGCCGCCCCTCGACTCCTCCAGGATGGGCCGTGTCTGCCAGGCGGCTGCTGCAGGGATGCTGTGGGGCGAGGGGGTCCCCAAGGCCCTTGGTGGGGCAGTAACAGACTGAGGGGGGCTCCAGTGGGGGCTGGCCTGGGCGGCCACTCCAGGCGTGGGGTGGAGTGTCCCGGGAGGGGGGCAGGGGTCTGCCCTGCTCTGCTGCTCCTGCCCTCAGGACGAGCTGCTGGCCTTGGGGTGACCAGGCAGTCTGGGATGGGTGCAGCAGGGCTGGAGGGGAAGGGGTTAATGAGGTCCTCCCTCCTGCACCCCAGAACCGTGACAACTACATCCGCTCCTGCAAGCTGCTGCCCGACGGCCGCAGCCTGATCGTGGGGGGGGAGGCCAGCACCCTCTCCATCTGGGACCTGGCGGCCCCCACGCCCCGCATCAAGGCCGAGCTCACCTCCTCTGCCCCCGCCTGCTACGCCCTGGCCATCAGCCCCGACGCCAAAGTCTGCTTCTCCTGCTGCAGCGACGGCAACATCGTGGTGTGGGACCTGCAGAACCAGACCCTGGTGAGGTGAGCTGGGGCGGGGGCGCAGGGCAGGGACGCAGCAGGGTGCTGGTTCTTGGGGCACTGGCAGCCCTGATGGCCGTGTCCTCGCCCTCCCTGTCCCCTCTTTCCCAGGCAGTTTCAAGGCCACACAGATGGTGCCAGCTGCATCGACATCTCTAACGATGGCACCAAGCTGTGGACAGGGGGGCTGGACAACACGGTGCGGTGCTGGGACCTGCGGGAAGGGCGTCAGCTGCAGCAGCACGACTTCAGCTCCCAGGTAGGCGCGGGGGTGGCCGGGAGCAGCGCGGGGCCGGCTGGGACCTTCCCTGCCGGGGCCTGAGCCCATCTGTCCCCCCAGATCTTCTCCCTGGGGTACTGCCCGACAGGAGAGTGGCTGGCGGTGGGCATGGAGAGCAGCAACGTGGAGATCCTGCACGTCACCAAACCGGACAAGTACCAGCTGCACCTCCACGAGAGCTGCGTCCTCTCCCTCAAATTCGCCTCCTGCGGTAGGCACGCCCGGCCCGGCCCGGCCCGGGCTCTGGGACTCGTGGATGCAGTGTCCTCTCCTGGCCGCATGTCCCGGGCTCGTTGTGCCTGGGGCAAGCGCTGGATGTGGTAGCCAGCCCAGTCCTGTGTGGATGCTGGTGGCGGCCCTTGGGGAAGGGGCATCCATCCCTCCTGGAGCAACACCCGTGGCCGCACTCTCAGCTCTGTTGTCCCGGGACTCCCCTTTGTGTTCCTTAAACCAGCTCCTTGGCCAACGAGTGGCAGAGACGTTGCCTTCCCATCCCCACCTCGTGTTACGCAGCCTGGGCACGATTTGCTGCAGGAATGCAGCTGGTGGGCCTGGTTTTGTGACACGATGCTCCTCTTTGTCCCTTCTGTCCCTCCCACAGGGAAGTGGTTCGTGAGCACGGGGAAGGACAACCTGCTAAACGCCTGGCGGACGCCCTATGGCGCCAGCATCTTCCAGGTGCGGGGCGTGCACAGCCTTTGGGCCCGGGGGAGGGTGTTCCCCGGGTGAGGCTGCCCAGAGCTGGGACATGAGCTGTAAATGAGCCCCATAAGCAAACTCCTCCCTGCAGCCTCCCTGGGCACAACTCGGGCCCCGGGTCTCAAGGGGTGGGAGCGGGACCTTGCTCTGGGGCTGGTTCCTGCGCTTACCCCCTGCCCTCCTCCCTCCAGTCGAAGGAAACCTCCTCCGTCCTCAGCTGCGACGTCTCCACGGATGACCAGTTCATCGTGACTGGCTCAGGGGACAAGAAGGCAACGGTTTACGAGGTCATTTACTGAGGGCGAGAGAGGTGCCAACTGCGGGGAGGGCCCCCGCCCTGTGGACGGGTGGCCGGACTCTGCCGGCCCTGCTGCTGATTCCCAAAGAACGAGCAGCCCGCGGCGGGGGCATCCGCGCCGGAGGCGAGCGGCCAGGGGTGGAGGTGGCCCTGGGACCACGGCCAGGTGTCACACTGGGCTGGGACGTGGCGGCTGCTGCTCGCAGTGAATTTCCTGGGGACTTTCTCCTTGTTTTGGTCTTTATTTGTTGATTTGTTTCTAAATCTGGACTGGGGGAGTTGGGTGGGGTGGGGTGGGTCTGGTGGCGTTAGGGGGTTTTGTTTGGGTTTTTTGAAGGGGTTTTTTTTTGTTTTTAACTTTTTGCTGTGGGTTTTGTTTTGTTGGGGTTTTTTTTTTGTTGTTGTTGTTAAGGCTCTGGGCCAGGCCAAGGAGGATGGGCTCTGTCCTCATCTCCTTCTCTGCCTCCTAGGGTGTATTTAATAATAAAAACAAACAAAAAAAGCACAGCGGTGGCTTGGTGCTCTGTGGCTGGGGGACGGAGCCAAGTGAGGAGGGGTGAGCTGGGGGGGGTCCTGTCACCCCCTTTCCTGGCTCAGGGCAGGTTTGCTGCTGCTCCCCCCCCGCAGGCAGCTGCCTGCACTCTGCTCAGCACCGCCTTGGTCCTGTGCGCGGCACAGAACAGGCCCAGGGGAGGACGGGTGGTGGCGGCTGCTCTGCGGTGCCATCCCTGGAGCAGCCGCTGCCTCGGCGGGGTGTGGGGGAGAGGCCAGCGCTGGAGGAAGCGGTTTTTGAAGGAAATGAGATGTGAGCAGTCGGCGCTGGCTTATCGGTCTGGCTTCCTGCCAAAGCTGCTGGGGGGGGAGCGGGGCTGTTACCGAGCGCCTTGGAGCGCAGCCGGCCGCGGCGAGGGAAGCGGGGTGCTGCGGGGTGCTGCGGGGTGCGGCCAGGGCCGGAGCAGCTCCGCGGGGCAGGAAAGGCCTCTCCAGTGCCGCGGGGGCTCTCCTGGAACCCCCAGCTCCACTTCACCTCCCAGCCGGTGCTGGTGCCTGGGAGCGCCCAGCTGGGCCGCACTGGCTGGGGCCACCCTCGCTCTGGGGGGAAGCAGCTCCTGCTTCTGTGCCCCCCGCAGGGCTCCGCACCCCAACTGCCCCCATCCAGGGGCTCAGCCCCTGCTCTGGGGATGCAGCTGCAGGTGCCCTTTCAGGGGACAGGGACTGGCGGTACCACCCCAAGGACCCCTTACCACCAGACCAGCCACTCGTTTGTTCCTTTTTATTAGTAAGGGATTGAAAACACAGTTAAATACACTTTACTGATAATTTACAGCTGTTTCTGCAGCAGAAAATGCGTGCCATTAAATCAGTAGCAGTATTTCAGGAGCAACACTGTCACCTCGGTCACTCCTGGCCTCCCGCCCTGACTGACAGACAGGCCCCAGGGTGCCCGGATCAGACCCCGCCTGTGGCCACAACCAACGCTCCCCCCTGCCCCTCTGCCACGTGCTGGGCAGGGACCAGGGCCGGGGCCTGGCCTTGTTCTGGCAGGAGAGGAAGAGGAGGGAGAGCAGGGCTGCGGGAACCCCTGCCTGGATGGCGAGGGATGGTGGTGGATGGGGCCTCAGTAAACCACCTCATAGACCGTGGCCTTCTTGTCGCCAGAGCCTGTAACGATGAATTTGTCGTTGATGGAGATGTCGCAGCTCAGCACCGACGAGGACTCTTTAGACTGAACAAGAGAGAAGTGGGCGGTGAGGGCGGCGCTGGTGGCTGAAGCCGCCGTCATCCCCCCATCCAAAGCCTCCCCGCACCTGGAAGATGCTGGCGCCGTAGGGTGTCCGCCAGGCGTTCAGCAGGTTGTCCTTCCCCGTGCTCACGAACCACTTCCCTGGGGCAGGAGACACTGTGTGTCAGCGTTCGGGGCTCTGTTCAGGGGAGCTGGGCATGGGGAGGGGACACTGAAAGGCCCCGTCCAGGGCTGTACACAGCCCAAGCAGGTGCTCGCCTACCGCAGGAGGCAAATTTGAGGGAGAGGACGCAGCTCTCGTGGAGGTGCAGCTGGTACTTGTCCAGTTTGGTGACGTGCAGGATCTCCACGTTGCTGCTCTCCATGCCCACCGCCAGCCACTCTCCTGTCGGGCAGTACCCCAGGGAGAAGATCTGGGGGGACAGATGGGCTCAGGCCCCGGCAGGGAAGGTCCCAGCCGGCCCCGCGCTGCTCCCGGCCACCACCGCGCCTACCTGGGAGCTGAAGTCGTGCTGCTGCAGCTGACGCCCTTCCCGCAGGTCCCAGCACCGCACCGTGTTGTCCAGCCCCCCTGTCCACAGCTTGGTGCCATAGTTAGAGATGTCGATGCAGCTGGCACCATCTGTGTGGCCTTGAAACTGCCTGGGAAAGAGGGGACAGGGAGGGCGAGGACACGGCCGTCAGGGCTGCCAGTGCCCCAAGAACCAGCACCCTGCTGCGTCCCTGCCCTGCGCCCCCGCCTCAGCTCACCTCACCAGGGTCTGGTTCTGCAGGTCCCACACCACGATGTTGCCGTCGCTGCAGCAGGAGAAGCAGACTTTGGCGTCGGGGCTGATGGCCAGGGCGTAGCAGGCGGGGGCAGAGGAGGTGAGCTCGGCCTTGATGCGGGGCGTGGGGGCCGCCAGGTCCCAGATGGAGAGGGTGCTGGCCTCCCCCCCCACGATCAGGCTGCGGCCGTCGGGCAGCAGCTTGCAGGAGCGGATGTAGTTGTCACGGTTCTGAATTGGGATTTCAGGGAACGGGGCGGATGAAGAAGGAAGGAGCTGATCAGTGCATGGGGGTGTGTGCGGGAGATGGAAATCCTTTTCTCATCACAGACATGAAAGGACCCTCTTTCCTCCTCCACTGTGACAGGGGCACATTCCCCTTCCCAGCCCCCACAAAATGCCTTTCTCTTCCTCCTCACCAAGCAGTCCAGCTGAGCCACGGCCGTCTTGGTGCCCGGCTGCCCCACGTCCCACACCTTCACGCAGCCCTTGCCCCCGGTGTAGACGTGCTGCGTGGAGCTGCTGATGGTGACGGCGCAGACCACCTCGCCGTGGGTCAGGGTGTGGAGCTGCCGAGCGTGGCGGGGGATGCCGGAGCCGATGAGGGCATCGGGGGGGAATGGCACTGGCTGCATCTGCCCGTTGGCACTGACGTGGAAGGAGTAGGCGCTGGAAGGGAGCAGGAGAGGCTGAACAATCCCTGCCTGACGCCTGAATGCAGGAGCCGACCTCTCCCATTAGCTCTGCTTGAGCCAGGTGGAAGGTGTCTGGTGCACTCTGGGCTAATGAGGGATATAATTAACCAGCTCCTTGTTACCACCAGCTGCTCAGAACGAAATGATAGCCTTGGGCTCAGAAGTCGAGAGAAAGTGCAGCCAGGCCCTGCCCTACACCCGCTGGGTGTAGAAATGAGCCGTGGGGAAGGAGACCTCCCCCCCAGCCCGTGCTCTCGCCTCGGCCCCTCGCTGCCCACCCTCCCTGCAGCCCCGGCCTGGGGCCGCACTTACGGCTTCCCTCCGGGGACGGCGGAGAGCGAAGAGGAGATGGTGGAAGTCCTCAGGTGAGGGTGAGACTCAAAAGCCACCTGCACAAAGCAAAGGGCACAGGATGAGTGAAGTGCAAACCCCCAGGAGAGGACATGAAGGCTGGGTCCATGCCTGTCCCCGCATGCCCTGGGATGGGGCCAGCCCGGCTCTCTGCAACGTCCCTGCTTGCTGCTTCCTCCACATGTGAGTGACAGAGGCCAAAATGGGGTCCCAAAGCCACAGCTACACACCAGTAGGACCGGTGGGGGCTTCTCCAAGAGCTCTGCAGCCTCCACTGGCCCCGCAACCAGACGCCTCCAGAAGGGAGCCCCTCCTGTGGCTGCACGCGCGGCCCGAGCTCATCGCCGACACGGCCCGTCAGGGACAGCGTGTGTGCGGGACGGCGGGGGACACCGGCAGGGCCAATGCGTGCAGGCAGGGCGGGCCTGTCCCCCAGCGACTTACCATCGGGGCCCGGCCGTACATCACGGCGCTGCTGACCTGCGGCGAGAGGTGGATGCCCATGTAGATGCTGGGGGCCGGGAGCTCCCCGTTGAGGGTGGCGTGAGGCACCATCCCGAAGGAGGACGCATAGGGGCTGGACACGCTCAGCGGGCTGTGGAGAGCTGCACGGGGAGAGACCCGCTCACTGGCTCTGGCCGATGGGTGCGAGCAAGTGTCACCCTGGGGGAAAGGGCACCCGGCAGAAGCACGAGGCGGTGTCACCTCTGCACCGGGTCCAGCCAAGCCTGGCGTGAACCAGCGGCTCAGGAGGAGGGCGGGCAGGTCATGGATTGGGAGCCAAAGACCATCAGTCATGGACCCGGGATGCAGAGCCAGCGCGGGAGAGCAAAGGGCTCTGTCCCTCCACGGGATGCACCACGGACCAGCCACCGACCCGCAGCAACCCCCAGCTCGGCTGCCAATGCCTCTCAGTCTTGGCCAGGCCACGTTACTTGCAGCTGATGGCTAAGTGGCTCTACCTCTGGGGTTTCGATGGCTTATTGAAATCGATTCCAATTCAATTTTTGCTAAACCACTGTAATTTTCTAGCCAGACAAGGGTTTAACGTCTCCAGTCCTGTCTCTATTTCTCCCACGGGCTTGCTGTCCTCCTCCCATCACCTTCTGGCCCCTTTGGCGAGACAGTGGTCAAGCTGTTCCAGAGACCTTTTCCCAAGGCTCCCCTAGATGTCTTCAAGGAAACAGAGGCAGGAAAAGGGGGCACGACCAGTTCACCATCAGCCACCAGAGAGGCCACTACTGAGCACTCACTCCCTTCCCCTGTGCTTTCAGAAGAAGGTGGCGGCCATTGACCGGGGCTCCTGGGTCAGCTGGATCCCGCCCAGCATCTCTGCAGCACCCGGTGCCCCCAGACCCTCACCCCTGTGGAGATCCTCAGCCCCACAGGGACACTGGCCACGTCCCGGCCTCCCGCATCCCTGTGTGCCGGTGACGGCTCTCAGCCACCTCTTCTGCCCCTGCAGCCAAGCCCTGGAGCGTGTGGCTTCACATAGCAACAGCAAAATGACAACTCATCAGAGGAAAAACTGACGATCTCCAGACAAAAGACCCGCTCCCCCCCAAACACCCGCAGCGAAGAGCTCTGCACACTGACACCCGCCTCCAGTGGGTCCGAGCCCCCGGGAAAGCATCAGCGGTCGGGTAATTGCACGTAGGTGCATACGTTGGCTGCGGTCGACACCTTTGGTTACGCGGAGCAGAACGGTCGTCCCAGCTCTGCTGCCGGGAGGGAGCACCCTGCCTCCCCCGGGCCCAGCCCCGCGGCACCATCCGCGGCAGAGCGCGACCCCCCTGCCGTCCCCGGCCACTCACTGATGGTGTCGGTGGCGGGCGCCTTGCCAGGGGGCTGCCGGGCCGGGGCGGCTGAGCTGGGCCCGGGCGCGGGCGTGAGGGAGTTGCGGGTCGGCGGGGAGGTGCAGGGCTTGGTGGTGGGCGCGCCGGCCGGAGCGTCGGTCTGTGCGGGAGAGGGAAGAGCAGCCTCAGCAGTGGGACCTGCCCAGAGAGCGACCCCCCACACCGTGCGCCCGCCAGTGGCCTCGAACCGCCGGGGACGGGAGGGGGCACCGAGGGGCAGCTCCGGGCATGGCGGGGCCGGGACCCGGCCACCCTGCGCCCCATCCCCTCTCCCCTCCTCCTTCGCCCCGTGCACCCTCCCACGGGGAAGCAGCCCCACGTCCCTGCTCCCCCCTCGGGTGCAAACGCCCGGCACAAGCCCCGGGTCACCCCAAACCACCACAATCCTACAGCACCCTGCCGCCGGCACGAGGCCCCACGGGGCCGATACACAGATTTGCTGCTCCCTGGTGTGAAATCCCTTCTGCAGGGGGGACACCCCCATCCCCAGCCTGCGCCGAGCAGGACCAGGACGCCTGGGACCAACCAGCCTCTCTGAGCCCCACAGCTATTTCATTCCTCTCTTTTTTCTTGCCTCTCTTTCTTCCTCTTTTTCTGCCTGGGGATTTTGTCGACACCAGCAAAGGAAAAAAAATTAATAACAGAGAAAAGCTACGTGCTGTGCTGGCAGATTGCTCAGGGCGCTTTGTCTGCTCTAATCCGATTGTGCCGGGGAGCTGCTGCTCGCTGCTCCCCGTGGCCCCCAGCCGGCTCCTGACCCTGGGATGGCGGGGATGCATCGCTTTGGTCCCCGCGGTGGCTGGCAGGGCTGAGGAGTGGCAGAAATGTCCCTCCCCCTTCCCACACACTGATGTTTCAATCTGAGCATTGGGCTGGTGCTCGGCAAGGAGGAAGGGAAAAAAAAAAAAGAGAAAAATCAAAATCGATTGCTGAGAGCAGCTCTGGGGAATCCTGCAGGCAGCTGGATGGAAAATACCTGCAGAGCCAGGGCTGTGCCCAGCAGATGATCACCCTCCCTCTGAGGGCAGGGACCTCCGCTCCAGTGCCGGGGCTCTGGCAGTGGGGACAAGCACTCAGCACCAGCGTCTCCTCACCCACCTTCAGGCCGCAGCCGACAGGCCACAGACAAATTCGGGGCCACATCCCCGGCCCCGCTGCCCACCCACGGCCCGGGCTGCCCACGCCGCTCCCTACCAGGCTCTGGTCCTTCAGCTTGAGGGGCGTCGTGCTCCGGCTGGAGGCGATGGACGAAGGGCTCTCGGGCATCTCCCGGTGGACTGGTGGGAGCTGGCTGCTGGGCGCGTGGCTGGGGCTGCCGGGCTCCGAGGAGGGGTCCTGAGGGGAGAGGAGGTCTCTGTGGAGCGGGAACCCCAGTCCCTCTGCGCAAGCGGGCAGGCCCCGGGCAGCCACCCCCTGGCCCTGAGCCCAGCAGGGACCGTCGCCCGCAGCCAGCTCCCCACTGCCGGCCAGGTGAGCCACCCCCCAGCCGCTCGCCACCCCGAGGAGCATCTGCTCAGAGCCCTCAGCTCTGCTCCACCATCCCCTGGATCAGAAACCTCCTCGATTTTTCTCTTTGAACAAAAGTAGAGGTGACAGCAGATTCAGAGGACGCTGGTGGCCACAGATGCCTTTACGGGGAGGGCTGGTGACCAGCACACCCAAGGAACTGAGAAAGGGCCTCTTGGCAGCCCCTCGACAGCATTTCAGAGGCAAGGCCACCCATCAGTTCTTGCACTCCTATAACCATTCAATTAGGGCTCTGATTTTTATCACCATAATTACACTGACGAGCAGTTTTCGTAAGTGTCATTTTCTACAGAAATCCTTGCTGATGTTCCTTTCAGGGCTTATATTTTGTTGGGAAGTGGCAGGAGGAAAAAAAAAACAAAAAAACCCCACGTTTTGTTCCTCCTTCCAGTCTTCCAGGGGAGGAAAAGGGATGTCCCCGAAAACATCATCTCTGCCAAGAATAGCTGGGGCTGGGATAAAGCAGTGCTGCATCTGCCTCGGTGGGCAGGGAAGGCTGCACCAGAAGCACCTGGCGGTTTGGTGGCAAGAGACTGAAATCCAGCGCACTGCCTGCACTGAGACACGGACACAGGCTCTGCATCTTGAAGTCAAGGCTGCTCTAAGGCCAGGCACTGTGTGAGGCCGCGCAGCCAGGGCTGGCCGGGCTGGGGGCGTGCGGCGAGCTCTCCTTGCCAGAAGCAGCACAGCATGCCTGCCCACTCCTGCCTGCTCCTGCCACCTCCACGGGCATGAGTGGCCAGCAGCAAGCCCAGCTCCTTGGGGCTCCCATCCCAGCTCATCAGCCTCCCCATATGGGGAGAGGGGCTGAAACAGGATCGTGAAGCGGAGCCAAGTCCGTGGCTGGCAAAGCTGAGCCCTGGCTGGCACAACCTCCAACCCAGAGCACCGCGAACCGCAGTCGGCCTCGGCCGGCACGAGCACATCAGAGCAGGGCTGGCACGTGTCCAGCAGCAACGACCTGGAGCCTAACGAACCCCGAAGCTTGGGAAACAGAGTCCTAAACCTGACGACTACAGCTTGGGCTGGATGCCCTGCAAGGCTTCAGAACGCCCTTAAGGGTGTGGGCTTACCTCGTCCACCACGAGGTTGTAGTCGCTCTTGTCCCCGTCGCTATCCTGCAAGGGGGGAGAAACCCAGACAGGCTCAGCTGGGGCTGGGAGAGGCTGGACCGAGCTCTGGGCTCTGCCCCACAGGACCCCAGCCAGCACAGGGACCCCATTTGCTCCTGCTCATCACTTGTGGACCAGCACCACACCCTCAGGCAGCGACCTGACCCTCTACCTCCCATTTTGTCCATTCCTTTCTGCAGGATCACAGCCCTCTGCACCAGGGCAGGCACAGAGCTCCCGGCCCATCTCCCGCGGCCGCACTCTTTGGTGCACTCACATAATGCCCGGGCAGGTCCTTCTCCTCCCGCTTCCTCTTCAGGCCCGTGCCCCCCGTCTGCTCCTCGTCCTGCAGGCTCTCGGCAGGGGAAGCAGAGACGCTCTGAGCCAGAGAGGGGGAGAGGAAGGCGGGTGAGCGGCGGGAGGGCAGAGAGCCCACAGAGCCCTGCCAGCTGTGGTTCCTCTCTGGAAGGGACCTCCCAGCGCCGCTGGTGGCACCCGGCCAGCACCCAGCACGTAGCCAGCAGCCTGTGCAACCTCTGCCCCGGCCCGTTTGGGGGACAGGGGTCCCCGTCCCCCACCAGGCAGGTGTCAGGGCTAAAGGGGGAGGCACCACTCTCCCCCTCTGCACAGACACCGTCGCATCCCCTTACTGGTACCCTTGGCCAGGAGCCCTCTAAGATCCAAATGTACCTGGGGGCAGAGACGGGGTTTAGTCTGGTGCTTTAAGCAAGGCTGGGGAAGATGTTTCCAGATCCCTGAGTTCTAGCCCAAATTAATCTCTTCAGCTCTGATAGGGCAGAGAGAAGGGAAGCAGAACGGGGACGGGACAGTCCCTGGGGTTGCTGCCCGCAGGCTCCTGGCGTGGGCAGGAGGTAGATGCATTTTTAGGGTGCTCAGTTACTCTCCCACATGCAGCCCCAACACGCCATCTCCTCCCTTTCCCGGCCTGGCCCCAGAATGACTCCAAAGTGAGCTGCCCTCACCCCTTCCCCTTCCCACCCCCCCTCAAACCTGGCCAGGCCCCGCGCCCCAGAATTTGTCTGACCTATTCTTAAAGATCTCCCTGGGCAGGAGGAAGAGGGGGAGAACAAAGCCCTGCTGAGCCCCCAAACCCCCCCAGGCTCCCCATCCTCGCCGGAGCAGAGGGGTGGGTGCCGGGGCGGCAGCCCCAGCCAGCAGATGAGCCCCGCAGCGACAGGGATGGGGAGGACAAGGAGTCGCAGCCGGGACCTGGCCCAGCCACGGGCACCCAGGGCTGGTGAAGCAGGAGCGGAGGGCGGCAGCATCCCTGGCGCGGGAGAGCAGATCCGCCCCTCTGGGAGATAACAAGGCATGGCGGAGTGGAAAATCCCCACGGGAGACATCGTGTTTACTTCACCTTAACCTGCCGCTGCAGGAGCCAGCGGGCTGGGAAGCAGGACGGGGCTGGGCAGGACAAATGCCCCTTCCTGAGATGCTGCCAGCAGCTGCAGGGGTGTCTCACATCCCCACCCGCCCCATGCTTGCTGCCCAAGGACGATAATGCAATGAAGTGGTGTCTGCCCACCCGCAGCCCCCGGCAGCCCCCGGCTCTCTCACAGACCAGAGGAACACCAGGCTGACACCGGTTACCAGAGCGGCTGCCCTTCCTCCCAGAGCAGCTGGGGCAGTTTCTGGGGCACGGCTCCCCAACCCTCCAGGACTGCTCCACGGAGCTGTTCCTGCCAGCGGTCAGGGAGAAAACGACCCATCCCAGGGCTCCTGCACAGTCGATTGTCTCCAGCACAGTAGGATTAAGAGCCTCGACAGAGACAAGCAGGGAGCAGAAAGGATGGTCCCTGTCCCCTGGGTGATCTCTGGAGGAGGGCGCTGGGTATCGACCGTCTCTCCCTCCTCCTCTCCCTCCTGACTGCAAGCCTGTGAAGATCAATGCCAATTGCTCCCCAATGGAGGAGCTCGTTAACCCTTCCTTCCCCTGCTTATACCAGGAGCTGGAGCTCTGGCTTCCTGCAGCCACGGAGCCTGGGAAGGGAGTCACAGACATGGGACCCCTGACTGGCCGTGGGGTATCTGGAAGGGGAGGGTGCAGCCAAGCATTGCAGATGGGCTGACAGCACTGGGCTCAGGTAAGGAGACCTGTTCAGAGTGTCTCCTAAACTGGAAACTCCTTTAAAAGGACAGAGCTGGTTATTTCAGGAGCAGCCCTCGACCTTTGGATCCTTGCATCAGCAAAGACTGAACTGAAGTGGCTCAGAACCTTCAGCTACAAAACCCCGATGCAAACGCGGCCCACCCAAGCCAGCGAAGCAAAGGCTGCAGGGGCGCAAGAAGCAGAGCCCCTTGGTCTTACATCCTCCACTCAGACGTTCTCCTGGACTCCCCCCTCATCCCTGCTCACACACATCTGCCATTTGGCTGCTCCCACCCTCCACGCTGCAGCTGGATTCACTCCCCAGCCTGCAGCATCGTGGAGTTCAAGCCCGGCTCTGCTCCAGCCCGGACACGGCTGCGTTCCAGCGCAGCCTCCACCACGCGTGTGCCGTGGAGCGGGTGCCAGCTCGGGCGCAGGGGCCAGCCTGTAGCTGGACATCGGCAGTGCTGCTCACCGGAGGGACTGGGCTGCCAAGAGCCAGGGCAGAGGCGCTGGACCCAGCTCAGGGTGACAGCAGACGGGCTGGACACTGCCCTGGACAAAGAGGGGTGGAATGTGCAGCCAGACGTGGGTCAGGGCCCCCTTCGCTTGGCCTGGAAGGAGGCTCCTTCTAGCCCTTGGGGAAATCGGCTCTCCTGAGAAATAGGGATGACCCCAAAATTCCTCAAATCTGGAGACTTGGCCGAGCCTCATGAAGACCCCTGCGCTGCCTGTGAGAGAGGGCAGAGCTGCCCCAAGTCCCTCTGCCCACCCACCCCCAGCTCCGTGGCTTGCGGGTACCTTCTGGCCATGCTGAGCCCTTGCAGACTCGGTACCCGGGGGAAGGCCAGTCCTGGGGGCCTGTCACCCCGGTCACAGCCCTGAAAGGCAGCTCTCGGCAGCAGGGGATGTCCCCCACGCTGGGGACGGAGGGGCAGGAAAGGAGCCCACATGTTGGGAGGAATGGATGGGAGACTCGGAGCCCACCGCAGGAGAGCAGGGTGCCTGGGCTGGGGGTACGAGGGACACCTTGGACCCGCTCTCCCCTCCCGAGGGGCCCCGAGACCCCGACCCGGCCCCATGTGCACACGAAGCCCCAGTGCCTGCTGCTGCCTCCTCCCGAGAGGGAGTGCAGGAGGCTGCCACCAGACGAGGATAGCTTGGCTACCTCTGGGCTGTTTGCTCTGAAAAGGTCAGGAAACAAAACATTCCTGGAAATCCTACCGCGAGCGCTTGCCAAGGGAGCTGGCGGCAGCGCCCGCCCGCGCCAGCCGCAGCTCATGCAGCCCCAAAGCCAAAGGCCACCGCTGCCCCCAGGTCCCCCCGCTGCCCCCGGGGCTCCCCAGTACTCCCAGCCCTTCCCGGAGCTGGCAGCCAGCTCTGTGCCCCCAGAGCATCCTGGAGATGCTGGGAGCGATCCTGGGGGCTGCCAGGCAGGGCTGCGGCCTGACCACTTGCCCCCGTGTCAAGGCCACCAGCCCGGCCAGAGCCCGGCAGGACTTACCCGGCTCGGGGAGCACTCTGGGCCCAGCGGCAGCAGCAGGAGTGTCCGGCCCATCGGTGTCGGCGAGGCAGAGGGAGGAGAGGAAGAGGCTGTTAGTGTGGAGGCTGTGCCCGAGCACCGGGGTAGGGGGGAGCGGGGGGCACTGCAAGGCAACGCGGGAGGAGACACTGGCTGAAAAGTCACACCTGACCCATTTCCCACTTCGTCCATCCGCAGTGTGGATCCTCTGATGTCTAATAGGGGGTGAGCTCATCAGTCTTCCTCGGGGAAGCAGGGAAAATCTCTATCCACCCACCTACTTTCAAGAAACTCACTCCAGCTTTGGAATCTCTTCCCTGGACGCAGCGACGGGTCCAAGGCTGCCAGGAGGGGACGAGCTGGCCAGCCAGCTGAGACCTCCTGAATCACACCCATCCTGTTTCCTTGGGAAGCCACGCTAAAAAGCCCTGCTTGGAAACCCTCCGAGGCTTTCTGACACACACAACAGAACAGGTCCTTGTTTTCCCTGAGCTCAGGGAAGAAGCACCGGGAATTTGCTGCAAACCTAAGCATCGGGTACAGGCTGGGGTCTAGCAACCCTCCCTGGCTGATTTTCACTCCTAAGTATCTCACCAGCATTTGGAGAGAACAATCTCATCACAGTCTCTGCTGGCAAGAGGCGGGCGGGTGTCAGAGCTGAGGGACTGACTCTCCGTGTCGGCAGCTGCCTCAGGGCTGTGGTCAGCGTGGGGAGAAGGAGCCAGGTACCTGCCATCAGCCCTGGCTCAGCTTGATCCAAACCAGCTCTGGCTAACTATGGCAGAGCACCAGGGATTAACTCAAGCCATATGTAGCATTTCACTTTTTTTAAAAAAGAATTATTGTGGCTGTCTTTGTGCCCTCTGCCACGGCTGGGTGTCCCTGCCAAGGAGCAGCTCCGGGCTGTGCACGGCAGGAGCTGCCACGGGAAGCAGAGGCTGCCCGGGTCTCTAAGGGTTAAGGCAGGCACAGCACAGTCTGCTTTTATCCTCCCGGAGTTTGTTTTTCTCCTCCGGGGAAAGGCCATCCTTAAAGACACACGGACAGAAGTCCCCCGCAGACACCTTCGTGCAGGGGCGCACAGCACGCACCAGCTGCTTTCACCACCTTCAAATCTGACGAGCAAAACCGGCTCATGGTAGGAAAATGCAACAAACCCCTCCAGTGCCCAGTTCTGCTGTTACTGGGTCCTGTCCCAGCAGCATTTCCAGGCCCCAAATCAGGGGGGACATGAGGAGCAGCCAGCACCTTCCCCAGAGTCTGCAGAGGAAATTTTACTGCCTGTTTCTAGTCCGCAGAGCTGCCTGGCTGCCCCGAGCCCCTGTCTCTGCCTCAGCCTTCCTCTCAGCAAAAACACCCGACGCCTGCGCGCTGCAGAAGGTGACTCGGGCTCAGAGTGGCTTCTCCTTCACGCAGCACTTCAGCAGCCACCAGCAAAGCTGGGTGATGTTATTAATTTGGCCCAGGCCTCCCAGTAGCATTCAGAGCACTGATTTAATGATGATTAAATATTGATGATATTTGTAAAGCACTCTGTGATCCTGATAGGAGGAAGCACCCATAAGGCTGAGGAATTACTGCTATTCACAAGGCACCCCACAGGCAACAAGGCTCTCTGCTTTCGAAAACCCTTGCCACAGGCCCATGGCTCACACAATTTCTACTAGGGGCTTGCAACAGTATTTTCCCTTAAAGTCTCAGCTTCAGGCATCGGATCTCTATCTGGTGTAAACCTTGGTGTGAATACAGAGGGTGTCTCCGTGGTGGGGAACTCACACCCTCCCAGCTGCCTCACAGAGGAGGGACCCTCATGTGCCAGAAATACCCAGGGGAGCAGGAGGGCCCGTGGGTGCAGACACACGTGCCAGAGCCCTGCTGCCCCGCACCTGGGGTGCGCAGGCAGCCGCCCCCCACGCTGCATGGCAGCTGTTCCCCTGGTCAGAATATGAGCCAGCCTCCCCGGGGCTGCAGATATTTAATTAGCCGGATCTGTCATTCGCAGCACTTGCCACTCCCCCTGGCCCCAGGGAGCGGCTGCCAGGCACGGAGGAGCCCCAGAAACAGGCAGAGCAGGCGGCAGGATCCCTCCCAGCGCTGCCCGCACACCTCTGGGATGCCTGCCTGGCACTGACTCAGCCAGTCCTCAAAACATTGGTCCAGCTGTGCCTCTTCCCCTTACCTCTGTTCTCCCCATCCTGGGCCACTCTGTCCTCCTTGGCAGCCAGCTGAGACTGTGCCATCAGTGCCCCCGAGAGGGCCAGGAGCCCCGAGGCGCCACTGGCCCCGCTCAGGCTAGAAGGCTGCATGCTGGAGGGGTGGGGTGTCAGCGGGATGGGGGATGCGTGGTGGGAGAGGTGCTGAAGCTGCTGCTGCTGAAAGAGAAAGAGCAAATGGTCCTGGATCCGGGGGGAGACAGCCGCAGCCATGCCTGGCACCCCCCAGCCTCCCGCACGAACTGCGATGCAAAGCGCGATGGGATGAGGCGGGAGGGGAGCAGAGCTGCCGAGGCTGCACAGTCTGGGTTGCGTCACCCGTCCCTTCAGCCCAGGGCACCTCGAGCTCCTCCCCGGATGCGACCCCGACACACGGCAGACGAGCCCAAGCCGTGGCTCTGCCCTGCTCTGCTCGGGGCAACGGGGGCCAGGGAGGATCCCAGAGGCCGTCCGCCGCCTGCGGGACACAGCGACAGACCCTCTCACCGCAGGGACCAGCCCTGGCCTCACGGAAGTTGTGAAGACCCCGGCTCCCCCCATCACTGCACCGAGTGGTCCAAACCCGCGCAGGAAAGAGCCTGCACCCACGGCCGGGCAGTGTGACTCACCCCGACGATGCTGTTCAGCTCCCCCATGGTCACCTGCTTGGCCCGTTCCACTGCCTGCAGGACCTGCTGCTGGTGCTGGGAGGAAGAGCACGGCGAGGTCACAGCGCGCTCCTGGCTGGCGGCAGCGCAGGGCCCGGCATCGCCCCAGCTGCTGGGGGCTGCACAGCTCCTCTCCCATCCCTCCAGCCCAGGCACAGAGGGTTGTGCTCCCCCGAACCTCCCGTGGCTCAGGCTGGACACAGGTTCGCCCCTTCCCAAGGGGCTCGAAAGAAGCCTGAGCAGTCCAGCGTGCATCCCCTGCCTCCCCCCTTACCTCCTGTGTCAGAAAGGGTATAATTTGGGCACAGATGGCACTCAGTCTCTTGACAATCTCTGCCTGAAAGAGGAAGGAGGCATCACCAAGGTCGGGCAGGCTCTGAGCCCGTCCCCTCCAGTGGGGAGGAGGGCAGCCAAGCATCCTGCAGACACACGCAGCCCCTGCGGAGGAGTTAAACTCTCCCCACCCGCACCCGCTCAGCGCAAATCCTCCTGCTGCCTCGGCGTCCCTGCTGGGATTTCCTCAGCTGCTGCCAAGGGACGGCTCTGCCCAGGGCTGTGGGACCCTCCCAGGCTGTCAGGTCCCCCCAGGCACATGGGAGGGAACCTGACTCCTAAATCCCTGCGTGGATCCAGGCCAAGCCGAGCTCGGAGCTGTCAGTCCTTTCGCAGCCCAGCTGGCTCTGCTCAGTCCAAACCCATCTTGGCTTTGTGGGCTGCTGCGCTCACAGCCAGCGGGCAGGCTGGCAGGGAGGGAGGAGAGCCGAGCCGCAGGCGCTGGCAGCGGGCCATCGGCGTGCTGCTTGCTCTCTCCCCAAACATCGGACTCGAAGCCAGGGGGAGAGCAAGGGGAACGGAAAATTCACACAAACGAATTCAGCCCTCTCTGCACCGCGCCAGCAAAGCCCTACAAGGCACCGACGGTGGTACCGGCTCTGTCCCCCCGCTGCCAGCCCTGCCGAGGCCCTGGGCCAGTCAGCAGCTTTCCTGCTCCTTCCAGAGGGGAGCACAGAGCACCCCTGTCCCCAACCCCTGCCCAGCGAGCGGCAACGAGGAGACACAGAGGCCCTGGTGTGTCCTCTCCCAGCCTGCGGTTACAGACGGACCCGCAGCCCGGCCACATCCTACCCAGTAAGCGGCATTTCCCAAGGGAAGGGGCTGTGGCTTCCAGCCCAGCCTCTCCAGAAAAAAACCCGCGCCTCCCGGGGAAAACTTGATCTCCCTCACCCGCTGCAAATCCACCCTGGCACTGATGGAGGGATTGGCTGCTCTGAAGTGTTTTCTCATCTCAGGTTTCCGACAATCCCTGACAGCATTGCAGAGAGGTCAAACCACGCACAAAGCCGGCGAAGAACAAAGGGAACAGGTACCTGTGGCGCTCAAAGGCTGCCTGTGCCCCGGGAGCACGCCCGCGCCCCCAGCACCCCGGTCACCCGCGGGTCCTGGCTGCTGTGTCAGCCACCGCCTCAACGGGACCCCGGGAGCCAGAGACCACCCCCCACCTCCAGACCTCTCCTGCCCACGCAGAGCCAGGAGCTGGGCCCAGGTGGGCCAGGGCTCCCTCTCCGCAACCACTTGGCCATCGCCTCTGTCACCTCGTGGGCAGAGTCCCCAGTCCCGCGTGGCTCAAGCCACCCCCGGGTCACGGCCCCACCGGAGCTCAGAGCACGTGGGGATGGCAGGAACGTGCTCATGGGCGCTACGACTCTCCCTGCTAACAAAAGGAGCAAAGTCGGAGGGGCTGAGCCAGCTGGAGGAATATGGCAGTTGACTTGCCACTTTGTCAGGCATTGGTCCAAACTAATTTCCCTGGCAGAGAGCCCGTGATGACTAGATTGATAAATCTGAAGAGGGAAAGCAAATTAACGCTGGAACAAAAGGGGAACCAGGGAAGGGTGAAAACACTCCTCCAGCTTTGGGAAAGGAAAAGGGGATTAAAAAAAAAAAAAGAAAAGAAAAGAAAGACAACCCCTTTGCCTCTGGGCTCCAGCTCCTGCTGCTTCCTCCATGCCCCCTCCTGCATCTGGGGCCCCAGGGAACCGCCGTGGGGAGGTACGTGCCTGTGGAGGGCTCAAGGCCAGGCTCTGAGAGGTGCTTTGGGATGGCAGGGAGGAGGCCCCGTCCCAGAGCACCTGCCAGAACTCAGCAGAGCACATCCTGACAACTGCTGAACCCCTTCGCAGGCCAGTCCCTCGCACAGAGCAGTGCTACGTCTCCCGTGCCCTTACAGCTACATGGGGATGAGGGAGATAATTTTCCAACAAAAGTCTCCATACTCGGTCTCTTCCCCACCATTCCCTGCTGCTGGCCAGGACCCCACCTCACTTACCTGCTTGTGCATTTCAATGTTCAGCCCGTAGGACATCTCATAGTACTGAGAGCAAAATCACAACACAGCCTGGTTAGGAGCTGCCCAGACCAACCGGCCCGGGACCAGCCAGGGACTCGCCAGCCCGCCCGCCCCTGCTCCTCCAACCGAGCTCCACCGCTGCCGCCGAGGGTCCCGGCTGCCCCAGCCCACGAGGAACGGCCGTCCGGCACACATGGGCCCAGACCCGTGCCATGAGCCAGGGACAAGGGAGGGAGCAGCCACAGCGTAGACTGTTTAACACCTGGGATGACTACATGGCAATTTCCGCATTGGTTTAAGCCAGCCCCACTGCCCCCACATCCCCTCCTGGCCTGGCCTGTCCCCTCCCACTCCCCGGCGCAGCTGCCCATCGAGGCACACGCGTGGCCGTGCCCCTGCAAAAGCGAAGATGCCATCGGATTACCCCTTTCACCAGTCCCTAGTGACTCTGGCGGCAGTGACGGCATCAGACCCTGAGGACAGGGAGCAGGGGAGGACCGGAGGACCTGCCTTCCCCCAGCAAAGCCCATCTCAAAGGCAGCTGCCCACCTCTGGGAGTCCTGAGCCGCCCGGACGCTGGAAGGGACCTGAGCTGGCGGGTGACAAAGCCTAGCACAGCCCCGGCGCCAGGACAGGGCTGTCACCACCCAGGGCAGGGGTTTGCCCAAGTTTAGGTCTGTCTGCCTTTCGGATGGCACAACCCGGGTTCCCCCTTCCCCCAGGGGGGCCGGCAGTGTCAGATGCTGAAGGAGAGGGAATGCTGCTCCAGCTCTGCAGGCCCCATCCTCTCCCTTCCTTCCAGCAGCTCCCCCTCCTCCTGCCAGCGCTGCCAACAGAAGGCCCGGCGGGTCCTGAGGGTGGGTCGGTGTCAGGGCCTGTTACCCCCCCGCCCTGGCTCCTGCTCCTTGTAAGGGCAGCTTCCCCTTCCACCCAGAACACCAGCCTTGGGGGATCACTTCAAGACACCCCCTCCTCGGGAGAGGGGCAGGGAGCAGGGGGGAGTTCTCTTAAACGGCCAAACAGAAAAAGGAAAAAGAGAAAAAAGAGAAAATCTATGGCACGATTCCTGGGCTCCAGCAGCAGAGTGGCAGCAGACAGCAGCAGAAGAGCCAGCCGTTGCTAGGAATAACGATTAACCCCTTCCTAACTCACGCACCCCCCAGCTCCACCCCCAGGCCAGGCTCCCCCGTGGCAGGGGTGTCTCGGGGGAGGGGGCCGCCGGCCCCCTCGGGTGAGCGGCTGAGCACAGCCCCGGGACTCGCCGGCGGGGAAGCTCCGGGAGGAGCGGGGGGACAGGGCAGGGGCAGCTCACCATGACATAATGTCTCTGCATCTCTGTCTTCTCGCTCACCAGCTTCTCACATTCCAGCTTCAGGCTGTGAAGAGGATCCGCGGGTTTCATCCACGGACCCGCGTCTCCCGCCCCATCCCTCCAGCTCCCACTTCCCACCTCGGCACATCTCCCGCCTCCCCCCGCAGTCCCGTGGGGCCACAGGGGTGTCACAGCCCCCCCGGCAACTGGCGGTGCCATCCCCGGGGGACCCCAACCCCTGCGCTGCCCACACAGACCCCGCTCCCGCAGCGCTGCTGCCGCCCCCCCCTCAGCCGGGGGCAGAAGCCGCGGGCAGTGCCCGTGGGACCCCACTCCAGACCCGGCGCCTCGAGTCAAGGCTTCGCGCTGCCCCTCGGACCAGACCCCCCCCCTCCCGCTCTTCCCCGAGCGTCCCTTTTACCAGGGGCCCCTTGTCCGCCGCCTCCTGCCCCAACTCACCCCCGGGCCCGCGCACCGTCCTCCCCCCGCGCCCTCAGCCCCGTTACGACCCTTCTCCCGACGTCCCCCTCGCCCGCAGCCCTGTCTCACCCCCTCGGCCACCCCCGTCCCCGCAGCCCCCTCCTGCTCCACGCCCCCCCCCCAACAGGGTCCCGCGCCCGCAGCCGCGCTCCGCCCGCCCCCACCTGTGGTACTGCGCCTGCAGGAACTGAAATTCCTCCTTGATGCGGTCGCAGATTTCCAGGACCGAGAACTTGAAGGGCTGCCCGGGCTGGAGGGGGGTCTGGGGGGAGACGGCCCAGCTGGAGGCGGCGGCTCCGCCGCGCTGGCCCCGCCGCCCCCGCCCGGCCCGGTACTTACCGGGTGCCGTCCCTGCGGGAACATCCTGAGGGCCCGGGCCCCCGCCCCGGCCCCCCCGCTCCCCGCCCGTCTCCCCGCCCCTGGCGGGGGAGCTCCCCCCGCCGGGCTCCGGGAGGGCTCGGGGGTCCCTCGCCTCGACGCCGGCGGCGGGCGGGCGGCCGGGCCGCGGGCTCGGCGCGGAGCGGAACGGGGGGGGGTCGGCGGGGGCGCCGGGCGGCTCAGGCGGGGCGCAGCCGGCGGCCGTCGGGCGGGCGGACCGGGGGGGCGGCCCGCCGGGCGCGGGGGCTCCGCTCGCCCCCCATGGGGCCGGGGCCGCGGGCGGGGAGGAGGCGGGCGCGGGGGCGGCCCCGGCGGTCCCGGGGTGGCGGAGCCGCCGCCCGGCCCCGAGCGCCCCGTCCGCCCGCGCCCGCTTAAGGTGGCGCGTCCGCCCCCCCCGGGGCCCGCGACGGCGGCAGAGAGCGGCTCCGCCGCCCGCCCGGGCAGCACCGGAGCTCCCGCCGCGCCGGTCCCGCGCTCCCACGGCGGTGCCGGAGACCGAGGGGGTCCCGGTGAGGGGGACCCGCTGCTCCGGGACCCGACGGGGCCGCGCGGGAGGCGCCCGCCAAGGCGGCTGCCCCGGCCCCCCGCGCCCGCCGCGCTCGCCGCCCCGGGACCCTCCCTCACCCGGGCGCCCCCGCTGTTCCCCCACTCGCAGGCGCGGCGGCTCCGCGGGACCGTGCCCCGGACCGGGAGCAGAGCCGCGCCGACAGCTCCGGGGCCACGAGCAGCCCCGTCCCGGGAGCGCAGCCGGGCGGACGCGGCACCGGCGGGGCAGCTCGGGGGCACGGAAACCACAAACGAAAGCGGCGCGGCCGGGCCGGGGACCCCGGGGACTGCGGGATCCGGTGCGCGGCGATGCCGGCTCCTCACCCCGCCGCGGCCGCACTCGCCCGGCGGGGGTAACGCCCGGGGTCCCCTCGGGGGCGGGGGGGGGAACCTCGGGAGCGGCCCCTCGGCTGCCCAGGGCGGGGCGGGAGCAGCACCGAGGCCGCGCAACCCCCCGGGAGCGCCCCCGGTAACGCCCCCGGTAACGACCCCCCCGCTCCACCTTAACCGGCCTCACGGCCCGCAGCGGCGGGGCCGCGCCTACCATTGGCTGCCGCTGCGGGACCGCCAGCCAATCGCCCTGCGCCGCTCCCACATGGGCTCGTGACGTCACGCACCGGGGAGGCAATGAGAGGCGGTCGGTCGGTCGCGGGGCACGCCGGGAGTTGTAGTTCGCGGTTCGCGGCGCCGCCCGCAGCAGCGGCCGCCGGTCCCGGCCCGTCCCCGCCCGCCGCCGCCGCCGGGGCCCGGGGGGGCGGGACAGGCCCCCGGGGGCAGGACAAGGCTCCGGGAGGGCTGGATCTCGCCCCGGGCGGGCGGGGAAACCACGCGGCCCACAAGGCCTTGCGGCGGGTGCCGGCTGCCACTCAAAGTAACGTGGGACATCGGAGCCCGGGGCGGGGGAATGGGGGGACCCCGCGACCGGCCCCGGGCGCTCGGCTCCGCCGCGGGGGGTTCCCGGGAGCCCCCGGAGAGCGGTCGGGCCGGGCCGGGCCGTTACCCCGGGGCCGGCCCCCGCCTGGGGAGCGGAGCGCGGCGCGGCGCTCGGCCGCCCCCCGGGATCCGCCCCCGGCCACGAGCCCCCGGCGAGGCCGCGGCGGCAGCGCTGGCACCGACCCCCCGCCCCGCCGGGCTGCGGCCGAGCGCCCGCCCCGGGAGCCGCCGCTGCCCCCCTGAGGGACCCTCCGCTGCCCCCCCGCGCCTCCGCCGCAGCCGCTCGGGGGGGGGGAGCGGCAGCGGGAGCCCTCGGGCGCTGCGGGGACGGCGGTGCCGGGCGCGGCCCCGGGGGGCGCGAGCTGAACCCTGGCGCCCCGCGCTGCCGCCCGACCTGTTATTAATTGTTTATTTACTCGCTGCAGGCGGCGGCGGCCGGGCAGGGCCGAGGCACTGGGCACCGCAGGGTCGCCCTCGCCCCCTCCCCGCGCTGCCCCGCCGGGACGGGGCCTTCCTCCGGCAGCGGACGGGCTGGCCGGGCTTCGAGCCCCCGGGCCCTGCCGAGCCCCCGGGTTCGCCGGGCAGATCCAGTGCTGCCGGCGGGGACAGCCACGAGCCCGCTGCCTTGTCCCCAAAGCCCTTGAAAATCCTTTTTGTGTACGCGTGTGTATCTGTGTGTATCATGTATCTGCACACATGAATATACATATTTTAATCCAAATGTAAAGTTTTAGAGAATTTATTTTTGGTTTGTTGCCTTATTGGGGGAGTTGGTTTATTTAAGGAAAGTGTTTTTTCAAAAGCTGGAAACATTTCAGATCGTGTTTCAAGGGAAGGAGAGACTGAGAAGATGTTTTGCAGCATTTTTGAAAACTGCTTACCAAAAATTGCCGGTTTTCCTTAGGCAGTTTCTCTGTTTTCCTGTCTCGGAGAGTGACACAGGTAAACCTGGAACAGGCAGCTCTGGAATGACGGATGTCACAGGCGTCTTCATCACCCCCATTAATGATTGACGTGGGCCCTGGAGCAGGACAGCCTGCAACCCAGAGATTAATTTGCTTCAGCATGTGCTTGGGCCGGGGAGAAAACCACCACGGTTAACCCTTCGTGCCCAGGCCTCTGGATGCCGCAGCAAAGGGAGCGGGTCCCTCGGCGCAGGGACGTGGGAGCGGGGCAGAGGCTGCGGCCGAGACCAGGCAGCAGAGCTGGGCTGAGCCCCGGCGGCTGCCGCCCGCTGCAGGATGCTCGGCGGGGGCCCAGCTGCTCCCCGCAGCAGCCACGCACTCGTGCCTGGTAGCAGCAGCGCTTGGAAGAGCCCCAAAGGACGAGGGCGTTTGAAATCCATGCCAGGATCCAGAGGCGAGTGCTGTAAACAGCCCTTCTGTTTATAACCGGTGGAGAAACCGAACAAGCCCAGGCCTTGGGACACTCGGGAGCTCTGCTTGAACCCAGATCCAAGCAAAACAGGTTGCTGCTGCTGGAATTACCCCCATGATTTTACCTTTTGGCTCCCTCTGCAAACACAGGCCTGGGACATGGGAACACGGAGCCTCCAGCCCTTGCTGGGAGGGGCAGCGCCAGCTCCCTCCGGCTCTGTGCCTGGATCCAGTCGCTCCCCGCGGCCCCCCACACCCAGCCCGTCTCCAGAGGGGACAGTCCGGGGCAGGGACCAGCAGTTGCTCAGATGCCTGCGAGCAAGCGGGCTGGTGGCTCTCAGGGCAGCTGAGCCCACGCACAGGCTCTGCTCCAGCCCCCGTCTGGAACCCCCCGGGTGCCCCTTCTCCCTCCTGCTCTGCTCGGCTCCACTTTGCTCCGTCCCTCCCAATGCAGGCACCGGGCAGGCCAGCGGTGAAGAGCCACGTGCAGCCGTCTCGTGCCCGAAGGGTCTGCTCTGATAGCGCAGAGCTGCCACCTGCCCCTTTCCGCGGGTGTGTTTGGTGGCCTGGCAGGAGACCGGCGGGGATGGGAAGGGAGCGGGGGCACAGCTGGGCCCTAGTGCTGCCTCAGTCTCCGCGGCAGCTGGGGACACCCCATCCTCCGGTGGTTCCCAGCACCCACCCCTTCGGGTCAACGTGGGTTCAGGGCCCCGTTGGGTTTAGGCACGTGGACAAGCTCAGCCCTGGGCGGGCTTTTCGGCAGCCAGGCCGTGGTGGATTTGCATGTGGGGTTTTTTGGGTTGGTAGAGCCATTTTATGGGGGGGGGGGGGCAGAACCAGGGTCACCAGATTCAGAAGATTCAGATTTTCCCTACTGGGACTCAGTCAACCAGTTGGCCCGGCCTATGGAAGCAGGGAGCAAAGATGACCATGACGTTTCCAAACCATCCCATTTTCAGCTTCTCACTTGCATACTTGAATGAGGAGCCTTGAACTCAGTGGAGCCGAGTTCCTGGCACCCACAGACAACGTGAATTTCCCTGGGCGTTTATACCAGCAGCTGGCACAAAAGGGGGCCTTATCCTGGCTGGAGTCTGTCTTGGAATGAACATGAGATGAGAAGGGAAACTGCAGGAAGGGACTGGCAGCAAGTCAGCAAGAGCTGAGCCAAAGCTGCACTCGCAGTCGAGGTTCTCCAGCGCCGAGACACGCTCCTGGGACCAAACCACAGGTCCCCATACCCGGCCCCCAGGGCTGTCGCCTGCTCTTTAAAGTCACGTCCCCAGAGCGTCTGCAAGGCAAACCAAAGGCAGGAGCCAGTGGAGCTGGGGGGCCTCTCCCGCCACGGCCGGGCAGGACCCCCCCACACGCTGCAGAGCCCCCGCACTCCCACTGGGCCAGGGACACCTCGTCACCACAGGGCTGTGGACTGGGGGGACGCCCACAAAAAGAGACGTGGGAGCCCTTAGAGCAACCCAGCAGCTGACAGACTCTCGTCTCTGGCGCTGCCTTCGATCTGTACGTTGGCTCCTGTTTGCACTTACCGGCTCTGAGTGGTTTTTAATTATTGATGCCTCTTTTAGCTTTTATCTTGTGCTCACTGCAGCCAGGAAGGGCTTGGCGTTCCTGCATTAGTGATGAATTGGGAAGGAGGCCCTGCTCCACCGCGCTGCAAAGCATTCCTGGCTTGCAGGCTGTGCCATTGTTTCAAGCAAAGCTGCGCTGAAAAATGAGGAGGGTGGGAGCGGGAGGGGGATGTGGCGGAGGCGATTCCCGCTGCTGCCACAGAGGCGACAAGGATCTGTCCTACGGGAACAGGCTGAAGGGGGTGGGCCAAGAGTCGAACAGGTGTTGGAACCTCTTTCACCCAGTGAAAAACTGGCACCTGCTCACCTCATCGAGGAGGAAGATGCAGGTTTGTGACTCCTCCAGTGACAGGCAGGTGGAAGGGGGGGAGGAGATGTGGGGTGGCAGAGTTTTGCCAAGCCCCTGGCAGCTGCAAGCAGGAATCGATGTCAAACCCAGGCTAAATGCTGTTCTGCTCTGTGGTCAGTCCCTGGGGCACTGACAGATGGGGTCCTGCCCCTTCCCTCCAGACCCAGCCAACTCCTCACCCACCACAGCCAAAGCTCTTTGGGCAGCGGGACAGCGGCTGTCACTACCCTGCTCTCTATCCCCCTTTAAGGAGCCAGGGCTTTGCTGAGTTTTTCCAAGGATCCTGGTGCCAGGAAAGCTTCGGGCCAGGGCCCATCCACCTGTGTCCCTCTCCCACCCTTGTATCGCAACCTCTCGTGCACAAAGAGAAGGAGTTTCTCTACCAGGAGCCAGTCAAACCAACCCTCATTAGCAGAGCTGTGGAAGCCCCAGGTCACCTGCTTCTCACGAGCGTTGAGCCTCTTCTGCCAGGGCAGGAGCGGGGCTCATGGCTCCGGCTATGAGAGGTTACAAGGCAGAGCAGCTTGTTTGGAAGGAGAGACACTGTTTCCTCAAGTCTGCAGCTACTGAGAGAGTCACGAGGGAGGTATTTTTAACCCTTTTTTTGCTGCTGGTATGGGGCAGATTTTGGTATGTGGTTCGATTTGAGCCCAAATCTGGTGACGTGCCCTGTGAAGTGATGCCCTTCGGCCATCCAGAGCAAATGCAGCGGTTGCAAGCAGAGCCAGGCCGGAAGCGCAGCACTGCTCATCCCTGGGATGGGGTATCAGGGAGAAACACTTCGAGTGCAAAGCTAGCACGCTTCAGAAATGGGTCATCTGGTAAAGCAGGAGTGAGTGGAGCACGAGGTTCAGCTCAGCATCTGCTAGGAGGTGCAGGGAATTTGGAGAGCCCAAAAGCTCTGTCTTTATACTTTACAGTGGGTTGGTCTCCGCTAGGGAGCAGGGAGGTAGCCACAGCCCAGCTGGGAGCAGCTCCCCAGCCCCAGCCTGCCGGCAGCCGAGGATGCTCAGCCAGCAGCCTCGTGGTTTGTTCGACCCCCTGCCCACCGAACCGAGGCTGCTAATTAGCTCTAACAACAGGGACTCTGTTCCTCTGAAATCACCAGCCTGAAAACACCCCAGACCAATTTCTCCTAAGTCCTCCTCCCTTGCACATCCATCAGGAATAACATCCACTTACGGTGCTCCCTACCCCCAGGCTGAGTTTGAACCAGTGACCTGGAGGTGAAAGCGCTTGAAAAGCTCCAGCCCTCACCGCAGCCGCTCGCTCCCAGCGGGGTTTTCAGCAGCACTTACAGAGCAGAGATGGTTTTAGCAACTGTCGCATCGCAGCAGCCCCGACCCGGAGCTGTGCTGGCCTTTCACATCAGAAACCTGCTCGCTCAGTGTCAGCGAAGCCCTGAGCAGCTGCCGGCCCACGGGGTCAGACTGCAGCTACCGGCAGCGTTTCAGCCGGCTCCTGACCGCGAGCCCCTGCGCTTTGGTGGGGGGGGGGGGGGGCGGCAGGGGTTGGACCTGTCTGCCCAGTGCTCTGGCCCCTCCATGGGCACCGAGGTCAGGCCAGCCCCTGCCACGCAGCAGCATCTCTGCCCTCGCCACGGGCTCTGTGCTCTGGATCTGCCCCGTGGCGGCTGATCAGCCAGCGGCTGCTTCCCAGAGCACGGACAACAGCTGCGTCAGAAGCATCAGGCCCTGCATGGGGTGCCCGGTTTGGCAGGGGACAGGGCTCAGGGCCCCCAGCAGTCCTGCAGAGTCGCAGCCAGAGTTCAAAGACCACCACTGGCACCGTGGTCCTCCGCAGACCCCTCCCGTCCCCTCTGCACTGGGACCCCTGGCCCAGCCATCCCCCGGATCATGCTGGCGAGGCGGCGCAGCAGATAGCAGGAGCGTTGTCAAGCCCTCGCACTGCCCGTGGGCTCTGTAACCCATCCAGAGCCACAGCGCAGGTGTGCCAGGCCTGGCCAGCACTCCCGGGACAGTAGCGCGCGGGGCCGAGGCGTGCACCCGCCCCTCCATCCCCTTTGCAGCAGAGGAGACCCGAGGAAGGGGAAGAGCGGAGCCGCAGCCTGGGCAGGTGTTCGTGCAGCACCACGCACCTTTCCTCAAGCCTCTCCCACCCTGGGCCCGCTGCAGCAGACACAGCCCCAGCCCAAAGCGTCATCACTCTGGAGCCAGACCTGGTCCCAGGCCTGAGCCAGCTCAGCAAATCCCACCAAATCCCACCCTCAGACATTCAGCCTGACCTTCGCCCAGCACCAGCAGGACAGAGGCACAGTAGCCGCTGCTCTCCTTCTGGCTTTCACCAGGGCCCCCATCTGCACCACCCCTGTCCTCTGACCTCAGTGGGCAGTCAGGGGCACTGAGACCTCCCCCAAACGCGGCTTCCTTCCCAGGGGAAGGGGATTTTCCCACTCCAGCTGGCCCGGGAGATACAGAGGGGAGATGTTATCAGGGCAGAGCAGGCTCTGAAGCCAGAGGACAGCTCTAATTATTGACAGACAATTCCATTACAGCGATCTCAGCCCCAGGGCAACGCAGGCCAGATTTTCCAGAGGGGCTGAGTGCCATGGCCGTGGCTTATCCTCTGCACCCACATGAAAAATGAATT
This sequence comes from Strix aluco, assembly GCF_031877795.1. NCBI lineage: Eukaryota > Metazoa > Chordata > Aves > Strigiformes > Strigidae > Strix > Strix aluco. The sequence goes on along the minus strand of NC_133959.1, from coordinate 223,897 downwards.
ATACACACACAGAGCAGACCTGCAGCAGTCCACAGGGACCATTCCCACGCATCACCAAACCATGCTGCTCCTGCTCCAGCGAAGAGCCGAGGTGACACTTCGCTCCAGACCTCCTCGCTTCTCAGCCAGAGAGCTCCCAGGTCCCCTTTTGCCACCATCCACTTTCACCTTGTTCTCCAGCTTGTTTTGACTCAGCCTGGGCATCCTCCATGCCCTGGCTCCAGCAGACTCCAGCCAAAGCTCCGGCGTGGGCACGCGGCTCCACAAGGATGCCTGTAGGAGAGGTGGCAGGCTGGAGCAGGATGTGGGCAACAAAGATGGTCCCGTTCTGCCAACGGCTCAGAGACAAGAGCAGGAGAGGAGCCAGAACCAGAGGGCTCAGCGTTAACCCCCCTCCTCCTGGCTCACGGAGGAGCCTCCAGAGAGGGGCCCCCTCCCAGGAAGGGCAGCACAGGGCAGGGGGTGAGGCAGGGGCTGGTCTGGGACACACTCACCCAGAGGAGGGAGGGCAGCTCTGCCAGAGACCTCCCCCAGCCTGCGGGGAGCCCGAGGTAGAGTCCAGTGTTAGCCAACAGAGCTACCTGTTCTCCCCCGCTGATTCCCCTATCTGGGGGGCAGGAGAGGGAGGGAAGTATTTTAAAGCCATCCCAAAGGCAACAAGAAAGTAGGCAGCAAGTCACGGTTTTAACCAACCTTCTTATTTCTTTATTTGAAAGGCACAGCTTGTACGTCCTCGATACAGCATTTTCAGTTCCTCTTATTATAGGTCAAGTGATTAAACACAAAAAGCAAAACAAGATCTTTCTAAAGGACTATATACAAACACCAGATTATTATTTAGTTTTATTCTTTTTTTGTTCCATTTTTGTTTTTTATAGAAGACACGCTAGCGCACGGAGATAAGAACAGAGAAAGCTGCTGTATCCTCTACACGGGGGCAGGAGCGCAGGGATGGGGAGGACCAGGAAAGGCTCTCAGTCTGCCTGCCCCCCCGCCCAGCCACCCGAGCCCCCCGAAGCTGGGTGCTATGCCAAGGGGGAGCGGGTGGCCGAGGCTCCCCCTCAGCCCGAGGCCAAGGAGCAGCCGAGGAGAAGCCCCCGCGGCCAGAGCGCATCATACTGCCGCAGGACTGGTTAAGAACAGATACATGCAGAACAGCGAGGTGCCGGCCTGGTATTAGTGCAGGAGGGGTGCGGGGAGGGCAGGGACAGGGTGACACGAGGAGATCAAGAGCGCTTGGGGAGGGAGGAGATGGTTCCGGGCAGGGATCCCAGCAGGGAGTTGTGCAGAAACCGTCAGGATCAAGGGGCATCTTTAAATACCAAGGGGGGAGCAGCGGGCAGGGGGGAGCCACGTGGCACCGAAGAGCTGGGACAGCCGGGGGGCAAGCGGCCCCGGAGCAGCCCAAGCCAGGCTCTGGCTCGGCTCTGTGAGGGAGTGGAAGCAGGGACGGGGAAGCCAGGCTGGGCACAGGGAGAGCACGATCGGCCACACGGTTACTGCTACGGCGCCTGCGTTGCTGCGGAGCAGCCCCTTCGCAGGGACGGCGGTGGGGGCATCCCCCAGGCACTGCTGCCCATGGGAACAGGCCTGGCAAGCTGCCACCAAACAAAAGCCCCCGCGATTCTGCTGCACAGCAACTACAGAGAGATACTGCATCTTGCATCAACCCGCCTCCCCCACCCCCCAGACAGCCCCCTCCCCCCGGCCCCCCATTCACTCTAATCCGATTTCTCCCCGTCGTCATCTTGGTGGGCATCCCCGTCATGGCCGTTCTTGTCCTCCTTGGAGAGATGAGCCTGAGAGCCCAAGGCTGAGAGCGAGAGGAGCCCAGTGCCGGCACTGACGGCAGGGAGGGACGGGGGCTGGAGGCCCACGGGGAGCGGAGTCAGAGGCAGAGCAAGGGCTTGGAGCTGCGACAGCTGGTGAGCTTGAAGCTGCTGCTGTAGAGAACGATGGACAGACAGGACAACAGGAGAAGGATATTGTCATTTTGAGTGCCCTTGGACCCCAACCCAAGGGTCTGGGCTGCCAAGACAGACTGTGCCAGCAGCCAAGTTTCAACCAGGGACCTCAGGGTCCTGGAGAGCACTGCAGCCTCGGGGCAGGCGGTGGAAGAGATTCTAGAGTCCTTGGGCTGCCACAGCCTCAAGACTCAAGAGCGTGTCCCCGGCACGACACAGCCCCTAGCCCACAGGACATCTGGCCTCAGACTCTGGCATGCTCCAAGGAGGAGGTTAAAGCCCTCCCGACCTTGACCCAGAACAGATGGTGTCTTCATGTCAAGGAGCTGCTGCAGTTCCTGCTCAAAACCAAAGCTCCTCTCCTTGCACCCTGCTGGGACAGAGCAGGAGCCCGTGCTCCCCTGCAAACCCCGGCCCACGCCATAACAAGCCCAGAGAAAACGGGCCAGCCCAGCACTCAGCCTCATCCCAGCAGGGCTGCAGCCTGCTCCCAGCACACGGGCTGCGTCCCCAGGTCACGACGCCCCCGGCCAGCTCTGTCTCGAAGGCCAAAGGCACGAATTCCCGTCCCTCCCAACCCAAACTAAACGTGCATCACGTACACGGATGATGGAGTTCAGTTCTGGCGCTGTAACCTGCTTGGCTCGTTCAATGGCTCCCAGGACTTGCTGCTGATGCTGGTGTGGAGAGAACAGAGGGATTTGGGGTCATTGCTAGGATCACGGGGAAGGAGAGCAGGGACCCATCCCCGCCAGGTCTGACACACACACGTTACCTCAGCCGCTAGCACTGTCACGGCGCTGAGCCGGCTGGTTCACCCCACAGCTGAGGACCCTGCACGCACCTCGTCTGTGACAAGGACCTGATGCCACTGAGGCCCATGGCAGTGAAAAGCAGGGAAGGAGACATGCTTGTCTCATGCCAGTTCCTCACCACAGGGTTAAGCAGGTCTCCTCTTACTCCCACGCTTGTCCTGCTCTGCTCAGGCCCAGGGATCCATGGCCAGAAGAGCTCCAAGGGAGGGCCATGCCTCTTACCCTGCCTCCCCACTCCTACCCAGACCCGACACAACGCAGGACCCCCTAATTAGCAAAGCAAGCCCTAAAATCAGCAGCTTTTGGGAAGCTTCCCACTCCTTGGGACGCATCCCAGGTCCCAACTGCAGCAGCTGGAAGACGCTGCCATGAAAGAGCCTAGCATGGCTGCTCCAAACACAGGCAGGGAAAAACAGCTGTACCATGTGCTAAAAAAAAAAAAAAGGAAAACCGTACTTGCTCCTCTAAGAGCACAAGGTCTCCAAATGCCAGGCTGCCAGGCCTGTCCACTGCACTCCAGCAAGTGGATTTTTCTTTCCATCTTGGCAGCAGGACAGGGCTGGGGAGGGGGAAGGGGTTGCATTAAGATGCAAAAGGTTTAGTTGTGGCTTAGTTATTAGGCAGCTCTGATCAGCAAGCCACTTCGTCCTCCTCGAGAACAGGTGGGTAGGAAAAACAGCCTGTCCACCAACCCCACAACTAACCCAGACCGAGAAACTGCCTCCATCCCACAGCTAGTCCTGACCAAAAAACCAGCCATGAGATCAGCCGTAGGGCTCAGCCTCCATGAGGCTCTGTGGGGGGCTGGACAAACACAGCACCAGAAGTGCTTCATCTTCCTCCTGCCTCAAGCAGCAACTCCCAAGCCCTCCCAATTAATTTCTCAGGGGAGTGGGAGGAGCCCATCAGCCACATTAATTAATGAGGCAGACGAACCAGATCTCAAGGAGGAGCCATATGGAGGTATTTTTTTAAATGCCCTCCTCCCCCAATTAGCCACCCAAAGCTCCCACCACCCCTGCAGAAGTGGCCAATGACTCTGGAATCTCAGGCAGGAGAGAACAGAGCCCATCTTTGTCCAGAGCCAACAGAGGGGATGGATGGGTGGGCGCATCGGCCACCGCACAGCACCTGGAGGGCTGCCCCCAGGCCAAACCTGTCCTGAAGGGCTCTCCCTGTGCAGGGGCCAGGAGCAAGCAACAGGTTTCCTGGACCAGGGGCAAGGAGGTGCCGGAGGGCCATGGCGGGATGGAGGCCCCCGCTCCCCCGAGCCAGAGCCGAGGCCGAGCCAGGGGACTCACCTCTTGCGAAAGGTAGGGCAGAACCTGCGCACAAATCCCATTTAGCCTCTTGACGATTTCAGCCTAGAAGGTGGGAAGAACGGAGAGGAAAGGCATCAGACAGCTTGAGGCTGTCCCCGCTCCCCAGGCAGGGCCCGAGTCCCCACACAGCCCTAAGAAAACCCACTTTCCCCAGAAAGATGTTGGCAACGTCCTGGTGCCATGGGGGGCGAGGGTCACCTCACCCCCAAGGCCCCTCCCTACAGAGCTGAATGAATCAACGCTGTTGGCTGCAAAGAGCTGGTTTTCAATATTCTCTTCCCTCCCCAGGTCTCCAGTGTTCATTTAATGAACTGGGAGCAACCAGAGAGGAAACTTATTATAGACCCAGGTGGGGATGTGCTGAATTACATTTGCCATGCGGACAGAGACAGGCACAGGTGCTGCCTGCGCCAGGACCCCTGCTCTGCCCCAGGGACCCCCTGCCCCAGAGCAGCACTTGCCCACACCAGCCTCCCTGCAGCTGAGCTGCAGACCTGGGGCAATCCAGGGAGACCACAGGGACTGGACAGCTTCTTCACTAGCCTCATACAGGCAGGTACAATTTTTGGGGTGTTAAATGCTGGGAAAGAGTAAAGCTACAAGCCCTTTGCAAGTCACTTTCCACTGGAGTCAAAAGAAATCCAGAGCCAAAGGGTTTAGGCACGCACCGAAACCAGCGCCACAGGGGAGTGGACTGGGCTGGAAGACAATTCATGGGACAGCAGCGAGGATTCGTGGCTCAGATCCTTTATCAAGATGCAGGTTTTCCCACGGAAGCCAGTCTCAGGGGCTTACCAGTGAGGGCGATGGGATCAGAGGCACCAAGTGTCTTTGTGGGGAGCAGAATTGTGCTAAGAGGCTTATAACTGAGCCACGACACACAGATGACTTTGTGACAGGAAGCTGAAGCCAGACAGAGTCAGGCTCAGAGGAGGCTCATGTTGTTAACAGCACAGGTAATTAGCCACTGGGGATAATTAACAACTTAACCACCAGTGAGGGTAATGAACAAACCTATCCAGGCTGCAGCAGAGTCTCCATCACAAGGAGGTCTGCCATCCTGTTACCTAACCACAGCCTGAGAGAAGTGCTCTCTGGCCTGACTGCAGCAAGAGCTTGGGGGGAGCCAAAGGTGTTTTTCATGTTGGGGTGATCACCACAAGCCTTCCTGGGCATCAGGGAAGGTGGCAGGGCCAGGAACCCATCCGGGGGGACCCAGGGTCATCTCCCACCCTCCACCCCAGGTTTGTGTCTGCTGACCGACTCTGAGCTGCCACTCGCTCCAGACCCTGCCTTGTCTGGTGCTCAAATACCTGTTTGGGCCCTGGGGAGAACCAGAGCGCGCCTGCAGCCTGGGGTGGGAGCCCTCAGTCCAGGCACTGCAATCCCAAGAGCTGGGGGGGTCCCAGCATTTCAGAGGCAGCTCTGACATTTACAGATTCATGGCATTTCTAGTTCCTGAAATACCACTAAAGTGACAAGGGCAAAGCACAACAGACAACTCACCCTCCCCAGGAATTACAGCACTTGGAAATGCCTTCCCCTACCTGTTTGTGCATTTCAATATTCAGCCCGTAGGACATCTCGTAATACTGTAGAGCAGGAGAGAAGGGAACAAAATAAATGGTAAGTCAGGTCTCCACCACGTAAAGTGGCTCCATGCAGCAGCACTGGGAACTACTGCTGCTTTCCTAGCAAAGGCTGGGCAAGGATGGAAGGAGCGAAGAGGCCAGCCCTAGGAAACAAAGACAGCAGGAGAAAAGCCCAGACAGGGACCCTCTCCAGGCCTAAGGCAGAAGCACCTAGAGCCCAGGCGCTCCCTGCCCACCCTGTTCCAGCCTCACACTGCTGCAGATGGACGCCTGGGAACTTGCCGACTGGGCCCCGTGCCAGACTCCTCACGGACACCTCTCCGCAGTCTGCATCAAGGTGAGAGCAAGTGATGCTGCTTCAAACTTGGAAAAAGGCTCAGGGCTCCACAGACTTCCACATCCACAGCCAAAAGAGAGGCAGTGTGACTCTACAAGCTTTGCCTGGCCAATATCCTAAAGCCCACAGGGCTGCTTCAGCAGCAAATGGAAGAGATCACAACTGGGCTTCATCTAGCAAGTAACACATCCAGCTGCACACAGCTCCTGCTGTTTGGGAAGAAGCTATGTGGAAAAAAAAAAACAACCACCAAAAAAGCCACCCAGAAAACCCTCACGCAGCAGCAACAGGCAGCTACAATCTATTGGCAGGAGAAAGTAGTTCCTGACCCATGGAAGAAGCTGTTTTAAGGCTGATATTTGAGTTCAGAAATCTCCTCGCTCAGCTCGCAGGCTGCAATCCTGATTCTTCTGAAGGGAAGGAAAAATCCACATCTGCGCTCATTTAATTCAAGGAGAAGATCACTGGCGTTTTGGTACCGACGCCACAAGTCTGAGAAGCACCCAGCTTGGTATCGCCATGATCTCAGCCTGCTCCAACACCGCGGCTGGCTCTCAAGGCTTCTTTGCATTCTAAAGACTGAGCAGGAAGCAGGAGCCCGACCCCCAAGCTGCTAATTGTGACTTATTCAAAAATCAGAGCAGCTGTAGCAGCTTTGCACATTCACAGAAACCCTCCTCTTCGCTCCCCGTGACTCGCTGTGGCAGGGAGCGACAGCAGCTCTGCACGACTCCAGCTCAGCACACAGAGAAGGCAGGAGCTGCCGTGCCTGCAGAGCCTCCAGCGCTGCACAAGAGCAATAGCCCTTCCCCTCTGCCGCCGACCTGCTGATGGTAACATGAATCAATTACAGTGACTGTCAGCATTAAGGGGAAAAAAAAAAAATCTCAGCCACACCTGGAGATGAGCATCTCCACACAGGCTGCAAGGCCCAGGAAGCACTCGCTGACCAGTGAGGATGGGGCAGACTTCCCCACTGGCAGACAAGGAAAGCTGTAACCTCGTCCCCGGTGCCGAGCACACCCGGCTCCCCACAGCCGCGGAGTCTGGACACACAGGCAGTACAGGAGGATGGATGGGCCAGCTCCCTTATTCCTGGTTCTAAAGTCCTAACTCAGCTCTGAAGAGCTGCTGTATTAATTTCTACATCTTATCTCTTCCTTCCAGGGCAGGTGCAGCAGCTGGCAAGCAGGCACCAGCTCATCTTTATGGACAGTATCACAACCTCCTGTTAACTCCCTGACAGGAAGGGAACCACAGCCTTGCCCAGCATCCCTCCCCACTGCTGCAGGGCTCTTCCCCGTGTGGGAAGACCGAGGCTTTACCTGGCAGGCAAACCGTCACCCTGCCTGCACGAGCATGGCTGTTTCCTGGCAGATTTCTCTTTAGAGTTATGGCTGAGCCTGCTGCCCACGTGTGGCACCACGTCTCGTGCCGTGAGCAGGCGCCACACTGGGATGTGCATGCTTTGTGCCAGGACACACACACCGGTGAGACACGCCAGCACTTGGCACTGCAGCTCCGCAAGGCTGCCGGGGCCACGGGAAGGTACAGAGGGTTTAGCTCTCACACAGCAGCTGTTTTTTCCTTCCAACTCCCACCAGGCTCGTGGGGTTTCCCAGCTTCATGCCTTCTCAGAGCACCACTTTGTCTTTCACTGGCCATGACTCTCCCGGGGTCCCAAGGACCTTGCAGCTCCTCCTCGGGTGCCCGAGAGCTGTTGCCTCCCCCAGGGCACAGGGGTCGGCCGCTGTGCCCCATCGCCACCCAGCAAGCAGTCAGCCCCTGGGCCCGTCAGTTTTCCATGTCCAACAATTCCCTGCTACTTCCCCTCATTTCAACCATCCACTGCATGCAGACAACACAAAACATGAGAAAAGCCCCGTTTTCAGAAAAACCAATGCCAGCCTTGCCCAGAGACCTGCCGCTTAGGCTCCCTCCAGGCCAAACCCGGGCGCAGGCACCTGCTCAGCACCGGAGCCCCCACCCACAATCAGCTGCCGGGCCCGTCCTTACCATGACGTAGTGACGCTGCATCTCCGATTTCTCACTGGCTAGTTTGTCACATTCCAACTTCAAGCTGAAAAGCCAGAAAACAGTAAGAAAACCACAAACAGGAGGTGAGAGAATTGATCACCACAGAGCAGCTGCTTCCTGCAGGGCCCCATCCTGGCCAGGCCGCCTTCTCGGCCACCACCGTCCAGACCCTGAGGGGCGGCTGGAGCCGGGCTGCACTGGCTGGCACAGCGGCAACCTGGGAGCCTGCTCCCTTCTCAGCTCACGTTCCGGAGAAGTAACTCAAAGGCATCCACCAGCTGGACACCCGCCTCCCCCAGGAAAATCCTTCTGGTGGGAAGAGAAAGCTGGGCAGAAGCAGAGGGGGCCGCCCAAGGAGGGGTCTGCCTTCCCTTGGCTGGTCACTGGCAGCTGGGGACGGCTTCTAGCACCCGCCTGTCTGCAGCGCTCAAGGGATGCTCCGATACAACTTCAAAACCAAAGCCAGATCCATTTCTGGATGGTGGGGGGAGGCCCAAGTGCAGCAGATCCCTCCAGAAGAAAGGATTTTTTTCTCTCCCTTAGGTTCTTCACACCCTTCAGAGAAAGTGCTGCAGCTCCCAGTGTTTTATGAGACTCCAACTCACCAGCCGAGCAACTGCAGCCGGCATGTGCTGTGGTTTTATGTTTCAAACAAGAAACAGCTTCACCTACACAAAACCTGCTTCTTCTTGAGCAGATTAAGTCCGAGGGGGTGGAGCGGGGTGGGGGGGGACAACCTCCCTTCCAGCGGGCATGTTTCGTGGGCTCCCCTGCTCCCTTGCTGGCACTGCCCAGAGACACGGGGGCACCAGGAAACAGCCACTTCCCAGCAGTCTTTCTGCCTGCTTCTGCCAGAGCGACACCGCTGCAAACCTGTGACCTGGCGGAGCCGCGGCTGGGGGAAGGTGGGCGAGGAAGCGGCAGCCGCATGGCACCGAGGCATGAGCCGCAGGCAGCGCCTGCAGCCCGCTGGGCCGCGGCAGGGGCATCGCCCCGCCAACTCACCCCCAGAGCCTCACGTTTATTTCAGACACACACACCCACAAAGCAGCAGAGCGTCACAAGCCAGCTCACAGGTCAGCAGAAGTATTTCCACACACCCGCAGTAAAGCGGAAGCTTTTGGATTTAAGTGCTCCCTGCAGCATTCACCGTCCAAGAATGGCAGCCAGCGAGAAGAACCGAGGAGAACTCCCAGCAAGACGCGGGCGGCCTGGCAAAGCCCCCCCGGGCGAGCGTCGCTCCGAGGGAAGGACGAGGCGCGCTCTCCTCGCCCAGCCGACACGACGGGCCCCGGCCCGCGGCCCCGCTCCAGCCGCGGCGGCCCCGAGCCTGCCCCGGCGCTGCCCTGTGCCCTGCACGGCGAAGCGGCGGGACCGGGGCGGTTCTGGCGGCGGGGGCTGGCCCGGGCCGCGCACCTACCTGTGGTATTGGGCCTGCAGCAGCTGGAACTCGTCCTTGATGCGGTCGCAGGAGTCGGAGGTCGTGAACTTCAGCTGCTGCGGCAGGTGAGAGGAGCCCTTGAACGAGAGGAGACAGCGCTGGGGCCGGGGCGAGCAGCCGGGGCGAGCAGCCGGCCCGTCCCGCCCGCGCAGCGGCCCCCAGCCCGCCCGGGCCGCTCCGCCCCGCGCCGGGGGCCGAACCCCGTGGGAGCGGGCCGGGCCCGGCGGCCAGAGGCCCGGCGGGCGCCCCGAGGAGCCGGCGAGGAGCCCCGCGGGGCCGGCGCGCCCAGGCCCGGGACGCGCCCAAGGTCACCCGTGGGGGCCGCCGACGCCCGGGCCCTTCCCCCGGGCGCTGCCTCCGGCCCCGCCGCCCCTCGGCGCCGGCCGGGGCGGCTCCTCCGGCGCGGGGAGACCCCCCGCCCCCGTCGCTGCCGGCGGCGGGAGGCGCTGGGTTGCCTCGGCCCCGCCGGGGCCGCCACCTACGGGGAGGCCCGCAGCCCCCGCCGCCCCCCGGTGCCCGGCCGCGCCGTACCGAGTGCCGGCTTTGTGGAAACATCATGTCAGGCTGCGGCTCGGCCCCCGCACGGAGCGGCCCGGTGCCGCCGCCTGCTCCCGCCGCGGCTACCCCTGTCGCCGCCGCCGCCGCCGCCTTTGTCCGCGCCGGGCCCGGCCGTCCCGGCCGCCCCGCCCCGGCCGCGCCGCTCGCCCCGCGCCGCTCCCGCCGCCCCGCCGCCGGCGCCTATTGTCTAATGGCGGCTGCGGCTCCGGCTCCGTCCTGCGGCTGCTCGGCACCACCTGCCGCCGCCGCCTCCCCGGGCCGGGCGGGCCCACGGCCGCCCCCGCCCCCGCCGGTCCCCGCCCCCGCCGCGCCGCCGGCCGCGGGCACCGGCCCGGGCCGGGCCGCGGGGGCGGGCGGGGGGGACCGGGCCCGGGCCGGGGCCCTGCGCGGCCGCCCGGCTCCCCCGCCCCGCCGCCGGGCGCGGGGCTGCGCCGGGACGGGCCGGTCCCTGAGCCCCGGCCCCGGCCGCCGCGGTCCCGCCGGCGCGGCCCGGCCCCCCCGCACCCTCCCGAAGTCGCGCCCCGGGCCCCCCCCGCCGCCGCCCGCGGCCGAGCCCCCCTCGGCGGGGCCGTGGGTTCGCCCCGGGCCGCGGTGGGGGCGGGAGCGGCGCCGGGCGGGCTCTGCGGGGCCCCGGCCGGTCCCCGCTGTCCCGGGCCCAGCCGGGGAGCCCCGGGCGGGCCGCGATGCTGCTTCTCGCCCTGGACTCTGGCACGGGAGGGCGCGGGCCCGCCCGGGAAGAGGCTTCCCGTGGCTCCCGGCGCGGCCCCTCCAGCCCGCGGTGTTCCGGGGGGCTCTGCCGGCACCCGGCTCTGTCCCGGTTCTTAAACCCGCTGTGGCGGGGCAGGATCCGTCCCGAGGACGCGACTCGTGGTCACCCCCTGCCCTAGCCGGGAACGGGGTTTGTTCACCCAGGGTGGTGTTTTCCTTTATTTCACCAGGGAAAGCAAAGGCGAGGGAGTTCACCTGCAGCTGGCCCCAGACAAACTTCCCATCTCCAGACAACGGGAAATTCTGCCCTGGGTGCAAACTGTGGTCCTAAACCTGCTGCCTGAGGATCAGACCCAGCAGTCGGTGTCCTGGGGGATCGACTGCGTCCCCACAGAGAGCAGAGAGGTGCGAATTTAGCCACAGAGTTTGTTGCTGGAAGAACTTTGTTGCCATGGGGCCTCTTGCAAGCCACAGACACAGATGTGGCAGAGCTGGGGCGGGATCGGGTCCCTGGAATCCAGCCTGAGCACAACGGGCAGGGACACGGTTGGCGTGTGTGAGCGCACAGGGAGCTTTCATCAATTGCAGATGCTGCTCTCTGTCTATCTTTAAAAATCAGTACATTTTCTGATTAAAAATAAAACCCCACACGTCATGACTCCAGCACTGCGGGCTGGGCTGTTGTGGTATTTATTTTTGAAGAGAACAATATAGCAGCTGAGTTATTGTGACACCTCCTGCATATTGTGCAGTAGCTTTTTCACTTCAACATCTCCATATTAGTGAAAACTGTGACAGCTTCATGCCAAGGATTATTAATAGTGCAGGCAGGCTTTATGTCCCTGCAGAATAAGGGCTGGAAAACAGGGTAGACAGTCTCCTCCCAGCGCATCGGCATCCTGGTCCCCTTTTCACATGTAGAGAAACTGAGCCACCCCGGCGTGGGCTTTGCACAAGGGCAGCGGGATGCAGTTTGTAGTCGGTGTGTGCGGGAGAGCGGGCCGGGTCCCTGCTGTCCCCCTCCCTGCAGAGCCCAGGCTGAGCTCTGCGTGGAGCAAGGCTGGAGCACAGCCCCTGTTCCCTGCCAGGCTTGTCACCTTGCTGCGTGGGGGGAAGGAAGGGACAATGGGATGCAGAAGGGATTTGCCCTCAGCTACGTGATGATTCAGACAGACAGTGCCCGGGCTGAGAGCTCTGCCATCCCTGGCCCCCGGCACAGAACAGACCGGCCTTGCAGGTGATGGTCCCCACTCCATTACAGGAATTAGGTGTCTGTAACAGAGATGATTATGTTAAGTGCAGAAGAAACGTGCAGCATGCAAATGCTGTACTTGGAATCACGTGTTGGAAATCGGGGGCTGTGGGCGCTCTCCTGCGCTCTGCAGTGGGAGTGCTGGTGCAAGGTTGGCCACTGTGAGCCCATGCGTGTGGCCACTGAGAAGAATCTGGGTTGGGCCAGCTCAGCCTGAGCTTGAGAGCACCCGGAGCTTGGGATCCTCTTGCACAGCCGCTGCCCGTGGGGTTTGCGCTCTTCAGACTGCTCCTCTTTGCTTGCAGAAGGGCTCCCGTATTGTTCTAAGTTAGTCCTCTTAGTTGAAAAACCCCTTTGAGCGCATGTGTGGGTCGGGAGGCTCACGTTTACTGCTAGTTTGGAAGAACAGATTATGTGTATTCCTGCAGCAGCTAGAGACCTAAACCACAATGTCAACTGCCCTGTGCAACATGTACATGCATGTAAGAGATGGCCCCTAAATACACGGCAGGTTGTTTCTCCCATCTTACAGTCTTGGCCCACTCAGAGGCGCTGGGGGATGATCTGCCGTGCTGCGCCTGCAGAGCGATTGCTGACTGTTAGTATCTCCCCATCCAGGATGTGGCAGGGGTTGGTCGTGGTGCAGAGCAGGACAGACTGTGCGATGAGATCTCCGGAGCGTGTGTCTTGCCTTACCAGTCCCCTCAGGTAAGATGAGGAGGGCAGCCAGGGCCAAAGGCACGTTCTCTACCCAGTGCTGGCTGCCTTTCAGCACCTGTGTACGTACTTTTGTGAGACACTCAGGAATATCTGTCTGCTTGCCAAGCCAGGTAGCACCTCTGCTCTCCTTCTGCAGCTCACCCCTTCATTGCTCATCTAGATATTACAATTTCTTCTTTAACTCAAATGAAGTTTTTTCCAGTTGAGATAAAGCAGCAAAGTTGCCACATAGCAACCTGAAACACCAGGTGTTCCTAGTGATGGCACTGCCAAAGCCGTGAGGCGTTTGTCCTTGGTACGGACGGGACCAGGCTCTCCCTGTGGTTGATGAACTTCTTTAAACAACAATAGTGGTTACAATAGCAGATTGAACTTCCCAGAAGCCGACACAGAGGCACTCTTCCCGGGCCCCAGGCTGGCAGTACGGAGCTTCCCTCGGCTCAGCAGCACGCACCCTCGTTGGCTCGGACCTCGGCCTGCGGAGAGGGCTGGCGGTGCCTCTTGGCTGGGCAGCACCCTGCCAGCTTGCCGGCAGCTTTGGCCCCAGCCGGGCTCCCCAGCAGCGGGGGCGACAGGAGCGTGGATCTCGAGTCTTCCCTTGGTCACGGCGGAAGCACGGGAGCCCTGCTCACACTGCGCTGCTGTCCCTTCTCTCTGCAATAGCTCGCAGGCGCTCCCTTCCAAGCGGGAAATGAAATGTTCCTTTATTGGCTTTTATGTTGGCTACAAAATGTTCCATTTTATCTTTTTTTTTCCCCTCTCCTTACTTTCTTCCAGGAAACACACTAATTTATGGTATAATCTTGGCAAATCCCAGTCCACGGGAACACAAACTCGCCTGTGCCTAGTAAATGACTCTTTTAACGGGCCTGTCTCCAGCCGGGCAATGTATCTGCATCTGAAGAAGGGGGAATTATGACCTTGCCCAAGCAGCCGCCTTGCGTGTGTCAGCAGGGGTGAGTATGGCCTGAGCACAGCAGCAAAACAGTGCGTGGAGGAGCCTGCCTTGAACACCCCCTGGTGAGAGGAGGGGATTCCCACAGCCCACCTCAGATCTGGCTCAGGAAAGGAGGGGTTTCTCCAGCACAGGAAGGGAGCTCTGAACACGTGTGTAGGAGCTCTCCAAGTGAACCAACATTTGTCTGCTGTGAGGCTGTTCTACGGCAACGCTGGAACGCTGCAGCTGAAGCAGATGGGTCCCCCCCCACTCCCCTAACACCTCGGCCAGGAGCAAGGTCATGCCAGGCTTTTCTGCAGCCAGGGCTGGGCTGGGGTTGGGCTGATCTTGCAGATGGGTTTCCAGGGAGCGTGTCCACTCCTAGGGAAGCCAGACCACCCTTTGGAGGGGCCACAGAGGGCAGCCAGGGACTTGGCTGCTGACGTGGGCAGCTTAGTCGAGGGCCTGACACTGCATGGCGATTTGGTGTGGGAATCTGGCAAAGGGGTCTCCAGGACAGGGCGACCAGGACACAGGGGCTGGAGGAGCCACTTACCCTCTCCCACAACAGCCCGCTTGGCATCAGCCTTCCAGGGAGGAAGGAGCCATGCCTGCCCTCAGCATGGCTGGGAGGCACTGTGGCACGTGTGGCGACCTTGCAGTGTGGCTGCTGGCCTCACGTCTGCCCCAGCCCTGCGCCCCCAGGCTGTGCCACACCGTGTCCACACTGAGCTTTGCCTTTCACCATGTCCCACGCTTGCCCAAGCCTGTGGCTTGCCTGGCTGGAGAGCAGGAGCAGTCTCCAGCTCAGAGCCGGTGCAGGACTGGACCTCTCCTGTGCTGGTCTCCTGCCTGCAGAGGCTGGAGGGAAGATCCTGCCCTCTCTCCCGCTCGCCATGACATGCGTGCCTGGGGACATCCTCGCTCGCCAGGTCCCCTGGCCACTGGTGCTGGAGCCTGGTTACCCTGGGACCAGGAGTTTATATTTAGCATTGCTAATGGAGCAATGGGCTGTCCCAGTCCCCCGCCCCAGCAGGAAGGGTTCGTACAGGGGTGTCCTAATGAGACCAGAGCAACTTCCTATTCGTTCTTAAAAGGAGCAGTCTAACAAAGCTGCCAAAAATAAATCTGTTTAATGAAGAGCCTTTGTAAATTATTCAGATATTATATCCCACTCCAGCACTGGTTCAAGGAGAGAGGCTGTACAGACACTTTCTTCTCTGAAGCTCTGGACACAAGGTGAAAGTCATGCTGTCATTGCAATGGAAATGTAGGCTCTAAGATCCTGCTTTTACCCAGAGAATACTCTCTCTTTTACCTGGAGCTAAAAAGGAAGAAATAAAAAAGGTACAGCAGCAATTCAGGCCCTCAGACAAGGAGGGTTTTTTCCTTCCTGCCCACCCCCCCTCAGGACCACTCTTGAGTCCCAACACCTAAAGCTGACCACAGACACAAAAGCTTTGCAGGATTGAGTCTGAGAAATTCGGGCTTCCCTGGGCACCGCACGCCTCAGCGCGGTGTGGACAGGACCCCACTGGAGGTGGCGAGGTTCAGCCAGCAGCTCCTCCTTCGCTTCTCGGTTGTGGTTTCAGTGCTGTGGACTCTTTCCAGTAGAAACAGGGCTGAGACCCACCAAACTCATTAAACTTCAGCTGCCATCCGTACACCAGCTGCTAACAAATCCCAGTCCCTCCCCGGGATGTAAAGCCTGGCTTTGCAGAGTGCCGTCCCCCACTGCCACCCCATATTCAGACATCTGTGAGGCATTTTATCAGGCACAGTGGTCGGCAGCTTGTGAGCTATCAGCCACAGCCTGCCCGTGCCACCCTGCTGGTGCTCACGGGCGTCTCCTCTCCCACCCTCCCCGCTTTCCCAGACCATCGTCGCCCGCAGCGAGGCCGGTGCCTGCTGCGCCCAGCCCTGCAGCTTGGCTCGGGCTGGGGCTGGGCAGAGGAGTTGCCCGCTTCTGCTCACCCGCAGCCCTGCCGGGGCGAGCCCCACTTCCCCGGCTTTCACACGGCAGCAAAACCATTGTGCAAAGTTTCCCTGCTGACTTTAATGGGGAACCACGTGGTTTCCAGTGCTTTAAAGCCGCAGGGGTTAACTCCGTGTTTTGCTTCAGCCTCTCGGGACTGCATTTAGGTTTCTCTTTCTGTGGTTCCTCGCGCCCTGCCATCAGCGCTTTACTGTTGCAGACACTCAGCAGGGACCGGTGTGGGAGGGGGTAGCATCCCCTGCGGTGCAAGGAGAGGTGCTTGGCTCAAGGGTGGCATTTCCACAGAGCGTCTGGGCCGGCATCCCTCGGCCCGGTGGCCTGTGGGCCATTCCCACAACCCCGTGAGGCAGAGGCCGCTTTCTCCCGGCTCCACACGCTGCTGTGACGGGCCGCACACAGACTCATTGCCCGTGACTCAGGTCAGGGCCAGCAGGACCCCGGCAGCGTCCCCGAGGGCCAGAGCAGAGGCTGGCAGGGGGCTGGTGTCCGGGCACCAGGTTCCCGCGTGGCTGAGCTGCCTGTCAGCCTCTCACCTGCCCCTTCCCTCTGCCAGCCGTCACTGCGATGCAGCCACTCACGCCTCTGCAGCCCTGCGGCCGCCGGCCTGGTGTGCTCGGGTGGAGGCAGGTCTCACAGCCAAGGGCCCGGGGACCGGGCCGTCCCTGGGACACCTACGCCCCTTCACCACCCACCCGCCGTGGTGGGACTGGGGCCCCTGCTCCCTGCCTGCCGACCGGCTTCGCCTGGGGAGGCGAGAGGTGCTGGGGCGGTGGGGGAGGCTGGGTGCTGCGCCCCAGCTCCCTGCCACATCCAGGCCAGCTCTTGTGGGACCCAAGGCCACACTGTCCCTTATCACCCCTCTTATCATGGGGATTATTAGCTTTTTATATTAAACTTTGTTCAGATAGCATAACGCAATCTACCAGACGCCTGGCAAGGGCTTGGCAGCCCCAGGAGTGATTTATAAGCAATCTGTCTCTGCAGTCTCTCTTTCACATACAGGCTGTTTCCTCCTCTCCCTCACCACCTCCCAACTCTCCCCGCCTCTGCCGTTATCAGCCGTGCAAATCCCCCTGCTGCAGCCAAGGGCTGGAACCAGCCGTGGGGGTCCCCCACGGAAGACAGGTCCCCCCATGCCACCGGCCGAGGCAGCAGGGCCACCCCTGTCGCAGCCAGCAGCCACCTCGCCCGGCTCTCGGGCTGTGGGGACGCGGCCTTCAGGCCCTGCCATGCTCAGGTGGGGTAGGAAATGTCCTGACCACAGTGGTGATGGCACCAGTGCCATGACCGTGGGGTCAGGTGCCTGCATCCCACGGGGGTGTAGCCACGTCCCCCGGCACATGCGCCCCCGTCCACTACCACATTTCTCACATCTTCCTATGAAATGTTTCCCGCTGGCCTCCCTCAGGGACAGATCCTGAGCCCCAGCCATGGATCTGAGCCTGTCCTCTGCAGCCACCCGCGGCCTCCCCTGCCCTGCCAGGCGTGGGGGCAGCCAGAGAGGCAGAACCCTGCCTAGTGCCCCCCCATTACAGCTGCTGTCCTGGGAACCCACATGAGGGTGCAGCCTCTGGATGGCAAACACAAGGCAGGCTCCCAATTTAGTTACTGACACCCTGCTCAAGCGATAATTTGAAGCTGCCTCTGAACCCCGAAGCTGGGCTGGTTGCTGCAGCACTGTCTGGTGCAGGTTCCTGCACTCAGCCTGGACCAAGCGCAGGGTCCTGGTGAGACGGCTGCTCTGGCTGCTGCATCCCTCGGCAGATTTCACTGCTCCTCACTGAGATTCCCTTGCACAGCCGGAACCCTGAGCCTGGCAGAGGGATCAGAGCTGGAGCTCAGCAGCCAGGGCTGGTGCTGGCTGGGGCAGCTTTGTGGGGTCGTTCTTTGTCTTGAGCTCCAAGGAGCAGCTGACAACGCCCGGAGCTGGCAGAAAGCTTGTGCTACCCCCTCAGTGCCCTGGCAGTACCCGTGCTGTGGCACTGGGACAGCCTGGGGTGACCTGCTGCTGTCCCCTCTGCCCACATCCCCGACCCAGCCCACGCGCTGCTCTGCACTCTCCTCCCCCAGTTTCAGTGGCGGCCACCCAGGGCCAGGGCTCTGGGCAGCAGGGGCTCGCAGGGAGTGGGGACGACCTATGGCAGGCAGCAGTGCAGCACTGCCCACCCCGAACACAGGCTGGGCCGGGCACCAGCCAGGAGCCGCTCTGCAGTGCTGCCCCTCGCCCCCATCACTGCCCAGCCCCGGCTGCTCTGTGCCCCGGGACACCAGGTGCTCAGGATGGGATACAGCAGAGTCGCAGCAGCTCACCACTGGGCAGAAGACAAAGCACTTGTTCTGCACCACACGCCCATGTTACCATGCTCTTCTCCTGGGGAAACTGTCTTGCTGCTCGCCCTCAGAGACAGAAATGAACCCCATCCCAAATTCTCCACCTATACCAAGAAGAAAAATGAGAAACTGCCCCATGGATGTGCAGAGGTCCCAGCCAGGGATGGCCTGTGGGCAGAAAGGGCCTTTCTCCAAGAAGAGCCTTGCTCTGGGCAGGGCAGGCTTTTTACAGCTTTTCCCACCCTCTTTGATCCCGTTTTATCAGTGACTTGGAATAATTGGGTTCCATTCCTCATGGTGGCTGCCCCCCCTCCTTCTGCTGTGGCCTGTGTTTTTGCTGCAGACTGATTAGGGGTAATTATCATCCTTTTTACCAGCCAAAGTGCAAGGAACGGTTCACACTCCTTGCAGGAAGCAGGAAAGGGATTTTGCAACTGAGGCGTGATGAGGAAGCACATGGCAAGGATGCCTGAAATCGCCTGTTCCCGCGCCAGGGCTGGGGCAGCATCAGGCTCCAGAAAAGGGCTTAGCTCTGGTTGGTGTCTCTGAGGCATTTGGTGGGAGATAAACAGGAAGTTTGAAGCTACAACACGGTCAGGAGGTTCAGGGAACTCCACTCACCTGGCTCCTGGGCCAATTAGTTTCCAGAAGCAGCATTTGAATCCCTCTGCATAGGAAACAGAGACTGAGCCTGATGGTGATCAGCAGGGGCTGGAACAGGCAGAGGGGGGGCTTCCAGACCAGGCCTGCTGTGTGTCGTGGGCATGGCAAGGACTCTCACCTCTCTCCTCTGATTCCCTCGCTGGACAAAGGGAATCATGAGATACCAATTCTAAGGTCAAAGGGATCATCCAGGCTTTCTTCCTGCCTAATGTGAGGCAGATAATCTCTCCTGGCAACCCTACATCTCATTCCTCCTGTCCCTGTGCAGGATCAGTGCTCATCTACTGCATGGGAGCTCCATCAAATGAATATTTGCAACAATTTCTGAGATTTGCACGGGGAAGACAGATTACTACACCCTTAAATGTCTTCCTGTACTCAGCTAGTTTAGCAGCGCTGCATTCCAGGTAGGGAGAACATTTCTTCCTGACCTCAATTTATGACAAAACACTGAAGCATGAGGCTGGATTGATTGCACACGGAGATTGTGTCTTAGTAACTCATGTGAATGCTGCAGCAGCTGTGCTAATTCATCATTCCTTTATTTATGAAATCTATGTGCAGGTTGAGTGCAATTAAATGATGTGCTTTGGGATCTGAGGGGATGAAAGGATCACGGTAAATGTAGGTTTGTTATCCTGATTTACCGTGCACTGAGCCCACCTACAACAGCCATGACAAACCAGATGCGAAACATAAGGTTTAAAAAACTGTAATCCAGCAATTGCTGTCACGGGCTGTATTTGTCAGCGTGTTTGATCTGGGTGCCTTTCCCCCTCTTTTCAGAGAACTCAAGTCTCCTCGTGGCATCTTCCTGTGACAGGCAATTGAAGAGCTTGTAAAAGTAATTTGGGGGGAGGCTGAAACATCTGACACCTGCTCTGCAGTAATATCACCTGGCATGCTCAGGCTTTAGGGAGGGACCTTATGCACCTTGTAGGTATATATTAAATACCTCCTCTGGCCTCCTGAGCAGCATTTACAGACTGGGATCTGCAGCACTGGGAAGAAGATGAAGGTACTGATGGGGACAGGCATCCCAGCTCACTCACAGCCCCGCTGTCATGAATTTACTGGTCTCTGCAGGCCTGTGGCTTGCTGGTGCCCTCCCGTGGGAGGCGAGGCTGGCGTGGGTGTCCCATGCTCCCTGCAGCAGGCTGGAGCCTGCGGCTCTGGGTGGAGACAGTCGCATGCCCAGAGCTGGGAGCAGTGCTGGGGGGGGCTGAGGTAAGGCAGCTGTGGGGTGCCATGGGCAAAGGGGTGTGCTCAGGGTGAGGTGCTGTGAGACAAGCCTGGCTGAGACCTACTGGCACACCTGGGTGTCTTAGCACAGGCTGAACTGACCCAGCTTGTCCTTGGCTCTTGGTAGGCACCACTGGACCACTCTGCGGCTGCAGGTCCCAGCGACCCTCTCTGTCCTCTTCCCTGTTGGAAAGCATGTCCTGTTTTCTGTTGGCCCCTGGTTTCTCCTGCTTCTCTGTAACAGCTCTGTCTCTGCCCTCCTCGGGTCAGAAAGCCCTCCCAGTGCCTGGGCTGTGCTCTCAGCAGTGGCAGTTCTGCTGGCACAAACTCAGAATGTGCCACTGATGTGTGACCAGGTCCTCCGCATCACAGACATGATGCAAAGGCCCTGGTACTTTCTGAGGCTTGCTGTTACAGCCTGCCCCACAGCCAGCACTGGGCACGCAGCTCCCTCCCAGAGGAACTGTGTCTCCATTCAGGGGAGTGATGGCAGAGAGTCTGGGGAGGAAGGGATGCACTTGCCTTTCCATGTGCTTTGAATGTCGTTGCAGGTTAAGTAGGGAGGGTGTTTGACACAGCAAGGATGTATGTCATGCTGCCTCAGCTTGCCTAAAGGGAAGGACTGAATGCTGGAGTAACTCTTGTCCCATGACGGTGGGAACTTGCTGCTGTGCTTCCAGGGACTTAGGCAGCTCCCAGGGTGCTGGCAAGGGATGGGGGCAAAGGACAGACAGGCCAAAGAGGAGTCAGGGTGGATGACAAAAGCAGGCAGAGGGGAGGAGAGCAGTGGTGAACCTCTGTGAGAAGGGGAGAACATGGGGTGGGAGACATAGGTCCAGTATTTACAGCTGGGGAGGGAGTGGGCTTTGCTTTTTATTAAAAAAAAAAAAAAATCCCACCCACTGAAATTGTGTAGGTGATCCCATAACCTCTAAACCTGCAGGTTACGGTCAGTGGGTCTCCAGGCTTGAGCTCTAGCTCAAGCTGCTCTAGTCCTTAATTGTGAGCTCACTTTAAAAACACACAGATGAGAAATAGCTCAAGCGTCCTCCCAAGCACCTGGGTAGGAGTTGTTTTGCCTTGTTTTGTTCCTTAAGCACATGCACGCACCAGGAATTCAACTGTCCCTGCAGTCCTCACTGGCGGTTTGGTGGCCCTGCGGGGCTGACCTGGCTGCCATTCCCTGGCTGGTGGCTCAGCTCTGCCCCACATGTGAGGGGATGCTCCTAGGGCTGCTGCAGTCCCTCCCGCTTGCTCTGTTCTAGAGTCTGTTTCAGTCATCCCAGTGGTCCTGGCCACTCATCAGAGCTGATGAGAGCTCAGTGTAGTGTCTGATTGATGCCACCCCTTCCCAAGACGGCAGGAGGGAAATGCTGCTGCTGCAGGTGTAGACAGGAAACTTTGAAAGGGATGAAAAAGGAGGGGAGCAGGTGTGAGACCACAGAAACACTTGGGAGGGGTTTTAAAGGGTTTTGGTGTTTTTTTTAAATGGAAAATGGTGAGCAGTATGAAGTCCAGATCAGAGAGAAGTGTTGCGTCCTGTCCTGTTCCTCCCACCACCCAGCTTTAAAGAGAGCCTTACACCCTAGCACCGGGCCCAGCAGGCAGCAAAGCTCTGCTCTGCAATGTAGAAGGTCTTCTGCCTCTCAGAGGGGCAGCGTGGGGCTGGGGCAGCTCATCAGACTGCGCTGGCTGGTGGCTGGCGGGGGCACCCTGGCACCGGGTCCCCACCCCGTCAGCACCCGCAGAGCGGCCCTGGGGTGACTGGGACACGGGTCTGGTGGGGGGGTCTGCCTGCCGCCCCTCCTCTGCAGGGGTCGGGACGCTGACCCTGGGGGTCCCGGCCCCCAGGGGGGGCCCCGAGGCACGGCTGGGAAAGGCAGCGGGGGAGAGGGGGGTTTGCTTCAGCCCCGACTCTTGAAGCGGGCGCTGCTCCTGGCAGAGGCTCCGGGACAGTGACCGCCGGCTGCCTGCGCTTCCTCTTCCTCGCCTCTCGCAGACCGCCTCACCTCTTCCTCCTCCTCCATCCTCCTCCTGGTTCCCCCTTTCGTTTTGACCTTGCTACGTACTCTGAGTGATCCTCCTCTCCTTCAGACTACCGGGAGACAGCTACCAGCTCCTGATCCCCCTGCCCTCCCATTCCGCTTCCCGGGGGGGACAGCCACTGGACACCTCCAGCTTGGGAAATGAGATTCCAGCTCAGTTCCGTGGGATTGTCGGTTCCCGGAGAGACACTGAGGAGCAAAACCCCACGCTGCGTTTTTCCAAGAGCTGGGAGGTACAAAATGTTGACTGGCAGCAGGGCACTGGTAGCTGACAGAAAATGTCACCCCAAATTCCGGGGGGGGGGGGGGGGGGGGCGGGGCAGATCTATAACCCCGCACCACCTCTGCTGCTGAAAGCTCACCTGGGAAGTGAACTGTAATAACTAGTTCTTTCCAACAGCTGAAGGAAATGGCTGTTCAACTTACAAAATAATCGCAAAGCAGAAGATGTGATCAGGGTCCTGATTCAGCAAAGTACGTGCCGAAAGGGGCATGTGCTGGGCTTCCAGAGTAACCCCGTGGGTATGTGTGCAGCTGAACTGGGGATCTTGTGCTCAAAGCACCTGGTTTCCACATTAAGATGGGACCAGTTCTCGCTGTCTGGTTGCAAGCTGCTTATCTTTTTAAGCAATGAAAATTTTCCTCAATTAAGTTGTTGATCAAGCAGCTGCAGCAAACTGCAGCTGGGCTGTCCCTGCTCCCCTCTGCTCTCAAGAATCTGGAACTCAGAAGCACCTAAGAAAGAGAATGGGACTTTGAAATGTCTGCAATGCTCTCTAGTGAGGTGTGCTCGCATCCCGATTGTCCCAGTGACTGAACACCCTTTCCAAGGGCTGGACCTTCCTCTCTATAAACAAATGGGGTTCATCTTTGTGCTTAATATTAACCGCTGCAAACGAGCGCTGTGAAAGTAGTTGCTCTGAAGTGGCCTGACATGTTCAGGATCAGCATTCTGGGAAATGCTGTTCATTAAGTCCTTCATGCAGAACTCGGGAAGCCACAAAAAACACAAGGATCCCCCCTGCCTCTTGCCAGCCTGATGGAGAATAGAGGTGGGGCTGGGCAGCTTGGGAGGAACTCCCTGGCTTAGGCAAGCAGCTGCTGATCAGAGCAAATACTACTGGAGAGCCTGCGGCGGTGGGGGACTGGGGAGGATGCCTGGAAGTCACTGACATCTGCTGACAGCAGCAGCTGCCAGAGGCTGCAAGGGAAGGGTGAGCGGAGAGGAAGGTGAGGAGACACATCTGAGACCTGGGTGGGGCAGGGGACGGGGGTCTAGGGGATTGCACAGCACACTGGTGACAAAGCTGAGGGAAATCCCAGGTCTCCTGTTTTCTGGGTGAGCCCTCTGAGCACCAAAACCGTTCCATTAGGGCAGAAGGGGAAGGAGTGGACTGACTATCATTGTTTGGAGACCAGCAGTTCTGTCATTCTTAAATTGACAGTTTGATCAAGATTCATGAGAACTGATGTCTGTCAGCAGGAACCAAGCAAGTGGTCCAGAGGATGGATGCAAATTTTGTTACTCTCTTTCTTTTGGCAAGCTGTGAAAGCTTCTTTAGGATCTTCTGGCCTTTAGATTTTGATCCTGCCCAGGGGGAGGTAACCAAAACAACAGCCTCTAGCACACAGCACCTTGTGGTTCAAAGCAGCCTAGCAATCCTAACTAGATAACTCTCCAGCATGCTCCTGAGACACAGTATCTATCTCGAACTCGCAGCCTGAGGCCATGCAAAGAGGTTAAGTGACTTTGCCTAAAGTCAGAGCAGTGTTGCAGGGATTACAGAAATTTAAGTCTTTCTGCCTCCTTAAGCACCATCCATAGAGAGACTCCCAAAGGGCAGAAGGTCACACTGAGCAGCCCACTGTGACTTCGATTCTGGCTGTCCTGAGCACTGCTGTCTGTAGAATAATTTTTGGCTGCCAAAGCAAAATGACTATGCCTCCTTCACCAGAGATCAGTAGTGAGGGAGTAACAGTCCTCTCTCAGCTGTGGGGCATCTGGAAAAGGAAGTAAGAGATTGTAAGAATGGGAGGTGAGCATCAATGCTGTGGAAGGCCAAACTATGGAGACACCACTGGAAAAAAAAAGTTAGAATCATCTTTTAATTGAGGCCAAGAGCTCATGGAAATAGCACAGGTATAAGAGGAGCAGGTGGAATTTAAGTGGAAAACAGAACCTGTTGTTTGTGAGTATCTTGTGTTTCTGTCTCAGCCAGACTGCCATGAGGTAGGGACTGACAAGCCACGGCACAAGTCAGGCAGGTAACAAGGAAGACAGGTATGTAACAGCTCTATCGTGGCTTTTTGGACTTTCAGAAAGACTGTTTACATACAGACCTCCAGGCAGAGTAGTCTAGGAAAGGTGAGTGAGCCCAGCCCAGGAGCTGTGGGAACAGACTGCAAGCAGACAGAATAGGAGCTGGACTCCAAAACACCAGCAGAAGCACCCTCAAAAAGAACAAGAGACTGGATAAACTGAGGGGTTAGGGAAGTCGAAAGTGAGACAAAGAAAGAACACCAGATGGAGCAAGAGGAACCAAGACGAGCAGGGGGAGGAGAGGAAGGTGGGAAGAGCCTTCTCCCTTGGAAAGTTGTGTGCATCTGTTTACCTTGCCATGTGGATTATGCGGAGGTCTTGCTTTGCCTACCCCTCTCCTTCGGGGAGGAGAGATTTGAAATAAGAGACATGTACTAAGGCACTTACGGATCCCTAGGGCTGGGATGGAGGGGACCCTGCTGAATCAGGGTACATGACCATCCCAGTACAGCCCTGGCATCCATCTGAAAGAAAGGTGGAAGCTGCAGCACGAGGGTTTTGGCAGCATCTGCTGCGGCATGATTTGGCCATAGAGAATCTTCTGAATTTCCAGAATTCTATTGTTCTTTCTGTACGGAGGGCTGTGGGGAGAGCAGGTGGCTGGCGGGGGCACTCTGACACCGGGTCCCCACCCCGTCAGCACTCGCAGAGCGGCGGGTGACGCCTGACCCGCGGAGAACGGCCCTGGGGTGACTGGGACATGGGTCTGTTGGGGGGGTCTGCCGGCCGCCCCCCCCCCCCTCTGCAGGCGGGGGACCTCTGACCCTGCGGGTGGGGGAGAGGCGCTGGGGGTCCCGGGCAGCCACGCAAGGCAGCGGGTGAGCGGTCACGGGCGCTAGCGAACGGCGGGGGGGGAGTCCCGGGATCTTCTGCGGGGGGCAGGCTCCGGCGGGGCTCAGCAGCGCAAAGCTCCGCCGGCAGCAGCGCGATGAGCGTGTGGCTGCGGCTGGGGCGCCCGGCCCGGGGCAGCAGGGACCTAGTATGGAGCAACGGGGACACCGGGGCTGGAGACACCCCTGGGCCCCACGTCCGCCGGGCGAGGGAGGGCGCGGGGGCGGCGCCCGGAGCGCTTCGCCGACAGGCTCGGGTGGGCCGTAGTCGGGAGATGGCAGCACCCGGAGCGCCGGGCTGGCGCGTCGGCGCCTCCCGCTCTCTCCTCCGCACCGAGCACTGCCGCAGCCGTGGGCGGTAGCGGGAGGCCGGGCTGGCGGGGTCTGCGGGGCCTGAGGCGGGCCCGGCCCCCCGCGCAGGCCCGGCCTGGCCAGCTCCGCCGAGGCGGCGCAGGGCAGCCCCGGGGGGGGGCAGAGCGGTGCGGGAAGTGCCGCAACGCCCAGGCCGCGGGCCCGCCCTGCGCCGCCGTCCTAGCGGCCACCGCGGCCCTAACGGCCCGCGGGAGGGCGGCGCCAGCTCCACGCCCGGTCGCGACAAGGCCCCGTCGCGACACGGCCCCGGCCCGCCCCCGCGCTGGCCGCCCCCTCGCCCCGGCCCACCCCACGACGGGCGCCCCGGTCCGCCACCGTCCCACAATGCCCGGCGGCCCCGCTCGGGGAACGCCCTCCCCCCCGACCGGCCAACCAAACTTGCGCTCCGGTTGGCGGCGGCGCCCCGTCCCGCCGGCCCGGGCCCGCCCCGCCGCGCGCCGCGCTCTCCCAGTGGCGCCGGCGGCTGTCAGTCAGCGCTTGTTTTCGGCGGCAGCGGGTTGGGTTGCGCCGGTTCGTCGCTGCTCGGCGGGGCTGTGTGAGGAGGGAGCGGCGGGCGGCGCAGCCGGGCGAGGGCCGCGCGCGGAGGGGGGCGGCGGCGGCGCTAGGCCCGGCCGCAGGAGTCGGGGCCGAGGCCGGGGCCGGGCCGGGCCGGCGCCGCGGAGGGCGGGAGGGTGGGGAGGGGAGGGCAGGGGTCGCCGGGCGCGGGGCCGGGCCGGGCCGGGCCGGGCCGCCGGCCGTGCGGAGGACGGTGGTCGGTGCCGGGGGGGTGGGGGGTGGGCGGGGGCGTCCCGGCCGCGGCGCGACCATGACTCTGGAGTCCATGATGGCCTGTTGCCTGAGCGACGAGGTGAAGGAGTCGAAGCGCATCAACGCCGAGATCGAGAAGCAGCTGCGGAGGGACAAGCGCGACGCCCGCCGCGAGCTGAAGCTGCTGCTGCTGGGTGAGGAGCGCCGGGGCCCGGCCCGGCCCGCGGGGCCGCCGCTCCCGCCGCGGGGCCTGGCCCGGCCGCGGGCTGGCGGCTGCCGCGGGGCTTGACAGGTCCGGACGGCCGCGCGGCCCCGCCGCGCCCGGGCTGGGGCGGCGAGCGGGTGTGGCGGGGCAGCGGCGGGAGCCCCGGCCGATCCCGCCCCCGAGCCTTGCGCTCCGGGTGGCCGCCGCATTGGCTGCGCTTTGTTTGCTTTTCGTGATGATTTCTCTGTCAGAAGGGATTTTGACATAAGCAGGAACTGTGAAGCTGAAATTACTGGTTCTAAATGCAGGCACGCACACATGCGCGTGGAAATTGTCTCGAGGAAATGCTTCCCAGAGCGTCCTGGCCTTTATTAGCGTATGAAAATGCCCCGGCGGAGTTGATGCTTTTCGGTATTGCCAGTGAACTTCTGGGCCCCGAGCGAACGTCTGTGGAATAATTGGCCCCCAGCTCCTAAACCACAGAGTTCCCCTCGTGCTGTCCTGGGAGCTTGGTGTGGTGCATCTGGAGGGGGATGAAGCAGTGGGAATGCACGAGTTCTGTGTCTGACGAGGAAATGGCTGTAGTGTTCGGCATCACCTTCAGAGATGGAGATCACCTGTGCAGCGATAAGGGTGTAGGTGTTTAGATGGAAACAGTAGTGTTCGGTGGTTGTGCAGATGGATAACTGTTGCGTGTTTAGATAAGGCTTATAGGGATGGGTAATCAATTACAAGAGCAGCCAGCTAGGATTTCAGCATTTGCATCCTTCTTCAGCAGTGAGTTTGATGTTCATGTCTAGATAGCCCTCACATTTAAACTTAAGTTACAGTTTTCATAGGTACTGTGATTTATCATTGCTTGTGTATGTATCCTGCTCTGTGTCTTAAATACTTAATCATCTCAAGCTGAAATACGAGGCAGATCTGATGGATTGAGCTTATTCACTTGGGGTCTGTCGTGAGTTGGCAAGCCATTAAGGTACAGGTGAAGCATTAGGATGATCCTTGTGAAACCAAACGTAAAACTTTACACAAGTGAAATGAGGCCGTATCTGTCCAGTCCTTTGGGGGTCTCCAATGATGTTGTTGCATAGTGGTAATTGTTAAGTGAAGGCCAGGGCTTTCCTTCTCACTGTGAATCCTTGGTGATTAACGTGTTGCTGTTCTTCAGGTGAAAGGTAAAATCAAGGGCTTGACGTTTGTGCTGTGTTAGTTTCTGTAAGGCTTCTCGTAGATGAGGAAGTGTGTGTCTCATTCTCATGCTTCCCTCAAGTAGTCCCATAGAAGCAGCTGTTTCAAAATAGGTTGGCACTATAGGATAGATCTGGGTTAGGAAGATCCCACTGGATCTAAAGATTTCACTTTAGAAATAATGCAAATTGCACAGGGATCCTTTCTGCTTTTCTGAAAGATACGTTTAAGTAAGATTCAGCATCAGATTTACAAAAAAAAAGCTATATGAGGTGGTTAATATTGGATAAGCAACACTTCTAGTTTTGGGACGTGCTTGCTGGATGCTCTTCACTGGGTGCAGCACATTGCCCACCTCGAGTTGTGGCAGGTAATGGGTGTTCTCTCTCCTTGACATAACTGCTGCTTGCAGGGGTTTCTCCTGTCTCACTCTTATTGAGTGGAGTTCTCACTTTCACAAGTATTAGTGATTGCATTAGTGAGAAGGCTTTCCCAAATCTTCAGAATTTTGAAAAGAGTGCGTGTG
The DNA here is from genome assembly GCF_031877795.1 of Strix aluco. Classification (NCBI taxonomy): domain Eukaryota; kingdom Metazoa; phylum Chordata; class Aves; order Strigiformes; family Strigidae; genus Strix; species Strix aluco. Next base: position 195,746 of record NC_133959.1, on the reverse strand, counting down.
TGGAGGGAGTTTCTGCCTGGTAGAAACTCTGGTAATTTTTCTTGTCACTACATCTAGTGACAGTTTGCTGAAACCTAAAACAGAAAATTGGGGTGAAGAAAAACAGCGCTAATGCATGATGAAACTTGGTAATAAGAAGTTTGATTTCAAGGTATTGGACATTGCCCTCTGGCATAAGGTAGTCATTCGTCTTTTTACTGGTGGGGAGGGGGGAGAATATTTTATACAAAAATTATGTGTGATTAGCTATGGGGTACTGTTGACTGAGTAATGTATTTACAAGTGCCTGTCAGGTACTTGGGGGTCATTAGTAACTTACTGTAAACAGCTGCTTTCACCTGTTGACAGAAGAAATGGTGAATTCCGATTATCTCCTTGTCTCAACATTGTCATATTAAAAGAGGTTATTGTGGCCTTACAAGTGTAGGAGACCATACCCACCAGACACTACAACGTTCCGCTGCAGTGCTGTTCTGTATTGTTGATGGCCTAGGTAAAAGCAAAAGGCACCTTTTTTTTAAAAAAAAAAAAACCAAAAAACAAAAACCAAACAGAAACAACCCACCTCAAAACCCAACCAAAAAAACCCCACCAAACCAACCAAATCAAAAAACCCCAAAATAGAGGTGATGGTGGAGTGACAGGAAGAATCTGTGTTTGAACTCTTTAAGTTCTGAAGTAAGTGAATGGCTGGCGCTGAGGTTGCTCTTATGTTTTCATTTATTAGAATGCTTTGAAGCACTACTTTTTCTTCTTCTTTTTTTTTTTTTTTTTTTTCTCAGTTTTGGTTGCTGTGGTAAAAGACAAGGAAATATTTCTCACCACAGTGAGAGAAACCACGAATGATTTCAGTTTCCAGTTTCCCCCTCCCCACTGATGGTGTAGCTTTCTGGTTGAAATGGAGATAGTTTGCTGCATATTAATGGTGTTTATAATGTTAATTTCTAATATGCTGACCTAATTTCTCTCAGTTCTTGGATATGGAGAGAGTTTGCTTATTTTAAACATGCTGCTTGTAGTTATGTGCTTGCTGCTTTTATGTGAGCATATTTGTTTGTTTGCCTTTGAGCCTGGCACTATAAACACGACTAATTGAGAATCCACATGTGAGTAGTAATTGTGTGTGGTGATGAATGGGATCTGCTCTTAGTATCTCTATCCCCTAGTGTAGGGTGAGTACCTGGTGGTTCCTGTGGTGAAAGCCGGGGCTCTGCCAGCACAAAGGGACCTGTCACTTAGGGACCTGTCATCTTAGTTTTTGCTCTCAGTAGTCAAGTGAGCTGGGCCGCTGTATTGAAAAGAGCTGTCTTTGTTTTTATATATATATATATTCTGCATATTGATAGCAAATTTTAGAAGATTGAACAAAAGTACTCAACAAAAGTGTCAGTGGTATACTCTTAGGCTGCTGCTTGTGGGATGAAGTCTGGAGGTTTGCTAATCCCGTGCAGGACTCGACCGTGTCCCCTCGCGGAAGGCACTGTGTGTGTGTAGAACGGAGGTCGCTGGGTGCTTCCCCCAATGCCAGCTGAATCGTGAATTTAACAAGGCTGCATAATGGCATGGATACTTTATCTGATGATGTTTTTCTCTCATACTCACCGTGTTAGGAAGTTCCTGCTGTCTTTTTATATCATCTGTTGGCCTTCACATGTTAAATGACACTTTTCTGGGGCCATAAATGTAGGAGTGGGAGGACCTGCCCAGCTGACTGTGCAGGAAGCAGGCGGTGAAAGGGCTGGACTCTTAACGCACTGGTGTGAGGGTGTCTCGCCCTGCCATCTGCTCCAGGACCCAGCTCCTCTGGGGCAGTGAACCTGCGCAGTGAGGAGTCGGCAGCCTGGCCGGGCAGCCTGCTGTCTGCTGGGGATTGAGAGGGAGTGCAGACAGCTGTGGGCAGCATCCTACTCAGTTCTCCCTGTCAGCTGCTATTTTTAACTCTCTAACATCCAGAGGCTGCAAGCAGTATCAGGGGTGTCTTGCCACAGTGATGATTATCATTTGAGCAAACGTTATGTTTGCACAGTGGTTTGGGATACTAGGCAGCTGCACTGATGGGAGCGCTCGTGTCGGATAGATAATCACGTAGTTCCTTGAGCTCCGTTCTCCTGTGGAGTTGATTCTTCTGTTGTGTTCAGTTCTTTTCTGTGACAAGGCAGAGTCTATAAGGTAAGGAACATTTTTTTGCCAAATCACAGTGAAAACTTGCTCTTTACTGTGGAAATAGGCTTCCCCTGCCCCCTCACTGTCATCTCAGTTTGCAGTGCTTACCAACTTGAGAGCACCTCTGGGCCCTCTCTGGCTGGTGCTGTGACTGGAGCATCTTGCCGGAGTATCTGGGAATAGGTCAGGTGTGACGGACAAGGGCCTTTTGACGCAGAACTGTGGGAGTGGCTGTAATGTGAGATTTGGAATAAGTACCAGAGCTGCTTTTGAAGGCTGCTGTAAAGGGCAAGATGTCTTCCTGCTGTGCTGCTAGGTTCGTAGTGGGGATGAGCAGAACCATCCAGACTGTCTTAATATTCTGGAACACAGCTGAAAAAAGTGGTTGGACATAGTGTGTACTTGGGTATAGTAACGGGAACTTTGGGGGAATGATGTGATTGATGTTCTCTTGCTTCCTTCTGTCCCCAGCCTTGCTTTTGATGGCTCCTAACTCTCTCTTTTGCATTCTGTAGGCACTGGGGAGAGCGGAAAGAGCACGTTCATTAAGCAAATGCGTATAATTCATGGCTCAGGCTACTCTGAAGAGGACAAAAAAGGCTTCACCAAGCTGGTGTACCAAAACATCTTCACTGCCATGCAGTCTATGATCAGGGCCATGGAAACCCTGAAGATTCTGTACAAATATGAACAGAACAAGGTAAGTTTCTCAAAATTTTTGCATGTGTCTTTAGGCAATGGGGATTCTAGGGTTTGGCTCCAAAGGTCCCCTTTGTTTGTGTCCTCCTGCATTGCAGCCTTAACCTCCCTGAATTCTTTCCCATAAATGTTTTGTGCTTAAGGGCTGCTTTTTATGACATTTGTTGATATCTGATTCCATTTACTTGTTTGTGTTAGGGGATAGGGCAGCTTTCTCAGGATGGTTTGTGCACTGGTCTGCAGGATGAGTGGTGGGAGCAAGGGACTGGGATACAATATAGGGTTTAGAAGAGGTGTTCTTTGTACTCATTTCAAGGACTCAGTATTGTTAAATGTGTCAGGCTCTTCTTTGCATGAGTTACTATTCACATTGGAACGTGGAGCTAATAAAATACATGCTGGACCTGAAAGAGACCTCTGTTGGTAGTTATCACTATTCCTGCAATCTGTCAGTTTTTCTGATAGGTACTGACCAAAGGTACAAACCTTTCTTGAAGGGTTTTGGTCTCAACCATGGAAACATGATTTGAACTAATCTGGCTTATAGATTTTGGGTCCAGGAATAAATTTTTCAGCCAGATGGCTGAAAAATATTTCAGGTTTTTTGGGGGAGGACGGGGAGGGTGAGGGCATGCCAGGAAATTAGATTTTTTTTTTTTTTTTTAGTGTGTTTTGCTTCGTTAATGCTTAGTACCTTAATATTTTTAAGTGAAATTGTATTTGTTCTGTCACACAGTATCTTGAAGCAGATTTTAATACCTGTTTGTAGGGACTGGATGGTGCACCAGGAGTTCTTGAGTCTGAACACCTTTTTTGCCTTTAGAGAGGTTCTGCAGTCTCGGTGATGAGAACAGGCAGGGTGTGAGGAAGCTTGCCTTGCCTGTGTGTGGTGGTGGGGGGTTGATAGGTATAATCTGCCAACTTTTACTTATCATAATGTGTGCAGAGCTTTGCTTTGTTTGTTATTTTTCCTGGTATAGGCAAAAGCCCCTTCCTGTGGCAAGTGTACCAAAGATTTCAGAAAGCAGCCTGTGTGGATAATAACCTCACAAATGCCACAGGCTGTTGTAATAACTGTAGTGCTTTCTTTGCTTATAGATTGTAGGGTGGGCATTTCTATTTTCTCTCTCAAAAGGGATCATAATTGAAGTATGCTGAAACAATGCCTCTATTGCTATTAAAAACATGCTTTAAAATTTTTTTGCTAATAAACTTGAGATATCGACTTGTTATCCACCTGTAGTTTAACCTCCTCAGAAGCTGGGCAGTCTGTGGCTCTTCACAGTAAATGCTCTGCCTTGGAAACCACCGTGTTTCAAAGCACCGGGTGATCTAATGATAGGTGGAACCTGCTGCTGCTGTACAGCTTATTCTGTGAAGGTGCATATGCCTTGGGGGAATTCTGCTGATGTCTGCTGTGTCTTAGATGTATAGTTTAGCCATCGTCCCTCTGACCTTAGCAACCTGATCCACAATGAGCATGTGGATCCTTGAAGTCATAATGGTCATAATGTAAGGATTTAGTTCATCTGAGAATTTTTTGCCTGCCTGTGACCAGTACCCCTTGCTCCTGACCACCACCAACCCTGTCCTTTCCCGCCCCCCCCCCCCTCTCCTTTTCAATCTCCAGGCCAATGCAGTGCTGATCCGGGAAGTGGATGTAGAAAAGGTCATGACATTTGAGCAGCCATATGTAAGTGCAATTAAAACGTTGTGGAACGACCCTGGAATACAAGAGTGTTATGACAGGAGAAGAGAATATCAGCTTTCCGATTCAGCTAAATAGTAAGTGTATAGTCACTGGCATGCACTGGTAGGTGGTAGTGATGGTCTAACAAATTTTTTTATTGAAGTCTAGAGTTTCTTTCAAAGGGCAGCAACAGTGCTGTAGATTTCACTGCATAGTTTGTTTAAAGTACCTTTTACCTTTTTCGTTGAGGCGCATGAGGCTTGCTAGTGTTTTAGACAAGCTGCCCAGTCTCTGCTGGCTATGTGTATTGGGATAAAAATCGGCATATGAGGAAGGCACTTTGCCTCTGTCAGCCAGAAGTATCCTTAGGAAAAGTTAAGAGGAAAGAGCAGTGGGAACAGGTAACTGGTAACTTGCTTGAATCTGGCTCCAGAAAGGCAAAGAGCTTTGCTGGAGATGGGGGAAGCTATGTTTATTTCGGGATAGATTTAGATCTGGAAATTCCTTACCATTTGCTACTTTTCATGAGGGTATGAGGTGTTCTGGTGGGTGATAAAGACAGTTGTTCATACATCTGCTTCTGGCTATACCTGAGGCTAGAATCTCTACCTTATGCCATCTGTGTTGGTCCTGGCTCTTAGGCAGCAGAAGTGTTGCTCTTTCTCTTCAGGTTTGTCCTGTGGCCTGCAGGTGTACATGGATGTGTAACTTAATGGATTTATTATTAATAAAATCAGAGTCTGGTGACATGAGGTTTTCTGTTTATAAACAAGCCTGTATGAGACTTGATTCTGAAACATGAGCATCCACTGTACTTAAACTTTCTCTGTAGTAAAGATTGTCTTCCATGCTCCTATGCAGAGTTGATAAAGCTGTCCTTAATATATCTGTTTATCCTCCAGAGAGGATGGCTAGTGAATTACTGTTCCCCAAAGATGTATTCTGTTATTTTTCCACGTCATATTTTAAATGGTTCAGGTGACTTCTGGCTTCCTTGTTAACGTAGCAGTGTTTAAATCTGTGTATTTGTGTGCTGGAACCTAAGGTAGGGTTGTTTTTTTTTTTCCATTGTGCTTCTTGCAGCTATCTTAGCGACGTGGATCGTATCGCTACCCCAGGATATCTACCAACTCAGCAAGATGTGCTACGGGTTAGAGTTCCTACAACCGGTATCATAGAGTACCCCTTTGACCTAGAGAATATTATCTTCAGGTACTGATGGTGTATTCATGTTACAGCTGGACTGAGAGAGGCGTGATGTGGTTTCAGGAAGGATGAGTTCTGGGTTGCTTTTGAGTGCCCAGGTGCTTAGTTGAGAGGCTTGAGCGGATGTATGTGCTGCGATGTTCTGAAGTGTCTGCTGACAGGCGCTCCTGTGATGGGGATGGTCTAACATTTCATTCTGATTAAGGGAAAACTCCAAGCTGAAGCACGGGCTGTCGGAAAGCAGAACGTGCTTTTGAATCAGTGACATTTAGAGCCCAGCTCACCATCCTGCAGGAGCTGGTGTCCCTGCTGGGAAGGATTGCCTTGCTGGCACCTGAGGCTGAAGTGGTGGCTTGCGAGCTGCACAGGGAGCTGTGGGCAGCGTAAGCCACCAAGGGGAGGAGGCGGAAGCTTGGTCTGGGCAGTGCTTGACTTGAAATGTGTTTCCCTTTAAAAATGCTTAGCTCAAACGACTTTGACCATTTATTTCTCCTTCAAAAACAGACCGCTTTTTGTGCAGAAACTCTTCCTTGTGTGTGATATCTAGCCTTCAGAGTTGTTTTGCTGTGCCTACCTTGTACTCTCAGGATGACACCAGAACTTGCTGCCTATGCTGCTGCTGCAGCAGTAGATGGTGTTTGGAGGCTTACACCAGCAATCAAGCATGGCGTAAAGGGCACAGTGACATGCCTGTCTATTGCAAAGCAATTTTCTTCCTAGCTCTCTGGTACTTACATGCTCCCTGCCCTTCTCTACCACAGTATTGACATTACAAGAGAGGACTAAAGAAGCCTGCATCATCTCTCTTAGACCGTTCAGTTACAGAAAGTTACTCTCCCTGTTCTGGTTTCCTGACCTATGAAATAGGTGTAGGGTTTTATCAGAGGTGGACTGTGTGTTGCACTTTAGGTGAGTGACAAAATAATTTTAGCATACGATACAGGTGGGACTTGAAACTGAGAAGCCAAAGTATGTAACTGTTAAACAGCACATTCTAAGAAAAGTTTAATAACTAAAGAAAGCTCTCTGTGTGAGAGGAGTTTTGAGGCAAGCAGATGCTTTAATAAAAAACAAAAATAGTTTGCTCATTTGACAGCAAAGTTTTGAAGACTTGTCTTCAGACTCAGGACTGCTGACTGCAGCTAAAGCAGAATGCAACTAAAAAGGGTAATGCTGATATTTGGGATTTGAATTTGGTATCACTCATCTGTGGCCATCTCTTCAGTTTGATTTATTTCTGGAACAGGATATTTTGTAAACCTGATGGTATTGTTAGCAAGCACGTATTTTTACATCCCCGTGCCAGGTTAATTTGAACGGTAAAGAGCTGCATTCGTTCTCATCGTATGCTGGTCCTTTGCGTTCGGACAGAACTGCAGCTACTTCTGTGATACTGTATGTATTTCTCTTCCTTAGAATGGTGGATGTTGGAGGTCAAAGATCAGAGCGAAGGAAGTGGATCCACTGCTTTGAAAATGTGACTTCCATCATGTTTTTAGTAGCACTTAGTGAATATGACCAAGTTCTGGTGGAATCTGATAATGAGGTAAGCCAAAGAATGGGAACTCTGAAGGAGGGTGGGTGGAAGGAAGGGAGGAATGTCTTTCTGGCTTCGTGGAGGTTGGTACCAAAGTGCTTGGTGCCAGGCTGGATTAGCGAGTATTGTTGGCTTTGGCCCTCAGGCCTCCCTATTGAAAGGGAACAGGATCCTCAGTGGGCCGTGATGTCCGGAGAATGCGCAGTGCGTTCAGGTCATCTGTACTTCCTAAAAATCACCCATTCCTCTTTTCCGCACTGAATTACTTCATGCTGTGACTGCTGTCTTGTTAGATAGTGACTGGTCTCTTTGAAGGTGCAATACTGAATTTTCACACTTGCTAATAGTTTAAAAAAAATGCCATTAAGGTAACATCAGTTTTTCCTTTTCTACTAGACAAAACATGTTCACAAAGTATCATGGCCAGTCCTCTCGCATGACTGTCAAAGCATAAAATGAATTTCAAAGCTTTTGATAGGAACAGCTTGGCAATTAAATGAAGCTTGAGTCCATCAGATTTTGCATTTCCTTTCCATTTACTGGTGCAGCTTGAGCCAGAACCCACCTGGGGCCAAAGTATTCTGTGTACAGTGTCTGAGATGCTGGATCGATACAGATCTGAGTACGTGTGCAGGTAGCAGAAAGGCATCTTGGTGCTCACTTGTGAAAACAAGGCTTTCTTTTTCTTATTTCAGAACCGGATGGAAGAGAGTAAAGCTCTCTTTCGAACCATTATCACTTATCCATGGTTCCAGAACTCTTCTGTTATCCTTTTTCTCAACAAGAAAGATCTGTTGGAAGACAAGATCCTGTATTCCCACCTTGTTGACTATTTCCCAGAGTTTGATGGTGAGTGGTTTTTAAGGAGGAACACTATATCTAGAAGAAGGGGTGCAGGTGGTTTGGTTAGAATTTTTTTGGTTTTTAAAGAAAACTCAGATCTGGAGATGGGGAAAACATCTTAATTTGAGAAGGAATACCTACAACAATGAGAAAATGTCACAAAATTGTCTTAATCATATGTAGGTAACTGGTATCTGATCAAATGATCAAATAATGAACCTCTCCTAGATGAAGAGGTTTCCCCCACCCCAATATGCACTTCAAAGTGTTAAATAATGGAAGTCTAAATTTCCTGTTTCATAAACACGAGACAAATTCACTCCTGTACTGGGCATTTTAACCCTCTAGTCAAGAGGTGACTTGAGTCCTTGTTTTGAGAAACTGACTGGTCAGACACCTAAGTTGTTCAAGTGATGGTGCTGAAAAATCTCAGGTAGCATGAAATTATTATTCCATCTGCAGTTGTGGAAAAATAATATTTATGTGAAACAGAAATTCCCATCTGAAACAAAATTCCTTAGCCAAAATAGCATTTCAAGCTCTTCAGTTGAGTTCATTTAACATTGGCTGGTAACACATCTGGACAGGGATGAAAATAAAAATACAAGGTAAAGGAAGAATTGCCATTTTGCAAAAAACAGCTCTCCTCTTTTAAACGACTAATGAAATTGCTCATTACTTGTCTTTTGGAACTTCATGCCCCCTGCTGTCTGAAAGCACGAGCACTCTGAAATTGTCAGTGGTGGAAAACATCTTGTTTTTACAGCAGGCTGGGAATGGCTGGTGAGCTTATTGGTCAGATAGTGCGTACTGCTGATATAACTTAACAGCTGGAGACAAGATCGCAGCATCAGGAAGTATCATATAAGTATTTATTGCAGCTCCTCCAGGGATGCTGCATGGCTTGTGAGTGGGAGGTAGCCCATCAGACCACGTCCCCAGAGGTGGTCCTTGCCAGGGAGAATGTGACAACACCAATCCTGTGAAAGAAATACCAGTAGGTGGCTTTTCTTCTGAGAAGTTGTCAGCAATATGAAGTAAATACTGGCAAAAATTCTGGTTTTTCTCTCCTATGAGTTGACCAGCCAGTTAGTACAGACCGCACTTTTGGATGAAGATGACCCTTGTTTGCAAAACATACACTTGTTTCCTTCAGTGCCTAAGATCTGTCTATATATTAGGAAGAAATACACATCCCATTTCCAGAGGAGAGCGTTGGGTTACGTATATCCAGCATCTGTCACTGTTACCTGGTGAACGCAGCGCGCACGGGGTTGTTCCACCTGCTGCATTTCAGAGCGTGGTCTGAAGTGACGCCTTGGAGTCTGTTAAAACTCTCAGCCTTGGAAAAATGACTTTTGTAGGTTGTGGTTAGATAACTGAAAAGCATACGACACTTCAGCTCCTGGGACTTTTATGCAAGAAATGATCTTAATTTCTCCTTTATAGCTCTGTAACACATAAGAAAAAGTGCACTAGCAATTATTCTGATGGATCAAACCGGGAGATGTGCTTAGCATAAATCCATTAACTGGTTTCTTTGTTTGCTGCAGGCCCACAGAGGGATGCACAGGCAGCCCGTGAGTTCATTCTCAAGATGTTTGTGGATTTAAATCCCGACAGCGATAAAATCATCTATTCTCACTTCACATGTGCCACAGACACAGAAAACATCCGTTTCGTCTTTGCAGCTGTCAAGGACACCATCCTACAGCTCAACCTGAAGGAGTACAACCTGGTTTGACCTGCTCTGCTCTTGGCCCCTTGAGAGGCTTCATTGTGAAGAAAAGACAAAAAAAAGAAATTTTAAATATGACAGGAAAAAAAGTTTTAATTTTTGATGATGTAATGATTGCAAATTGTCTGATCTGTGGAGTGGCAAGTGCTCGGTGTTATCCTGGAGTCTCATGTCTCTGTCCACAGAGTAGTTGATTTCATATTTTTAACAAATTGCTTTTATTTCACAGTTAACGGGGATATGCCTCATTTCTCCAGCACCTTGCTTACTTCTTAATTTTTGCCAAACAGCTAAGGCAGTCTCATCTTGAGCTTTCCTTTGTTGCTTAGCCACTCTTTTTTTTTTTTTTCCCCTTTTCATTCCCATGGTAAATATAGAAAAAAAAAAACAAAACTTTCCAGCTGAGATTGTGAATTCACTGGACTGTGGGAGTGCAGAATGCTACTGGTCCCTTTGCCTTGTGCTATAGGGTGCCTCTGGTGTAACTTGCTAATCCTGCTTGCTTCCCCCCGCTGCTTTCCCTTCCCTTCCCCAGGACACGCTCCATCGTTCACTGTGATGAAATGTTGGGGAGGAGCGATTGCTCTCCAACTATTGTGCAAAAAAAGAAAAAGGCAAAACAAAACAAAAAAAGCCATCACTTTTCCATTCTTTATATGTTCTAGTTCTGAGTTATTTTTTCTTATCAATTATAAAAGGTATGGAGACTGTGATTTTTTTTTTTTTTTTTTTTTTAAATTATTGACGTTCTATACATAGTTTGCTACGTGTTGCTGTATTTTGTTCATGGACTACAAATGATGGAAGCTCTTGGAGCAATAGCTGCTGAGCCTGGGGAAGTGCCTGACTGTAATTATTCTTTTTTATTTTATTTTGTTTTTATTTTTTTTCACACACATACACACATCCCCCACACACCACAAGCGTATGCGTGCGCGCGCACAAGGCTCAATTTGCAGAGAGAAACCATGTTTTCTTAAGTAGAGTATATGACATCAAGTGAGCAACTTCTCTATGCAGCAGATATCAAAAGCACACCGAGTAATTGTGGCATTTAAACATCAGACTGTCTGGATTGAAAAATCTTGGTCTCGTGCCACCCTCTAGTTCTTTTCTTGCTGCTAGTAGCAAACAAGCCTTGTTTATTGCATTTTGTGCCAGTGTGTTGAGTGACTTTGTAAGAATTCCTTGCTCCTGTCCAGCTTGTAGATTTTTAGAAAGGACCAGGGTTGGTGGGTGACAAACTTGGGGACAAAGGTAGGATTCTTACTTGAAAGGATTGAGGATAGCTCTTGGAGGGAGTGGCAGTGCTCTCTCTCTCCTGTTTCTGCGTTCCCCTGAGGCACATGCTGCTGTGTTTCTCTCTAGAGGACTGTGGATCCTCTGTGGAAGACTTGCACACATACTCGCCCCAGGGTGCGTGTGATAATCAAGTTACAGCGGTCATGGCTGGAGCACGTGGCTGCAGAGGGGTCCAGAGAGCCCTGCGGTGGTTGCACTTGTTTAGCAGGAGCAGAGGCAGAGACGGCAGCGTTTGCTGCTGCAGGTGGAAGTAGTTCTGGATTACAGATGCCAAATGAAACTCCACTAAGCAGAAGGATGCAAAGCCTTTGCACAGTAGAGAGCTTTCTCCAGTAGCTGAGGCAGGTGAACAAACGTGCCGAAGACCTGTTGCGGGTCTGGGAGATGTAACTGCGGTGTCAAGGCAGGGAGTGAGTTGGAAACGGGGAAATCTGACCCACCTCCAGACGCGTGTCGTTCAGCCATCACTAGTGCTTCTGTTTCAATTCCAACAAGTAGCATTGGGTCCAAATTCTCTGGATCAACCAGATTGCCCCCTTGAAGGCTAGCAGGCTGCCAGTAGATAAAGACTAAATGAGCTGCACTGTTGAAGGGGGCTGTTGATATTTTGTCTCTTTTGTAGACAGAGCACTACATCAGTGTTTTGCACAACATGTAAGAGTAAATCTTAACTGTCTGAGATGCTTAAGATGCTTTGATCTAGAACACTAAAATATGGAGGGATATAATTTTGAGTAATTCTGTTTATAGGTCCCTCTTGTTTTCCAGGATAGCTGAGGGAAGCCTCTGTGTGTCTCAGAGCACTACAGAAGAAAGCAAGCTCTGCTAAGAGTGATTAGAGAGCTCAAGTTGGAACAGTAGCCATGGGACCAACAGCTGAAGAGCCAGTCTGGCTGAGTGGCGATGCTGAGGGAAGCAGCATCTCTTTAGACCAGCCATGCTCTGGACTGCATTTAACACTTGGGAGGAATGAGAGGGATTCCCATGTGTCAGACATCTTTGCATCAGTTTTACTGCTTTTTTTGTCTTTATGCCGAAATGATCCATTTTGTAGAAACTGTCCTATAAAGAGGAATTTATAATCATCTTCGTGTATTCTAAGTGCTGTTCATCTGAAGCAGATGGCAGCACCAGCCTCTTCTGCTTCTGTGATCCTCTTGTAAATGGTTCACACTACAACTATTGCCAGCAACGAACCTGGCACTGAAATATACAGGTTCTTGGAAATAACTTCCCTGAAGTTTTTTTTCCAAGGTGAATGATGGTGGTCCTTCCACTTGAATCAGAAACTTTTTTTTGTTTTGTATCCTCCCCTTCTTTAAGAGCTGCTGCCCTGGCACAGGAGGAGGGATCGTGGCTTCTGTCTCTTGCAGAGTGAATCTGCGTTGTGGAGAACTGTGGGAGGCTACGGACAGGGATTTAGGCATGTGCTGTACCTTACTAAGCAACTGCTTGGTGTAGCTGTTGACCTGATAACTGACTTGGTGTGATGATTATTGCAAAGGGAGGGGGAGAACTTTATGCGATGGCTGTCGCATGAGTTCCTGAAACCTCATTCTGAATTAGGAGAGGAATGGGTCAGACTTGTACACATAATCTGGAGTTGTCTGTGGACTATAGTATATGTGAGAAGATACCAGTGTTAGCACGTGCTTTTCTTAGCAAGCAGTAGCTTGTGTGCCTCCAGCTTGGCCAGTGAAGCATTCCTGCAGAACTGGTTCACGTCTCCGTTGGCTGGCCCTTTGGCAAATACCTGCCCTAGCAAAAGTGCCAAACCTTAAACCAAATTTGCCTAGATCATCTTTTCTGAAAGTAAGGCTAGTTGGAATTTTCTGCAGGTTGAGACAACAGATTGACCTTCAGAAAAGAGGTGGAATTGGGTTCTTGCAGAGAATCTAGAATCTTGAGTCTGAGGAAGTGTTCTCTTGGCTAACCTCTGCTCCTTGTGCACTTTTAATCTTTGTTCTGCTGAAGAAACCAACATATGTTGAACCAGTTTGCAACTTGAAGTCAGTGAGGAGAGGACCATCCCATTTCTTTGCACCATTCTGTGTGGATTGGCTACCTGGTGAGCAACAGCCCCTTCCTGCTTCAGCGTGTCGTATTGCTCCTGCCCTTTCTGCCTGTCTCCCCTTCTCCTGGAGTTGGATTCTTTGGTCTCTTGTTGTTGCTTCTAGCAATGTTGGCCTTGCGTTCAACTATGGTTTTTCTTCATGTGTTTTATTGTTTGGTTGGTTGTTTTTTTTTTTTTTTTAAAGTACTTCCGGAGTGTGCTGACCATTGTATTGTACTGTACAGAGCCCAGGTTGTTAGAGTCCAGCAGAGATACAGTGTGTTACGCAGCACCCAGTTTTTTAAGAGTATGGTTTGTGCCAATGCCCCTTCTTTAGTAGTGCCAGAGACTCTTTACAAGTGCCAATGTGGTGGAAATTATTTGGTTATACTTGTATATTATAGGATCCTGATTTAAGACAATTTAAACATTATCCTATTTAAAAAGATACTATATAAAATGCTGTTTTTAAACCTTGTCATTTGCAATGCATGTATTGTTGTGTGTGTTGGGGTGGGGGGAGGGAAGAGGGTAGGGTAAAGGAGTTTCTGAATAAGATGCCCAGTGTCAGGATCTATTCAGGCTCCAAACTGTCTCATTCCAGTCCAGGGGTGTGATTGTTTCTTGGAATGATCCCACTCTGACTGCTGGGCAACAACCCTTATTACAGAAATATCTGATGGAAATTGATTTTCATATCTTTCTCCTGAAATAAATTCTCTGTTTGAAATTGGAATAAATTTTGTTCCTAAAAGCTGTGGTGGTCATGCATGCGTTTCTTCACTCCTGTCCCTCCTCTCCCCCTCCTCTGGTTGTCTTAACAGCTTCTGTACCCTGTGGGACCTGCATCCGGCTGAAGCACCCTCTGCCCTCCTAGCCAGCAATGTGGTCCCTGCTCAGAAAATCAGGAGTCTGAGGCATAGAAACAAAGTGTGTTTTGGTACGTGTAAGGTATAGTATGTAGTATCTATATATAACATACTGTCCTGATAATTCTGAAGTGTGAACAGTGGCTGACTAGGGTTTTAAGATGTAGAGATGCAATGGTGGCACCTTGACTTAGAATTTTACAGGATTTTGGAGTGAATTGCTCACTGAAGTTGTCAGTGTTCGCTGCTGCCTCTTGCTGCAGCATCAGCCCATTTCAGGCACACTTCCTGCAGGTTATACGTTGCCAAGAGCAGAAATGGTGGGACCAGGCCTGCTTCCAGCCTTGTTTGATAGCAACGTGGACTGAAGTATGAAACACTGCTTAAATTTATCCCTTTAGGAGTCCGGGGATGAACGATTGTGAAAGCTTTCACAAAGAGATTTCCTGGGATGGAGTTCCTAGAATTTCATTCTCCTTCCCTAGGGTTGTTCCCCAGGAATTTCAGATTAAATCAGCTGGGAGTGGGTAGAGATGTCTAACTTCCTCTGCCTAAGGTTTCCTGTGTCTTCAGGAAGCTACAACCAAGGATGTTCTGCTCCCTTCTCTGCCATTTAACACACAGGTCAAGTTGCAGGCACTGGACAGCCTGAGATGCTGTTTTGTCTTGGACCAGGAAGATCACTCCAACCTGGTTGGCCATAATACTGGCAGGTATTTGTGTCGTTGCTGTTTTCCAGTTAGGGGTAAATGTACGCTGCTTTTCTCAGTAGCTCTGTGTTCTCACCAGCTGGAAAGCATGAAATCGTAGCTGAAAGAAGTGCGTTTGGTTTGTTGTTTGTTTCCTTCAGCTCCATGTGTTGTGCCATTCTCTGCAAAAAGAGTACAATACGCTCCGTTTAAATAAAGCATAGTGCCATATTCAGACTCTTCGAGGAAAAGATAAAGTCTTAAAAGTAATGCCCAGTGTTCCCAGCTGACTGCGAGAGGACCTCGTGTTTTGGCCTTTCGTGACCTTTGGCTGCGATATGTCTGGAGCTGCCCGTGCTTGCCGCAGGGGCACGACACGGCTGCCAGCTCTGGAGCACCGCGCTCGCTCAGGGCTGTGCGGGAGGTTGGGTCTCTGCCTGTCTTGGAGTGACCCAGGGAAAGGGGCAGCTGGGAGCAGCAGATGATAGAACAATCTTCACAGGTCGCTCGCAGTTGCTGTCTTTCCCAAGGGCCCCTCAAACATCGACTGAGGAAACCGTTTCCAGCAAGCCTGAGCCCCTGGTCTCCGCCTCGGCAGCGGGTGATGAGGGCCCTCAGCTCCTTTGTCCTGTGCAGGAGGACAAAGTCCTGCCCATCCTGGAGAGGGAGGGGTACCCTGTCCTGCGGGGAGAGCTCAGGGGAACCCGGGAGTGGTCATGGTGTGGAGCAGCCTACTGCTGCCTGGAGCCTTCCTCTGGCCCGCAGCCCGCTCTCCGGGGTGCTGGGGAAGGAGGTCGCTCGGAAGTGGGCTGTGGGCGAGTTTCCTGTCAGGTGTGCTGGCCCAGGGACGGGGGTTTGTGAGTGCTGCAAGTCCCTTCAAACCTGGCCAACAGACGTCACTGCCAACACCAGAACTGGTCCTTGGGGTTCTGTATGTGGGTGGACCCACACATTAAGGAAATCAATTTCCATCTTTTTCATATTAAAACATCCCATGCAGAAGAAGAGGGCAAAGAAGAGAGAATTTGGGATTTGCCTTGTCCCTGGACAGCCACCATTCTCATAGCAGGAGAAAGCTCTTTGAGCATTACATTTGCTCTCGGGAAAGCTAGGGAAGCACCTGTCCAGCATGAGAAGAACAAAGTGTCATATGAAATTCATACAGCAGGAATATAATGCCTTCCTCTTCAGCTTTCTCTCCTGTGTCTGACCCCAGCTTGCCCTAAACGGGACTCTGCAGTCTAGGGCAGGCAGCCGGAGGCGTGGTACGAGCGTGGCTCGTTCGAATGGCAGCAGCTGGTTGACACAGCGGTGCTGCCAAGAGCAGTGACCTCCTGGGCCTCAGGCAAGGGGCATCCATCTAGCACTCTCGGCCTCTCGTTCATGTTTTTGTTTCCCCGTGCAGCACATATGTCCTCTGAAGGCTGCTGGGTCCTGCCTCCCGTTTCACTGCCTGCTTTTATCATACCTAGCAGTCACTGTGGCAAGCTCCAGATAGCTCAAGGACAGAACATAGAAACCATGAGTCCCTCCATTGCCAAAGCCAATCTCTTCTGGTGTGAAGGCATTTGAATAAATACTGCAATTACCTGTTTCTGAAGGTAGTGCTCTGGAATGCAGGTAGAGAAAAGCTGCCTGCCTTTTTTTTTTTTTTTTTTTTTTTTAAAGCAGTAAGAACTGATGGGAAATAGTCAGGATGGAAAGAAGGTTTTCAGGAACCACCTTGGACAAAATCTTCTTCCTACCGTCTCTCTGGTTTGTAAAGCGAGTTGAAAATAAATTGTATGTGTGGTCTCCTGTCCATGATATCTCAGCAGCTTCCCAGCAAAAGCTAGCACCATTAGTAATTTCTGAAATGAACTCTTGTCTGTATACTTTCTTCAGGCATACCAGTTCAGTATAGCTGGTTTTGAGCTGTTTTATCTTCTGTGATGCAGTCCAATCAGGAATTTAAGCCTCTACAAGCATTTTTTGTAACACCTGTATCACCTTGAGTTGAGAACTCATGGCTTCTGAAGGGTTTTTGTGGCTCCCATACCAGACTGTATGACAAGACTCAGCATTTGGGCTGTGTGAAAGCTTCTGGGTAACCAGAGTCCCCAGATGGGCGAGGATGTGGCTCAGCAGGGACTGCAGATGCAGGCTGGGGGCTCTTCTGCACACCCAGTCAGGTGCTATCACCTGTCATCACTGGCCACTCCTATGCACTGCTCCCAGAATTGCTCTTGCCTTCATCTCAGGTGTGTATCTGTAGCTCCCGGCCATCGACATAAATGGTGTTTGTGTGAAGCATCCAAAAGGCAGGTCTCTCCTGCTATGCTGGTTCATATACTCCACCCCAGTGGCTCAGACCTCCAGTCCCTAATACTGCAAACAGCTGATCGCTTCAGTGAGGCTCTTTGCAAAGTTAGAGGCAAGGTAGGATGAGAACATCGTTGGAATTCTTCTGGAAGGGATTTGGCAGCCTGATTAGAAAAGAAGTCTGAGCCCAGTGTCAGCTTTGCAACACTTGATTCAGAGCAGTTTAAATGTTGTAAAGAACCCCAGGGGAAAGAGGTGCCTTTCTCAGCTTAGCCACAAATTTACTTCCAAACTGGAATCTTACGCTTTGTTGTAAAAGGTTTTTTAGAGGTAAGTCTTCTGGATCAACTCAGTTGTTTAGACAGAACCTGAAGAACACGTGCTGTTGCTAACCCAAAGAGGGCACTGTGTGCACGCAAAACCCACAGCATGAATGTGCTCTCCTTGTGCAACATCATCCGCAGCAAAAATCACTGACAAATTTGTTTAGTGGGGCTTTAAGACGTTTGGAGGAGGCGTCTTTAAGACTAGGTTTAGAAAGTACTTGGAATCTTAAAATCTTAAAATGGTCTAGTGTTTTGTATCCAGTGCTGCTGCAGATGTTAATTGGCTCTAACAAGTCACCGTTATGCAAAGGCCAGCATAAGGAAAGACAAACACTCCCCAGAAGTACGTCTTCCTCTATCTCTTGAATCTTTGGGTGTGATTTCTTTCCTGGCACACCAAAACTGGGGCTGACTCTGTGGGGTTCATGCCTCAGTAACACAGTGGTTGGATGTTATCACAAGCTACAGGGGCTTGAGGGAAGAGAAGGGTGGCGATATGGTTAAAGCATGGGGACAGGAGTAGTGCTTCCAGTTACGTTTCCTTTATTGCTACTGGTTGACTTTACCTTTTTATGGACTGGCAGAGATCCAAGATAAAATCATGTATTGCACTAGTGCCTTGCAGCCGAGGCACAAGATGTTACTGTGTGAGGTGCTGTTGTCATCTTGCTCACAGTGAAGGTCAGCATTCTGGGCATCCACATTTTCTCTGGCTTGAACCAGGACCGAAGCCTTTGCTACTCTCCCAGTTGGTGCAGCTGACTTGTGTCCAAGCTCCCTGGGGAAGTTGCCTTCTGGAATGGACTGGCTGTACCCATGTGGAACAGCAATAGGTATAGATCTCTTCTGCACCCTCTGTTACCCGTGGTCAGAAAACACACAGGGATTTGACCTTGGTGATTTTTTTTTTTTCTTCTATTGAAATCTGCAGGAATGAAACGATGGTGTCATAGCCATGTAGGGTGTGGTATTTATACTGTGACATCCAGGGGCATGAGTGTATGCCTGCTTTGGGAGATGGTGTAAAGATGCACATGAAGGGGGACAACTGAAGGCATGAAGCTTGCTGGACAACTCCAATGCTGGCTACAGGCAGAGAAGGTCAAGTTTGGTGCTATCTGCCTCCACGTTGTCTAGCTGGGAATGCACTTGCCTCTGCTGGAGGAACTTAGTCAACTGAGTGCAGAAGAGAACTGGAAGTGAGTTAGCATGTACACTGTGGAGGATGAGGGGAACATGGCTTGAGGATGAGCCAAACTTGTGATGCAGACATGTGGCACAGCCCTGCGGGTCAAACAGACAGTGCTTCCTTGTCCCATGGCTCCCTGTGGTTTTCTGCCCCATCGGCAGTGGATAGCTGAGGGCTCTCATTCCCACTGTTCGGGATGTGCTGCAGAGCCAAATGCCTATGAGGAATACCACTTCTCAGTGCAGAATGGGATGTTAAGGTGAAGCTCCTGTAAAGAATTCAGCCCTTTGAGTGTGGCAAGTGCATGGGATTGCCCTTCTCCCAGACAATGTCCCTGAGCCCTGCCTCTTCCTTCTCTATCATGTCTCTTGTCCTTGGGCTGTCTCCCTTGTCTGCCTCTCCCTTCCCCAGTGGGAAATAAGGCAGCACCTACCATAGTATCCTCTGCTTCTGCTTGGGGACAGGTGCTGTGGTTATCAGGAAGCAGAGCCTCTGCCCCTCTGTGCCTTCTCTTGTTCGAAATGCTGCCTGCATCTTGAATTTCAGGTAGTTGAGTTCCAGCTGGCTCTGGTCTTCTGCCCAAGAGGTGGCTTGGCAAGGCTTCTGCTCACTTGCTCTTGGCAGGCTGAGAGGGCATTTGGGATCACATTTAGTAACTCATTTGATATCTGGTAACCTGTTGAGATGTGGCAGCACAGTCCTGGGTGACTCTGAATCCATGACCCGTGTCAAAGCCGTGGTCCCACCCACTGCCTGCCCAAAGGGGAAAACATTGCGCCTCTGGCTGACCCTCCATCCTGGCAGGATCATGGATGTGTGTGGGCAGAAGTTAGAGCAGAGGAAATGGATCTGCTGCTTCGAGAGTGTGATTGCTCTCATCTATCTGGCCTCCCCCAGAGAATGTGACCACTGCCTGGAAGCCAACAGCAAGGAGCTGAGAAGCTCACAGGCTGTGGTGGGAGGTGCTGGTGAAGGAGCTCGTCCGGTGGTCCAGGCGGGCGGGCGAGTGTCGGCGAGGAGTGCGGGCTGTCTCTACCATCGCTCCTCTGCAGCGGGGCTGTGGAGTTTGGCAGAGTGCTCTTGGAGGCTGGTGAGCTGGACGTCTGCCTGAGAGGGACAGCAGTCTCTGCGTGCGCTCCCCTCACTGCAGAACGGGGTGGTGGAGAGCCTGGCTCTGCTCAGGGCTGCCCTGGCTCTAGAGAACACCGGGGTTCCTCTTTCTGAGCAAAACCTCCTGGAGGATATGATGGCTGCCTGAGACCTGGCCCAGTACTTTACCTCCTTCCGCAGTAACATGCTCCTCCAGGCAGCTGCACGGCTGGAGCAGCCAAAGGTGTGGGGGCTGCTGCTCCCCCCCGCGCGTCCGACGACCTGAGCGAGAGGCAGCAGAAGCCTCGGCACAGCCCCGTGTCAGCTTGTCTCGCCGAGCACTGGGCACTGCACGGGCTGGAGCGTCGGCCCAGTTCCTGGCTCTGCTGTGCTCTGCAGGCAGGCTGCCCTCTGACGAGATGGGCTAATCCTGCCCACACCGGTGGGCACGGGCTGTGAGCGCACCCATAGCCCTGGGGATCCCTTGCAGCTCCCTCCTGCCTGCTCACACTGCAGCGTGTGGGGGGACATGATCTCCCGGCAGGCAGTGACTGATTACCATGTTTCTCAGTTTTGCCTGAGCACTCCACACCGGGGAGAGGAGTCCAGGAGTCTTCCCCTGCCCTGAAAATCAGGCTTGACACCTATTTGGGGGTTTAGGTGGGATAGTAAATGGAGGCCAGTGGTTAGGGTAGAAACTCCCAGCTTGGGATTCAGCTGTTTAAGCAGTGACTTTCTTCTGAGCTGTTCAGGGCTGGAGCCAGCAGCTGAGAGAAATCCACATCACAGAAGGAAAAAGGCTCTCAAATGCAGATGCAATTTATTGTTTTTATGTATTCTTACCATACTAGAGCTACAGCAAGAGGGGAGAAAAGAGGCAGCAGGTTTCAGAGGTAGGGGACACAGCAGCAGTACTGAAGCAGGAGCTGAAAGTGTTCTCCTGGAGCTGGGACAAATCTCTAACCCCAGGGCTTGGGCAAAGGGGGTCCAGGCATCTGATGTCACAAGTGCAAGGGGCAGGGAGGAGGCTGCTCTTTGGATCCGCTGATCTAATTGTATTGCCTACCCCAAAGGGCGGCAGACATCCCAACAGCTACTGTCACCTCACTCAGGGCTGTCCTGCTGCTTCCTTTCTAGAGCTGTAGCCACAAGCAGCCTGACAAAGGGGTAAATCAGAGCAGCAAAGTATGGAAGAGTGCACTGTGTAAATGGGCACTCCCTAGCATGCACAGGGAACAAATGCAATCAAGCTGCAATCTCTGCACCAAGCCCCCACTGCCATAGTTTGGCTTTGCCAGAGAGAAGTCCTTGCCATGTCCATGAGGATCAGTGGAAGATGTTTCCCAGGGAGAAAGGAAGAAAGAGCAGGTGAGCATGGGGCCTTGAAGCATGAGTTTTCCAGGGCAGCAGCTGAAGGGAGAGTAGGGTCATGCTGACTTCATGACACTGTTGACCCAGGGAAGGTAAGGAGCAATGTGTGTGTAGAAACCGGGCCAATTGTTATGCCTATAGGAGAAGATGCCATAGGCTTTGTTGTTGCAGACAAGTGGATCCCCAGCATCACCCTGTAAAATGGAGGAGGAGAGAGATCAGGGTTGATTTATGTGGTGTCCCCAGGAAGAGAGTGCATTTGCAAAGAACAGGGAGACTGCAAATACCAGGACAGAGCTTCCCCAGGAGAAGCTTGGACTCGCAACGGATGCTGTTGGCTCTGGGTCCAAAAGGGACCATTGGCAGTTTTGCCTGGGACCCAGCACAACTACAGCCGGGCAAATGCTGAAGCTTAAAGCATCGTTTCATTTCTGCCCTTCTGCTGGCTGCAGAGCACTACGAAGTGCACTCAGACCAGCTGTGAGACTTCGGGCGAGCCCCTCTTTGGCCATGCTGTTGTCCTGTTGTTCTGTTGCAGACTCCTCGGTCCTCTGCTGTGGGAAGACAAGGATCCCCTTATCCCTTTGCTTCACTCAGGGTGAGCACAAGCATGATGCCTGCAGTCAGCAGGAATGCTGCTGCTCCTTGGAGAGTCTGATCCTTGGAGATCAAGACCCAGGGCGCCTCTTGTGCCAGGACAGCAAGAGAGAGGGATGCTGGTGAGGAAGCATGGACTGATGCAGGGGAGGAGAGAGTGAGGGGACAACAAGAAGCAATTTTAGACAGTACCTTTTCAGTGAAGTTCTTTAGCCCAGATCAGGTTTGTGCCCAGCACCTGGCTGAAACCTCCCCTGCAGCTTTCTACTCCCCAAGTCAGAAACTGACCTTTTCAGGTACCCCAGCAGATCCACTGCGGCCACAAATCAAGTTGTCAGCAAGCCCAGGGTAGTGGCTGAGGCAGTCCCTTTGTTTGATGATGGTGACGGTGGCTTCGCGTAACGTGGCAGCAGGTGTTTTGTAGCCCCAGCCGGCTATGCTGCACGCAGTCCCACCAGGGACTTTTGATTTTTCAAAGGAAATGGTCCTAACGTAGCTGTTGCTGGTGGCATTGCCTTTCAGCTGGCAAAGGGGACAGGAAATACAGAAATAAATGCTTGGTCTGTAAATGCTTTGTGACGAAGGCTGTCCCTTCCCGCTCCAGGGTTACAGCTCAGCCCTGCACGTCAGGCAGATGGGACCATGCAGCTGCTCCAGGCAGGTAGTTACCTTCAGCAAGAGGATGTCATTTCCCTTCTTAGGACTCATGAAGTCTGGGTGGCAGTGATACTCTTGGACTTCAAATGTTTGCCAGCTTTCCTCTCTCCTCTGGATTGTGTGGGCTCCAAGGATGACAGTTAGAGGCTTGTGTCTGGTAAAATGAAGCGCAGTATATGTCATTAGCTTTCTCCTGTCTTCCATGGTAACACTGAGGCTCATCTCCCAGGGACATGGCCAGGAGAGACTGTCTGGGCTTTAAAGAGGAATGGTACGAGCAACGAGCTCTGCCAATAAATCTACCCAGCCAAGGGGCAGAGCAAGTTCCTGTCTGACAGACCAGAGCTCGCTCTGCGAGGGTTACTTTACCTCTGGATCTCGAGCTGAATGGATTTGGTCCAGTGCTGCTGCTGTGTACTAAGATGTGTGGACTGTTGGTCCAGGCTTCGCAGGCCCATGGAAGTCCATGGCACCAAGGAGGGATTTCTAAATCAGGACCCTGCTCTGGGCCAACGTATCTTTATTGGCCTCTACATCATCTGCAGAAGGGGCTGCCTGGAGGGCAGGGGAGGACACCCTGGGTACAGGTAGGAGTCCCTCTCAATCTAGCAGGTGGGGCTTGGGCATCTGGGCTCCTGGGTTCTGCTGATCCTCCTTTCTGCTGCTCAGATGTGGGGACTGGCCCTGAGCCTGGGTTACTGGCACCGGGGCAAAGCTGTCAGGCCTGAGGAGTGTAGTAGCTACGCCCAGAGTTACGCACACCTAGAAAAGCCCTCTGGCATGTCCATGCCCCAGTTTCTTCAGCTGGAGGGATGGAAGAGAGCTGGGCCAGCAGCTTGCTCATAAGAGATTATTAATTCTGATATCAGTCTTAGAGGTCTGTGGCAGAAAGGGGAAAGCCTGACACCAGCAATCCCTGCTATGCCAGCAGGTCAGTGACAGCAGGGGAAGAAGCCAGTCTGGCTTCTCATTGTTGATGTCTGGGAAGAATAAAATGAGTCATGGAGGGGGAATAACAAAATAAAGGTAAGTATCTGAACGTGAGCTGGGGAGGGACGTGGGGAAGGATGGCTCAAGGGAGAGCTGCAGACACAGCCCTGCTGTTGCAGTGGTAGCCCCCACAGCCTTGCCCTGCCCCAGCAGTGCAGCCTGTACTCCCTGCTAGGGAAGAGTTTGGCCACAGCCATGAAGGAAGCAACTCAGACTGTTAGACCTCCATCTAGATGGTACCCGGATCATGGCAGTGCGACAATCTTGTTGTGCCAGGTGCTGTATGAACATAGCAAAAACTTACACGAAGCACTGAGCCGCTGTCATCACCCAGTTCGGGGCCACTAGGAAACCTCCGCAGAAATGGTTGTCCTTTCCTTGCAGATAGGCCACGTAGGGTGTGGAGTGGGTCTTGGCTTCACCTCCTCCCTCCATCCGATTCCTGGAATAATCTGCAATGGATGGGACTGAGGATGAGGGGATCGGAGGACACAGGGCGCAGGATGCGCTGTCTGGGACTCTTCTTTCCCCAGCCCTCTCCTCGCCTCCAGGCTGCTCTACTTACTGGCTTTGGCGGGGGGGCATGTCACCAGCAGGAGGGAGAGCAGGAGTTTCTGCAGGTGCTTCATCATACCGTCCTTGGCTTCAGTGGATCCCTTGGAGGTGAGGCTGCAGCTGGGGTCTCTTCCTGCTCCCAGCTAGGTTTTATAGCCTGAGACTAGACTCCAGGAAACCACAGAAGTCAGACTCATCTGATTAATCTATCTGCAAATTGCATGCCTCAGCGATCTGAGAGGGGAATTCAGTCAGCCTTAGCCTTGGGCATCAACCCACCTTCATCTTGGGCCTGATCTGGGGTATCTGACGTCCTTCTAAACCCAGAGCCAATTTTAACCCATTGCCTTTGAACTGGAAGCTGCAGGGAGCATACCTACCCTCATCACTGCCTGCCAGTGTGCTTTTCCCTTGTGGCACGTATTTGTTCTTTTGCACTTGCAAACTCTTGATTTTTATCATGAGCCCTGCAAGAACAAGATTTCTTTCACTCAATGTACCAGTTCCAAAGACTGTGCAGTGGCAGTTGAGGACCCTTCTGCTCTTTCTCTGTAGGTGTGGTCCTGGCTAACTGGTGTGAGTGCATCTATAACACCACACTGGCCGTGGCTATGCAAGAGCAAGAAGTTGTTATGGCAGCTTCAGGAGCGTGGCCCACAGCAGCGTGACTGTTGCTGTTGACACGAGGTCTCTGTTCTGCACCAGCTGCTGACTTAGGGCTCTGATTTGTGCAGCAAAAGACACGATTTTATGTGTTTCTTTCCAGATGTAATTGTTCACCATTAAATTGGGGAGTTTGCTGTCTCACACCAGCCAGTGTGAGAGGAGACAAGAAGACTCTTCCTTGACCCTGGGTGAGGAGCTCACTTTCCTTCTGACGCATCGAGGGTGGATGGAGACAGAGATACAGCTTTGGGATTCTGCGCCTTCACTAGCCAGAGATAACCCAACGACAAGTCTCCTTGGAGCTGGTCTTGTTCCTCTGGGACGGGTCATGTCCAAGGGTGTCGCAGTCAGTGCTGACCCCACCCTGGCAGGCAGAGATTTTTAGATGCCAAACAAGTGCCAAGGTGCCTTTCCACAGTGCATAGTGGGGATCCGTCTTCCCTGGACCAGGCCCTGCGGCAGCTGAACACGGTCCCCCCAGCCCTGGCCCCCAGGATGTCCCTTTGCTCCCCAATGGCACCAGTGCACAGGCTCCAGTGATAGGCGGAAGGTGGGCATGTTTGTGAGACGTTCCTGCCTTTGGCTGTGATGAACTGGGGCTTGCTGCCCTCACTGACCTGGCTGCCAGTAAATTTGCTTTCCCATCTGCCCCCCCCCATGCCACAGGGCAAAACACATTTTTAAGCTAAAAGATGCCATTCTCGTGCAAAGACTGCAGCAGCTGGAGCTTCAAGGAAAACCCTGCCGTGACAAAGATTTGTACTACTCAGATAAGCAGTTGCAGCAGATTTCCAGGCTGATAGGCAGCTGTTAGCAGAAGCCCAAACCATGGACGCTTCTGTTTCCCCAGAGTGGCATGGGTGCTGAAGTCAAAGGTGACGTAGTTTCCCCTCATCCCTGGCAAGAACAGGGAGAACATAAGAGCAGACACCCAGGGCTGGACTTCAGGCCATCTCCTCCCTCTCACAGAGGTGGCTAGTGGGAGCCTTGGAAAGACTATGAGAACAGGGCAAACATCCCGTTCCCTTGAATTGCACACAGTTTCTGTATGTTTAAAATTTGCCACTGGGTTTCCCCGATGCAAACCTGTCTGATCTCTTCTGGAACTTGCACAGACATCTGTCATCCTGCACCAGGGAGTTCTGCAGCTCACTTATTTACCAGTGCCCTGTCTCTACCCCTTGTCATCCTCCTCCAGGGAAGTGTCTAGTACTCTCCTGTCTGTATATGAGAGATGCCATCAGAAACTAGCTGGAATAAATGAGACTAGGGCTTAGAGTTTAGGCCATGGAAGGAGAGGCTGGTGCAAGTCATTCAGACTCTAGTGCAGCGGCTGTCTGAAAATGGTGCTAGAACATCCTTTGTGGGGAGAAGCAGCTCACCTCTGAGCATCACTCATCTGAGGGGAGAGTCAGAGGCCCTTTTGGTTTTGTGCAACTGCTAGAACAGTCTCTGCTCATGCTGTGCTGCTGGGGCTGGGCTTGCCCTCCTGAGAGGGACAGAAACATGCCAAGAAGCTTCAAGGCAGACAGCTCCAGCTAGGACTCACCTTTGCCTTCTCCAGGGAAAGAGTCGGGCTCTCCCACTATAGTTGGCATGGGAGGAAAGGAGGAAGTGGCATGGGGTCAGGTACTTTTGCAAACCCACGTCCTTTATCAACCCTTTCAGTACAATCCTTTCAGAGACTGTATCAACACCTCTACCCAGGACATCACGTTGCTGTTCAGGAGATGCAGGACTGTGGCTGCTGGAGGATGGCAGAGGCAAAGACTGGAAGCACTGGTATGCAACAGCTGGGACTTGGAGTACGTCTCCTCTCTGGGATCCTACAGCCTTGTCCCTGGGATCTCAGCTGCCACTGTGCCCAAGGCGGGTCAGAAACAGCACAGTCCACAAAAAGTCTGGCTCCTTTCACCTGCTGGACCCTCTTACAGCTCAAACAGCTGAAAAAATTAGCCTGGTTTCCCCCGTGACCCGGTCTGCTGTTTTGGCTGCCCTGTGTCCTAGGGTGCAACATCACCCAGGCAGGAGGTCCCTGCGGAGGGGACAGTCATTACTTTGCAGGGAATGGCAGCTTTTGACCCCTGGTACCTGCTGACACACCACATCCTGGCTGTCAGCTGCTCCCAGGAAGGTGGTGACGTTGCTGGACTTGGTGAATGGAGTGTGTGCACATTGCTTTTCCCAGCCCATTTCTACCTGGGCAGTTTCTCTGCCTGCAACACGCTCACCCCCATGACCCCAGGAAGGACAACTGTAGCTCTTGTCCTCCAAGTCTGCCAGCAATTCCTTGGGTGCAGAGGTATGACTGCCTCTGTCCCAAGAGGCTGACCTCTCTCTTTCACCAGCTAGACTCTCCCTCCCTTCTTCATGGGGCAAGATGCAAGAAAGAAGACACACTCCGGGAAATGCAGCTTTGAGTTTACTGTGGGTATTTTAAGTGCAGCAGGGTTCAAGCAGGGACAGGGTTATCTCTGAAGGAAACGGGGCCTCTTTCTGGTGCCATCTAAGACAATCCCTGCTT
The DNA here is from genome assembly GCF_031877795.1 of Strix aluco. Lineage (NCBI taxonomy): Eukaryota > Metazoa > Chordata > Aves > Strigiformes > Strigidae > Strix > Strix aluco. The sequence goes on along the minus strand of NC_133959.1, from coordinate 168,692 downwards.
CTGTCAGGGTGATTTAACATGGCCCTGAACTGGCTGCCTGAGATGGGCAGGGAAGGGGACAGCCAGCAACCTCAGAGCAGAAAGAAGGGGACCTTCGTGCACACTGGTCAGGTCACTCAGGTTCCCAAGGAGAGAGGAGGGAGCCAAGCCTTCAGCAGGGGCAGGAAGGAAACCAGTAGAGTCTCCAGGGTTGCACCAACGCCGGAATGAGTGCTACTGCTGCTACTTCTTCAGGGTTTTTTTGATCCAGGGCAGATAGTTGGAGATGCGGGCGTAGACACCAGGTGGGGTGTCATACCCGAAGGAAACGATGCCTTGTGCCACCTTATTGCATACCAGGGGCCCACCAGAATCTCCCTGAGGACAGATGAGAGACTGGTTTTAGAGGCCTCTTCCCTGTGGGAATATGTTTCACCTTGGTCCCTCCCTGCCCAGGCTCTGCTCCTGCCCCACACGCCCACTGAGCTGGAGGCGCTGTCCAGAGCAGGTGAGCCGGGGCTCTACCCCTGGAACTGCACAGGGACCGTGGTGTCAGGGCATCCAGAGAGCTAGTCCATGTGGGACCCACAAATCAAGTACTTGCCACCTCTCCTGGGAGCCAGCTAGGTCTGTGCCAGCAGCAGCCCCTGCTACCAGAGAGCCTGCCTGCCCTGCGGCCAAGCCCCCAGCCCGTCGGCAGCCCATACCTGGCTGGAATCCCTGAGCTCGTGGAAGCTGCCAGCACAGACCATGCCGGTGTTGAGATGTGGATAGAAGCGGATGCATTTCCTGCGGCTGTAGATGGAGACTTTGGTTTCAAAGAGCTTGTTGGTCACCTGGTCGTCATCGATCAGGCCCCACCCAGCTATGCTGCACTTGGTGCCCGTGGGGAGGTCGCTGCTGGTCTTGGGCAGTGGAATGGTCTTGACGTAGTCATTGAGAGTGGCCTTTGCTGTCAGCTGGGAGAAAGCAAGGTTTTTGGAGAAAGCTGTGAGCAGAACAGCTGAAGGACACTTTGTGCGCAGAGGTAGGGGAGGTCTGGCAGGACATAGAGCACTGTAAGTGCTGGTGAGCTGCTGTGAATGGGGCATGTGGCTCCAAGCCCTGCCCACGGTTCCCTCCCAGGTCTCTCCCATTCCTGCCTGTTTCCAGCACTCATGGGCAGAAGCAGCTGATGGTTTGCAGAAGGAGCTAACAGCAAGGATGTGCTCTGCCCAGACCCTGCTAGACCCACAGCCCCACTCGACCCTCCGATCCACTGCCCGCTGCAGGACTGCCTTGCCTTGAGCAGCATGATGTCATTAGACGTGGTGCTGGGGTCGTATTCAGGGTGCTGGTGGTAACTGAGAACTCCCCGGACCTGCTGGGTCGTTTCTGGTTCGTGGATGTTGTGAGCCCCCAGGATGACCGTGGTATTCCTGGCCATGGCAGCAGAGGGGAGAGGGGAAAAACAGGTTGGGTCTCACCCACGTCCCTCCCCTTTTGCAGGCAGGTGGAGAGAGCTGCTCAGCACAGGAGGAAGAGGAACCTACTCCAAAATTACTCCTGTGATGGACCTCATAGGTTAGGGGAGGAAGAAGGGGATAAAGCCCCTGTATGAAATACTCACCCCAGGCAGTGTGCGGCTGTCATCACCCAGTCAGGGGCCACCAGGAAGCCTCCGCAGGCAAACGCATCTGTCTTCAGGTATGCCATGTAAGGGTGGGAGTGGGGTTGAGCCTCATGGCCGCCCACAATCTGACCCCGAAGAGCACCTGAAAGATACCCCACCACAGGATGAGCCAGTGGCTGCTGAGGTCAGAGCCCAGACCAGCAGCCTCACGCACAGCAGTTTGCGGCGCCCCAGCTTACTGGCATTGGCCCATGGGCAGGAAAGCAGGAGCAGCAGGGCCAGCAGTGGCTTGGGTTGGCACATCTCTTCTCACAGCAAGACACTCCTTCCAAGATGCGTGGAAGTCTGAGTCTCCTAGTGCCCAAGGGCTGGTTTTATACTCTGGGACCAGCTGTACCCAGCAGCCAGGAAACCATGTGTGATACCCTGATTGTGCTAATCAGAGCAGTGCTGCATCCCTGCAGGTCTATCTGCATCTCTGCTGCCCCAGCCGGCTCACATGCCCCACATGCCCTGAGGCTGTGATTTATGAGTGATAGAGCAGGACAGAAAGGCCAGGGCAGAGAGAGCGTGGTATGCCACAGTCCCAAAGCCTCAGGGATGCTGACTGGGAGAGGTGTCCTAGGGTAATTTTGAGGTGTGATTTAGCATTTCTCCCACAGTTTGACTGCAGGGCTGGTCACATCCACCTGCTTCAAAGCCTGGTGTCTTCGCACTCTGGCAATCAGGCTCTCTTATACTGTAACTTCAGTAGCTCATGCCACTTGCTCCTGGGGGTGGTCAGGTCACTTCATGCTTTGTTGGCGAGTGCGATGACTGCAGATGCACTTTCCCCTCTATGGTTTCCCCTCTGCAGCTCGTCTGGCCACTGGCACATCTGTTTAAATGGACCAGGGGAAGCCTTCATCTACCCCGCTCTGGATTCTCTGCTCTCCCTTCCCTGACCTGAGTTACCTGCAAACTACGCTGCAATTGCTGTCTTCACTTTGCCCCTAGCAACATGTGATTTGCTTAAGTGCTAAACTGAGCACCAATCCTGCTGCATTTGTCTCTTCGTAACCTTGTGGTCCTGAACAGAAACCACCACTGGGCTGTCCCCGGTGACCCTGTTTCAAAGAGGTGACCAAATCTTTGTGTCAAGGGCACGGACCTGGGGCTCAGGACACCTGTGTTCTTCCTATTCCTGGCTCTCACACTGCCTTAGCTGGTGGCTGTCTGCTCTTTCCCTCTGATCTTTGGGCCTCCAATTGCCTAAGTATGGTTTGTGATGGCAGCTGAGACTGTCCTTTGTATGAAGAGCTGCCTGACTCTCTGGCTGTAAGCTCAGAGGGAGCTGTGCTATACAGTCCTGTGCTGTTTAAAGTTGTCCTTTCTGTTCACACTTCCTAGCCCTTATCTACCTTAATTTTCCCCACTGCCCCGTTGTCCCCAGTTTGCTGCATTGTTTCTCGCTCCCTGGGGCTTGTTGCGTGCCCGCAGCAAAGTGTAAAGCTATTAGGGTTGATGCTGTGTGAAGTGTCTGATCTGCTCAGGAGGGATTGCATCCTGGAAGGGTATCTTTTCCGTGCTCACAGACTTTCAACAACTCTTGACTCTGCTCCAGCACGAGAGCATGTGAGGGTCTGGGGACAGCCACAGCAGAGAGGGGCCACAGAGGAGGCAGCAGCGTGCCGCACTGGAGCCATGAGGCCTCTCTGCTACCAGAAGGACAAAAGCTGTCATGAGAGCGCAGCCAGGTTCTGCACTGCTCCCGCACCCAGCCTCATCCCTCCTATTTTGAGTGTTGGTCAAGATTAAACCTTCCCTCAGACGTCCTCCAGAAATTTCCTCTGAGCCCTGACGTCCAGCCCTTTCCCTTGCTTTGCCCCATTGGCACCAAAGTCTGGCTCGGGGGCAAACCAGCAGGCAAGTGCCTGGCCACGGCCACCACTCCTCCCCAGAGGCTGTGCTTATGTGACAAGAGGGACAGAGCCCAGGAAATGTGGAAGTGCCACTGGCTTGTGTGAACACTTGCAAGGTAGGGCAGGGAGGCCTGTGCCCAGCATGCCAGTTGCTAAAGCTGGAGCAGTGCCCTCCTCTCCTCTCATGCCCAGTGAAGCTGTGGGCAGTTGCTAGCTGTTCTTAAGCAAAGCAGCTGCTCCAAAACATATTCCTCTACTGTGCAGATGAACAATTTGCTATTGAAAGGATGGGGAGAACTGGGGAGGTAGGGGGTAATACTGCCTTTTAATCCCTGGTTCACCTAGGCAGGAATCCTCCCAGAAGCTCTGTCTGAGGTCACTGCAGGTTCTCTGCAGGTATCTGGTTTAAATAAACTAATCTGGGCTTGTAACTGCAGCCAGGAACTGATGAAAATCTGCAGTCAGGAACTGTGAAAAAACACATTAGACAAAGGCAAGAGAACAACTAGCACACGGAGGCTTCAGTGCTGCACCCTTCTCCCCCCACCCCGCCCCACTCTACCTGAATTCTTGGTCCTGCTATGGGAGATTTTTCTGCTCAAAGACCCTGTTTGTGTGCCCATTCCATGGGGCACTTTCTGCCAACACTCCTCAGGGCCCTGCACGTCACTTGAAGAAAATTAGGCTTCCTTTAATCCTAAATCACCATCTCTGGAGCAGTCTCTGGTTACCAATCCTAAGGCAGGTCTGTGAGAAGTAGTTTAAACTGTCCAAAATCTGATACCAGCTTTGCTTCCTGCTGAGTGTGATTTCAGGTTAAAAAGCACAGACAGCTCCAAGGCTCCATCAAAGGATAATGGATCAGGGGGAAGACCTGTCCTAAAAACCCATTTGGCAAGCAGTGAGGGTGCTGCTTCATGGCAGACATGCCCTGCAAGGGCAGTGCTGCCAGGCCTGGCACAAGCACAGCGCTTAGGTGCTGTCATCACCTCTGTCTGCAGCGTGCCCGGCGAGCTGGTGCTGGGCTGATTTTGCCATCTTGGATAAGGTGACCTCCGGCACCCTGCTCACAGGTTAGAGAAGCACAACATTTCCAGCCCTTCCTCCCCTGTCCGCTTGGGACAGTTCTCACTGTTCTCAGCCAGGGCTGGAAGCTGGGGGACTCTGGGCAAGCTGACAGCGGGGTACCCGTGCTGGGGGCACACGGGCAAGCTGACAGGGCAAGTGTTCCAGGAGGGAGGGAGTGGGGCTGCGCTGCCAGTTAGTCTGCATTGCTGGGAGGAAGGCATCTGAGGGGGAGCTGCGGTATGAGAATGGAAAACCCCTGAGACAGTTCCTGGAAATAAAATCAAAGTATGTGTGTAGGTATAAACAAGCCAACAGATAAATAAGTGCCTCTCTTACTGCCCAGAGCAGTCTCCAGCATGTCAGAAGAGCCAGTGGGCTCGTAGCAGGGCTGTATGAACACGGGCAGAGAGGTCTGGGAGCAGGGGCTAACCTGCATGCTAGTCCTTGGGCATTGGGGCTTTTGTTTGATTAAAACCTTACTCCCAAACCCAGGGCTCCCACTGTGCTCTGATCCCTAGTTTCTCTCTGTGAGCAGCAGCTCTCTCCACGAGTCTGTATCCTGCAGTAACCTTGTGCAAAGGTCTTGCTTTCTCCTTGATCCCAGTGGTGCTGAGCTGAAGGCTCCGAGCTCAGATGCCCAGGGCCATTTGAATTTACTTCTTGCTCTGTTAACAGACGGTGGGTCAGTACCAGAGCCAGGCTATGCTGCAGACAGGAGAAACCAGACAGCAGTTCTCTGTCCCAAACTGCTTAGTATTCTTATGTATAACAGGCATAGAGGAAAAACAGCAGCTGGAGGAAGTGATGCACATGATGGTAAGCAGCAGAGTTTGGGATAAATTTGTGTTCTCCAGTCACAGTGCAGCAGCCCCAGCCCTGCTGCCAGTAAACGCATTGCCCCTGCCCCAGCCAGGCAGCACTAACCACAGGGGGGTATGTCCTTCCTCTACAGTGGTCAGGTTAGGTTTCAAACTAGGCGATTTCCTCCCTGTGGTGCTTGGCACCACACCCCTGCCAGCTCCCCCTTGCGCAGGCATCACCCTGCTGTTTACGCTGAGCCCTCCCTGCCCCATTTCCTGGGTGAGGACTGGTTCCTCCCTGCCATCCCTGCACGAACATGGGAAGAAACAGCTCTCAGCTCTGAGCCTGTGGGGACAGGTCTGGCCTTGAGCTAGGCCCAGCCCCAGAGGGTGCAAAACAACCTTGATGAGCTCACATGAGGGATTTTATGGGTCCCCAGGCAAGAGGCTCCAGTCAGGTCTCTGGAGCAGCCTCGTGGCCTTGGTCATGCCATGGCTGGCCATGCCACACTGAGTGGGGGTAGTGGGAGCACTGTGCAACTCCCTCCTGGGGATGTGGCTGCTCACTGGAGACATGGTTACAGGGCAGAAGATGCTGGGGGAAAGCTGAGCTTTTCCCAGGTGCAGTAGGAGAACCAGTGCTGGGCACAGCATTTGGAGACCAGGCACTGAGCTGGTCCAGCTTCTCCAGCCCCTCTGAGCTACCCAGGCCAAGATCCAGACCTAGGGAGGGGAGGAATCTCTTCTCTGGCAATTGCCTGTGGCTGTCAGGAGCTGCATGAAATGCCACACTGTAAAGAACAAGCAAGACTCAGGAGTCTGCATTTGTGGTATGCTCACTCTGGCGGGATGCTAAGGGATGAATGCCTCCAAAGCTCCCGTCCTGGAAATGCTCAACACCTTTCACTGCAGATCAGCCAAAAGGTTAAAATCTCAAACCTGTTGCAAAGGAGGGAGAGATGTGACACCATGGGAGACAGGGTCTGGGCTGGCCCACTGATAGTGTGTTTTATTGGGATGACTTCCAAGTAATTATATTGGGGGGTGGTGGTGGTGGTGGTGCGTTTTATAAAGCTGTTTGCTTTCTGTTTAATATTTTTGCATTGAGGGAATGCAAGTTTCTAAAGAAAAGGCACTTTAAAAAAAAATCAATAAAACTTTTATATTTAAGGTCATTATTGTGGCCTAACAGAGATGATCCTAAAACTTTCATGTTCTTGTTTTCCTTCAAATCCAGAGATGCACTTCAGAGACTCTTTTCCTACAGAGACCCACCATCATCACCACCCAATTTCAATGAACTGACATCCAGGCACAACAACTGTGCCTGGGACAGTTCTTTGAGCACTGTGAAGGGCCACGTCTCCAGGGTTTGGTGTCAGCCCACGTCAGAGGGGCTTTGCTGGCTCTTCCCAGCTCCTCTGGGGCCAGAAGCAACCTGCCACGTTGGGGACTGGGATGTGCCACTGGAAAGATGACTGCCTGCTGCTGCACAGTAGAAGAGACCAAAGCTAGGACATGCAACCAAGCAACTGCCAGGAACGATCAGTCATTTTTAAACCAGCACAACTCCACCCTTCCTGGAGCAGAAAAACACCTGCGGGCAAATGGATGCTTTGGCTGATGTTGAGCTGTGCTGAGGCCACACAGCGGGGACAGGATGGGTGGGTGGGGAGGTGGGGAGGGAGCCTTTGTGGGACAGAGATGGAGATGCCAGCTGTTCATAAGCCAGCTTGGGGGTTGCCTGGCTAGGCCCACCAAGCAGAGCTCTCCACAGAGCTTCACCCAGGGATTTTTTTTAATCAGAATGTTTGAAAATACAAGTTTTAATCAGAACTGTGCAGCAGCACAGCAGGAAAACCTCAATAGAAATCATCGATATTTTATCTTGCATTTGTAACTTGCTGTCTTTCTCCTGCAGCTGCTCATGGCCGCCCACAATCTGGAGCTGGATGCCCTCCCAGGACCAGGCGGTCTCAGGGCAGGAGTGGCCAGGCATGCCACTGGCCACAAACCTAGGGAGCCAGGCTCCAGGCTGCTTCTGGCCTGCTCCTCTCTGGGTGTCCCAGACTGCAGACAAACTCTTCCCTCTGGGGCTGAGGTTCTTTCGCCTTCCTGTTGGCCTCGGTAGGAGCAGGCTGTGGAGGGTTCCAGGGCTTCTGCTGCTGAGGTGCCTCACCTCAGCATCTGTGAAACCTGCCATGGCCATGGCACTTGCAGAGGGTTCAGGGGACTGCAGCTGGCCCCCATATCTCCCCTTGTCCTTCCAAGCCCAGCACTCAGCAGCTATCAGGCAGTTTCAAGCAGATTGTGGTCTTGATCTGAAGGAAAGAGATGAGAAATGTTTCAGGGTGGGGTGTCCCTCCCCCACCCCCCTTCATTTCAAAGAAAGAACATCTGAACTGAAACGGCAGCAAAAGAGAAGTACCAAGATAAAGCTCAGCCTGCGTCTGTGCAGATAGCAATGGGGAGCCGCTGCAGAACAGGAACTCTCCCTCGTGCAGGCGTCCAGATGAGGGGGAGCCTTGTTTGACCCCAGCTACGGAGCTGGGAACCCCCTGCCTCGGGTTGGGCAGCAGCAGCTCTGAGGGGTACGTGGGGCCCCACCCTGCTGAGCTGATTGCATGGAGTGGAGGGGACACAAGTCCCCCCAGGCCCCCCAGCCTATGGGACCATGGCCTGACTTGCCGTGGGATGGGAGCAGTGTTTGAGGTGTGACTTGCTGTGAGGCAGGAGCTCGGCAGGCTGTTGGGGGGCAGAAGCGAGAGGGTGCTGGAAGGGCAGCAGCAAGGGCTGGGATGCAGCTCAGGCAACTTCCAAGAGCCAGTCCCCCTCATGACGTGCTGCGAAAGCGTGCTGTGCCTCACAGGTACCCCATCCTCTCCGCTACGGAAAAGCCAAACAAGCCAGGTGCTAGGACGGAGTAACGAACAAGGTTTTGTCTCACTGGAAGAGCTCTTGACAAAATAATCAACCCTGCCTTTTAGGCAGCACCTGATGTGCTTGTGGAAGGGGCATTAGGAAAAGCCTACAATATTTTGCTGGTCCAGAGGACCTGGCACCCTATGGGTGAGTGTGTTGAGCTCTCTCAGCTGCTTACCTGCCTCAAGCACTCCTGCAACCAAAAGCACTTGCCCCCCACCTGTCTCACACTCTCTGCAGATCTCCCTGACAAAGAGCTCATTCCTATCAGATACCTCTTTCCTGAGACTGCTCACATGCTGCTGCCAGCTATTTGTGAAGCTACTTAGAGCCCCTTACAAGGAGAGTTTCTTCATCCTCTGATCTTTTAGGGGTGCCCCACCAGTTCTGTCCTGAGCAGACACATTAGCTGGAGGCTCAGCCTGAAGCAAGAAGAAAGCAGGGGTGATGTGCAAGAATCACATTGACCCTTTTGATTCCAGTGCTGTGCCAGGAGCATCTGCCCAGCCCATTTGGGAGTGTGCTCCTTGTGCTGAATGTGCAACCTTGCACTCCTCTGGACTGAGCTGCACTCATGGCCCAGCCTTCCTGCTGATTTCCGCTCCTTCAATCTTGGGGTCATCTGCTGACTTTATCAGCGTGAGTTTCTTTCCATGCTGCTGATAGAAAAGCCCAAAACACCAGCTGAAAGGGTGAATGTGAAGGATGGAGCCCTCAACTTTTTATGAAAACCACTCTTGCTCGCACATGACTTCCTGCAGCAGGAACTTCCTTTGCATTTTCCTTTGTCTATGCTGCAATTCAGCCTAGGATCTCTCCACTCATCACGCAGTGGATGGACCCCCCCCCACAACTCCCTGTTTGCCATGCTGACGGAAGAAATCACCACTCTTTGCTGTCAACCTGGGACCTCTCCATGGCCTCCCATGGCTGGAGTGAGAACACAGGTGAAAGCAGAGCACAGCTTCTGTTCTGATCCTGAGTTAAAAGGTGCTCTTTCTTTTCTCTATGCCTCTTTGCAGCTGTTTTGGGTGGGGTCCGTCCTGCACAGAAATGTGGTTGATGTTGTAACTTCCCTTTTTCCACTTTGGTAGGTAGAAGACTCACTTATTTTGCACAAGGAGCCCTCCCCACTACCTACTCTGTGCTGGGCCTGAGACAAGCAGCTGGAGAGCAGTGCTAGCTGCTGAACCTCCCTCTGGCAACAAGAGCCTCGGGCCAGTCATGACAGGTGAGTCATAAGGCAAATTCAACAGTCAGGGTTGGGAATAGCACATTGCAAGACTTTCTCTCCAGTCACGTTTTGCAGACACGGGGAATAGGTCAATGATAGACATTAACATTACAATTGTGTCAGGATTCCTGGGTTCTGGTCTCAGTGCAGCCCCTTGAGCCTTCTGCAATGCCAGGCAAGGGGCCGCAGTTTTGTGCCTCTGTTTCCCTGCCTGTGACCTAGACAGTGGGAAGATCCTGACCCATGTCTAGCAGGTGCTTGGAGAGCTGAAGGTGGACAGTGCAGTGTCAGGGCACATGCAGGGCTTTGACCAGCTGGTTTCCTTTGAACTGGGTGGAGCTGAGCCCTAGCTTCAGACACACAGATGCCTGGGCTTGCTGCATTGACAGGGCAGGACTTGGATGGATGTGTCCTGAGACACTGACAGGAGCTGGGCCCACAGAGGAGCCCAGAGTGGTGAGAGCACGGAGCTTCCTTCTGGAGGAGGGTGTATCTGGGCATGGGTGGTACACAGGGTACTTGATGAAGAGGCAGTTGCTCTCTGCCAGGCTCAGGGGTGAATTTTAATGCCACACAAGGCAAAGCACTTAGTGTCTCAGGCTGTCTGGGTGCTCTTACTAGCACTTGGCTTTGTGCAGCCCAACAGACCCTACCCATCAAGGTGGGAGCCTGCCTTGACTCAAACGGGGACCTGACACATTATTTCATTCATGTCCCACATTCACAACCACAGCAAAGCTGACCCTTACTGGGAAATTATGACAGCTGTTGGAAACGATGTCAATACTCTAGGTCACAACAGGAAACTTTATAAAACAACAGGAAGCCCATGCTCGTGTGTGGACTTACAAAACACCTCACCCTCCTCTCCCCTTGCTCTTTCAGTGCCACGGGGCTGGCAGACAGGGCTCTAACTCTCATCTCCACACTGGGTAGGACTGCTGGGATCAGCACTGGTCCTGTGTGTCAGAGTCTCACAGCTGTCTCCAGCCCTCAAACAGAGGGTCTGCTCTGCTCCAAAACCCACCTCAGTCCTTGATCCATCGTGCATCCCTCGGCTGCTGACCTAGGCTCAGAAGATGGATGGTCCAGAGCTGAGCTGGCTGGTGAATCGCTCCCTTCCCCTTCCAATGGGCTCTGCTCAATATCCTGAGCTCAGACTTGATCTGCTCGACAGGAAAGGTTCCTGCCTGCAGCTGGCTGCCATGAGGAATGTGAACCTCATCCTGCAGCACTACAATTTTACAGGCAAGCTGACCAACCGGCAGTCTGGGGATGAGGGCATGGGTCTCATCCGCACAGCCTTTGCCATCATCAGCTGCATCATCATCCTGGAGAACCTGCTTGTGCTGCTGGCCATCCTGCGGTGTCTGCGAGCCCGCCGCTGGGTCTACTCCTGCATTGCCAGCATCACCGTGAGTGACCTGCTTGCAGGAATTGCTTACCTTTCTAATCTCTGTCTCTCGGGCAAGAAGACCTTCCAGCTTTCACCTCAGCTCTGGTTCCTGCGGGAAGGCATCCTCTTCATCGCGCTGGCTGCCTCCACCTTCAGCTTGCTTGTGACTGCCATCGAGCGCTACAGTGCCATGGTAAGGCCGATTGCTGAGAACGAAGCCAGCAAGACCCTGCGCTTACGCAGCCTGATCATTTCCTGCTGGCTGCTGGCCTTCATCATCGGACTGCTTCCGCTGCTGGGATGGAACTGTCTGTGTGACTTCAATGCCTGCTCTGTCCTCCTGCCTCTCTACTCCAAGAACTACATCCTCTTCTCCGTAGTCATGTTCAGCATCATCCTCCTGGGGATCATAGGCCTCTACATCTCAATCTTCCAGCTGGTCCAGGCCAGTTCTAAACAATCCAGTTCTCGGCACAGCCGCAAACGGTCCCTGCGCTTGCTCAAGACTGTGTTGATTATCCTTGGTGCCTTCATCATCTGCTGGAGCCCTCTCTTTGTCCTGTTGCTCTTTGACGTCTTCTGTGAGACCCAGACCTGCAAATACCTCCACAGCCTGGACTGGACCTTGGCTCTGGCCATGCTCAACTCAAGCATTAACCCCATCATTTACTCCCTCCGGAGCGTGGAGGTGCGCCGTGCTGTGGGAAGCCTGCTGTGCTGCTGCTGTCTCAGCATTGGGCTTTGCAAGCCTGGGAACTGCGTGGTCATCACAGACATCAACTCTGGTTCATCCACGGAAAGCTCCCTGCGCTACCGGGAGAGTTTCCGCAGCTCTGTAGCACTGAATGCCCGGCCCAGAGCACCTCTCTCCAGCAACTCCAGCATGATGAGCAATCTCCCCAGCCTCTGAGAGGCCACGGGGAGTAAGAGATGCCAGACAGCCCACCAGGACCTCATGCTGCTGGTCCTGGCCTGGCAGAACTGTAGCCTACATGCAGCTCAGGCTGACAAGGTGCAGCCCCACCCCGGTTGTAAACTGTGGCCAGGCTTTGTGGTCCCTTCAGACCGGGATGTTGCTTCAGGGTGGGTGCAGCATGGGGGGCAGGCATTGCTCTTAGGATGGGAATGAAGGAATCAGGCACCTTTTGGGACTGATGCTGAGACAACTGCTGTGGCTAGGTTATAAGTGGACCCTGCTCTGTGTGTGCATGTATATAGATGCCGTACCTGCCCAGATGAGGGTGCTTTGCCCCAGGGTACAGTGACAAATAGACAACCAGACTGCTCCCCAACCCCTTGGGATCAGGCTAGGCTGGCAGTGCTGCCACTGCGTGTCATGCAGGGCTGGAAGCGATATTTGAGTCTTCTCCTGCAGTTTACAGCCTTCTGGGAACTGCTGTGATGGGCACAACTGCTGGGAAAGGATGCAGGCCTGAAGTCTTACCAGGGAGTCAAGAACAACTGGGTTTGCAAGTGCAAGTGTGTGCATCTGTGGGGCAGCTCAGAGGCTCCTGGCCAGGAACCAAGTGCCCACCTGTAGTGCAGCACAAACCAGCCACAGGATAGCAGTGGGCTGCAGCAGCAGCCCAATCCCTCACCGGAGTGCAGAGGCTGGGCACTGCGCCTGAGCAAATGCTGTGACGCTGTTTACAGCCTGGCAGCAAGAAGTAAGAGCCCTGCCATGCCCCTGGGCATGGGGCTGCACCTGCAGAGACAGCCCTGGCACCACCACGGGCAGAAGGAGGTACTTACAGTGACTGGGGAGTCTGGTGCCATCTTGCATGGCAGAGCTACCTGCTCCCATCTGGCTGAACCTCTCTGGTAACATACGCCTGTTCAGCAGAGGGTTTGCAGTGCTGCAGCCTCCCAGAGAGGTAGGTCATGCTCCAGAAAATCTGCCAAGTTCTAAGGTCCCCACACAGGGGGAGGTGCCCACTGTGGTGGGCACTGGAAAGTTGAGCAGCAGCTTCTAGATGGCTTGGCATTCAATTGTCTCCAGTGGGGGTTTGGATCACACCTGAACAGAAGCAGCAGGAATTGTTTCCTCTTCCTCTGGGCCGAAAAGACTGCATCCTTCCAGAAACGTTTCCAAAAACAGTGTTTGCAAGAAAATAGATTTGCAAGAATCACTTCAACAGCCTGGAACAGAGTCATCACCTGGAGGCAGGAGTGGGGTGGAGCATGCCCCAAGCCCTTCTGAAGTTCAGCACAGCTGGGGAAAGGGATGGAGGGGTCTGATCCTAGCATGTTTGCTCCAACTGCTACCACATTTGGAGAAGGGGGTTGCCCATATTCTGCCAGGGAAATGTTCTGAGGGTCTCCACCTCCCTGTGAACTGGGCAGCATCAAACAGCAGAGACAGTACCTAAGGATTCCAGGAGCCCCAGGTTCACAGCAGTCACATATGGATTCCCCCTGCTGCCCCAGGGCTGAGCACTGCTGCTCTGGCCTCTCTGAACGCCATGCCTTCTCTCCCCTGAGCTTGCAGGCCAGTGACTGCCTGGCTGCAGTCTCTGGCTCTGTCAGTTTGCTGGCTGGTGTCTCTGAAGTAGCAGGAGATCCCAAGTTGCTGCAGCTTCATAGACACAGCCCAGCTGGCAGCAGAAATGGACCTTTCCATGGGCAGGCAGATAGCTGTGCTGCATGAGGTTGGTGGGGGACAAGGCTGGCTGAGGCCAGGAGAGGCTTTTGCAGGGCTTGGAGACCTTTACACCAGGGCTGGCAGGGCTGGGGCTGTGACAGGGGTCAAGCAGCACTATCAGCTCCTAAGGAGCTAACAGAACATGTAGAATGCCCCCTGGCACAGGGAAGGGGAGGGGGGGGGGCACAACGACACCCATGTGCCAGACCTGCAGGTTGCAGAAGTTCATTGGGACCAGGCTGCATCCCTGGCACTGAGAGGACTGTTCAGTGCTACAGAAGATGTCTGGGTCCAAAATAGCCCCATTCCTGCCTGTGTCTGATAGAGACCCAGTGGGGCCCAGAAGGCACTGCCAGCTTGCACCTCAAATTCTATGCTCTTCTATTCCCTAACCAAGTGAAAAATCAGAGCAGCACCCAAATGCCTCCTCTCACCATGCAAGGAGGACAAAACTACCCAAGCACTGGGAAGGAGAAGCTCCTGATGACTTACAACCTGCTGGCAGGAGGTGCTGAGCTTCCAGCCTATTTGTTTTGCAATAAACCTGATGATAAGAAAGCCCCTGCTAGATTTGCTGTGATTTTGTCTTCCTGCAGGTCAGGTACCCGATGGCTGGTACCACAGGTGAGGCGCCTCCGCATGGCAGCCTGGAGGTGTGATACCGCCGAGGGAGGCAGCGAGGGGCCGGAGCAGGACAGGGCCGCCAGCTGGGGCAGGGCCGCCAGCCTGCTCGGCACACCCGTCGCACTGCCGGGCGCAGGGCCTCGACGACTGCCTGCCCTGTGTCCAGGCATGCATGCGGGAGCCTGTAGGCCCAGGACAGCAGGAGCCTGCCGTCCTGCTCCCGGGGCAGCAGGATCACCCCTCTCCCAGGGGCGGCGGGAGCCCTCCGCTCCCCTTCCCTTCCCTTCCCTTCCCTTGGCCACACAGCCTGAGGCAGCACGGCCCGGGGGGCGCCGCGCCGTGCCCCGCACAGGTGCCAGCACCGGGTGCTTTCGCCGCCGCTGTTGGGTGACGCGTGTGACATGGCTTCGCGGGTTCGGCTCACAGTCCGCAGGGCCGCAGGCGGCCAGCGTAGCCAGCCCTGCCCGCGAGCGTGGCGCGGAGAGCGGCGGGAGGGGACGCCGGGGAAGGGAGGGGGCAGCGGGCCCCGGGGGAGGCCGCTGGAGGCGCCGCAGGCACGGCCCGGCCGCAGCCGCCGGTATCGCCGGTGCGAAGCGGAGCGGCCCCTGCAGGCCAAGCAGGGCGCCAAGGCCGCTGCACAGGCCGCCGCGACTGCAGCTCCCAGCGCCCCTTGCGGCGCCGTGGGAACTACAGCTCCCGGCAGCCCGCGCGCCGCACGCTCCCTCGCCGCGCCGTGCGTGCTTCGCCGCGCCGTGCGTGCCGTGCGTGCCGGTGGAGCAGGCCGCAGCGGCGGGGCCGGGGCCGCGGCGATGCTGGAGGAGGCGGGCGAGGTGCTGGAGTCGGTGCTGAAGGCCTCATGCCTGCCGCTCAGCTTCCTGCTCTTCGTGCCCGCCGTGCTCCTGCTCCTGGGCCCGCCGCCCGCCGCCGAGGCCGCCCACGAGTTCACGGTCTACCGCATGCAGCAGTACGAGCTGGGCGGGCAGCCCTACGGTGAGAGAGCGCACGGGCTGGCCGGGACCGGTTCGGCCGCTGGCCTGCGCTAGGCCTCGGTTCTCCGGGCGGGCGAATCCTGGTAGCGGCCCCGTTCAGGGCCGATGGGGCCGTGGGAAGAGCCCCGACCCCGGGAGGAGCCCAGGGTAGGCCGCGAAGCCGCAGGAGGCCCGGGGAGGGCAGCCCGGCCAGAGGAGGCTGCAGGGGAGCTCGGAGGGCCTTGGGAGGCTGTAGCCGGGCCCGGGCCCTGGGGAGGCTGCAGGCGGGCACCATCTGGTTGAGTTTTACTGCCCAGTCAGCACCAGCGGGAAGGTGCTGAGGGCTCCCCCATGGTGACTTCGAGGTGGCCAAGGAACCTGACCTGTCCTTGTAGGCTCCTGTTTGTGGGCTGAACTCCCTGTGTTTCAAGTAGCCCAGCTGCAGCCCTCTTGCATACTGGGGAACTTGGTCGTGAGCTCACTTTTGTTCTCTTGCCTTTGACTCCTCCAGTGACAGGTTGGTTTTTCTTTGCCCTTCAGCCTCTTCTTCAGTCTCAGTCAGCAGTGTCTGTTGCTCCAATGTCTCCATGTGAGAGTTATTTCTTTTACGATTCTTCCTTTATGTTACAATTGACCTCCAGTTCCTCTTCTCTGTTGCTTCCAGGCTGCTGATTGTGCAACACGCAGTCTTTGAGTCAGAAACGCAACCTGTTCAGCGAATCACTGAAGTGTTGTAACCCTCAGCCTTCACCTCCCTGTACTCACTAACCCAGAATCAAGCGTTGTTTCTGAGTCT
Organism: Strix aluco; assembly: GCF_031877795.1. Classification (NCBI taxonomy): domain Eukaryota; kingdom Metazoa; phylum Chordata; class Aves; order Strigiformes; family Strigidae; genus Strix; species Strix aluco. The sequence goes on along the minus strand of NC_133959.1, from coordinate 152,751 downwards.
TCCATAGATATTTTATTCCAGATGATGAGGGCATGTGTTCTGTCTGTGAGTGACTCTTCCTGCTGTCTGTTTTGTGGCCCAAGTCTCAGACTTATGTTAACAGTCTGGCGTTACAGCCCCACAATTATTCTGTACTGTCCATGAAACTCAGTCTCTAGATCTTTCAGATCTTCATAAGATCAAACATCAGTAGAAGTTATGAAATACCAACTATGCCTGCACACTTCGTAAACACTACAGGTGGTTTCTGAATATCTGGAATTATTTCTTGGTTCTTCCCAGTTTCTCAAAATGTGTCCACATCTTGAGATCTCTGCTGCTGAGAACCTCACTGGGTCCGAGGTAGGCTCTCTCATGGGGGTATTAAGCTGTGTTTTTTCTCGTGTGTGGTAAATCTTTGTTGTCAGGCTTAATGGGGGCAGCAGGCATGTGTTTCAGCTGACTTTGACTTTCGTTGCCTGAGTGTTCTCTATAGGCAAGTGCTCACAACATATTTTGGAATAGTTTGTGAACTCCCAAAAAGCCACGTGTTGTTTTTTAAGATGCTTGCAATTAACTTTTTATGCTGTTTCTTTTTCTGGAGCCTTCTAGCTCCGTGCATTGTGTGTTTCCTTTGTTCCTTGACAGCCCCTTTGGGTAGCTGATGTTCCTGTTCCATGTGTGTCCTGAGGCCAGATGTCCTTCAGGATAAAAGCTATTTGTTGTTCCAGATTCTCATATTCTTCTCCAAAAGGACCAAATAGAAATTGCTGCTGAGCCTTTTCTTGCAGGGAGGGAAGAGTTTTTTGTCAACAGTCATAGAGCAGTTTAAGAACAAAGTTGGACTTCCTCTAATACTGTTAGAATAGAGTTCTTTGTAAATGAATGGTTATTAAACAGGTCTGTGTAGCGAAACTACAGAAAATCAACTTGTCTTGCCGAAAATACTGTTAGGTCTGCTCTGCTTAGATGTCAGAGGGTTGAGCTGGGAGCAGAACTCTGGATCCACACTTTGCAGTGCTTACACATCATTGTTTTGGGAATGGTGGAGGGATTATTGTCATGATGGATTGTTTTACTCTGATGGGGAGGGGCTCTATGTAGAAAATTTAGATCGAGCCTTAACTCTGTTTCTGGGTGTATGGCCCTCACTATGCAGTGGAAGTACAGATTTTTCTTGTTTAGGTGATTTGACCTTTGATGAGGCCAAACTGATGTTGGAGTTAAGTTAAGCCAGGTTTAAATCTAACCTTTAGCAATGCTCCTATTTGGCATAGGCTGAGATGCCTTCTGGAGCACCTTGCTTCTTCCCTGGCTGTGTGGGGTCCCAGTGTGATGAAGTCTTCAATGTGTAGGTGCCAGAGTTATAGAAGAAGAAATGGGATTTGGAGCATTACAAATTGTAAGGTGGATTTGAACATCTCTATTTATACAAGATGTCTTTGTGGTCCTCTCTTGGAGAATGCTGGAGCTGCTGGCAAGCCTCCAGACTGCTCTTCTCTCAAAGGATTGCATTTTCATTTTGGGGATTTGGTATGCTGAAACTGAGAGTAGGAGAGAGCGAGCAGTTAGAAGCAGCTGGCTCGTTTGTAATTTTCTCAGCCACAGAAACATCCCAGTGCGTGAACTGGAGCAGCCCTTTGGATGGACATGAGGTATCCTTCTGTCCTTTCACGAAGTGGTTCTGCACAGCTTGCATCCTCTGTTTGCAGACATGATCCTAAGCTGGAGGATGCAGTAGGTTGCATAGCAAGAGGTCAGGCCTTCTCCAGATGTATTGCCGTCTGTAGGTGTTAGGTGCTGGCGAGCAAAGAGGTAGCCTGCGTGGTTGTGGTGGGGAGGAGGACTGGCAGGTGGTAGTGCTGGAGTAAGGGGAGCCTCTGAGGACGTGACTGCACAGAAGTTGCTCTGATGGATGCAAGGAAAAAAGACAGACCTCTGTTCCTTCTTGGATGAGGTGGAAGAGATGAACTTAGTTTTCTGCAGTCCTGGCTGCTCTGAAGTTCATCAGACTCTCACCAAGACTGTTCTGAGAAGGAGCTAGGCTCAAGCAAAGGGGGGTGTGATGAAATCACTTACAAAACCTCTTGCTGTGCCTTCCTCACAGGCACCAGGAGCGCAGTGCTTAACACAGAAGCCCGCACCGTAGAAGCAGACGTTCTGAGCCGCCGCTGCGTCATGATGCGGCTGGTGGATTTCTCCTATGAGCAGTACCAGAAGGCTCTCCGCCAGTCAGCTGGAGCTGTGGTGATCATCTTGCCACGATCTATCTCTTCTGTCCCGCAGGATGTCGTAAGGGTAAAAACAGAAGTTCTCTTTCTCTTCCAATGGGAGATGTTTTTAAGAGGGAGAGAGGCTTGAGTTGCTGCAGGACTGAAAGCTCCTGTTGTAATGCACTGCAAATCATGTTCTAATTTTAAAACTTACCTTTCTCTCTCTGCTTTAGTTGTTAATTTTTTTTCTGCCCTCTTGCATGTTTAGCAGATGCTAAGTTTGTGTCTCACTTAAATCCTAAGCAATTCATGGAGATAGAGCCAGAAATGCTTGCTATGGAAACCATTGTGCCAGTCTACTTTGCAGTGGAAGATGAAGAGCTGCTGTCTATCTATGAACAAACACGGGCTGCTTCTGCATCACAGGGCTCTGCCTCGGCTGCAGAAGGTGAGTTCTAACAAAATTTTATGGGGGAAAGTTTTGGAGGAAGACAAGCCTGATCCCACCCCTGGGAGGAGTCTGCTGTGTCATATGCACCATGAGCCAGTGTTCTGTTGCCTTCATGTTTATTCTGTCTTTGTTAAGGTGCTTTGAGATTTAATGGAAGAAAAACACAGTATAAGAGAGAGTATTACTTGACTGTACTTGGAAATACAGTTGCATAGAGTTGAGTTCTCAGCTTCACACTGTCGCAAGTAAGATAGAAAGCAAAACTCAGGTCAGGAACAGCACTGAAGATGTTAAGTGACTACAGAGTGTTGGCAGAAGCTGAAGGATTTTGTCTGACCACAAGTCAGTTCAGTGCTTCTATGTAAATAACTTCACTATCTTACTGACCTGCTGCTCATGAGTAACTTTAGGACTGCTGGAGAAAAGTTTTTGTTTTAGCCAGCTCAAAATATTAAGATTTCAGGTCAGAATGAAAATGCATGGTCACCAGGATTCCATGTCAATGCATAAACACAAGCAACAACTGAAAGGGCTTAAATGGTTTAAAGCTGGTCTCTCCAAAGCTCAGTTAGCAAGGGGAATAAAGGTATACTTTTTTTTTGGTTCTAGTTCTGCTGCACACAGCAACTGCCAATGGCTTCCAGATGGTGACCAGCGGGGCTCAAAGCAAAGCTATCAATGACTGGCTCATACCCAGTGTGGAGGTGAGTTGTATATGGATTCAACGTTGATGGGATACCGTCTTTTATTGGGGCTTCATCAGACATTTGGACTGATACGGAAAGTCAGGGGAGTCTCAGACAGCTAAGTGTCTGAATGCAGTGTCCTTGGAATGCAGGCCACTGCAGACTCAGCAGGCGTGTGGCAGTCAGGCTGCCTTTATGCAGGCACATGAGAGGCGATGCTGAGTGACACTGATGTCTCTCCCCTGCAGGGAAGGCTCACGGGGCTGGGTGGAGAAGACCTGCCCACTGTTGTGATAGTTGCCCACTATGATTCTTTTGGAGTGGCTCCAGTGAGTATTCTTTCTTCCTGCAGCTCTCTGTTCCTGTCTGTGTGTTCCTGTCTTTTTTTTCCCCACATGGCCTCTGTCCCTATGTTTTTTCTTGGCCTTAAAGGTGTGGGGCAGTTATAAGCGAAGTGCGGTGGTGTGCTATCTTGATGACTGTTCCGGTACATCATAATAAGTGTAGGGTTGTCACCTTGTCTGTCCCACTTCATCCTGCAGTGGCTGTCCCATGGTGCTGACTCCAATGGCAGTGGTATCTCAGTGCTACTGGAACTAGCCAGGCTGTTTTCCCGGCTCTACACCTACAGACGTACCCATGCTGGGTAAGAAACTGCCTTATTCTTGGTTGAATGTGTGTAGCTGAGATCAGGTAAGAAGGGCTTTTGCTCCAGACCCATAGGGTGTTACAAGCAGTCCTTCACTTCCTTTGCTCTGTTTTGTCTCCCTCTGAGTACAGCTGCTGTTAATGGCCAAGCTCTTTCCTTTGGTTTCCTTGCTGTAGCTCTGCTCAAGCTTGGGGACAAGTGGAGGGAATGATGTGGGAAGCAGATTCCATCCTGAGGCACTGGAAACTCCTCCCTTTTACCCCATCCTGCCATTACCTTAGTATGTGGCATGTAGGAAGCGTTTATTAATAGACAGTTTGCCTTGAATGTTAGGTGCTAGCTGTTGTGAGTTCACCACACCTCTGAGGCTGAGTAAAGGAGTTCTATAGCCATGGAGTGCAGCGCGCTAACACTTTTCTGTCATTTTTGATGGCCAGGTATAACTTGCTGTTCTTTGCATCTGGAGGTGGGAAGTTTAATTATCAAGGAACCAAGCGGTGGCTGGAAGACAATTTGGACCATACTGGTGAGTAAGGTGCTGGTGTTCCAGCATGTTCTGTGGCAAGGCCTCTGTTAATACGATTGTGTTAAGTGTCTAGTATGTCAGCCCTCCTGAGAGAATCTCCTTGTGTGGGCCTTGCTTTTTTGGGATGGAAATCCCAGCACAAAACAGCAATAAAGGTTTGGATTTTTCTGTTCCAGATTCCAGCCTGCTGCAGGACAACGTAGCATTTGTCCTCTGCCTTGATACTCTGGGCCGAGGCAATAGCCTTCATCTCCATGTCTCAAAGCCTCCCAAGGAGGGGACCTTGCAGCATGCGTTTCTGAGAGAACTGGAGATGGTAATGAAAAACATTGTAGGTAGATGGGAACTTGGGACTTACTATGGGGAGCTGCAGCTCTCCCAAGAGTGGAAGGAAGGAAGGAAGGAAGGAAGATGTGAAGAAAGGGTGTGCCATTGAAATATTTCATGTATTGTTTATGGTCACTTGATTTGAAGTGCAGACAAATCCTCATGCCACAGTCCCAAATGAAGCAGACTAGATCTGCTGCGTTTTTCACTGCACTTCCTTATGGCTTGTTGCTTGCAAAAGCTCCCCTGTAGTGACATTAAAACAGTTTTTTAATGGCAGTAACTGCACCTTACAGGTGGAAGTGTATTTGCCTTCTGGAACACAAAAAAATTGGGTCTAGGTGGACTGGGCAGTGCAAGATGGGACTGTACAGTGGGCAGCATGACACCCTGGATGGCTTGTGCTTTCCCTCAGGTTGTTGCCAGCCAGTTCCCAGAGGTGAAGTTTTCCATGGTGCACAAGAAGATAAACTTGGCGGAGGACATGCTGGCATGGGAGCATGAGCGTTTTGCCATCCGACGCTTGCCAGCATTCACCATCTCCCATCTGGAGAGCCACCGGGACAGCCTGCGCAACAGCATCATGGACAGGAGGTTAGGGGCCTTCAGGAAGGCTGCAGCTGAAATCCAGCCCGTAAACCCAGATTGGCCTCGTGACTGTTCGTGCTCTTCTGATGGTCAGAGGATGGGTGAAAAAACACTAGGAGCTGGGCCCTGGGTTCAGGCTTATGCTTGATACTGTGAAAAATGGTGGTTTTTAGAGAAAGCTGATCCTGTTGACAAGTCCGTAATCCCCTCTTTTGCTTTAGGGCACGAATAGACACTAAGGCACTAACCAGGAATACTAGGATCATCGCTGAGGCTTTGACGAGGGTGATCTACAACCTAACAGACAAGGTAAGAGCTGCCCATGGAGCAGTGCTAGCCAGATTTGTCCTGCCTGACCAAGCTTGCTCTCACCAGTAGCCTGGATTGTTTTTCCCTTGCAGGGAGCGCCTGCAGATCTGCAGATCTTCACGGATCAGATGGTAAGCACGGTGCATTTTTGTAACCTGTGGGAAGAAGAAATCAACGGTCTGGGAGAGAGGTCTGGTCTTAGCATATGTGTGGTTGACTCCCTTTCTTTGGTGGTATTCTTCTGCAGCAGATCCAGCAGGAGCAGCTGGAATCAGTGATGGACTGGCTGAGCAGTCAGCCCAGGGCTGCCCAGCTGATTGATAAAGACAGCACCTTCCTCAACACCTTAGAATATTATATGGGTCGCTACCTGAAGGATGTCAAACAGCATCATGTAAAGGCAGACAAACGGTAAGAAAAGAGATGAAAGAACCAGTCAGGGCATGCAAACTGGCTTCCCCCTCCAGTGAATTTTGTCTCTGAGCTGCAGCTTTGCTGGCTTCTTGGCATGTAGCTGGAAGTGATTGCTCTTTTCTGCTCTCCTGTCAGTTTTGGTTCATGCTCTGTTCTCCCAGAGAAAGCTCTTTATCATTCCTCACAGCACAGTAACAAGTCCCAGCAGCTCCCTCTGAAGAGCTTGTTTTTTCACTGTTTTGGTTCCACCCTTCCCACTCTTGAGTGGTGCTTCTCTCTGAATGCAGGAAAAGACTAAGGTCCCCTAGAAAGCTTGCTTTAATTGCAGAAAGGCAGCTTCCATCCTGTCTAACCTGCTTGGGTTTGAAGCAGTTTGATGAACCCAGTGAAGCATCTTCCATGTGCCTCTTCTGAGACAGCTGAACAGCATGTGTTCTGAATTGTATCCTTAGGCTTCTGACTGTAGGAAAAGAAAGACTTGACGACTAAAAGCAGTTCAAAACTGGTATGTAGGGTGGTCAGGCTTATCATCTGGTTGGATGCACTCCTTGGGAAGCAGAGGTCTGGGCTGTCCTTACTGCAGTGTCAAGAAGTGTAATACAACCTGAAGAATTTGTTCTTTTCACAGGGACCCTGAGTTTGTTTTCTATGACCAGCTGAAACAGGTGATGAATGCATACAGGTATGGGATCCCCTTGGGCATGTTGGGCTGTTGTCTCACTCTGTGGCAGTACCTGCTGTAGCAATTTCATGTGTTCTTTCTTGATCGCAGGGTCAAGCCAGCAATCTTTGACCTGCTTCTGGCTGTCTGTATTGCAGCTTACCTTGGTGTTGCCTATGTTGCAGTGCAGGTAAGAGAAGCGAAGCAGGAGACAGATGTATTATTTTCCTCATAAATCGCGTTAGTTACGGTAACTGGTGCTCACACCATCCCAACACCAAAGTTGGAACAATAATGCCATCCCACTCTAAAAGTAGTAATCCAAAATGGCTGGCTGTTTTGATGTGTATGTTTTTGAGTATCTCAGTTGACTGTGCTGAAGGCAATCTCTTGCCATTCTAATGCAAAACTATTTTATAGACCTCCTTTTCTTGGTCAAGGAACAACTTGTCAACTCACTTGTTAAGCTATTTTGGCTATGTAACAGCTTCAGACTGAAACTTCTCAGGGTAACTAAAATCTGCTGTAATGTTAAAGGTTTGAAGCTTGTAGTAAGTTAGGAGTGTTAGGAGATCCTTCCAGTATTTGAACTTGGGATGCAGTTTAGAAATGCATCTTCGGGGTTTTGGTTTAGGTTTGTGTTTTTTTTTTTTTTCCCAATGAAACCATAAATAAATCCTGTGTCCATACTCCTGGAAATGTGATACTTCACATCTTGGCCAGCCAGCTTAAATTTAGTGGTTTTGTTTAGGTGTTAACAAAGCCATTGTGAGCTAGATTTCTGATCCTGGCTGGGTTCTCTGAAGAACCTGAATGAAAGGGGAGCATTTTAGGTCAATCTAAATTTTGGTCTCTTCATGTTATTTGTGTTTATGTGTTTGAGGAAACAATAAGCATTTAAAAATCCAATGTAGCAACATAAACAAGAGGGAAAACATACTTTGATTTCTGTCAGCTATCTTCATTATGTTTATTATTACAAATTATTTGAAGCCTGGATCTTGTTATATCTGTCAAACATCTGAAGTAGCTGTTATCGAATCAAAATGCAATTAATGAAAGCAGAATCAAAAGAGGAATTAAGTGAAATGGTGAAAGAGAAGCTCCAGTTAAAGGATTGTGAACTACTGGGAATCTCTGTGTTTGCCTGGTTAATTTTTACATTCCTGAAACTGCTAGCAGCAGTGTTTCTGTAGTGACCAGTATCATGCATGTGTTGAAATCTGAAGCTTTCTTCTCCCCTTCAGAAGGAACAGAATTGCATCAGCAAATGTAAAATCTTTAACAAGTGTTTGCATCTTCACAATGGGGTGATACAGGCCTGCACAAACATTTCTGTATAACTTCAAGTAACTGGCTTCATTGTAATAATTCCTTCTAATTTACCAAGTCCCACTCTGTCTTCAGCATGAGAGTGCTTGTGGATGATCCAAACAAGGTATTGGATTTGCACATCAGCATTGTTTTAAGTCTTCTAGTAAGTTTTCTCTCTGTGTAGAACACAGTCATTTTATTAGAATTGATAAGGACTCATGGTTACTTACTTTCCTTCTGTTTCCAGCACTTTGGTCTCCTTTACAAGATGATACAGAGATTATCCCTTAAAACCAAGCAGCAGTGAAGCAACGAGTCATCACCCATACAGCAGCACTGAGCCATCGGTGAGCCCATTGGGAACCTTCTGCCTTCCATTGAATCCTACTGATTCTCTTCCCCTGTCTCCCCTTTGCAACTCTATAGAGGGGAGGAAGGCAGAAAGAAAATGAAATTTTAACTCTTGTGAACCTTTTAAGTGCTTTTTTTCACCTTCTTCCCCTGACTTGCACCATGTCTGTTTTCCTTAGCTTTTTGGCGAGGGAGAGGCTCAGAGACTTCAGTAGTTCCTGCGGGTTGTTTAAACACTGAACGGCTGATTCTGAGCAGCTTCTATGAGTGTAAAACCAAGTCCAGCACCTTCATGGACACATGTGCCATACAGCCAACTCGGAAACGGAAACTACAGAGTAGAGTGACGTGTTATATCTGCCCAGCAAACAAGGACTTGGAGCAGTTGTTTAAAAGAAAAAAAAGTTCACATGCAAATTAAAGAGAATACTATTAGCATGTTTTCTTATGGCACCTCTTCCTTAAGTTCACTGCCTGGCTTTAGGAAGGTGTGCTGAGCAAGCAGTGTCTGCAGCAAGCATCTTCTTGCATTTTGTTTAGACTGTGCAATAACTCATTCCCTTTTAGGAGGTGCACTGTAAACGATCTTGACTGTTATTGACAGAATGAGGAAAGATTGTTGAAACGGCTTCCTCGCATTAGGGTTCTTACCAGGGCAGGTTCTCTCCTGTCTCTGTTGGAGGATGCATTTTGCTGTGTTCTTGATTTCTCTCAAAGTTTATGGTTCTGGAACAGTTCATGGCTGTGCTAAACTCTTGCTTGGTTTTTAAGGCTTGTTCTATAGTCCCAACTGCTGCAGGATCATGTTCTGTGCTGTTCCATGTATTTAAAGAAGCTGGTTATATTGACAGCAAGAGCAGCCCAGCTCCTGCTGAGCTCTGGTCTGTAATCCCTTCGATCTTCATTGCTTAGTTTTTACTTCCAGATGGGTTCTGGATTATGGGGTGTTTTCCCATGTTCACCTGCATCTCAGGGTCTCATTTCATATTTTTCAGCTCTATTACTTCTGGAAACACTGTTCCTGGCCTGCACATATGAGCAAGTTCTAAAAATGCTTGTTGCTATCCTTTCATGTGCTGCCCCCAGTATGTATGAAGGGAGGCAGGTCACTTAGCCATTAAAAAGCAAAACAAAACAAAAAAATGAAGTTTTATGAATGTCATTTTAAACACGGCTGTTTCTAGAACTGTACCTAAGAGAGTGTATGTTGGAACACAAACTCTCTGTTACTTTTATCCTTGATCGATCCTTATTTTTAGTTTGCTGATGCTTCTGGATGGAGAGAGATAGGTAGTTGCCCAAAATAGTTGGCAGTGCTGTGCAAAGATCAGGAGGGGCAGGTAACCAGTTGCTCAAGCATTGTCATAATCTTAAGTCTTTCCTGAATTCCATCATCTAAGGTAAGGAGGATACTTGTCACCACTTTCTCCTGAGAGCTGAATGCCCTTTCTGGGCAGTGTTGCACTTTGTTTACACTCAAGTTCTTCTGGAAAATCTATCAAGATACTGACTACAAGTCCTAGGCTAGTTGTTCTAGATGTCCTGATTGAATACTGCTGTCCTGCCACTCAGCAATGTTTGAGTCCTGTGATTTGTTCTATGCACATGAGGTCTCTTCACAGGCCATGGTGACTACCTTTTAGAATGACTACTTTTATTTAAAATAGTATCTTTTACTGAGACTGAAAAGCTCTTGTAGGTTTGAATGGTGTACCCTTTTTTTGTATGCAAGGAAAATTTAAGCTGTGCATCCTTGTCTGCCAGAGCTGCTGTGTGCACACTTGTTAGAAAAGGGGTTGCTGTGGCCAGTCACTGTCCTTGTCCTTTGGATGGGGACCAAAGCACTGATTTCCATCCGTCTTTGTTTCACTGTAGCCTCCTCCTTGGAGTACCCTTACCCCATGATGTGTGCTTTCTGCTACTTGAAATGTGTAGCAACTTGTTCTTTAAAGGGTCTTGTCTTTCCCGGGAGAGCTGGCTCACTGTGGTATCAGCAGGTGGCATGGTACCAAGCACTCCTGAAATATCAGCCCTACAGGGAAACTTGCCTTTTTCTGATCTTTTGAGTGCTTATTTAAAATATGTCTCTCTGCATGCATGAAGTGTTTGTGACACTCCTCTGCCAAATGAATTTATAATTACATCAGAAATTGCTGGAGTGGCTGGAAGACAAGCCGTGATTGTTTTCCACTGGCTTGTATGCTCTGCCCTCAGAGACTACGTATGTTGTGCTGTGGGAAGGTGCGTGGACAGTGTTGGTTCAGAATGTGCACGGTATGGTGGCTATCTGAAGAGCTTCTCTGTAGGCTCTGAGTATCTGCAAGTAGTTTCAGAGGCCTCCAGCAGCATCATACATTTCTAGTGTTGCGCTTGGAGAGGGGGTGTTCCTTCTAATCCAGCCAATTACTTAACCAGGCTTAATGAAACTCCATTACTTCACCAAGAAAAATAGAAAAAACAAAATTGTTAGCAATCCTGCTGCAGCTTGACTTGATGCATATAAAATTTGCAAGTTTTGGGCAAGAGAGAACAGAACAGGCCTGGATCATCGTTCCTTGCAGTGGAGACTGTCAGCCTTCGGCCTTCCAGACAGGAAGCTCAAAGTTCAGCATCAAAAACTTCCTCCAAGGCAACCTGGTGTGGTTGCAGCTATGTCGCTGTCAAGGTTGTAGCATTAAAGCATGCACTTTAGCTCCTTGTAGTCTCAACAGTGAGCTGCTGACACTCGTGATGCAGTGCCAGAAGCTGGTAGCAGCTATCTAAAAGAAAGGTGGATGAGGTAAATGAGAGGGGAGAGTTCATAAACCTGAAGGGCATTTGGATAGTACATTGTGTTCTCCCACACGGGGGTAGTTTATTCTATAATCTGATTGGATGCATTTTGTGTATCTGTAGCTGGCTGCTGTAGAAAGTAGTTATTACTACAGATACGGGTTTTATGTTCTTGATCAAAGTGCATGTGCACTGAAACATATACTCAAATCTGAGATAATCAAATTCCAACTTTATCATAGCTGGAACAGAGTGCCCATCCTGGGAGCAAATTTAGTTCCCACATTGCTGTTTCCTTTGGGAAGTTGACAGAGAAGCTTGTAAATAGACCCTGCTATTCTGCTAGGTTTTGGAAAAACAAGAAAAAAAAAATGGTGCTGATCCATACTGCAGCATATCTGATCAATTCTGTCACCAATGCGACATGCAACAGCTGTTCTGGTAAAATAAAAGTTCACACCATTGCAGAAGAACTCTGCATAGCTGATTCTTGTTGCCCCTATTACCTGTCCTTTTTATCAGGAGTTTTCATGGCCTGGAAGGAAGAAGCATGGAAAGCATATGTCTACTCGCACACAAGTGGCTAGCAGTTGATGCTTTTAGCCATAAAACAATTTTCGTTGCTGTCTGACTTTACCTGTTGTCCTGGTGCTGTCAAAGTCTGCAGCTCACAAAAATCTGGTTTTCCAACAGGGTTTAAGCACTGAAGCTTGTCATTCCTTCTGTCCACTCCCACCCACACGGGCACTAATGGGGATTGTATGCGCGTGGTTTGGACTGTTGTACTTGATCTCCCAAGTAAGAGAGGTTGGTTCATTGTTATGACAGACGTACTCCTGTGCAGTATGAGCTCCACCCTTGTACTCAGTGCAAAGAGGGAAGACCCTGAGACCAAAACGGAAGTAGGTACCCCCTGTCTGTGGCTGGAGAAGTCACCACAATCTACTTAGACATTTGAAACCACAGATACCCAAAATTGTAATGAGGCTTGGTTTTGGGAGGGGTGGTTTTAAATCGTGCGGTCTCATGTTGTTCATAGCACAAGCCAAAATTCCGAGCTTCTCTTGCGCTTGTGGCCAAGCTGGGTTTTACATTTAAGAGCCATTCAGTCTTGACTTACTGATCTGAAATGATGGGGGTGCTACTAGATGTCTCAGTAAATGGGGCCTCTGGGTACTCAAGTGTGGACTCCTGCTTGCTCACTTTGATCTGTTTAGTTTCCATTTGTAGTTACTGGATAGCAGCTTCAAGGTTATAATCTGGAATATTTGCAGCTCAGGAAAAAGAGTTGATTTATCTAGCAATGTTAACTCAATTATTTATCTATTGTGTGTCCTAAAGAACAAATGTATATTGAGGTGAATATTTAAAAGCTAATAGAAAATTCAATGCAGTTGATTTACATATTTTTTTCTGACTGTAAATGTAATAATATTTAAGTATTTTAACATTTTTAATTCTCTTGTTTGTCCCCTTTTCCCTTGGTAAAATAAACCGAGTGAGTAGGTTTGATGAACAGATTTGTTGGAGACCTATTTGCTGCTGGAAGCTCAAAAAAATGGAATTTCCTTGCATTATTTGGAGTAATAGACCCCCTGCAAAAAGTGAGAAAATGCATGTGTTTAAGAGCTTACATCATCCCTTCTCTATAGTCAAAAGTAAAACAGTATGACAGAAATCACTTACAGACCTTGAGCAAGATGCCAGCACCTTGAGGGAAGCAAATTCCCATTTATTCGAAAGGTTTGTGCTGAGTTGAAGCAATTAAAGTTTCTGTGCATGACAGCTGTGAAAAAACAGCTACCTGAGAAGCCAACAGCGTGTATGCTACTGGTAGATTGTGGCGCTGTCATTACCAAATAACTTTTTGAACGCTTAGAAACTATTTATTCAAATTACAAAGGTTGCAAGAGATCTGCTCCCCGAGCCGGAGTCAGTCCAAGGCAAACCACCGTGCTCGCAGCGGGAGAGGGGGGAGAGGCGGAGGTTGCGCTTTCGCTGCGCCGCCTCACAGCGGCCGCGTCTCTGAGGGGTTCTCGGAGGTGAGACGGGCCCGGCCAGCACCAGCCGCCGCCCCCTTCCCCCCTGCGCTGTGGGGGACAAAGTCGCGGGCGGCGGCTCCCGGCGGGCGGCGGCTCCCGGGGCGGGGCGCCGCAGCGATTGGCCGCGTGGGGGGCGCGGAAGGCGCGGGATTGGGCGGCGGCGGGGGGGCGGGGCTTGTCGCTTCGAGAAGGCCGCGGGCCGGTTGCGCGCTGCTCGCGCCGCGCTCGGTCAGGTACGAGCGGCCCGGGGGCGCTGAGGAGGCCCCGGTCCCTCCTGGGCTGACCGGCGGCGACGCGCGGCTCCTCCCGTAGGATGCCCGAGGCCAAGGAGTTGGTGGGGACGAGCAGCTCGGAGAGCGGCCCGGAGAAGGAAGAGGGGAAGGTACTGCCACCCCGGGGAGAGGGGAGAGCCGCCGGCAGAGCTTCCCGGTCGGATTTCGGTCCCGAGGGCGGCGACGCGCCCTTCCCCCCCGCACCGCGGGGCAGGAACCCGGCGGAGCCCCTTCTCCCCGCCGCCGGCAGCAGAGGCACCTGGCAGCTGCAGAGCGCCCAGTAGCATGAACTGGTCTGCGGTGGGAGACTCCGGTACGGCCCGGAAGGGCTGTGGCTCCTCAGACCAGGCTGTTCAAACTGGTGATCTCTTTTTCTAGAAAAGAAAGAAAGAAATGTCTTCCAAGTCAGAGAAAAGGCTGAAAACAGAGGCCAAACCTTCAAAGGTGACAGAAGAACCTCTGGAACAAGGCAGTGAAGAGGAGGGCATGTTCCAGGTATGGAGGGCAGGGATCTGCTCTTGGAACACATCTTCCTCATCCTTTTTATACAGATCGTCTCTACCTCCTCTACTTGTAGCAAAGCATTTTAATAGCTGAGCTGACCGCCTGGGGTGCCTGCTGTCCCTCCACGAGTGCTCTGGCATGTTGAGTGCCCCAACAGGCCCTATGAGCTGAGGAGCAGCTTGTTGCAGGGCTTACTTTAACAGACTCTGTGTCGCCACAGATTGGGAAGATGCGTTATGTCAGAGTGTCCTGCTTCAAGGGGAAGGTCCTCGTGGACATCAGGGAGTTCTACGCTGACGAGGGCAGCATGAAACCGGGGAGGAAAGGTACAACTGCATTTGCCAGGCAGCAGCCGGGTGCTGCACCGGCTTCTCCAGCTCTGCCTTAACCTGTCTCCCTCGGTGGTAGGGCAGCCTGTGCGTGCCGCACTAAGGGGCTGGGGAGCTGAGCAAACCACAGGGGAGTGTTTAGCACTTTCTCAGCCTGGGTGGCAACAACTGAAGAAGAGCACAAAGAACGAGTGAGAGCCTCCAGTGAGAGCTGGAGCTTGGCAGGACCTCTCTGAGAAGCAGTGCAAGGAGCTGCTGTGCAGGACTCTGGTTCTACCTCTGATCACCAGTCCTTTCTCTGGCTGTTGGCAGGGGCAGAGCTGCAAGGTGGAGGAGGGGAGGCTGAAAACACTGGCTCTGATGTTGCTTCCTTGTGTCCTACTTATAGCTGACAAACTTGTGTTTTGCTGCTGGTGATGCCTAGGGCAAAAACGTTGCATTTTGTGTGTTTGCCCCCTAATCTGTAATGGTGGAGCTGTGCTTGGTGGGAAGAACCCCCCCCTGGAAGTAAATCCATCCTTCCCTATCTAGGTGGAGACAGGAAGGTTAAGACCCTTCTGGATCCCTACCAAGACACTCCAATGCTGCTGTGTTAGGTGTTCCTTGCTCTTTTGGCAAGGTGTCTGATGATGTGGTATGGTGGCACAACTTGGGTGGCCCATTGCAGCAGCACTACATGAGTAGGTGGTGCAAGCAAAGGCAGCTGCGGAAGGCAAGACACATTTTTCTCCAGAGCTTTTCAACTGATGAGTCAATACTTAACTTAGGACTTTTGCTTTGGGACTTTTGACAGTGACTTGCCAGCTTGCCTCTTAGTTCACAGGCCCTGGACTCTTTTTACCTGTCCTGTATTTTGTGCCCAGCAAAGATTCAGTTAACGTAGGGTTTCTTGAGGAACCTTTTGGTCCCTGCTATAGATTTTTGTGTCAGGGCAGACAAATTTGTTTCAGCTCGGTTTGCTTCATAACCACTAAGCATGGTTTTCCTTCCAGAAATTAATTTCCTTCAGAGAAGTTACAAGTATAAATTACTCACTTAGAAGGAACTGTGTACCCTGTAATGAAAATGCTGTAATGCAAAGCCCTCAAGCTTTTCTGTGCCATTGGGGGCAAAGAGGGAAAGGAGCACAGTGGACTCTTTCCAGGCTGGAAAAAGCAGACACACAATATAAGACAGAAGGATCTGTTAGTTAAAACAGAAATAATGAAGAAATGTTTTTTTCATTTAAATACTGCCTCTGCTGTTTTTGTCAAGAGTCTGGCCCCTGATCTTTATCTAGAGAATTTAATAGAACTTAGGCCCTGGTTCTTTAATGTGATTCTTAACAAAGCCAAAAGGAGTAAGTTGACAACATCTGTCTGGAACCCACACAGCAATTTCACTACCATGTTTGTTTTGTAAGGGAGAGGGACAGGACATCAAGACCTTATCTCTGTTGGATCTAAAAAGCAGCCAGTTCTTCTCTAGTGTTTAAGCCACCCCAGTGATTTCTTGTTAGCAGCAGTTTTTTTAAATAGAGCTATAGTTGGCATTATTTCCTTTGGGCAGTTGAAAGGATGGTGTCCTAATTGCTGTGTGAAGTAAGGTTCTCCTAGATTTTCTTCTCAGTTCATGTGGGTGGGAATTTGTGCTAGGGAATAGGCTATAAGGGGCTGTGGGAATCTTGAAAGGAAATTTGAGTATATATTCTTGTACGGTGCTTATGTGATAGCATTGAGAACTTCTCGATATGGATGCCGCAGTGCTGGCACAACTGCCACGCTTAGAAGGCTGCTTCTGTTTCTGGTCTGTGCCTCTGCCTTAGATTCCAACTTCCCCTTCTGTAGGTAGTCTGAAGGAGCCAGTCTGGTGTGCTACTTGATGCGTATCCCTTGCCACATCTGAAACCTCTCCTTCTGCTGTTTTTAGGGATTGCCTTGTCGGCAGAACAGTGGAACCAGCTGAAGGAGATTGTTCCTGAGATCGATGCTGCAGTCAAGAAATTTTAACATGAATAATCTTGGACACCTTCAATCTGTTTCCTTTCCCTTAAGTGCACTGACAACTGTAAAGCCAAGAATTCTCATCTGGAGGCTTCCCATAACCTTGCTGGGGCTTCCTCACTGAGGTGGTGGTCATGCTGAAAAGACCAGAGACTTCTATTTTCAAGAAGTAGCTTGTAATGAGCGCCTGGAACTAGAGCCAGTGCTGTGAAGTAAGACTTCAGCACCTCTGGTCTCCAGCAGACTCGAGGTCTGTGCTGGTGAGGGACATGACCCCAGCCTGGCTTTCCAGGGGTGGATGGCTTCAGTCTGCCTCGTGGAGTACTTTAACTGCTCTACATCTGTTACTGTCTTCCGCTTGGCTGACTGTTGAACAAGATCGTTTGTATACCTTATCCTCTGTGTTTCTTCCACATGTCATTGTGGCTATTTCAAGTACTGTCTGTATTGGTGAGGGTTGTTTGGTGTTTTTTTGGTTGGGGTTTTTTTTGAGTGAAGAAAGGGATTATTATACTTTAGCAACTGGTTTGTCTGTAGAGGGTGAATATGCACAATAAATGTGTTTGCATTATAAAAAGGAGAGGCATAGTGTTTCACAGGCTGGCACCTCAACTTTTTGTTTCAGGCACCCTTCTTCGTAGGTTGCTGCTGGATTTCCCTTTCAGAAGGAGAGTGCTCTGTAGTGTTTATTCTCATGATATGTTCCCAATAATCCTGCTATACAAAAGCAGTCAGACAGTGGTCTACTCCAGGTCATGGGAAGGGCAAGCTAGAATGTGAATGGTTCAAAGGAACTGGTAATTAGGATGCCTGTTAAATAGAGGGGAAATTAAAGGCCTAAGGAGGAAAAAGAATATTCCTTTCCCTGTGGCAGAGAAAAATGGCAAGCTGTGGAAAGAGTGAAGAGAGGACATTTTATGCTTGAGCTCTAAATGGATCCTGCTCTGGGATGAGCTGCAGCAAGCACAGCCTTCCTCAGCAAGACTTTTCCAGACTTTTCAACAGCTTGCGTCTTCCATCTATTTTTGGTTTTTCTCTTGCCCTGGTTTCCATAGTATCTGAATGCTTCATGCTCTTAAATATATCGTGACACTTGCAACACCTTGGTGAAGTAGGAGGTACTAAGACCCTTGCTCTATAGAGGTGCTGGGGCTGTAACAGCTCAGGGTTGTGTGGAAGATGTGGGGTGGAGCAGTGAATTGAAACTAAGCTTTCCTAAATGCTGAATTTGTAACTGCTCAGTTAACCTTTCACTAGGGATAGCAGGAGAAAAAAGAAATTTCTTCATAAAACTGTCTCTTAAAAAAGGGCTCAGTGCTGTAGCTGCTTGGAGCAGGGGTGGAGATGGGTAGACTTGATGACTGAGGCATCCTCCTCTAATCCTGTGTTCAGCCATTCTGTATTCGAGTGTCACATTTCTTTCTCGACTAAGTGAGAGAGAGCATGAGGATACTAGATGGTGTCCCGAAGCCAGTTTCCTCATGCCGTAAACTTATTCCTAGGAATATTTATAACATGTCTTAATACAGTGTTCAGAAGCTAAAGGTAATGGGAAGATAAAGAATTTACAAAAAAGAAAGAGATGAAAGAGAAGCAGATGGTGTGGGTATGAACCCAAGATGCTAGGGATGCTCAGTTCTTTTAAATTTGTCCCATCTAAAGCATGTGACAGAAACAACCATCTCTGCGCACAATGCGTGCTCCAGGAGTGTTTGGGGGGCAGAGGGAGAAGCCAGATCAAATCAGTGGAGTTTAATATCTTTGCTGATTAAAACCAGGTCCAAACTGAATTTGATCAGCTCAGTTGAATATTGCATGGTTCTAGAGCTGATAAGTGGCCTCCCCTTAATTGGGAAAGGGGGGCTATGTTTTGTTCTTTTCTGACTAGCTTTCTTTTAAGTGTTGGAAGAAGTGGTTTGAAAACAACCCAAACTTTTTGTGTAACAGGCAACAAGGCTTTTTTTTTTTTTTTTTTTTTTTTAAATCCTCAAAGAACAGCTGCTCTTGATCAGAAAGATATCAGGAATCTTTGATGTGCATTTCCAATCTGCCCACTGTTATAGACAACTTCCGGTCATAAAATCCACAAGCTTTAAAACTTAGGGTTTTTTTTTTTTTTGTTGCAAAGTTAAAATACGAAAAAAGCCTAATCTTAAATTGGTTGGGATAACATATATCCAATGAAAGGTAAATGGCAAGGTCTTGGTAAACAAGAGAGGATGAAAGCTTATAGCAAGTTGTAATCTTTTACACCGAGAGGGTGTTTTTGTTTTAAGCTGTTAATCTGTCTGTTTTGGAGCAGTTTTCTCTGCAGAACCTTTTGCTCCAGACCAGAGACAATCACATTACAGGAATGAACTTTTATCTTCTTGAGATACTATATTGTTGCTTGGATATTTTCTGCCAGGGCTGTCTTAACTAGTCCTTTGACTCTTTTACCTGGGGAGCAAACAGGTAAAGGAAGGCAGATTGTTTTGAAGAATCCTTGATATATCCTTCCCTCCTTCTTTTTTCTGGGCTGCTGTGAGGATTTCCTGCCTCAAGTGCTGTCTCCTAGGAGATGTGGAAATTCAGAGCTCCAGCTTGTATTTTCTCCATTCCTTGATGACTTTAGGAGCTGGAAGGAAAGGGCAGGTGCTCCTAATGCAAAGTATATCTTGCTGTTCCTGTGTCCTTTGTTTGAGCCCTTCTCAAATTTGGGCCACTGGACTGGACCTCTTCACCTTTTATCTTAAGCTGCCCCTGTCTAAATCCAAACACTCATATTCCACAAGAAGCCAGGAAAGTATAGATGTGTTTAAAGTAAACACCTTGGGTATTTTTACTAGCAAATGTCTCTCTGTAGAAGAGAAACTTCCCAGGCACACAATGTGGTTTTCTTTTAACAATTCTTTTTTGAAGCAATGTCTCAGGTTTGGGCAGAGTCTGTTCCTTCATCCCCTGGTGGGAATCATGCATCTGAGCTCTGCTGTGCCCCTTCTAGCTCTCCCTTGCAGCCTCCTCAGTGACAGATGCAACATGTTTCTTCTTCATCTGAAAAGTGACCTGTCATTTCCCTTTTTCACTCTCTCTTGGTGCTATGACTATCTTTTATCTACCCCTTAATCTTATTACTGTGGTATATAATTCTGTGTCCAGCTCTATAAACTTTCCAGGTGCTGATTGACAGCTGTTCTATTTTTCATTTATCAGCAGTGTTTTCATGTCTGTTTTTCTCTGCTGCAGTTGGGGTGATTATATGTCCATTCATGGACTCCAAAAGATACTGGATAGATCTTTCCTTCTAAATAGACATTTTCCACCTGAGGCAGTGGGTCCCTCGAGCCGTATCATAAGCCTAGAGCAGCAGCTTGTGCTGCAGCAGCTAACATGAAAAAGCAGGCTAGGCATGGAAAAGTGCTTGAAAACATTACTTGTTTAGCCATGATTCATCCAAGGTGAGGTTTGCTGCTGTTGTGATAAAGATTTCTTGGTTTTAAGATTGCCTTATCTGTTTGCAGCTGTTAAAAATGAGAACAGCTTGGCTTGTCATAGGTTTCCCAGCTGATGCATCTGTGGCTTCCGAATAGATGGCAGAACTCTGCAAGAGATGTAACAAGAGATGTCTGTCTGGTGTGGGGAATTCTGTGGGTTTTAAGGTGAATTTTAGGAGTGGTACCATCCTCAGACACAAGGCAGCTCCACAGTAAGAGTCTTGAGACACCTTGGAATGGCCCCTGGGTTCAGGCCAGGCTCCAAAAAGCTGAGGGCCTTTGTGAGTCCGTTTCAGCAAAAAGCCTGGATGCAAATTCCAGGCTCTTGCATCTGCTGGACTTTAAGTTCTGGCAACTCCACACACAGGTGAGGACAATAGCCAGGGCTAGAGAAGGACGGGTGCAGAACTGTAGCTTGCTCTTCTGCTGAGCACGAGAGAGAAGAGGAATGAATCCACAGTGCTTTCCTACTGAGGGCCAGCACGTGCCTCTGGTTCTGCAGGGGCATCTGTCATTCTTGCCATGACTTTAGCCTGGGAGCCAAGTGGGTGCTCATACATGAACAGTGAACAGTACCCTCCATTCCTCCCTCTGTTCCCTAGGATTGGGACCCCACTTCCCCTGATAACCCACCCTCTTCTTCCTAACCTTTCCTGCACAGATACCAGCATTGAAACCTGCTGCAAGTATCTCCTGTTGCAGAGGCCTGGAGTTAGCCCTCTACTTTCTGGGTAAAATCAAGCATAACGGATCTGGGTAGTACTTGAGCCAGTGCCCTGGGGGGTGAGCTGTGTGAGTTAGTATGTGGGGCACTGTGGGGAAAAGGCAGGAAGGAGGATGGGACTTGGGGAGCCGGCAAGAGGGCAGTCCGCTGCGTCGGGCTGCTGTGTGGGCGCATGGAGCTGTTGTTGCGCTGGGTATGTGTTGGATAGCAGGCTCCTCTCTTCCACTCACTGCCTCTGTCTGTCTGCAGGATCCAAGGGCAAGAGTGGTGGGAGATGGTGGAAAGCTCCTAGCGGAGACTAAGCAAGGGGAAGAGAGGCCGGGTTGTGCCTGCACCGTGGTCCTTTGTAAAGCCTCGGGCCTGGCACATTCAGAAATGCTGAGCACCTGGGTCTGCCCAAGCTACCTCTGCAAGCAACCCCCTCCCTTCTCCCAGCATGAGGGTGTGGGAGTCCATTCATCTTCAGAGACACTGGGACAGGATGACGGGATAAAATACATGGCGTGACCACAAAAGCCGTGCCCGCTGCAGAGGAAATGTCCTGTGGGATACAGGTGGTGTGTGGCTGTGGGCGGCAGAGCTGGGCTGGGCCGCATCCCTGCAGCTGCGCTGCTGAGGGCCGCTGCTCCTTGTGAGCACGAGCTTTGGGTGTGCTGTGCCTCAGCATCGCCTGGGCGTACGAGGTGGAGCAGAGTGGAGACAGCCCGGGCCACCTGGACTGTGCTGCTCAGAGCACTGACATCTCCTGCTGCCTCACGTCGGCTGCTAGAACTGGAGAGGCTGGCGGGAGAGCGATCCTCATCCTCGCACGAGGAGTCGCCTCTGACCCTGGTAGCAATAATGGCTGCTTCAATACGGATACGTGACCAGCTTCCAGCCACCAGGCAAAGTCTGAATGGACCTGGCTGGAAAAACCTCTGCTGAGCCGCTGTCAGGAGGGGGCTGAGCTTCCCAAAAGAAAGGGGGCTTTGCCCATGAGGGCCTGCGGCAAAGACACCTAGCCAGGGTTGTAGACCTGGGGCTTCCCATCACAGCTAAGCCTCCCCCAGGACTGGTGCTTGTGGCTGTGCTCACTGCCCTGTTAGTTTCTTCACTTTGCGGGAGGGCTGTGTTAGGAAAACTTCTGCTTTAAATAATTTATTTTCCTCCAGACCCTGGCTCCAAGACACCGAGAAAAAGGGGGAAAACACTGATTGCTGCTGTGGAAGGGCACTCCGTCTTGTCTTTTGTTCGCAATACAAGAGCAAGCTCTTATTTTGGAAGAAGCTCCGATGCCTAATTTCCTGGCAGCTGATGACAATTTGTTCTTCTGAGATAAGTACCAGGTGCTACAAATAATACCTCCCACGCCTGCTGAGCACACGGGACCTCTTCGTGGGTGCTTAGAGCTCTCCCCCTTGCTCCCAGGGCCTCGGTGTTTCCAGAGCTTGGGCCCTAAAAATACGCCCCGAGAGAAGACAGGCGCTGCCTCCTCCCGGGCCCTCGGGGCGCGGCCGCAGCTGCCGCGTCTCCTCGTCCGTGGCCGCCAGCGCGTTGGTGGCTTCTCCCCGCCGAGGGGCCCCTCCCGGGGGGCTCGTCCCGCCCCCCGCCCTGGCCCCGCGCAGCCCGCGGCGGGCCCGTTCCCGCAGAGGGCGCTGCGGCGCGGCTCTTTGTGGCGCGGCGGCGGGGCCGTTCCCGTTGGCGGCGGCGGTGGCGGGGCCGTTCCCGTTGGCGGGGCCGTTCCCGTTCCCGTTGGCGGTGGCGGGGCCGTTCCCGTTCCCGGCGGCGGGGCCGTTCCCAGCCGCGCCGCCGCCCCCGCCCGCAGCCGCGCCGGGCGCGGGGCATGGCCAGACTCACCGAGGGCGAGGCGAGGAGGCAGCCGCCGCCGCCGCCGCTCCCGCCAGCGCCGCAGCCGCCGCGCCCGCCGCGCCGAACCTCCCCCATGAGCAGCAGCGGCGGCGCGGAGCCCCCCGCGCAGCCCGACAGCATGAAGGACCTGGATGCCATCAAGCTCTTCGTGGGGCAGATCCCGCGCAACCTGGAGGAGAAGGACCTCAAGCCGCTCTTCGAGCAGTTCGGCAAGATCTACGAGCTCACCGTGCTCAAGGACCGCTACACCGGCATGCACAAGGGTGAGCCCGGCCCCGCGCGGCGAGGCCCGCTCCCGGGGCGCGCACAAAGGGCGGCGGGTCCCGCCGCCCCCCGCCCGCCCTCACTCGGGTCGCTCCACGCGTGACCCACCGCGACGTGCTGTGTCCCCCGCCGGGGCGGCCGCGCCCCCGGACCCTTGCCCGGGAACGCGTCGGCGTCCCCGGGCGGGGGTCGGAGCCCTCCGGCCGGGCCCCGGCGCCCCGCGGGCAGCGCGGGGCCTGGCGGCGGCGCGCGGGGGGGCGCGGGGCGGGCTGAGGGTGCTGCAGGTCGCGGGCGCCGGCGGTGGGGGCCGTCCGTCCGTCCTCCCGGTGGTCTCTGACCCGCACCCAGACACGAACACGGCGCTGCAGTTCTGAAATCCGCGTAACAAAGAGCATCGGCCGCAAACCTGCTGTTGCCCACGGCGTTTGGGGTAGATGAGGGGCCTTCTTGATGGTAGCTTGGGAGAGATGAGGGCTCTGTCATCGCTGAAGGACCTTTAGTGGATGCTCAAAAGTTTGAGGCGGCTTCCTTAGCAGCACTTACTGTTGTATTTGAAAGCTGTATTTTGGAAAGCTGTGGCGTTCAGGATGTCAGCTCCCTTCGGTGGAGCCGTTCTAGCCCACCCCCAGCAGGTGTTTGGGACCTTGTGATCACCACAGCTCCAGCCATGAATGGGAGTTCACGGAGCCGTTTGCTGTGAGATCTCAGAGCGTGATCGCAGCACCACTCCCTGGCACATATAGAGCAAACCTGCAGGGATCCTACAGTAAGTACGTTGAAGGCTGTCAGTGCTCAGCCCGGGCCTCTGTGACCTAAAACGATTCGTGGTGGGGACATGTGCTGGTTCACGCCGGAGGGAGCGTGAGTGGTGTTCAGTCCCGATGCCTCTGGTTTCAGATTTAGGAGGAAGGTTAAGAAAAACTGTGAGTGCCGTGGCAACTTGAACCATTCTAGGCTGAACAAAGTGGGAAGGGGATAACAGAGAAATAAGTTTATTTTCAAACAAAAGGCCAAATCTAACCCCAGCACAAAAGGAAAACACTTCCTCATTGAAGCCTGTGGGAGCAAGGCTGGCTTGAATTTAACTGAAGTAGTATGTCTGGTGGGACTTCAGAACCAAAATGCCATGTGCTTGTGTGTCTGTGTGTGCAAGGGACTGAGTCCAAACCTGCTACCATCTGACAGTGAGTTGCCAGGTTTCAAACCCAGTGAGGAGGAGAATGGGCCTGAGGCAATTGCACATTTCATTTCAGTTGACATATTAAATATAGACTGTGTGGTCTGAGGTCAGGTTCCAGGCAGGGGATGGATTCTAGGGATCTGCCACTTAGATGTGGAAATTAGAGGGGGCAGCACTGGTATTAGCTAGATCTGTGTGACATTAACTTGCTGCTAAATGCGGGATTCCTGCAGCAAAATAAATCTATCCCTTTGGTTTTGACATTTTTGAGTGGATGCAGGTGTTGGTCAGGGGTTGTTGGTGCTCTGTTCTGTCCAGAAGAGGCCATTGAGATGTGTAGCTTCTTCTGGTGGCTGTTGTACAGTCATTTCCACATGCCTTCAGTTTCCTCTGGCTGCCCCCGATTTAGTACAAAGTGAAAGGTGAGGATTCCTCTCCTGGTGGCATGGGTTTACATGTAGACCCTCGGCCTGGTTTGGAAATAGGCAATATACCTCTCTGAAGAAGTCATTCCTCCACAAGGATGTTGTGGGGATTTAGCATGCGGTGAAGAAATTAGACCCACGGTCCAGCCAACCCTGACCCTAGCCTTCCCCTCCCGTCTTAGCAGGTCTGGCTCTGTTGGCTTAGGCTCTGTGCAAGAAGGCCAACCTGGCAAGGAGCCGCTGCTCCCGCTGCTCCCGTTAGCATCAGCAGGCCTGGAGGGTGTCAGGCCTGACTCAGGAGCTGCAGTGGCCTCGAGCACTATCAGAGGAACTGGCCAGGGCTTCACAGCCCCTGAGCAGAGGAAGACTTTAGGAAGTCTGGGTAACTGTGCACTCATTCCTGCGCCATACAGAAGCCATAATCTTTCTGGGCAATTGTAACAGCAGATTCAGTTTTCTCTCCCCATGTTCCCTGATCTGCAGTGAGATCCGATTGACAGCTCACATGCGGCTTCCATCTGCTTTTTCCCTTTCTTTCCCTAAATGGGGAGAAGCAGTTGTGTGAGAAGCCAGCACTTCTGGTAAAGCCCAGCAACTCCTCTTGCAATTCTTTGCAGCTTGATATGGAGCTGAGCAGCTGCCTCTGCCCCCAGGGACGAAGGAAGGGTGGAAAAGGCCTGCCAGGGGCCTCTGCCAGGGGTGTGAATTGGGCTGCAGAGGCTGAGAGCCCAAGAGCTAGCTAGGACTGACCTGTACAGGTGCTGAGAACTGAAGAATTCACTGAAGGCGGAGGAGGATCCTACAGGCCTGCGAGAAGCATGAGCACCGTTATGAAACGGTTTTGTTAGTGCCTGACTATTCATGTCTCAGCAACCTGACTGCTGGTAGTTGATACTGTTCCAGCCTCCTAATATTATTCATTAGGCAGTTTTATGTTAATCACAGATACATTTGCATGTTAATGGCAATGTTTGTCTTAAAGCTAATATTTTCATGGGAAGAGCAGGGAGGCATTTGAACAGGCTTTTGGAATGGATCAGAGGAGACCAAGCAGGGAGAATCAAGTGGAAATTTTTTGGCCTTGTGTTCCAGGATTGGACAGAAGGCAGTTCTTCCATGAGTGTCAACTGTGCTCTCCTGGATGGGTTTCCTAGCCATGCCTGTGGTAGGGAAGGTGGAGAGCTTCTGGAGTGTGAGACACTAAACTGAACTGCAGGAGAATGGTGGGGCAGGAGCAGTCCTCTCTCAGGGTGTGTGGAGTAAGTGCACAGTGTGTGGACAGATGGGTGGCTTTTCCAAAGGTCAGGGAGGCAGTAACAACGTCAGCCTAACTTCCCCCACTGGCAGATGAGTTTTGACTCGGCTTCTTCAGGCTTGTAGATAAGCTCCCTGCTGAAGTATTTGATGTGATTTCTAATGCTAAGCTGAATCTAGAGACCGCTCTCTTCTGCAAACTGACAGCCTTTTCTTGCTCAGGGCTTTAGACTGCTGATGTCTGGAGTAATGTTTAGGATCTGAAGGGACTTTAAATCCCAGAGTCAGTGTGTGGTTTGTAGGGACAATCAGGCACAAAATTTTTTTTTTTTTTTTTTTTTTTTTGCTGCAGTCTCTTCCAAGTGGAACTAGGCTGGGTTCTGCTTACAGGGAAACCCTCTGGGAGCCGGTGGGAGTAGGGTGGTGTCACCCCACACTAAGGGAATATATAGGTTCTTTTAGGGATCCTTGTCAAAATGATGATGGCACCAAGTCATAGTTACACTTAAAGCTTTATTTTTGTAATAGAATTTTGCAATTAGCATAGCACACAATTTGGAATTAGAATGGCACAGGATTTCTATAATCAAAATCACTATAGTACAGTCTGTAAGTATTATAGTACAGCTTAATTTACAATTTCCAGTCACCTGGAACCCCTGCAGATCTGGTCAGATGTTAATATATGGTTTGTTGTATCAATATAACAATTGTGATCAAGACTCAAAAAGGTGAGTCACTCAGTCCTCAGAGGAAGCAGACCATGTCGGAGGCATCGCTGGCCACCAAGGGTCACGACTCTCACTGTCCAGCAGCAGCTCCGGCCCAAGTTCCCCCTTTTAGGACTTGTAACAGCTTGATTTTATAGACAGTGCTCTGGGTGCTGTTATGCTTCCCTGTTCTGTGACTGGATCATCAACACCACCTGGTTGGCAGGGCGGCTGGGACCTTCAAGGCTGGTACTTTTTAACACCATGTCCCATGTCTCAGCAGATGTGGCTGACTTGGTGTTAGAAGTGCCCAAAGGGGCATAAGCCTGTCGACCTGAGTTTGCTGTTAACTAAAGCAGGAAATGCAGAAGTGAGAAAACCTCGTGAAAGCGATGGGCCCCTTTGCACCTCTGTGGACATCTCACTGTTGAGTGGATCCCTGGGTGCCTCTGTCAGGCTCAAAGTTTTAGGAGCCTGAAGAACCCATGAAAGACATGGTAAGCAGGGTCCTGTCACAGCATGAAAGCCCTTACTAGCTGGGAAAACGTGGCTTTCCTTGAGTCTCTGGTACTTCTGTAAGCTTCAGGCACCTGGGTGAAGGCAGGGGACAATGGGAGACTGTGGAAAATGCCTCGTGCTTCACTGACTTGCTGTATCCTAAGGAGCAGCTGAAGAGTTAGGTTGCAAGAGATAATGTCTCTTCAGGAAGGAAGGTTCTTTTTCCCAAATACTTGTTTACACAGTTAGGCTTAGAGTGTATTGTTTCTGCAAAACCCCTTTCTGTATTTCTGACCAGGACTTTGCAAGGAGAATAGAATTGACTCCAGCATCCTACCTCCAAAACATCTGGCTGTGGAGGACAGTAATCATGTTTTCTAAAGGATGTAGCTGACCTCTTTAGCTTCCTTCTTTCCACAGCCAGTACAGCCTCACAGATTCCTGCCATTTGGGAAGTAAGAACAAGATGAAATGAATGAGCTGAACGTCCTGAAAGCTTAGAGACACAGAGAGCTCAGGGATGGAGCAGCAGACAGGACTGTCCTGTGCCCATAGGCTTGCTTGTCCCAGTCCAGCCCAGACACAGCCTGTTGTTAGAGGCTGCCCAAGTGTGTTTCATGCTTGAGTGAAGGGAGGAAGTACAAGCGGGCTCCTGTTGAGCAAGTATCCACATGCTTGAAAAGCAGACCAGCAGCAAGGATTGCCCTGGGAGTGAAGCAGGAGGCTTGAGTGAGGCATCTTCAGGCTGCATAGCTGCAGGATGATTCAGTCTCCAGAGGCTGCTACCTCTTGGTACAAATACTCAAGACAGGAGCACCTAAAAGATGAACAGTATTTTGGGCTGCC
Source organism: Strix aluco (assembly GCF_031877795.1). Classification (NCBI taxonomy): domain Eukaryota; kingdom Metazoa; phylum Chordata; class Aves; order Strigiformes; family Strigidae; genus Strix; species Strix aluco. The sequence goes on along the minus strand of NC_133959.1, from coordinate 125,160 downwards.
TTTGCTGTAGGGAAGAGAAGGACTGGAGGGCTCTAGGGAAGGGATTCATGGCACTTTTTTGGATTGGTGCTGGTGAGTGTAGGCGTTGCTGGGCTTTACAAATCCCTTATCTGGCATGATAACAGTACCTTGCAAAATAACTCTTTATCCCCATGTGAGGAGTGTCTCTCATTTATCCCCACTAAACGGTGCACCTTTGTCCAATCCTTGTTTTATCCTTGTCCTTGCATGGGCTGAGGTCTTTGAGCCTGCCACTGTGCATTACCTCAATTTTGATGTTCCTGAGCACTAGAATTGGGACTCAGTGGACTGGGTTTGAGTGCTTAACTCGGCAGGTAGCTTCATATATACTTATTCCTCTCCTAGTCTTAGTTTTCTTGGGTTTGATGGCTAATTCTCCTGAGGCAAGGATGGTGTCTTCATTGTACATGGGCATGGTACCAATGCACTGAAGCTCTCAGTGGAATAAATTACTTAGTCCCAACTCCTGACTTCAGAGTTTTGTGTGCTAAACTTGACCCCAGTTATCTTAGAATGGGTCTCGTGTGACTTGCAAAATAGCAGACTGGAGCAGCAGGTGGAATCAAGCAAGCATCTGTGTTTGGGGCTTTGGTGGCCAGGCCTCTAAATCTGTTAGCCATAGGGTTTGGGCTCTCTGGTTATACAGGTGCTTCTGAGACTTTTTCTGATGCTTGACATCACAGCAGTTGTGTGAGGGGAGAGCAAAAGTGAAGGGGTGCTTCCCCCCGCAGTAGAGCTAGCTGCCTTTGCCATGAGAAGTGAAGGTCACCTACATGCTTCCTGGCCTCACTGCATCTGTTAAATTATCTGGTGATCCCACGTCTGGCCTTGGTGCAGCAGTCAAAACCTGGGCAGTAGGGAGCTTTAGTACCTGTTAGAGATACCTAATACTTGTATGCTGTTTATGGAATTTTTTTTTTTCCTAGGAAGAGCTGCGAGAACAGATGTGATTTGTTTAGCAGCAGCAACTGATTGGAGTTGGGATGGAAGAGCAGCGTAATGCCATGGGTTGGGATTGTCTTGAGCAGCTGGCTTCTGCATGGCCTAAAAGTGTTGTGTACCATGGAGTCATTCTGGGGTGGAGGGGACAGACCCGGACAGTCCCTGTCCTGCATCCACCTTTGGGTCTGTGGAGAGCTGAAGCAGCTTTGGAGTACCCAAAGCCAGACACAAGAAGGTGTGGGCAAAAGAATGGGCCTCTCTGTTTGGGCCATAACAGTGCATCTGCAGCCCCAGCACAACAATATAGACATGGACATTTAGCAACAAGCTGAAGGGACATGTCCTGCCTTTGCTTAGAATGTGAAATGCCACTGCGAATAGGAGGGGGATGAGTGAGGGGGTCAGATGCATTCTAGCCTTTGAGTCTATTCACCAGTGCTTTGCCCATCCTCATCTGAAACAATTCAAGTGATGGAGCTCCAGGCACTTCCCTGGGGAGATCATTCCACAGTCTAATAAATCTCTCTCTGCTAGGAAATGTTTCTTGATAACCAGCCAGATTTTTCCTTTGCTTAGTTTCATTTGATTATTCTTAGCATCAGAGCACCCAGAGATGATTCCTCCTCTTTCTGGAGGGGCTACAATTCCTCCACTCCTCCCCTGGCCTGGTGTTAGGCTAAAATGTTGAGTCAGATCTTGACTAAGAATGTCAGGATCTGGCCTTTTCCATGTGCTTTTTATCTTGCTTCTAAGTTGGCCCTTGCAGAATGCATTATGCTTTGCTGTTCTCTGTATTTCCCTTGTTATGCATATGTATTATTTGTGTGTGTTTGTGCATACTGTATGGGTGTATGTATGGCACAGAAAGCCAGGCCTCTCCTTCTGTATCTTTTCATGATTCTGTGAATCTCGATCATGGAGCTTTCACATGAGCCTAAAATCCCAGATGCTCTTCCTCTTTCCTTTTTATTTTTTTTTTTTTTTGTATCAATAATCGTACTGGTCCTTGCATCTCCTCTGATCCTTGGCTATTTCTCCCACAGGCAACGTTAGCTTGCATTTTGCTCTCCTGTTGTTTCTCACCTTGTTCAACACCTGTTTCAAACCTATTTGATTCACTAGGGCCCTTTTCCAGGACTTCAACAGACCTTGGATGGGGCCTACAAGTCCTTTCATGTTGTTTGTCTTTTTCCTAGAGTCTTCAACACATCCAAATTAGGTAACATTTGCACCTTTAATTAGCAAGCCTCCCTTTCTGCCCTCCCACCCCGCACAAGGGCTGTTCCTAGGCACTTCCTCTGTACCTGAGCAGAAATGTTGGGGTGGAGGCCTGATGGAACAGGGCAGCATCTGTAGTTCTTGTACTTCGTTCACCTGCTGTTACCGAATAGGAACGTTGTGTTGATGTGCATCTGCAACTGCATGTCTAACTTGACGTTTGTATCGACTGCAGGTTGTGCGTTCCTCACATACTGCGCCAGAGACTCTGCCATCAAAGCCCAGACAGCGCTGCATGAGCAGAAGACTTTGCCAGGGGTAAGTCCCAGTGAATTGTGCCTGGAGCTCATGGCATGAGCAGGCAAATGGGGGATTGTCAGGGGAGGAAGTGAGGGTGAGAAGTGGCTTAGATAACTTCCCTGCTTGTGAAAGGGAAATGTGGTTTGGTTACAACAGGGGATGTGGGAGTCAGAGCACAGTGCTGCTCTTCACAGAGCTGCTGCTCTTTTCTCCAGCTTGCCAAGGCTGCCCCATGTAACTCCAGCCAAGCCTATTTCTGTGCTTCTCTTTGGTCTCTGGTGTGACGCAATGTCTTCAGCTATCTGTCCCTGTCACTAGGGAGCTGTGGGCTTTTGGGTGAAGTGTGTGGACCCAGCCTGCACAGTGGGCATGCTGGAAAGCTGACAGGAGACAAAGCAAGGTACCCTTTTCCTCCAGGTGTGCAGAACTTCCTGGTACATCTGCTCTTAGTCTGCCATTGCCCTGCAGGGTGCCTGGACAATTTCTTGGGCGACTCGGTGCAAGACCCAAAATGACTTCTAGTGCAGTGGCTGAGTTGGATCAGCTTCTCAGAAAAAAAAATACACTTGCACATCCCACTGTTTGCAAGAGAAATGGGTTATATAGGTGAGACCAAAACTGCTGAACTAGCTGTGGTCTGTTCCTGGGTCCTGCTCTCTCTGCAACTGGTGTTGGGAGAAAAATACAGTGGAGATCTCAGGACGCCAGGCACTGCAGAACAGGTCCCTCCTTGCAGGGAAGTCCTCTGTCTGCCTGGGACCTGCTGGTGAGCTGAAAGGAGTTCTGAATTGTTGCCATTCCCATTTTAGTATGATTTGAGAGCTTTGACTGGGCATTTTCCTTGCTGTGTTGAGGGGATTGATGAAACACTTTGGAAGGATTCATTTGGAGACAGGTAGGTGGAGGAGTTGGGTACTTACAGAGGGAAGCTCACTGGAGGCCCTGAGTGCTCAAGGCAACAGAATAATTAATGTAAACCAGGGGTCTCTGGAGAGGTGTTAGGAATTCTTAACCATAACATTTGCTCTTCAATCCATACAGGTCCAAGTAGCTTCCTTCACCTCTCCCAGCTCCTCTGAAGACCTCCACATGCACACATCCTTTTCCATATTTATTTACCTGTGCTTCCTTTTTGCATGGGTCCGTGTTGGCATTTTGAGGGCTCGAAAATGCACGTAACTTAATTGCCACTTAATAGGATCTTTACTGTTTCAGGTTATCTCAGGGCAGCAAGGGCCAGATTACCAGGTGCTCAGAATCTGTTTGAGTTAATTTTGTGTGAGGAGAAAAGGTCAGCCTTTCAGGCCAAAGCAGTGTAATCTTCTGTGGGTGTTGGTCCAGGGCAGAATTGACAGAGTCTATAAAGAACAAGTCCAGGGATGGAGGAGCAGTCATGATGAGTCATGGTACAGTGCTGTACACAATGGAGAAGACAGACATGTCTCTACCTAGTACCTGCAGAGGGACTTTGAATGGTTATTCATGTGAGGCTCAGTAAAGTCAAGGCAATCTCAGTTTTGCTGCAGTTCTACACTGGGAATTTGTTGCATGTTTCACTATGTTCTCTACTGTTTGTGCTCTCAGTGGTTACAGAGTGCTGCATGGAGTAGTATTTAAAGCGGCAGTTTATCTGTGTTGGTCTAAAGGCTTTTTATGTTAAGGGAGGTGTAAGAAACTGCTTGGGAACGGTAAGAAGTCTGTGCTAGCTGAATACTTTCGAACGTGTTTGTCTGGAGACAGTTAATGAGCATTGTGGTGTAATTAAGCTTCAGGATTAAAATAAAGGTGAGCTGTGCTGCATTTGGAGCTGTCTGTTTTCAGGCTGGCAGTACACCACTTCATCACATTTAGTTTCTCTTTTGGAAAGTCCCTCAATGACCAAGAAAGCAGGATTCTCTCTCTTTGGTCATTTTAGTGGTCGTTTAGAGACGGTTACTACCAGAACAGAACAGACCTCCATCCTGATGTTCATGGAGTCAGTCTTGGCACGGACATGGGCTGGCTGGCTTGAGGTAGCTTTCAGCACTGTTTTCTTAGCCTGGTTGCTTGTGTCTGTATAGTATTACAGGTCCCTCTGACCCAACTGATGACAGACAATACTCTGGAAAGGCAGGAATGCTAGGTAACTGATTGTTTCCTATTTTGGGAACAAGGCTGTGAAATTTCATCTCTGTACATTCACATCTAGATCATCTTTTGATGAACTCTGTGGCAAAGCCTCTCACCAGAAATATAATGGGGACCCTAGCATAGAACAGAGAACAGAATGTACTGGACCACACTGCTGGGATTTCAGTAAATGGGCCATAGTCTGGTAAACAAGTGACTTCTTGTTTGTTTTACACATTAACTATCTCTTTATTGCACATAGCAATAGCAGGAAGAAAGTTTAAGAGTGTATGACATCAGTGTAGGGTGACACAAACTGTCATCTGAATGCATGACCAAGCATCAGCATGTTTAGAGACAGCAAGGTGTCAAAGAGGCATAGAAAGGATCTTGTCGGTAATCCTGTACTTGCCACTGTATTGCAAAGCAACCACAGATGCCCCAAGTACCCAAGTATGTTGGTCTCAATGCAGAGACTAGTGGTTGATCTCAACAGTTCATGAACCTGGATAGAGACAAATGACTTGCTTAGTCTAGATTGGGGGTTTGGTAAGGAAGTGCTTTGATATGGTTTGTGATAGGTCCGTAGGCTGTGATCAGGCAGCTGGAGCAGGACTCCTGGGTTCTCTTCCAAGTCTGTCACTGGGTAGGCCTGTGCCCACAGAGGTATTGCTTAGGCCCTCCAGGTCTGATGCTAACGATGTCAGCCCATCTAGGAATGCTGCCACGTTGTTTCCTGCAGGGCCATACCTGCAGTGTAGCTTTCCTGAGGTTTCATGTTGTAGGTTTTCCACATAAGTCAATAGGAATCGCCTTGGTCTCTCTCTGGTTTTGTGGCATTTCTGGCAAGTTCTTCTTTTGGGAGATCAAAATTCTTGTTTATTTTTAAAGTGAGAGTTGTTGGATGTATGGTAACTAAATAGAATTTAAACTCAAAAAAGCTTATTTTTTGACAGTAAGGCTTAGTATCTTTTTCTGAAGGTAGACAGATTTTTGGCTTTCACCTCCTTTTTGAAGGGCTAGTGTGCTCAGGGTGTAAAGCAAGAAGACTGTCAGCTGTATATTGTATTATCTAAAATGCTTATCAGCCTTCAGAGCTGGTGAATTGCTATCAGTGCAGTTGGGAAGTAACAAATGCATGAATCTTTTGGGGAAGGAAGGATGGAGCTTCCTAGAACAGAGAGGTAAAGTACATTCTCCGTGAGTTAGTAGAAGTGTCTGATCACCCAGGCTTGGTAAGGAGCTTAGAAGGATGCCAAGTGTCTGTGCCCTTGATGTCCGTGGGGGTGGGCAAGAAGAATGCCTGCCTTGTGGCTGTGTGGGCGGGAGCCTGTTTCCACACATTGTGATGTGGACCCTCAGATGCGGACAGCAACGTGTGAACCTCAGCACAGCCGGAGGGCAGACACGCATCAAGACAGGCTTGCCCATCATCCTGGTTGGTACAGGTGACAAGCGGGAAGCACATCACACCTTGCTGGCAGCGAGTCGTGCTGTGCAGCATCCAGCATCACGGTCAGTTCTCCGCCCCGCACCATCTCCTAGCCAGCCTTGACACACTCCTGCTCCGTGCCCTTCACAGTACTTTCTGTGTCCTGCATGTGTAAAGATCCTGTTTCACATTCCCCAGTTTTGCTTCCTGAGGACAAGCTGGGGAACTGCACAATTAAGTCTGACTCAGTCCCAGTAAAGCAGTTTGACAGGCTCCAAAGACTCAACAAGAGATGGGGACAGATCTGCCCGAGGAACAAAACAGAAACCAGCTCCCTTCATGGCCTGAGTCCACAGGGCTTGAGGAAAGGTGCACAGCCCATGGAGGCTGAACAGACGAAGTCTTCGGATCTGAAAAACAGAGAGTGAATCAAGCCCTTAAGCTTCTTCCTAAATCTAGTGTCCTCTTCAGCTGCCAGCCAGTGCAGTGTTTCACCTTCTCCCCACTCCCTGGCACACTCCTCCCTGGCTCAGTGAAATGATATTATATCTCAATAACCCATGCCTTTGATTCGTGATTGTGCCTTCACTTTGCTGAGTTCTGAAAGGAATTGGAGAGGTTATTAATGACATGCAGTGATCACACACCAAGTTAAAGGCTCTTGCTAAGTGAAATTTGAGGGAGAAGCAGCCAGCTTTTCAATATTTCGCAGAAACGCTTTGTGTCTCTTTTCATTTGCAGCCAGACAGTTGCAAATTACATAAAATTGCTCCTGAAGAAGAAGGGGAAGAAGAATAGAGGAAGGAAGTGGAGGGGGGGAGGTTTAAAAAAGTAATTCTTCTGGCAAGGTACAGTTACAGTTTTATTTCTGTGCAGAACAAAGAAGGGCTTGCTGAAAGATAGGCAAGTAAGTGGCAGAAATTGGTATTGATCCAAGCTGGGAATATGGGCAGTTTAAGAGCAGTGATGGGGGTGCTGAAATGTGGCTACATCAGGGGGAGAGCTCATGGATGCCATGATGGCTTGGGAACGCAGGGACATGGGAATGGAAAATTACAGAGAGCAGCAGCATTAGAGCAGAGAGAGACTCTGGGAATGCACCAGGGGTTGAGATGCTGCAGCACTAACTCAGATGGTTGGGCACAAGGATTAATGCAGAGACCCAGCAGAGCTTGAGCAGAGGGCACCCCTGTGGACAGGCTGTCTCCTGTGCTTCCGGGAGCAAGGGCTCACCATGGGCCATCTGTCAGGATCCACAGCCTGTGATGATATAAGGGAATGCAGGTGACTTGGAGGGGTTTTGGTAGAGAGGGCAAAGCATCACATTCTCCCCCCCACTCTTTTCACACAAGTGCTGGTGTGAAGCCAGCCTGGACCAGTACTTGAGTTTCTTCATGTGAACACTACAGGATATTGCAGCTGGCAAAGCTGAGAGACATTCTGAGGGAGCGGAGTAGGGGGCCTGAATGTTTGGTTGGGGGCTGAAACTAGACTCCGTTTGTTAATCTTTGAGGTGGCCTCTGCAGTTTGAACCTTTGGGCAGGATGGAGAAGTTTTTCCCCTGTCCATCCTGCAGGTTTGATAGACAATATCAGCAAATTCATGAGAGCCATGCAACATTATCAGTAGAAGGTAGCAATACAGAGAGCATGTCAAGGCCGTCTCATTGAAGTGGCAGCACCAGGACAGGAGGGTACTGCAGCCCCTGGGCAAGGAGCAACAGAAGTGCCTTTTCACTGCAGAGAGAATTGCAATTGCTTGTGCTGGTGGGGGTTTGGCATAAGGGCCTGAGAACTATCAGTGAGGCAAGGCAGCCGCCCTACGAAGTACATACCCTGAAGAGGCAGGGGAAGAGCAAGCTGCCAAGGCAGACATTGGCTCCTGCTGCCTACAGAATTGGAAGGATAATGAAATTAAAGATTAGCACCCGTTCCCACATGCTGACCAAATGCACACATGCAGGCTCCTGTCCCTTTCTCCCTAGAAATTGCTACTCTTTGCACAACCGGACACTCACATCTCCTTGTAGCACAGAGCTTAGACTTTTGTCTCCCAGAGCTGGCATGTTTTCTGGTGAGCTCACCTGTGCTTGTGAACACACACACACACACACACACACACCTGTGCACCAACCCACACAGACCTTCATCTTTGCAAAGGCACCCACAGTCCTGAGTGGGACTCTGCATCCCCATCTCCCCAGGGTCATTTGGTGTGTGTGCATGCACACAAGAGTTTGTGAATATGGATATAGAATCACAGAATAATTTATGTTGAAAGAGACCTCTGGGGTCTCTGGTCAAACACCACTCAGAGCAGGGCTAGCTGCATCAGATCACTGAGGACCTTCTCCAGCTGGGTTTTGAATACCTACAGGGAGATCCTGCAATCACTCCGGGCCTCTCTTCCACTCTATGAGCACCCCCAAAGTGAAATGGTTTAGCTGATATTAGCCATAACTTTTGTTGTTCAGCCTAGAGAAGAGATGGCTCAGGGGGTTCTTATGGTGGTACTGGAACTCAGGCCTACTGTCAGTGGATTTTCCCGTGGGCACGTCCTTAGTCCTTACTGCAGGAGGTTTTGCTCTGCTTGGACCGGTAACAGTTGCCATGGGAACTGGTACACTCAGCCTATGTGCAGCAGCCGGGGCTAAAGGTCCCTGCTGCCGTCGGCTTGGCCCCGTCTGCAGCCACCAAAGTATTTTAAATTAGCAGAGACCTCTTTCCCCATCCACTGTAATTAACCTGCCGTGGGGGGAGAAGAGGTGGGGGCATGGCTGCATTGAGGAGCTACTAGTACCCCCAGCTGTCAGGCCCAGACCGGCCGCAGAGCATTAACCATCCAGCATGTCCACGAGAGGCCTGTGCAAGCTCTCTGCAGACCTGGCTGCATCTGCCAGCCAGGCTTCCTCTGCCCCTTGCTCTGCCCTTTGCCAGTTTGCTGAGGTCCTCGGAGGCTCCCACTTGTGCATGGCAAAGCACCTGAGCATGTTGGCTGGACCAGCTGTCCCGTGGAGCGGGGTCAGCAGTGCACCACTGAGCATAGGGGAAGATGGGTGTTGGATGTCTTCTCCAAACAGCCTGACAGAGAGATCAAAGCCAGGTGAGTGTGGCAGTGCTCCCAGCCTTTCCCCCTGCAGCCTTCTTGCACTTGCTCAGAGTTACTTGCTGACCCATTTCATAGCATCTTATTTCTACTTTTTGTAGGCCTGCTAAGCACTTTCCACCTTCCTTTGAGCTGGCAGTGGCTCCTGTGATTAGAACCTCCTTGGGCAAGCCGAGGATGGCAAGACCCTGTCTCTGCAGAAGCAAGATCCTGCAGCTAACACAGGACTGTGGGCCTGAGCACTGAGCTGTGCCTGGGTCCTCAGGCCCGTTGCTTTCTGGTGGCCAGAATGATCTCTTTGTGGTCTTGATGAACTTGCTAGAGGAGCTTTTTGGATTTTCAGTTCTGTCAGCCCTGTCTTGCAAGAGTGGGGAGGAAGGAGCAGGAGAAAGTGTGGGGCCAAATACTACTACTCTTTACACTGCTGAAAAGTCCCCTTGAGAAACCGGAAAGGTACTCGCCTGAATTTGGCCCAGGGTTTTCTTCCTGTTGCATCTGGGGAAGAGTTGTCCTAGCACCTGTAGAAAAGGATCCGAGAAAGTTGTCACTTTCCTCTTCTCACCTGAAAGCTCCTTTGACCTCCAGTAGCACTAATCACAAGTGACAAGAAGAGATCAGGGCAACAGGGAAGATCATCTAATGTCCTTGATGTGGTGCCCTGTGGTGCACTGAAACATCAAGGAAGGAGCCCAGTGAGGACAGGCTGACCATGGAGTCCTGAGAGACTGCACTTAAATGTGTCTGCCAAACAGTCACGTACATGATAGGGGCTGTAATTGCTGTGTTGGGCTGGCCTCCCTGCTGGATGTCTGATGTTAATGCACAATAATGGTGGTGTCACTTCCATAGAGCTACCAAGGAGATCCAAAGCCTTTCTGAATCATGGCGATAAGTTGCTTGCCTTCCTCCCAGAGCAGCACTAACTGCAGTGGGGACAAGGATATCTGAACTGTGTTAAGGGAGAAGGAACACAGCAGAGAATCCAAGAGGCAAAGCAGCCAGTCTGTATGTGTTGTGGCCCGCACGCTGCTCGGATGTCTGCTTGCTGATTCCTGCATCTGCTCAGCTTTGGTGGGGAATGGGGGTTAACTTCGCTGCTCTGCCTGATTTGCCCTCTGTGCTGGGGCTAGGGAAAATACCTCCGAAAGAAACTTGTGAGAGGAGTTGGAGTTTGAGTCCTCCTCTTGGTGACAAAAAGCAGTTGGGTAAAGTCCTCCACCAATCTTTCTTGCTCATGAAAAAAGAGATGGCCTTAGCCATGCAGACAGGAGCTGTGTGGTTTGGACTGTGGACTTCACATCCTGCTTCTGCCACAGACTTCCTGCATGACCTTCATCATCATGTGCCTTGATTCTTCCTCCTGAAACACAAACATAGTACTATAATTATCCTTGTTTCCTTCATAATGGGATTGTATGGGGTGAATTCATAAGCAGCCTTTACAGCTGGAACGGTGCTTGGTGCTGATGTTGCTCGTGTTTCTGTGCGAGACAACTCCCCTTTCTCAGGGCAGGATGGTTCTTCTGGATAGGACTGAGGTACACTGAAGACGTCAGTGGAAAGATGCAAGCAGGAGACTCGAGCACTGAGACTGGCACCAATCCATTGCTGCTTGCATTCCTGACCAGAAACAGAATCCAAATGAGCAAATCGGCATTTAGATTTGTGTGCTCTGCACAGCTAGAAGTGGTTGTGATCATTCAGGCAGGGCATTTTTAGCTGGCCGGAAAAGGACCAGCCCACAACTTGCATAGTCTAAGAGCCCAGGACCTAATTCTGCCAATGGCCTTGGATGCCTTTTGGTTCCTGACATCCCAGAGGAGCCAGCCTGCATTGTGTGTTTCATGCTTTCTATCTCTGACCCTCTTAACACTGTGAGGTTCCCCTGCTCTGCACCTGAGGGGCTATTTTACATCACTTACTCCTAATTAATAGAGAGGCTTGCCCTGCTGTCCCAGGGGGCTTTCCCCCTCCATCCAGTTTTTGCAGTTTGAAAGCTGAGGAAGCAAGAGCTGGGGGTCACTGCTCCTCCTTGGAAGACATGGCTACCAGATTGCTGATATGACAGCTTGTGCTGGGCATCAGTGGGGAGCTAGTTCACCTCCAGAAGGGTTTTTTTGGGGTGCGGTGAGAGAAATGGTGCATTTTGGCCTTCATGAAACCAATAGCAAAGCTTCCTCTGACTTCAGCAGGGCTAGGGATTTTCTTTAGATCCTTGATTCCAAGAGTGCTACAAGGGTGGGGGAGAATTTTGTTGAAAACAGGGAGGAAGCCCAAGCAGAGCACAGTTCCCCGGTTTTCTGTGCTGACCAGATGCTGCGGGTGGGGTGGGGTGTAATCTAGACACTTGCCAGTAAGGCCTCTCACCTCTGCTTCTTCCTTAGGAACCTCTAGGCTCCTCTGGGCTGTAGTGACTTGTACCTCCAGCTATCTCCTCACTGCTTCCTGAGGGCTACACAGGAAATGTGGCTGCTGTGCTTTGTAGCATGTAACGCTCCAGTGGTCAGTATAGCTTCGTGCCCCCATCAGGCTGGCCAGTTGCTTCCCGCTAGTAACCCCAAAGAAAGCAAGTGGGGGTGAGGGACTTCTGGCCTGTGGTAGCCTGACAGCATGTGGTAAATGTTAATGTGATATTCTTCAGAAATGGAGAATAATAACGCTGAGCTGAATAATGAGGAAAATAAAGCTCAGCTAGTGAGGCAGGCACAGGCTCATAAATCATTTGCTTAAGTTCTCCATGCCACATACGTGTTCACATATGTTTGTGTTCTTGTGTGGTAACAGCATGCATGTCTGTGCATGTGCGTGTACTTGTCACTTGGAATTTAATGCAGGCACATCCTGACTCTTGGATTCTGGGCCCAGCTGAGCATGTACAAATACGGCTTTCTTAGTCAGTCAGGTGTGTTCTCTGATTACTGTGTAGCTTGAGATGATGACTGGAGGCCAGAAGAATTTGTGCTTCCGGAGTTTGATGTGCAAGCCAGAAGTGTGTCCTCCCTGCTGTCCTGTTACTCACTCTCTCCCTCAAAGGGAAGGGTAAAGCTTGACCATCGTTTCTGTGCGTTGAGTTTGTGTAGGGGACAGAGCTCTTTGTCTGAGACCTGTATACAAAGTTTAGGACCCCACAGGGACACATCACAAGGCCTTGTGACCTATGTTGTTGAGTTAAAATAACTGTGAACTCTCTTTGCATTTGTAGGGTTGCACCTCTGCTTGGGAGGCCTTTGATATTTTGTTCATCTTTGATGGCAACATGGGATTTAGAAGGATTAAAGTGGTGTTGTCCTCTTTGTGGAAGCCTCTGGGTGTCCAGTCCTCTGCAAGGAGGACCATGCCTGCCTCTGCCTCAGTCAGGAGACTTCCCGTTTCAGGAAGCAGCAGGTGGAGAATCCTGCTGCTGTTCTCCAGGCCTCAGCATCTGGACAAGTTTCTTGTATCTTGTTTTCTCCTCTTTACCCCCATCTTCCAGAGCAGATGAAGACCAGACCTCAGTTTGGTAGGTGGCTCTCAAAAGTCACTGGTGCTGGCAAGGTCTCTGGAAATGGCCAGCCCTCGGCCAGGGGCTTGGTCTGACACTGGCAGAGGGTGAGTCTTCCTGTGCCCCTGCCAAGGTGCTGGGCCAGGTAGGCAAGGGTGAAGCTGTGGCCACAGCTGTGGGGTGCAGAGCAGCCCACATGCTTGATCTCATCACAGGCAGCCCCTCTTCCTCTTGTCGCCCCGGCCGAATGCTGCCTCCAGACTTGTGGCAGTGTTAACCCGCGTCACTGTGCTGGCATCAGTGCTGGCACCTCTACTGCCAGCGCTGTCCTACGGGCATCGTGCCGTGGCCCTGCTGTGGGCCTGTTGCCCCGCTATGGGTAGGTGACCCTGTGGGGTGCCCTCCCCCATGGCGGGCAGATTCAGTAGGGCCAGCCATGGCTCACCCCCCCCGGGGAGGGGCCCTGCAGTGCATTCTCGGCTGGGAAGCAGTCCCTGGGATGGGGGGAAGGGAAGGGGTGGACAGATGGGTAGAGGGGGCCCCCTCCCCAGAGATGATATCAAAATGTCTCTTTTGTGCAAAGCAGAGGGAATGCCCCCAAGAGCTGGTTTCCATGGCAACCGCAAATGTCAGGTTCCATGTGGTGAATAACCGTTTCCATGACAACATCTTCTTTACCCTAGGTGCTGAGAGCTGGAGTGACAGCCCTGTTGGGGGAGGGGATAGGGAGATGTCTTCAGGTACTTAACCCCCTCCCTCACCTCCCCCCATCCTTTCCAACTCCTTGCCCCAAGCCCTCAGCCACAGCATCCCTGGGTGGGTCCATGCTCACGTGGGCATGTGATGCTCTGGCACCCCTTCCTCCCTCCCTTCCCCCAAATGGATTTGCTCCTTGCAGAAGCTGAGATCCGAGTCTGTCCCTCCATCTCCCTCCCCATCTGTTTAGCTTAATCCTGGTTTTGCATCCTGAGTAGAAACAAAGCTATTTCTCAGTGCTGTGGGAGCAGTGGGGAGTGGGGTGGCCAGCTGCCCCTCTTGGCTCCGCACTGAGCCCTCTCTTCCAAGCACACATCTGGGCTGCCTGCCCTCTCCCACCCAGCCTGCTGCCGAAACACCCCCAGCCTCGGCTTGCACAGGCATTTTGCCAGAGGCTGTGAGCTGTGATAGGAGCCACTGCCTCTCAGCGAGGAAGTATGAGGCTTTCTGAAGCAATATCTGACCGCGTCCTTCTGAACCCTGCCCCGCATCCCATTCAGCTCATGGGCTGAAAGAGGTGCCTGGTCCTTGGCAGTTCATGGGGGGAGCAGCAGCCCAGAAGCTGATGAGTGTCAGTGCTGCACATGCTGGGGCCACGTGGCAGCACAGTGGGATGTTAGGAGCTCTGCAAATCCATGCAGCTGATCAAGAGCAGGAAAGGGGCCCTCGGCCTTTCCCTCTCCCCCAGATGACACAGCAAGTCCTGGGAGATGGAGTTGGAGTTGGCACTGCTGCCTACCGAGGTGCAGCATGGCAGCAGCTTGGCCTTCCTTTTGGGAGCTGCCAGTCAGTCTCTGGCTTTGCCAAGCAGCCCCATATCGCTCCTTGAGGGAGGGATGGTATCGCTTGGAGCTGGTCCCAGCATCTGCTCATCCTGTCTGAGATTCACCAGTCAGTGGAAGCCAGCTCACAGCCCCCAGCTGCTGCAAGCTCTCTCCCGTGCCCAGCAGTCAGGCTTCAGCAGCGGTGTGCCATATCATGGCAGCCTGTGACCTTCCGGTTGGCATCTGTGTCCTATGAACTGCAAAGTTACTTCACAGGTTTCCTCCTGCTGTTGTGAATGTAGGCTCTACCTCTGGTTTCTGGCCAGTCTGGCTCAGCCACCACTTGGAGACTGACAGCAGTCCACATTTTGCATGGTGGCTTCTAAGCACATGTTATTTGGTGACTTTTATGGCTTGATTTCATTTTTGTTGTTGCTGTTTTACCTGAGGGTGTTTCCTAAGAGAGGGGGCAGACTATGCCTGGACCTGCAACTTGTGTGCAGGTCTTACATGTGATATTCTTACTGTGTTTTATTATGAGTGTCACTGATTCAAGTCACTGTCAGCCTCTGTGAGTGATGCTGAGAGACATGGAGTGAGATGTGCCGTGAATGTGGAAATCTGCCTTGTACATTGTTCCCTGGAGGAGATTCTGTCTCAGTTGGATCCTGCTAGCTGGGAAGGAGGCTACAGCTTGTCAGTTGCCTTTCTGGGCAGCATAGGACCCATACACCTTCCAGCAGAGGACAGTTTTGCCCTGCTTTGCAAATCTGACAGTTAAAGCTGTGGGTTACTTAATGCAGCTACTCCTGGGTAGAAGTGTTCTTCTGTTTTACCTGGAGAGTCCCCATATCACGTGAGCTAAACTACCCCTCAGGCTTGTTGCTTGTGGTTGGATTATTGCTGATGACACTATTGGGTACAAGGGAGGTAAATGGCTCTTCCCCACAAATAAACAAGAGCAGTTTTGTGACGTTTGACCTGAGCATTCCCCTTGTGGGCAAGGAGCTGTTGCTGGAGAGCAGCACTGCCCTTCTTTAGAGCCACCCTGGTGCACAGAACTCTGACTACATGAGGGCTGGGGAAGGGGAAACATAACATGTTTGCTTGCTGTGCTGCTTCTAGCCAAGTTCAGAGGCAGTCTTTCCTCCCTCCTGCAAGGAAAGTAAGTGGCTCAATTAGGCGAGGTGACCATGCCTGCACTGAGTCCGGGCAGGTATAGGAAGAGCTTCCAGGCATACTCTCACCTTAGGCCACCCTGACCACTGTTCAGGCTGCAGTCTTATGGTGATGAGCTGCTTCCTTGGAGTCCTTTCTTTGCCACTTGCTGTGTCTGAGGAGGTGGAGGTTTATGCACGGTGGGCGTTTCCAGGAGAGCTATTCCCTGCAGGCAAGCAGCTGAGCAGGGAAAAGCGCCAGGTTTCCTTCTGAGAAGTCTGAAATCCATGTGGTCCCTTCTCCAAGGGTTTTGGTTGCCATCATGATGTCTTGGTTCCCTTCTGCCACTCTCCTACTCTGCCCAGCAGGCAGAAAGGGGCACCCTGGTGCCACTGCCATCAGCTCCGTGTGCCAGGCAGATGGTCCAGGCTCTAACCCTCTGCATTTCTCTTTCATTGCAGATGGCGCGCCCGATTCAAGTGAAACCCGCAGACAGCGAGAGCCGTGGAGGTAGTTGTAATCTCTCCTTGTTTCTCCTTTGGCGGCTTTGTGCTTGTGAGGGGGACCAAGCAAAGAGACAGGCTCCTGCCCTGGCCTTCCTTTCCCCGCAATCTGTATGAAGGGATGTTTGTGTGTGGCAGGGATTTGTGGGGGCAGGAGGAGACTCTAGGGGTAGGCTTTGATGAGGAGCCTTCAGCTTGGCACAGCAGGAAGCTGAGAGCATCCCAAGTCCTAAGGGTAATAACGTGGCTGCCCACTTCACTCTTTTTCCCAGCCCTTTGAGCCTCACGATGTCTGCCCCAGGTTACTGAAGCAGGCATGCACTTCAGTGTATGGCACCAGGGGTCCTGGAGGGTAGGGTGTAAGCAGTTGGGAAGAGGTTTCTTCATTCTTATACCTGATCAGCCCAATACAAGCCAGATCCCTGCAGCAGCACTGGCTTTTTAACCTGTTCAGTTTACTGCTCTGCAGCTGATTGTCCTGTCTGCAGCTCACTTCTCTGCCTCCCCCATCACTGCTGGACTGTCTCAGCCTCTCCGCTCTCAGTCCTGCAGGAGCCCCCATCGCACTGTCAGGGCCCAAGTGCTGTTGCAGAAGATAGCATGTGATGGGGACATAGTGTCTAAAGGGAAAGGATCCTGGGTTTAGGCCTGAGGTGAGGTGGAGGTGGTGTCAGCCTGTAGGGGACCAGCTTGGTTTAGAGCAGCACATACCAGGTAGTTCAGAGCTGGAAGGTTTCAACAGGAGAATCTCTGTTAATTTAATGGGGAGCTCACAGCAGCTCAGATGCCTCCTCCAGGTGGAGTAGGTTTGCAACTCCAGCCCTTTCCAAATTTATGAACGCCTATTGCTGCTTTTCCTTGTCTTACTGATACATTTCTTTTCCTCTTCTCTCCATTCCTGCATCTGCCTCTCCATGCCTTGTGCTGTTGGTGCTGCCTCTGAAAGCAGTTTAGTAGTGGGGAGAGGAGAATTTGTGTGAGACTGTTTGTCCTGTAGGGCAGCATATCCTGCGTGCTGTGTTTAGATTTGGAAGGCTTTTGTTTTAAATTTTAAGGGGTCACTTCCAAGCAATTTGTAGTGACTTTCAATTATTGCACTGGCAGGAACATGAGATATATTTTACATGAATGTGTGTATTTATGGTTGTGTAAAAAAAAGTTTATCTGTTTAAGTCAGATCATTTTTCCAAATAGAATCTGTGACTTTTCATTATTTACTTCAGGGATAAGACACCTGATTTTTACTGAAGTCTGAGCATTTTTATTCCCTTGGGCTATACTGAGAATCCCAGACATGTCACCACCTACAGACCCGCTCCTTTTCAAAAGAGCCATAGCTTAAGGCTCCCAAAGAAACTGGCATACCTAAAACACATAGGACTGGATTCATCTCACCTTACTTCAGCCCCTGGGTTCAGGGTTGAGTTTAAGGTCCTTGTCCATGCTACAGACAGTAAAAAGAGACCAGTGCCTTCAGGGTGATCACTCTCTCCCTCTTGACACTGGTACTAAGAGTGGATGAGCTGTTCTTTAGAGGTGCCTGCAATGGGGATAGAAGCAGCTGACTGCTCACTGACACGTCATATTGCCTCTAGATACAACCATTAGGTGGTCAATCCTTCCCCCACCACATTGATTTTAAAAATTTGCACCCCAGATTTCTAATTAATTCAGAAATTGTGTAATTGTATCTGAGGTTATTCCTAATGAGTCTTAAAAACACCAAACAAGCATAGAAGACTAGGAAAGCCTTTGCCAGTCATACCCATAACTCAACATCACAGAACCATTACATATACACACTGGCAGATCCCATGCACTCTCAGGCTGCAAGTCATGGCTGCGTAGCAACCTTCACAGCCAACACAGAGACACAGACAGATGTACCTACAGATGGATGCCCCATGTGTGCACTGTTTTACAAATACATACATGTGCCCACTTGACACACACATTCGTAGGCAAACGCACACGTTTACCTTCACCAGTACCACCCAAGCACAGCTGACGCCCCTGCGTTAAGCCCTCACAAAACAGCAGTAAAAATATACCAGACAATTCAGGCTGTGAACAGACCGACCACTACAGCTTTGTTTTCTTAACAGTTTGTGTCGCTTTGATAAGCGCAACTCCGGAATCTCTGGTGTCTAATACTAGGCTGAGGTAATTTCTGCAGTCTTTATTTTGCTGGTGGGGCACTACTATGAACTCTCTTCTATACACAGCCACCTAGTATCACAGAACGTGTTGCAACTTAACATCTCTAATGCCTAAGCTCCTCTGTTAAACTGAGCTGAAAGAGGCCAACAGGTTCAAAAACAGGATGTTGATTTGGAGGCAAGCTTTTGGTCAAGGCATTGGAGTCTGAAATCTCTAAGCTTATGAAAAGTGCCACTGTCTCTAATGACTGCAAACATCAGGGAGTCAGCTCTGCTTTCCATGGAGAAGGTCATAGAGAAGAGCAGCCTTTGGAGTCTGAACACTGGCCTCCCTCTAGCACATGTGCCCAGTTTCCTTCCAGCTTCACTGCAGGGCTCAGAAACGAGTAGCTCCCACAGGATCCATGACAAACTGGAATTTTTCCTGAGGCAGAAGCAGTATCAAGACAGCACCCTATATTTATCTGAATCAGGTTGCTCTTTCCAGAGGTTTCTGTTATGATGTTCCACTTGTCAGAGAAGTGGATGAGCAAGTTTGCAGATATGGGAAGAGCCATTCCCTATAGCAATAGCCCTACACTGGCAGGAGGTAAAAGAAAGATTTGGGGCAGGGCAGAACTGCTTGGACTAGGAATTTATCAAGGGAACAACTTCATGCGTCAGTGAGGCTCTGTTCTGCATTATCCTCAAAGGGAACCTCTTTTATCCTCTCCAGGGACTGACATCTCTCAAATTAAGCACCCTGAATTAAGTACATGAAGTTAGAGCACCAGGATTTGTCTCCTGGTCTAAGAGATGCTGATTTTTGTGCCAAAGGGGCAGTTTTGGCCAAGCCCTGCAGGGACTTGTGGGGATACCTGGATGCTCAGTGTTACTGCAACCCTGCAGAAGGAGTTCACTAATTAAAAGATGCTGTCTGCATTAGTTCAGAAGGGGACCTGTGATTCTGGCACAGGTTTTACCAGCTCTTTCCTCCTTTCCCTCACGCCCCTGATGAGGCTGGGAGTGCTAGGAGGAGATGGAGTGAGGGGGCAGAGGAGCTTGACTGTGCTTCTTGCGAGACCTGGAGCACTCTGCTGCACTGATGTGATGTGACAGCTAGCCCAAGCCCATTAGCACTGCCTTAGAGACAAGGAAGGTCTCTGCATACCCAAGGAGATTTGCTGCATCCTGTCCGTAGCCAACTGTTTGAGTAGGCTTCCTCCCTCTCCCTGACCCTTGCTGCTGACAGCAGCTAGCCAGGTGACCTAAATCCACTGGGTTTAAAGAGGAGCAGTGTCCAGTGCTTGTGTGCTCTCCTCTCTTTCTCATGGCCAAAGCATTCAGCCTTAACCCCTCGCTTGTTCCTGTGGTATCTTCATCAGTGACCTGCTCTGCACTGGCCCTTCTCTTGCTGCCTGGGTGACTGACTGTGCCCAGACCATGTTTCCATGGGAACTCAACAGTCAGAGATCAGAGACAATTTTCCTGATTGTTGGACAGCATGGGAAATTGCCAATCAGAGGGTGAAAAACAAGAGCTGGAGAGAAAGTGAAGAAAAAATGGCAGGAGGAGGGTGTGGTGTTACAAACTGGGGAGAGGAGATCTTCCAGAGCTGCACGAGTCCCTGCTGGGGAGCCAAAGGAGCCAGTGACCCACAGCAGTGGCTTGAGGACGCCACCTGATTTGGGATCGACCATTTTACAAGTGGTTTCAGCAGACATCAGGTGAAAGGGCTTGCAAGGTTTTGGCCCAGTTGTGGAGAGATGAGACAGCTTAGTTATTGGTAGGGGAATGCCCCTATCTGGAAGCTGCCCGAAGTGAGAGGTCGTTTGGGCTCCAACACACAGAGAAGGAGAGAGATCAGCAGCAGAGGAGCCCTTTCACAGCTTCCCAGTTGCTGCAAAGGGGCATCCCATGGGAGTAAGCCTGGATCCTTTTCCTACAATCTTGGGAACTGGGCTGTGTGAAATGAAAATAACTATGAAAAAATCTTACGCTGTCAGTGACTTCACCCCCTTCTAATATTGCCGTTCTGGGCATTCAGAAAAGATTCAAAACCAATAGGTGTGTTTCTTTATGTTTGCCTTTACAGCTTGAGTCCCTAAGGTATCACAGTTTTAACCTGTTCTACATAGCCAGGAAGGCTGGCATTTTTTTCTTTCAAATTCAAAACAGAAAAGCTGAAATTCCCACATAAACACAGGACTTCCAAAATGTTCAGTTAGTGAGCCCTGTCAGACAACAGAAGACCTGCAGTAAGACTGCAAGAATGGAGACTAGCATCCACTGCTTCAGTGGACCTTTCCCAAAGTGCAGGGTAAAAAAAAATGCTTTTGATCCAACAGAAATGGCATGAGGAGGGAACCACAAGAATTATCCAGGAAATTTCAAGACCCTCTGAAGGAGAAAGCAACTAGTAACTCATAGTTTTGATTGCAAGTTGACAAGGTTCCTTTTTGTTCAGTGCCTCCATTGCAAAGCTGTGGCCTCTTGCATCCATTAGACTGTTGCTTAGTGGAGGCTTAAGCTTTGGGTGGCTGTGGTAACCATTAGGTCTTTGCACTGAATTAGTCGTCAGCCAAAATTGGAACCACTTAGCCGACTCTCTACTGGTTACCCACTATTCTTCCACAAAAACCTCACTTTACACAAAATCAGATCCAGAAGCAAAAGGCCAGCGTTACAAAAGTCACGTTATGTCCATGTAGCTATATGTTCCCCCCATCTAGAGTGCCAGCTTTTTAAATTTCTAATATAACTGACTTTCCAGTTGTCTTGACACCCCCCTTCCACGATCAGACAGCCTGCTGGGGTCCCTAAAGAGCAAGGCAAGACCATCAAGTGCATTTCTGGCTGTTAAGTCCTAGTCGACAATTACTTGCATGTTAGTTCAAAGAACAGAGGATTATTTTACAGCATCTAAAGTCAGTACAAATATTTCCCAGTGTGTTTTTCCCCTTTGTTGATGTGTTTTTTGAGGAACTCCTGATATGTTTGCAATCCAAAGGCTGCAGCATGGTGCACATATCTGAAATAAGGCCTGGCTGCAGCTGCAATATAGATTCAGGGCAAAGGAAGGGAGAACACTGCAGAGCTAAAGTGTCCCCTCCCACAGCCAAACTGGGATCACATATGGCACCAGGTGATTTTAATGGGAGCACAGAGCTACTGCTCCTTTAGTTTCCATTCTCCTCTCCACCTCCCAGTAAATATGTTCCTGACCAGTCCCATTTTTTTATCACTCCCCTTCTGGTCAGATTTTTCACCTTCTCTATGTGCTATTTTTTTGGCTGGTTTGCCCACCAGCTTTTCTGAGCTGGCCCTTGGGTGAGGGCAGATGCTGTCTTACTGCTAAGAAGGCAGCTGTACAGCACCTGGTTTATTAGCTACTGTGCCTTGGCTTGGGATTATTGGGCATGGCCAGAGCACTAAATTTTGGATGGACTCAATCAGCTGAAATAGTGTCTCCAAAATGCAACCACTGTCATGCAGGTGCAGGAAGAAATGTAGAAAGAAAAGAATCACAAGCAAAATGGAAGGGGATGAAATTCCTGCAGGTTTAGTTATCCAGGGAATCATGAAAATGGGGAAGCTGGGAAATATGGCCTTTAAGAAATACACAAGGCCATGTATTTCAGCCACTTCCAGTGATATAAATCAGGAGTATCTGTTTGGGACTGGGTAAGAGCCTTAGATGCAACACTTTTAACCCTTTCTCTGTGGTGGATCAAAGTGGCGTCTGTTGCATGTACATCTAGTGCCTAGTGGAGAACTGCGCCTGCATGAGCTTGTGCTTGGGCCCTGTGGGGTGGTGCAGCTGTACAAAGTTGCTCCCTGTGGTATCTGCATGGTGGAAGAGCACATCTGTCTGCACATCCCTCTTGCTCACTGAGGAAGTTTGTTTCTGAAAGCTGGGTCGACGTGCAAGCATGTTCCTGTGCATGCATCAGCCTACATGCTTGTCCATTAATGTTTTGTGTGTGCATCTACTTTTCTGCAAGGGACCAGTGGCACGTGTAGATAGATCCTGCATGTGTTCCCAAGTGTGTCTGTGTGTGGCAGAGCGGTGGCGGGAGGCAGCTTGCTTACTTACCTGGGTGGGAACAATCCTCTGAGCCAATGGGTGTAAGGAAGGGGCTGGGGGGGCTTTGCCGGCAGTGTGAATGTGTAATGTGTCATCCATTCCTGCCATACATACACACCACCACCCCTGCAGCCTGCTTTGCTGCTGTAGCTCCAAGACCTGTTGTTTTTCAGGTCACTGCACTCTCAAACAGATAGCAGCTTCCTTGCTATTTTCCCTGACGTGTGTCACATTACGTTGGTTTTGTTTGAAGCCAGCCCCTCTGATCGTGTCATTAACAATAAGGAATCCTCTCTCACTAGCTATATCCTGACACCTTTGCTCCTATGGGTCATGTCTCCCCATGCATGTTTGGGGCAGTGAGGGAGGATTGGCACAACCATCTCCTTGCAAAAATGGAGATTGGGCTGGCATTAAGGCTGCGATTTTAATGTTGTGCTGTTTTAATAGCTATTCACAGCAATCTGTGGAGGATGTTGCCCCAACTACTGCTGTGTTTGTGCTTGACTGGATGGCATCAGGCTGTGCGATGGGCCCCTCTGTGTACTGATGGGGGTAAAGAGGGGAAGAAAGCACTGTGCACCTTTCTTCCCACCTCCACACTTGGCCATCCCAACGAAACCATAATCCTTCCTTCTCCCTTGCAAGGGAGGAACCCAGAAGGACCCTAATCAAAGTCCTGGATGTGTTGGCCAGCCTTCCACCCCCCGACAGTGTCACACAGGGGGAAGTGAGGACCGTGGAGCTGTTTGTTGGCCCTCACCCAACAGTCTTGCGTTTGGCTGATCCTATGGTGAGGCAAATTGGGACCCAGGATGCCAGGGTTTATTCCCAGGCCTTAGAGGACAGCTCGGTAGACATACTGGTTAGACTGGGGTAGGGAAGGGCAAATTTAATCTAAGATGCTTGGTTACGTAGCAGCTGTGGAAACAGTGATCTTGGAGAGAAGGAAAGGGAAACAGAAGCCAAGGGTCCTGGAATTTATTCGTGTTGCCTGAGTTGGTCTGCTCTGTTTCCTAAGGTACCTCTTGGACTTCGCATACTGTTCAATAAGGGTATAATTGCCCAGGCGGTTTTTCTTATTACCATTTGTGTTGGATCATTCAAAGGAAAGGGCTAATGAATAGAAGGAAATTATTAACCTTCTTTTTCCTTTGGGAAGGGTAGGAGAGGGGAAGCCACAGAAACCTTTGCAAGTGTGAGGAGCTTAGGAGGACCCTGCATACTCACCCCTGGAAGCTTTTCAGCCAACAGCAAATCATTTCCATGCCAGGCATGTTTTCAACACTAGGCTGTTTTGTGCTTAAGTGTCCCAATCCTCCTGCCTTGGACTGTAAGCCTCATAGAAGGTTGATGTTTCTGTGTTTGCCCCTAGGGGACAGGAAGCTCTTTGTGGGCATGTTAAATAAGCAACAGTCTGAGGATGACGTGCTCCGGCTCTTTGAACCATTTGGGGTCATTGATGAATGTACAGTGCTCCGTGGACCTGATGGTAACAGCAAAGGTGTGAACCCCTCTGTGTGTCATGCTCATTTTCCCCCTGCTCTTCAGGTAGCGCTCACCTGCCTCACCATCTGTGCCTCCTTTCCACTGGGGCACTTATTCTCCCACCCCATCTTTATGGGAACCCATATCACAGCCAGGCATAGGAAGGAGGGCAGGAAGAGTTGTCTGCTGCAAGGAAGGATTGGGGAAGATGGGCAGAGACTGAGGTGAAAGGAGGGGAAGCAGAGCACGATGAGTAGCTGAGTTATCAGGATCACTGGTGAGCCTGTTGGCTCAGTCTGGGTCTGCGATTTGAAATGTTTGTAACCACAATTAGGAGTGCATAGAGAATTTGGGGAAGAGGTAATCAGGGGCAAGGGTGGAGGTGGTGACATCATCTATAGAGTATATCACTGAAGTAACAATTTGAGACCCTTCCTGTTTTTTCCAGGATAGAGAATTTGGGATGAGTCATCCTTTTTGTTCCCTGCTTTCTTGGGGTGGCTTTCCTTTGCCCTGCCTGAGATCCAGATACTGTCCCTTGCATGATGATGCAAGGGGCACTTTCACAGCAGTCCTGTCACTGCAATCTCCTGTGCTCTTTCTGTCCCTTTCCAGGCTGTGCTTTTGTAAAGTTCTCATCTCACACAGAGGCTCAGGCAGCAATCCACGCACTCCATGGCAGCCAGACAATGCCCGTGAGTATAAGGCCAGGGTACCTACCTTCTTCCTAATCCTCTTCCCATCACCCTGTTGCAGGGACCTCCCCTCACTGTCCAAAACCATGACAGGTTCAACTGCAGTTTCCAGCTTGTGTGGTTGTGGGGGGGTGGGGGATGTGCTCTTGTCTTTGGGAACCATCCTGTCTCCAGGGCTGGTGTGCGTATCTATGTCTGTCCAGGCTGGTGGTAACAGCAGCTATAAAGGCTAAATAAAAGAGAGACAAGAACCAGGCCATGAATTTGTCTAGGAGATAGCTACCTGGTATAGTTCAAAACCAAGCAGGGTGCAAGCTAATGATTCAGCAACAAGAGCAGTCAAGGACTCCAGTGTCTGAGCTCACTCCCAGCCTTCTCTTATTTAGGCAGTGGAGGAGGCCTCTGGGGCAGGCTGGGTGGGGATGTGAACGCTTTGTGCACTGTGTGGGGTTGTGTAGCCGCAGCTGTGCCTTCTTGCGCAAGCGGAGCTGCAGTTGTGATCTGTCTCTCACAATCTCTAATCTGGATCGAGGCACCTTGTGAGCAGGACAGTGCATTGCTGCAGCAGGGGTATTTCCAGCTGCCGGGAACTGCTCTGCCTATTCAGCCAAGCTTATGGTGGTGGAAGGATGGTGCTTGTGGCTGACGCTGTCCTGGTTGTTCCTGGCTGCACCGTCACCTGGTGAGCGCAGCCAGGGATGTGTGCACCCACTTGTACAGCTGCGTGAGATCCAGGGTGCAAGGGGAAGGGCGGGAGAGGGAAGGGTTGGATGGACGGATGGATGGAGAAGGGCGCAGCACAGGTTCCAGGCAGCTCCCGAGCACTTTCACGCCAATATTTGCTCTTCTGCTCCTCTTTCCACTCCTCTCTGCTGCCTGCTCTGCCCCATCCCACCTTGCCTGACTGCTGACTCTCTGGCTGTCCCACGGCCTCTTCTTCCCCTGCCTCCTCTCTCTGTCTCCTCTCTCTGTGCCTAGGGCGCCTCCTCCAGTCTAGTGGTGAAGTTTGCTGACACAGATAAGGAGAGGACCCTCCGTCGTATGCAGCAAATGGTGGGGCAGCTGGGGATATTCACTCCATCTCTCACCTTGCCGTTCAGCCCATACAGCGCCTATGCGCAGGCTGTGAGTATCACGCGTGTGTGTGTGGGGAAAGGCTGTCCTCTTGGCTGTGGGGCAGCACCATACCTGGGCTGGGAGACCACAAACAGGTCTCTGTAACAAATGCGTGAAAGCTTGCCGGCACCTGGGAGTTATTCCTGGCTTCAGTTTCTCCAGTCAGCAGCCTAGTCTTTGTGCATTTCTCTCCTGGAAGGGGTGACAGGAGAGAGCTGGGACCTTCTCAAAGCAAGGCTGAATTTCTCTGATGTGATGTAGACTGGCGGAGGTGTCTGGGAACAGGTCAAGCATGACCCAGTGTCTTTCTGTCTTGTTTTGAGGACAGCTCAGAGCCATGATTCCTGGGTGATGTCTGCCGGACGCGACAGTCGGCCAACTTGTGAATTCTTCCTCTGGGTCTGTGGCACAAATGTGTGTCTCTGTTTTTGGAGCACCGAGAGAGCCCTGGGCCCAGCTTCATGTGTTCATTTCTCTGCTGAAATTCTCAGGAGGGCCCTAATCCCCCCGGTGCTGTCTTTGGCTCCCAGGGTTTTCTCTCTTGGTTAGTGTGACTGTGAGATTTGCAGGATGCTGGAGAGGGACCAGTGGGTAACAGAGGGTCAGAGGTGTTTCAGCAGTCTGGCTGCCTCTGGCAAGACTGGCTGTTCTTTGGATCTTAGTGAGAGAGCCTCATTGCCTTGGAGCGATGGTGGTGATTCCGTTAATGTTTGAGGTAGGTCCCAACCTCAAAAAGTCACTGATCAGCTGTGGTAGAGCATCTTCTGGGTTGTCTTGGTGACTGTCATTTTCAGAGGTCTCTGCTACGAAGCATAAAGCCCATGGAAGGAGGCTCAGAAATTGCTCAAGGCATGAGAGATGCTTGTGTCAAAGAAAGAAGTCAAAAGTAGATACTGTTACTGAAAGTAATTTTCTGGGGAGGGAGCACAAATAAACCTGTTCTTCTCATATATGTGGACACCTCTTTCACCTCTGGCTTCAGTAGCTATTCGGTGTGTCTCCCATCTACACGACAGAGAAGGAACTGTTTCTCAATTGTTGGCCGTTTCGTCTCAAAGAATGCCCAGAAACTGCCAAATTCCATTTAGATGTGTGGCAAGAGCATGAAGTAGCAAAAGAGGCAATACATCTGAGGCTCCATACTGATGGGGTGGTTTTGGGAACCAAACGTAGAATTTGTCCAACACAGATTATTTGACTCTTCTTGTGTAATGAGGCTGAGAACAGCTATACCATTCCAAACACCAAGGCTTCCAGCAGAATGGTTTAGAAGGGAGAACCGTTTCTGGCCAGACATCAGTATCTCTTGCCAGGACTAGTCTTTTCTATGCAGCCCTGTAATCCACAAGCCAGCTGTACCTGAGGTCTAAGGTTGTAGCTTAGCTCAGCTGTGAGATGATCGTTCTGGTGTGTCTTCTGCTGTCATGGAGGTGGTGCTAACTTGGGCATGGTATGATGGTGAAGGAGGCAGGAATGGACCACACGGTGAGGTTATGGTGGCAGTACTTTATTAGCTTATGGTCCAGGATGTTAAGGAAGGAGAGCAGCGGGACCTTCTAGACTCAGTCTTTAAGTACCCTCCAATCTTCAGAAACTCCTGCTGATGACAGGAAGCCAGTCAGACCTCGGCTGTGCTCCCTGCTTATCTGCATCTTCTTTCTCCTCAGTCATCTGTAAATTTGTTGCTTTGATTCTTCACTGGCCTTTCCGCTCTGTGACTTTATTTTGGCTTTTCCCTTGACTCAAGACTCAGCCTGTCTCCCACTCTTTCAGGTTTTTTCCTCCTTTTACTTTCCACTGGTTTTGGTTCTCCTTTCTGAGGCACTGACCTCACACCTGATTGTTTCTTCTCTTGTGTCATCCCAGTCTTTGGTCTCCCTTCTCCTGGAGGAGAGATCCTAGCCAGTTCTCATATGCATACACTGTCCCCATCAGAGGAAGAGGGTATCAACCCTTTGAAATGACATCTAATATCTCTGGAAGTGGGGACAGAATCTCCTTACAGCACCTTCAAATGTCCTGCCATGGGCAGCTCTTGGGAGCTGGGACCTCTGGTAAGCCAGGGCTCAAGGGAACTCCAACACAGTTCATGCTTGCATGGTGCAGGGCTTGGAGTAGTTAAGTGCTGCACCCAAGGTTACTCACAGGCCTGGGAGATGCAACAGAGAGGAGTGCTGCTGGGGTGAACTGGTGCATCACAGACATTGGTTCTTATGTTCACGATTTAATACACCAACAACTTTCTCTCCCTGTCCCCGTGGGATTTGCTGCCTTGCCAAGCCAAAGCAGTCTCCAGAGTACCTGGCCTAGGAAGAAGTTTGGAGCCTGGGTTGTTTAGTTTTTCGGGTTTTTTCAGTTGGATGTTTTAAATTTATATTAATTACATTTTCCTTTAAAAACTGTCTCAAACATTAAATAATCACAAACTATGTTAGGTCTAAAGTTATTCTGATCTATTCAAATATACAACATAAGATACTAAAAATAGTGAAACTGTACATGTTAGCTGATACAGTTTGTAAGAAAAATTCTCATGCTTATCCGGGAAATAAGACTGGCTGAGCATCTGGAAGCAGTTTATTTCAGTGCTTAAACCAGGTTTTGATCCCAGGTGCCTCTTCTGCAAGTGAAAAGTATTTCCTTCATTTCAGTTTATTCAACAAGTTGAATTCAGTGATTAGGTCAGATGAAATCAGGGAACTGATTGAGAACTGAAAAAATAATAATCAATACAAAAAAGGCCTGAAGTCTTAAAAAAGCAGCTAGTGCAATTTGCTAACTGCTTATAATGCTTGAATATTTCTTGTATTTCATAAATCAGTTCTAAACACAAACCAGTTTGTTCGTGCCCCCCCCCCCCCCCCATCTTCCTGCTCTTATGGTTCATTATGGTTATTTTATTTAAGTAATGAAAACAATTTCGGAATGGTAGTTTGGTGCATGTGCAGTTGGATGCAGGCCTTGTTCCAGCCAGAGCTTGGCGCAGAACAGTCATCAATGAGAAAAAAAATCAATATTCATCTAGTAAATAAGAAATGCATTGGTTCCTACATCCTTAAATGGGGACAGTGTGAAGATAGGACTAGAAATATGTGCAGACTGATTGCCATAGGGACACCTTCCTTAGCAGAGTTTTGTGCTCTCAGGAAGGCCACATTTTGCTCTAATCCTGGCTTGGGGGGAGTGGTTCCCAGTAATGTGAGCCCTGCCTGAGTGGAATCACTCCAAAGACAACATGTTGGCAAAGAGATGAGATGATTTCAGGGCACTTGCTTTCTGGAGTCAAGCGGTAGTGAACCCCTTTGCTGTCAGTCAGTCCTGCCTGCCTGCAGAGACCGTGCTCTGTGGTGTGCCAGAGAGTGTCCCACCTCTGCCCCAAAAAGGGCTCTCCCCTATCCCAGCACTGCCCACAGAGTCAGTTCCACCCCAGCTGGTTGGTTTGTGCCAGTTTACAGACAGCAATGCCATGAAATTCGGCAATTCCTCTTCTTTTTACGCAACAGCAATAATCAGCTTCTGTGTGGAGGAAACGAAGAGAAGGTTTAGCTAGCCATGAACATTTCAGAGTTACCAGATTCCCCCTCTGAGACCTGGGCCAAACTGGCTTACTGACTCAGCCATTTGTGGATGAGGCAGGTTACTTGAGTGCTGTGTATTTATGTTGCAAAGCAGACAGTGGGATACAGCTGTCGTTAATGTAAGGAGGATTTGTGTTTTTCTTGGGTTTTGCCATGTGCCGCCCCCCAGCTCCTCCTGTGGAATTGTAGAGTTTCCAGAGAACTGTGCCTGTGCCTCCCCTGCTCTTGCTTGATGGTGAAGGCTTATAAAGGGGCTAGGTAATTTTGCATCCAGAACTAAGTCTTTGTTGCCACTGTACTCCGAGCGCAGTCTGATTTAATCTTACGCTCCAGAGCACCAACTGATGGCCAAATAGGACTGGAAGGATCTTTCTCTTTCTCCTCCTGCGGGGCCAGAAGGAGCTGCCATCCCAGGGTGCAGGCCACTGCCAGAGGAAAGACTGAGCTCAGTGGATCACGGGGCAGACCTCAGATGGCAAAGCGTGCCATGGGAGCTGGGACCGGGTGGACACCCTGTTGTACGCAGGGTGCACGGATGAGAACGAGCTCCACGTGTCTCCCAGCAGCACGGTCTCCTTGTTGAGGCCGGGCAAAAGGAGAGCGATTTGGGCCCCGTTCCGCAAGGCAAAGCTGTGTTATAATACCTGGCACTGTCCCGGGAGAAGTGGCAGCGCTGGGAGAAGGGGCCGTGGCAGTGGCCGGCAGAGCGGTAGGGCCTGTGGTGCCAGGGTGCTGCTGGCTGCAGGGGCGCAGCCCGCTCCCCCCCCCCCCTTCCCCACTGCAGGAGCGCTCCGAGCGGGAAGGGCCCTCGCTGGTGGCCCGGCGCGCAGCCGGGCGAGCGAAGACCCCCCCCGGGCCGCCGGCGTGCGGAGGGGGCGAGGGTGGGCGGAAGGCGCCCGGCTGTGGCCGCGGCTCGGCGGGGGACGCCCGGCCGCGGGGCAGGAAGCTGCGTGCAGAGCTCGGGCGCTCCCCGGCACGGCCCTGCCTGGGCAGGGGCGGCCCCAGGCCCACCTCGGGGCCCCGGCCGGACCCGCGGCGTGGCTGGAGGCCCCGGGGCGGGCGGCGGGAGCCCGGCGACCCCCGGTGGCGGCTGGCGGGGGTGGCGAGGCCGCGGCTCGGGCCCGGGCCCGGCCAGAGGCAGCGGCGGGGAAGGCGGCGGCCGAACCGCGTCCCCGAGCCCTGCCCGCGGCTGCGGTGAGGCCCCGGCGGCGGGAGGCCCGGGGCCGCGGGTGGCCCTGAGCGGAGCGAGGCCCTGAGCAGCTCGGAGCCTTGACTGCGCGGTCCTGCCTTGCAGCTGATGCAGCAGCAGACGACAGTTCTCTCCACCTCCCACGGCAGCTACCTGGGCCCAGGTGTCGCCTTTTCTCCCTGCCACATCCAGCAGATGGGTGCCGTCAGTCTCAACGGGCTGCCAGCTGCTCCTCTGGCACCAGCATCAGGTGAGGGCCTGGCATGGGCCAGGACGCAGCGAGTCCTTCACTGCCAGTGAATGTCCTGCCCCAGCACCCGGCACGGTGCTCACACAGGTACAACGGCTCCCACATAGCTCCAGGCTCAGCATCTGTATTAGGCCACTCGTTTCTAACAATGCAGCCTCTGAGGACAGCAGTCTCTAGCTCCGTGCAAATTTCGGCAACCTCCCTGACACCTCATGCTTTCAACACACATCCTTGTGCCCTACTGCTGTTCCACTCTGCTGCTGTTTTAACCTTGGATGTAGTAAAGAGGGACCAGGTTCCCAGGATTGCACCTGACTGGGTGCAGCAGTACTATTATTCATTATCACCATCCCCCACTAACAGTATCAGCAATGATGCATATTGGGTTTGAACACCTGGCAAGAACAGGGCTGTATCATGCTAGGTGTTGTACAAACCTGGATGAAAAATGTTCCATCCCAAAGCTCTGACACCAGCCAGGACTAGCAATGCTGCGCACTCTTCTCACTCGTGCTGCCTCTAATTTTGTGAAGGCTCCATGTGCCAACTAGAAGAGATAATAGCTTCCTAACCAGCAGTCTTGCTAGGCAGATGGAAGGAGGGAGGGTGGGCTTTGCAGGGCCTCGTCTCTCATGGGATGTCCTCTCTTCTTGCTCTACAGGGCTACATTCACCACCCCTCCTGGGAACAGCAGCCATGCCGGGACTGGTGGCACCCATTTCAAATGGATTCACTGGAGTGGTACCATTTCCAAATGGGCATCCAACCTTGGAAACAGTTTACACCAATGGCCTTGTGCCATACTCAGGTACAGAGAGCAGGGAAAAAGAAAACCATCCCGAGACCTCAGAAACTGCAATTAGCTCCTCTTTTCTCGATTCCCCACACAGAACACTTTTTCTAGCTCCCTACCGGCTGGGCACTGAGACTCACTTCGTAGGGGGGTTGGAGGGAGAGGGACAGAGACAACCCATGAGTGACTCCCTTTGCTGAGCTTCTGATTATGTTCTTCTCTGCAGCCCAGAGCCCTTCAGTAGCGGAGACTCTGCACCCAGCCTTCACAGGAGTTCAGCAGTATGCAGGTACCAGCTTCTCTTGTCTCCCTCAGGCCCTTGTGTGGCTGACCAGATCCTCAGGTAAACAGTTTGTTCTGTCTCCCTGGAATACAGCTGTGTATCCAACCACTACCATCACCCCCATTGCTCAGAGCATCCCTCAGCCACCTCCCATCCTGCAGCAGCAACGAGAAGGTGAGGAACAGGGTGGGAATGTGTGTGTCCAGTTCTGGTGGGGGGGGAGCGGTGTTTGTGTAGCTCGTTTTCTGCACCACAGAACCAGTGGAGAGGAGACAGCACTAATCTTTGTCCACTCTAATCTTTAATACTGGAGCTGGGTTACGGAACCAACCATGTCCCTGCAGTGAGTGGACTGGAAGGGTTCAGAGGATGCTTGTCATGCAGACTTTCTGAGCTCACCCCTGGCCAGGTGCTGCCAAGTACAAAGGGGACAGCAAGCACTAGAACACCAGGCTTTGACACCAAAGGGTACAGAGTCAGCACCTTCCCTACACAGGCCGGGGAAAAGAGCACTTCCCCCTCATCTTTACTTATGCCAGAATGACACTGGAACCAGTCAAACCAGCCTCTCCAACATACTTGTCCTCTCTCTTCAGCCTTCCTAGCCTCCTGAGTTTGTTTTTCAGCTTATTTCAAAACTGGCCTGGACAGAATTTGGAGGCAAAGGCATTCTCTGTCTGTTCCTGCTTCATACAGCAGGTGTCATCGAGGGAACAGCTCCTTGTGCTCATTAGATTCACAGGGAGCAAGCGAAGGAGCGGACAGGACCAGGTCAGCCCATAAATCAGATGTGTGGCAATCCAGATTTCTGGTTGAGGCTGCGGCTTCTGGGCTGAAGGCAGCCACTGCATAGCTGTGGGCAGGGAATGTGAGAGCAGCAGCTTTCACATAACAGTGTCTGCTACTCTCCTAGGACTGGGAGAGCTATGAACAGGGAGTTGTCACATAAGCTAATTTCCTTTCAGCAAAACAACACCCAGACACTCACAGTTGTGTCCAACACTCCACATGGGAATTGGGCAAACTGTGAAAGTGAATCTGTTCTCCAGAAACTCTAGCTCTGCATATTGCCTCCTATCTGCTCTTAGAACCCTTTGTGGACCAGTGATAAGAGAGACAAGCAAGGGGAGGTCAAGACAGAAGGAGGCAGTGCTGGGGTTCTCCTCCAGTGCTGTGCTCTGAGTTGAGGCCATTTCTCTTCCCCTTCCCTTTGGGGGCTCTGTTTGGTCCATCCCTATTGCCCCCATGCCTGCAGGTCCTGAAGGCTGCAATCTCTTCATCTACCATCTCCCTCAGGAGTTCGGAGACAATGAGTTGATGCAGATGTTCCTGCCCTTTGGCAATATCATTTCCTCCAAGGTATTCATGGATCGTGCCACCAACCAGAGCAAGTGTTTTGGTGAGTGCTGATGCCAGTGGGCAAGGGAAGCATAATGGATAACGAGGACACTCGTGCAGTGGGCATGGCACCAACAGTGCCATTACTATGCATGCCTGTGTCCTGTCCTTCAGGTTTTGTAAGCTTTGACAACCCATCCAGTGCACAGACTGCTATCCAGGCCATGAATGGCTTCCAGATTGGCATGAAACGTTTGAAGGTGCAGTTAAAACGACCCAAGGATGCTAATCATCCCTACTGACAGCAGTGAGCAAGCAGGAGTCGCTTCTGCAGCACAGGTAAAGCTGGCATCATCACAGCACAGTTCCTACACAGTGCTGGCCAGTGTCAGGGGCCAGCAAGGTCTGGCTGCTCCCTGTGGGGTGGGAAGCCAGGAGCTGAACACAGTAACACAGCTAGCAGGGCAGAGGCCTCGCCTGCCAGGGCCCAGCCCCAGCACCTAAGCAAGGTGACCAGGGCAGGCCTGGAGATGATGGCCAGGTTCAACCAAGAGTCTAGATCATCAGGCAAGTTTGTGGCAATGAGGCAGGCCCAAGGTCAAGCCAGAGAGTCAGTCTGCTGGTCAAGATCAGGATCAGGTCTGGTGAAGGTAAACAGGGTCAGACATACTCCAGTGATTGCCAAGCAGGTCTATAATGAGAATAATAAACAGATCCAACATCTAGATGGGAAGACAATCAAGGGTTGGCGTCCAGATAACAAGATCCATGGACAGAACTGGTCCATGGACAGGTGGAGACTGGCACTTCCACCATATAGCTCAGACAAGGACTGAAGGCACAGGTCTGAGCTGTAATGAGAATCCTGGGCCCATGGACAGAAAGCTGGTCAAGGCCATTAAAACCCATTAGTGCACTCAGGGCCCTGACAGGCAGATGGGTTCAAATTACCTGCCTGTGGCTAAGCATGGTTTCAGTCTTTCTGACTGCTCCCAAAAAACATTCATCTTCCTAAAAAGGTTTTAAAACCCAGTAGTTTTGTTTTCAGTTGCTACATGTACCTGGAAATTTGTCTGCAGAGAATGCTTTCCAGGTTAAAAAAGGACAATCCCATGATTCACAAGCATTACAGAAAAGCAGAGAAAAGGTGAGACCCTGAAGGGCCACAGAAAGAGCTGGCTGTCAAAGAGCTAGCTCCTATCAGCCAACAGGCTGGGAGCAAGGGAGGGCTAATCTTGGTCCCTTCTAACTGGGGTCATCTTCCTCCACGTTAAGCAACAGCAACTCAAAGCCAGAGGTTTGCATAGATGTCTGCCTAACCTCCCAATTCCCTCCCTCCTCCCTTTCTATTCAGGTGAAGGGAAAGTCCAGAGGAAGAATTTCTGCTTCAGGTTGATTTACAGAGAGGCCAGTAAATTTATCAACTCTTTTGACACCACCCCTTTCCTTCCTCTGCTCCCCACCTACCCACCCCATCCTCCTGCCCTCCTCCCCAAAACATGCAATTAAAGAGAAGGCTCAATATCTGCCCAGCAGGAAGATTCTTGCCACAACGGACTCTCATATTTGCTGCTAATGTGGTGCATAGCAAAGGGACCAGAAAACCAGCAGCACCTGGGGACCTGAAGCTCTTCCTCTTGGGGTATGCCTGGAGTACATGGACCAAGAAAACCCACTGGTGTGTCTCTAGGTTACTGCAGTGATGTATGGAAACAGCTCCGTCCCTCCCTTCCTCCCGCCCTGTCTCCTGGCCCTTTCATAGTTAAATATAAATATATATATATATACAGTCTCTATTTTTTTTTAAAGTGGCTCACAGGACCAAACTTTTCCATTCAGAGACTGACTCCTTGCAAGAGGGATTGGAAGTTAAGTGTTTACCTTTGCAACAGTGTTTTCTCAACAAGCACTGCAGATAGGCCTGAACATTTTGAGAGGATGCTTGGATGGACAGAGAGCAAGAGAGAGAGCAAGCGCATCTCTCTGCTCAACATTAGCAAGAAGCAAGGAAAAAGAGAACTACATACCTCCAGGATTGGGGCGCAGCCAGCTGCTCTGCTCGAGTCACTCATCCACCGACCTTAGCACCAGCCTGGTTAAGGATCTCAAGAGCTCTCAGTCTTACCTTTCCAAGGGCTTCTGCAGACAAAGCTCCTGGAATTTGGTGCCAAAGCCTAACCTTAGCAACTCCTCGATTAGGCTGAAAGCACAGGAAACGAGTCCCTTTACCTACAGGAACTGTACTGCCTCCCCACACGTGGCACAGATCCGTATTTCATAGCTCTCCATGGTAACGGAGCATTTTCTTGATCAAGGCAAGAGAAGATGAGAGAATGTGAGCAGATGCAATCTCCAAAACAGAGTAACAGAAGCCTCCCAGGGGCTACACACTGCCTCCCCATGTTGGAAGTAACCTAACGCTGGTTAGCGGGCAGTTCCGATTCCCAGATGAAACGGGACATCTTCTCCATCAGAATTTAGAGATGACTCACCTCTCACACCCTCTGCTAAGCTTTTCGAAGCAGACACAAGGATAGTATGATGGAAGAGGGTTGCCATTCTGGTTTTTTCCCTACCACCCCCTACAAAGGACAGATTATACATTATGCAGCATATATAGATACAGCTATATACACATACACTTAAGCACAGAACATAGTTCAGAGCTTGATTTAACAAAAATCCCCTGAGGCTGGGGGGGTGTGCGTCATACTGACAAGGCATAGCCCTTGAAATAGTCTCTTTAAGTTTCTACCAAAATAAGGAAAGAAAAACGTAACGAACCAACCCCACAAACCTTCTGAATGATTAGTTTCAATATTCCAGAGTTTGATAAGGTACCAAGAACATTCCCCGTTGTGTGTGTGTGTGTGTGTGCGTGCGCGCGCGCGCACGTACGTGCATGTGCACGTTCAAACATGAACAGAGGGTTGGTGGAGAAAGGTTAATGCAGTTGATAAAGTGAGATATGGGGACTTTAGAGAACCTCAGTCAATTCTTATCCTCCTCCAGTTTCCCTTTGTTCAGATGTTTGCGGCACAGTTAAGGACCTTCACATCTCCTCAACCATCCCTCTGTATCTGATGCTGAGAGTTTGAGCAATGGATGAAGCTGTGCGAGTCAGTGTGTTTCTATAGTCCATGTTTACTTACTGTAAATACCATTTTTATACTTAACATCTATTATGTACGTGATTTGTATAATGTACTTTATTTCTGCTACAAGTAATTTCATGAAGTTTAAACTTAATCTAATTTTGAACAAAACAAAAAACAAAAAAAAAAACCCCCAACAAATGCAAAATGGGAAAAAAAGGACTTTGGAAATTCTAGGTCAAGCTGGTTTAAAACAAGCATTTACAGTTTCTTCCATCACAGTTACTGATGTGACTGTACAATGTTACAGGTGCGATACAAGCTTCGTCAGTGTCAAATTCCTCACTCTGGTAAAAAAAATCTTAAATTTATTTAATAAAAGTTTTACTTGCTAAGTAACTGGGGTTTTACTTCGTGTGTTTGTTGCAAGTGCTTTTAGATAATGCATACACTTGAAGACAATCACCAAAGGCCTGGGGCAAGGAAAGTCTGTTTCCATTCAGCAAATCATCTGTGCAATCAGTTAAAAAACATTTCACAGGGGGATGGATGACAGAGCTCGAGTCCTACAGAATACAACCCTGCCTTACTCTGAACACCACACAGTGTCCCTGTGTCTCTTAAGAAGGCTGTCTGTGGATTTTTGTTCCAGTCTGCAGTGTATGATCCCCAAAATGCAAGTTTGTTATATTAGGCCAATTCCAATGAATGAGTTTAGCAGCCAAGTTCCAGCAGAGCTAAACACAAACCAGTCACAGCTCTTGTGTGCAGATACCAGACACCTCTTAAGAACTCCTGTGTACTCTGCTCACACTTGAGAGAACAAAAACAGCACCTTGGAGGAAATCAGTTGAGAGCCAGAGCCCAGCCCATCTGGTGCTATGCACAGAACCAGGGAAAGTGAAAGCAAATGCACAGTCTTCATCTCTGCCTTGAAGGTGAGGAACATGCTTGGGGTTGGTACAGAACCAACTCCAGTTGCCGTGCCCACAGTTCACCCCCTCCTGTAAAAGCACTAGTTTCCCTGGGACTTTCTACTGCTTTGAAACCCCCATTTAATGGTGCTGGAGAAAAGGAGACCATGAGCAGAGAATTAAATCTAGGACTACCTCAATTTTTGATGCCTCCTTGCCCCTGCACCAACACAATTCTGCAGTGACTGGGCCAAGGTGTATACCGCAAACTGTCATGAGAAGCAGGTAGGTGTGTGTTTTAGAAGCAGGTAGGTGTGTGTTTTAGAAGGGACAAGTTCAAATGCCAGAGACTGTGAATTGTGGTGAGTTCTTATTTCCACATAGCTTCAGAGAAAGCTTTGTCATGTCAAAAACCAGTCAATGGCAAGGAGAGAGGAAGGAAAATACGCAGCTGGTGCCTGTTTCTGTGATGTGAATAAAATGTGCTTGCGACTAAAAGTGCCACACACCATTCCCAGTAACAAGAACTCAAGCTGCAGTGACATCTCTTTCAGGCACACAAGTTTTTATATTTAGCTCAGAAAAAGAGTGCATTTAGTCTAGCACCTAGCTGCTGTCAACAGAGCAAAGAAGGAGGGGGGCATGCAGTGACCCTTTCGTAAGAAGCTGCCTCTCACCGGCTAGGATGTACCTACCCCTCAACCTGCTTTTTTTCCTCTCCTTGGAGAAGACCAGCTATGACTGAAGAAAGACTGCAGTTGGCAAGGCTCTGCACTCTCCATTTTAGTTCTATATCCCCTAGACAAGCCTGGTTTTTAAGCAATACCTGGCTGTGCCAATAAATTCCAAACCTGTTAACCAATTTCTACAAAATGTTCCGCTTTCAAAGCTGCTTAAAATCCCTTCAGGAGTCATGCATTGCGGACAGGAACAACACACAAAATAACCTCTCAGACACCAAGGAGCCCACATAGGATCTATTATCCATCCTCAGCCCAGGAGGATTCAGGCAAAGACTGCTTTTTCTTAGCTGTTAGAACTTACATGATACATATCCATAGGAATAATGTGTTAGGGAAGAATTCCCTCTATATTATTTCTCCTGTTCAGTGCAGGAATCATTAACCCATCCTGGATTTACAGCAAGGAAGAGCTGATTTAACAGGTCCTGTGCAGTCAGCAAACATCTAGCAACATGCCTGTGCTCACAGAAGCCAGGTCACCAGCCCTCCTTCATGGAGGAGGCATCAACATGTAACACCAACACATGAGAAAAAAGAGTTTAATTAAAATAGAGATTAAAATTCTATTTATAGGAAGCAAGAAGTTTCACAGAATCCACAAAATAATGAAGCAGTGGAGCAAGATGTACTGATATTTCAGGACACCCTGTACAGACCAAGGTTAAAGCTGGAGCTGAAAGACTGGAGGCAATACAGACAAGTGAGGCTGAAGGAGGAGAAATGGGTGCAAGGCTAAAACAAGTGAACAGTGGGAAAGATCTCTGACTGATGGGTAGAAATATCAGAACTGTGGCTGAAGCAGGATGAGAGGGAGACCAAGATGAGTCTTATGAAAAGAGCTAAGGTTACTTTGCCACCACTGCTGCCCTGCTCCTGCTTGACAACAATAGTTGCATGGAATGCTTAGTTGGACAGGGGAAATGTGATTAAAAGAGATGTAGGATGGGAGAGGAGACTGAGACTGGGCATCCTTTAAGGACTGCTGTAATTATAGTAACTCTGTAAAACTTGGTCCCGGTCATTGGGGAACAAAACCCAGAGGCAACACATGTGCTGCAGCCACCATGGGTAGAAAACCTCCTGCATCCGTGTGGCACCTCCCTGGATGATGGTGAGTGCAGCTTCAGGACCAGGAGAAGCAGTTATGTGCACTTTGCCCCTGTAAGGTAACAGTCAAGAGGATCATTTGGAGCCAGACAATCCTTGGTGTGGTTTTACCTGTGCAGGCTGACTACCGCAGGGTTCTGCACGCTCATGTCCCATGCTGAGGTGGACGTGCACAACCCCCATGATGTACCCAAGCAGATGCACTCTTCCCATTAGTTTTCTTGCCCATCCAAACATATGTGCACATCATCTTAAACACAGTTGTGGTGCATTTTTTGCATGCTTTCAAGAAGAGACATGTTCCTGCAGACACACTCCCACCCAGACTCCTACATCCTTCTCCAAATACGCACCTGGTATTCTGTAATGCCATATCAGTATCAATCAGACCCAGGATGCATAGTGTGATAGAGACATTTCTCTTCTGCATGATGAGTTCATGGCGCAGCGAGCTGAAGAATCCATCCAGTGCAAACTTGTGGCAGAACAAGAAGTGGTAAAGGGAGTGGGTATTTTCCCTGGAGAGGAAAAGGAAAGAACTGAAAACATCAGGGAAGTTGCTGTCAGGAGAACGCTGCCATGGAAAGGGAATATGGGCAAAGACAGAGGCTTTGCCATCCTGCATCAACCCATGTTCTGTGCAGGTGAGTTTCCCTCTATTTCTAGTCACACACAAGCACTTAGAAAATTCTACCACTTTGCGTGAGCACATCCCAACACAAGAGCCACCACCTATGTGGATAAGGGAAGGAAATTTCTTGTAACTTACACAGTAAGCAGGTCACATGCTGGGCTAAAAAGCCCAGTGTGATGGTCTACCTGCAGCTTTCCCGTTCCCCATCACATGCAAACAAACACATTGACTGGGTCACATGCTGGGGCATCTGGCCATAACATTTCCCTGATACCAAGGCACGTTACATCACAAGGCAGGGATGTCTGTACTTGTGTATGGTGATGCAGCTCCCTTGAACACACACTGAAGACTTTCCCCTGGCCTTCCATCCCCTACAGTAGATGCAGCTACTCAGCAGCCTGCTACTCAGGCTGGCCAAAGCCAGAAGGCCTTAGAGTGGCAGGATGGTCTTAATGCTGTGTCAGAAATGCATGAGATGGGCCTGGCTGTAAGGGACAGAATCCAAACATGCAGATCTGGGCACATGGTGAATGAAGAGCAAAGTTCCAAGGGAATGCAAAATGGTGCAACAGAGAGAAGGTCTTCCAGAAAACAAGGACAGCCACCCACCATCCTGCTTGCTACTATGAAACACACAACTTGAAAATGTGTTGAGTGGTTGAAGGACACAGAGAAACGTGGTGTGCTGGGAACCACTGTCTCCACAAGGCCAGTGCTTATGCCAGTTAAAGACACTCACCTGTGAGGGAAGAAACAACCACCAGAGAGCCTTTATTCTTCTGCAGGGTGGGATGAGCTGCTGTTGCGTGTGCCACATAACTGAAGAAATTCACCTGGAATGATAGTAGACATGGAAGAAGCAGGAGGGTTTGGAGGGAAGGTCAGCGGCGGCCCCAACGCTCCAGCGGCGGGAGGGGAAGGGAGGGGCTCGGCTGCCATGGCAACCGCCGGGGCGGCCGCGCTTTCCCGCGCTCGCCGCCGCGCGCCCCTGCCCACGTGACTGGTTCCCGAAGGCCCGCGCGGCCCAGCGCGCCGCCCCCGTGCAGTCATGGCCGCTAGGCTCGTCCCCGCCGTCAAGTGAGTTGCTGCGTCCGCGCTGTCCTGCCCGGAGCCCTCGGCCCGAGTGCGCGCCCGCCGCGGGCACCATCCGGCCCGCGCCCCCTCTGCGCCGCGCCCGCGCGCGGAGGGTGCTCCCCCGGGCCTGCTTCCTCGCAGCGCCTCGCCCTTGACCGCGTCTGCCCCTCTGCCGGTCTTGGCCTCCATCCGGCGGCCTCTTTGCGCGCCTCCAAATGTCTGTCAGGAGTCTGGCGGTTTTCTCGTGGCGAGCACGACTACGTAAAATAAACCGGGAGTGCCGCCCAAGGGCGCTTGTTTGCTGAGGGAACGCTTTCAGATCTGGATATGCGGCCCACTCGAAGGGAGAAGGTGTGGAAGGGTGCTTTTGGAAGCAAGTACAGATAAATCCCTTTTCCCCAAAATACTCGTGAATAGATGGGTTTAAATACTGATTCTCTCTTGCCTCTCTCAACGGGTGGATGTAGCATATGTTCTACTACTGCAGTACTGCTATCTGCCAAGTTTTTATTTGGTTGCTTTTTTTTCCTAGGTGCGCAATAGCTTTTTGTTTGTTTTTTAAAGGGGAAACAACTCTCTGACCTGTGAATTTGAAAAAGTCAGTCTGCCCAGATCTCTATAACGAAAAAGTAAATAA
Organism: Strix aluco; assembly: GCF_031877795.1. Classification (NCBI taxonomy): domain Eukaryota; kingdom Metazoa; phylum Chordata; class Aves; order Strigiformes; family Strigidae; genus Strix; species Strix aluco. The sequence continues at coordinate 84,209 of NC_133959.1, read as the reverse complement.
AGGTCAAATATTCTCTTCATGTCTTTCATTTTGCAGGTTGCCGCTACAGCTGTAAAACTAGTGTTTGCATGCAATGCAGTCTACTGGGAAACTTTAAAAGCTTAGGCAATGCAGGAACAGGCATGGCCAGGTGCTAACTGGACTGTAATGAGATTAACAAGATACTGGTGTCTGTCAAATTAGTCAGATTGCTTATTAACAAGACAGCAAGAACCACGTGATTCACATGGATGTCTTACCCACTGCAGAATCCTTTAGTTCCTTTTATCAAAGGTATATGCCAGTGATTCTCAGACTTTAAAAAGTGGCACATACTCTGAGGTGTTTGACACTTTTTCATTTTTTCTTGAAAACTGTCACTGATAAAATGCAAATAGGTATGGTTTCAAGCGGCTGACTGGGAATAGTTGACCTAGGAAGAAAAGGAAGGTAGCTAGGTATTTTTTCTGCTGCACATTAAAGTGTTTGTGACCCTCAGATTTCTTTATCGATACCCTCCCTTTGATGGTCACAACCTACCAGGAGAGATGCACTGATAGTCATAATGTGAACTGAACTGTTGCTGCTTTTGATTCTTTCAGGTTTGTCATCAAAGGAGGCCTGGCTGGAGTTGCCGTGTATGTGGCATATGATCAGGGGCTGCTGGGCAGTGGCACACAAGGTGCTGAAGCCCTTAAAAAAGCTCAAGCAGCACTGCCTCCAGCTATCCAAGAGTGGACAAGTTATATAGGCTGGGAGGTAAGGACTGTGCAGATGAAGACAGTCAGCAAAACAAATGCAATCTCTGAATGAGGAGCAGAAGACATTGGGGTGATACTCTGGTTCCAGTGATGCTGGCAGTTTTGCTGTTGAAACTGGATTTCGCACTGAGAATATTTTGAAGAGGATTGAAATGGAAGGAGGATAAAATTTTAAATTTAAGGGGAGACATTGCTCACAGATGTTATTTCAAAGCATAAGGGGTAACTAGCCTGTGCAGGGTCAAGGAAGGGATTGCAAGCATGCCCTGGGAGGTATTTCACTATGTAGTGGTATTCCTAAGCTTCTTTTGAAGGATCCTACACACTTTAAAAAAATGAATGAAAAGATTCCCCTCGCAATTTCTCAAGCTGCTAACAGTTTGTCAAGTTGAATTTAAATTGCCTGAAGAGGCTCTTCTCTGAGTAATTCTTAGTTTTTAAAATCATCAGAAGAAGCCTTTGCTGAAAGTTTGAAAAGCATTTTTCATATTAGAGACTATCCTAAACTAATAGATAACTGTAAGGAGGCAGCCATGGAGATGATTCTTCAGGAGCACCCAAATGATAAGTACTACCTTTTGCCCCTATTTTATACTGGAGGAAAGAGCAAAGTCCAGACTTTTGAGATCCCTTTTGAGACTTAGAGAGTAGGCACCTAAGAGATGAAGAGGCTTCTCCAAGGTGATGTGAATCCTGTTATAAGTGAAACCCCTCAAGTGCTGATACTTTGTCTCTCTTTCTCTTTTTAGCTCCCACCCACTCCAAAATTTGACTTTTCCCCCTCTGATGCCTGGAATAAAGGTAAAATAACTTTTCACCAAACTGTGAAAGGAGCAAGGGGCCAAGAGTGATGTAGATTATACCAGTTTTGTTTCAGTACTGTCCTCCTAAATTGAATGGTGGAGGAGGTGATACCTATCACCAATCTGGTGGAAGGAGCATTGGGACTGGGACTAGGGAAGCATATTCTGCTCCAGGCTTTACCACTAGCACACTGAGTGACTTTGGACTTAATTTCTTCTTGTTCCAAGTGTGAAATCAGGAGGAGGGTGTGTGCCCATAAACCTGTCTGTCTTTTCTAACCAGAGGAGCTGGTGTTTCTTTTATCTACAAAGCTTGCTGCCCACCTGTGCCCCAAGACAAGCATGCCTACGTTATCCTAGGATCTAAGATTGAATGTTTCAGTGAAGTGTTTGGGGACAACTGTGGCCCCCACAATAAATAGATAGAGTTTATGCTCCAGTGAGTTCATCAGCACTGGTAGTGATCAGGGAAACTAGAGCATAAAAATAAATGATGACTTACTCTTAAGAAAGGTGAACCTCTGATTAAAGATTGAAGAGTTTATAAACGGTTCAGATGCTGGTATGTTTGAACTCAGCCTCTGACTTTTCAGAAGGGATGAATATTCCCATTATTACGAGAATTTTAGAGATCTTGTTTGAAGGCCAAAGCATGTTACAAATATCTAGTAAGTTAATTTATAGTTTTTATGGTGCGGCAAAAGGTATTCATGTAATTGTGGGGAAACATGGTTCACAAATATTGTGACATGTCCAACATTACCCATGGAATCTGTGGCAAGACCAGAAATAAAATGGAACTTATTTCTTTGTTTCAGTCTTGTAATTGTCTATCCTTTATACTGGTCCTGAACTTGGAGTTTCTCTGTGTCACAGATGCTACAGAGACAAACCTGTACTTGAACCAAAGATCATTCAGGCCTAAGTGTGTTTGAAAGCTTCTGAGATAGAGCTAGATTTTCCTCTCAGTGTTTGAAGAGATCTACAATGCTAGAATAACATTAGGAAATTTGACTTGAGTGATGCTCTTGGGATAATTCTTCTCTGCTTTCCTTGCAGGAGTGCAGACAGTCATGTCTGCCTTGTCTGTAGCTCCCGCCAGGGCCTGTGAATACACTGTGGAAGGCTGGAAGTATGTGAAGGATCTTGTCAAATGAACGGGTTCTCCCGGGTTCGTGATTCCCTCTGTCCCGTGTTGTCTTTGGGATGATGCATAGTCCATTGCTCTAGAGGGCAGCTCAGCCATGCAAGGGCTACAATAAAAGTCTTTGGAACTTCCATTTGTATTTGGGTTGGTTTTAGCATACAGACTGCAGTAGTTGCTTTCTCTCTTACCAGTGATCAGAGGCTTCAGCAGAGATCAGGGATCAGTTGTAATGAAGTGATGGCCATATGCTGATGCCCCTGTTCTAAAGCTGCCAAGCTTGCTAGCTAAACAGATTATTCTTATGTTGAATTAATCTTAAAGGTGAATGCCATCTAATTCAAAACAACAAGAATTAAAAAAAATATATAAAAAAATTCAAGGTAATAGTAAAAGATGTCATTTGAACACAAAGCACTTATCTTCAAGCTAGCTGAGGAAGAAGTGCCTCTGTCAGACAGAGTACATTATTGATTTGAAAGCAGCTTCCAGGTGCTCTGTGACTTGTTACACAACTGGGAGTAGCCAGTACTAGTGGCAATACTTGTTGATGACACTGTGCAATAGAAGGGAGTTTATGTGTCTGTGGTGCAGAACTCTAGCAAGTCATAGGAAACTTTTAACACCCATCCCCTGCCCAGTCTGTTTGGCCTGTGGGCATTGCCAGTGTTCCTAGTACCTGAGCTCAAACATCAAAATCACAGTACTGTTTAACTGTAACTTTTCCAGCAACTGATCCAAATATGCCCTTGGATGCATAGTCAATAACCAGTAGCACTGTTAAATTTACACCTGTATCTGAATTCTCAGCTCCGCAGTATAGGTTACTTGGAGGCAAGGGTTTAGATTTTAAATTTTACTAGCTGTTGGCTAAAACTAATACTTGAAACAAGTATTCTGTCTGCTGGCTTCTTTAAATGCCTGTGTAATAGGGCTGGAAGTACCTTTAAGATACTGGCATCTCTGGGTGTAAAGCTTTTTGACAACTGAGCAAGAGAGATAATGGAAACAGGAGGTATCTCCAATCACAGCAGAGTCCCCATGGAAGGAAGAATGAAGCTGAAGGATTTCCCACTTCATCTAAACCTAGTGCCCCTATGAAGAATCAGGTAGAGGTACCTCAGGAACAGAGCCCATGGACTGCAACTATGTGTGTTATAAGTTCTTTGCAAAGGAACGGTGCTATTCTGCAGCTGAGTATGAACAAATACATGAACGTGCCCTAAACTCAGAGCTGGCCACTGAATAACTTCGCAATCTGCGTGGACATCTTTTCATTTTCTTATTTTTTGAATACCTAGAGACTTCAAGGTGTGTTTTCCTACCAGACTTTCTCCTAGTTTTTGCACGTATAAAACCAGAAATGCGATTTTTCTTTTTTTTTTTTTTTTTTTTTAAAACCAGAAACCTTGTTTGCTGATAAGAAGCAATACAAAATGGGAGACAGGAAGGGATGTTCCTGGAAAGCAAGAATATTCTCTGGCTCTCCATCTCTTCTTCCACAGGAGATGGATAGCTCCTCTGAAGAGGAGAAGGAGCAAAGATTGCAGTGTACTTCTCAGTTCCCTGACAAAATGTAAGTAGGTCCAGAAGATGCTGAAAGTAACAACTAGCTGTTAAATCAACACAAGAAATAGGGTAAACTTCACTCTGGCAGGGACCATCACGAACATGTAACCATGTGTCTGGGATATACGGAGAACCAGAGTTAGCAGCAAAAAATTTGTATGCTGGTGGTAGGCCTCTGTAGAAGAGGCAGTCAACAACTTTTTTGGTAGAACAGAAGTGTGCAATGTACAGTTAGATTAAGGCCTGGGCAGAAAGTGGTTTCCTGGCAACTCATTCCTGCCATTAATTTTCTGAGGATTTTTTTTTCACATGAGCAAAAAGAATGTTCGTATCATGATGGGTTAGGTACTAACATTTTGTTCTCCTGGTGGAAATAGTAGTGGGCACATGCAGGCAGGGATGAGGGTTGCTGTAGAAGCTACAGAGATGTTTTATTGTGGTGGTGTTTCTAGGGATGGAGAACGAGGATGTAGCATGGCAGATTTAGAAATCAGAAGTAGCTCATTGGCAGGACATCTACAGTAATTCATTCCAAAATACTTCTGATGTATGTGTTCAGTCGTACTACTTTCGAACCTCTCCAGCTACGTTCAAGACACAAAAAGGCAGGAAACAGAAGCAGCTAATGAGTTATCTGGAGTTGTCTCTTACCTTTGCTGCTATGAATGGTTCTTGCAAAAAGGAAGACAATACCAGTTGCTGCCAAAGTGAGGATTGTCAGAAGCATAATCCACCAGCATGTCCAGAGGACAAAAGACACATTAAATGCCAATTCTCTGCAGGCTGGACTCCAGAGGGAGTCTGGGAGTCGCATAGCTTGGACCTATCAGGCCTTGAAGGTACACGTCTGCAAATCCCTTTCAAGTGATTTCTGTACATACCCACTGATGCTGGAATATGTCTGGGTGATTAGATGTCTAATAAGTTTTTTCCTGAATCTAAGTTAAAGTTTAACCAAGAGGAATTATACCAATAGACAGGCAGTTTGCCAGACTTGCACAGTTCAGCATCAGCATTGTATTGTTGTGAATCTCAGCACCTTCACTGGGCTTTAGTCTTTCCTTCCTACTGGCACTGTTGAAGCTGGGCCGAGGTGGAGAAGCAAAATCCTTCATGGATGCTCACCTTCAAAGTGGCAATGTCTTCCAACTCAATCTGAAATGGATCAAGATCTAAAATGGAGTCGCTCACTCTTCTCTGGGTCCATCATCATCCGCATGCTGTCAGATGTGAAACTTTTCACAGTAGGCCATCTTACCTCTGCAGGAGGAAGCTGGTGTCCACAGGAACTCTGTGGCATTGTAGTAATGTGCCAGTGGAGAAATGGATCGGTGGCACATGCGCGTGGATGGCCTAGGATGATTATACAAGCGCAGGGAGAGTAACTGAGCGAAGTGTATCCGCGTGAAATATTTTGCTAGCTTGCAATATGTTCCAGTTTGTGGACCGAGCATATTTTAATTTTAATGTTGATGAAAACTTTCCTGAGGTCAGTTTTCAGTCACAGCCAAGACATATATAAGAAGCACTGATGGCCTAGAGGGCATCAGTATTGTAAGATGGAGTTACAGATCTATTCTATATTTTTAACCCTTTGCGATGGGATTGTGGCATGGCATAGCATCAGTATGAATCTGTTTCCTCTTCACAGGAAGCATCTGTGCGTATATCGGATGGGTTGTTGTAAATACACAGCTTGTAACCTCTGTCCTCGGGTGTCTGTCCCAGAGCTGCTGCTCATGCTTCCAAAACTAGGGACAGAGATTGTCCTCGCTGTTTGAGATGGGGCAAAGGCAGCATCTCTCCCACATTGATGTGCTAACGCAGTTGTATTGTTCTAGTCTGTGCTAGTTGCAGAATGAACCAAGACGCAGCTACAGAACAGGAAATAGTCAGGGGTAGGTAGGGAGAGTAGGGTGAGTGCTTACTCAGATTAGGAAGCAGATTGAAAACACAAGAAGAAAGGATTTGTGGGGGTTTTGTTTCCTTTTTTAAATGAATAGCTATATGATGAAACTTACTGCCAAGAGATTTCAGAGGATTTGGTTAAGGTATAAATAGCTTTAAAAAGCCCTTAAGTTAATTCCTGGAGAATGGGTCTATCAGTTGCTCTTAAAGTTAATGGTGCAGTAAACCTTGGCATGCCAGACACTGGGAGTTTATCACCAGATTGCTCTACGTGCATCCTGTTCCAACAAATTTTTCTTTATGCACCTGCCTCTAAAAGGGAAAGAATACTGAGTGGGAAGGACTTCTTCATCTGACCCAGTGTATCTATTCTCATGTTACATCTTGATGATAATGTGTGCATTCAGTAAGACACTGATCTTTTCATACAATTGCTGGATTTAAGTTGAATGTTTTGCCAAGTCTAGTTTGTGACATACAGAAATAATTGGTAAGACAGAGTGCTAATCAGATTCCGTTGCTGAGCAGATGGACTAAGCGGCAGTGTAGAAATTTACTTGTTAAAATAGTACCTGTGCTGCAACTCACAGAATTTTTGAGCCTGGAAGGGACCTCTCAAGATAATCTAGTTCAGCTTCCATGCTCAAGCAAGGTCAGCTAGACAAGGTTGCCCAGGACCATATCCAGCTAGGTTGTGAACATCTCAAAGGATGCAGACTCCACAACCTCTCTGGATGACCTATACCAGGTCTGACTGCCCTCACAGTAAAATAATGTTTTCTTTTGTTCAGCTCACCCAGTATCTTTTCTCTTTCTGAACATGGTGACACTGGATACTGCCAGAGTGGCCTGGCACCACTACACAGAACAGTTCTGGAACATCTTCCTCACAAAAAGAGTTAGCATTAGTGAGTAGATCTAAAAACTCCCCAGTGCATTTTGGAGTTGTGTACTCTGTTCTTGCATGAATATCCAGTCCGCCTTTTCAGTTTTTAGCTTTTTGCTTCATAGATGTTTTTTAATAATGGCCTTCACAAGCTACCTTTTTCTGGCACCAGTTATCAAGCACCCTGGCTGTCTCTAGTGGACCTGTACTACAGAAGGATAAAAAGTTTACATCTGTCAGCATTGTGGCACTAAGCAGGATTATGGGATACTCCCATGCCACCTCCAAACGTAATGATATCTTTTCAAGCCCTTAGTATCTCTGGCTACACACTGGGAGAAAGAAAAAGGGGAAAGGGCCCTAATGGAATGATCAGTAACCCACCCATGAATAGGTATGGATGTGTGTACAGTCACACTATCTTGGCCTGTGATTCTTTCAGTTTCTTGTAGTGCCCAGACTACAGCTAAAATTTGTTTTTCCATCAGGGTATAAGATATAGCAGAGCCTTGTAATGTCTTGGACCAAAATCCTGCAGGTTCGCTCTGATTTTTCAGCCCAGTCGTCTGCCACAATCCTCACAAGACTATATCATCTATCAAAAGGATATCCTTGCCTAGGAGCGTGTAATTGCGCATGCTCAATCAAAGCATTCTTGGAGGCATCAAAGGCTTGTTCCTGTTGCTTGGTCCACTGCCGAACAACTTTCTTCCCAGTTAATTTCTGCAGAAGGCCCATTAATACTGCCAGAGGTGGGATAGAAGTTCTCTAATACCTTCAAAGTCCCATAAAGGTCTGTAACTGTTTTACTGTGGTTGGTGCAGGAAATTGCTGGACTGTTTGCTATACCTTATTTGGTATTTCTCTAATCTGTCCATGCCAAACTATTCCCAAAAATTGTACAGTAGTACTAGGGCCCTGTATTTTCTTTGGATTAATTGCCCAGCCTTAGTCCTGTAAATGTGCTTTCAGCGATTCGTCAGTGGCTCCAGTTTCTTGTTGTGACTCTGACATAATCAGTAGATCATCAATACAAAGGTAAGCGGTAACAGTACCTCACTAGAGTGCTACATCAGCTGCTGTCATTTGGTGGCAAATGGAGGGACTGTTTGTGTCCCTGAGGCAATACTTTGAAAGTATATTGCTTTTTTTGCCAAGTAAAGGCAAACTGGTCTTGACTTTCTGAAGCAATGGCTATCAAAGAGAAAGCATTAGCAAGATCTGTCACAACTTTCCAGGGCTGTAAATTTTTGCTAATTTTTTCTGTAAGTGCAATCTTGTCCGGCACCTTAACTGCAAGCGGTGGGGGTGCCTTTATTCAATTCTCTATAACCTGCAGTCATTCTTCAAGTGCTGTCTGGTTTTCAAACAAGCCAAATAGGGTTATTAAAAGCAGTTATCGATTCCCTAATGTTTCCCACTTGTTGAAGTGCCTTAATGGTTTGACTAATTTCCTTCTCCTCCCCTGGAATATGATATTGTTTTACAGCTACCACCTTGGCAGGCACGGGCAGCATAAGAGGATCCCACTTTGGATATCCATGCAAGACGGTTACAGATCAAATAGAAAATCCCACTTATGAAGTTCTGAAGCAGAAGGAACCATTTAACATTTCAACTGTTCGTCCTGCCAACACATCGATACCCAAGATATATTCTTTAATTGGGCAATTAATACCCTTGCAGTAAATGGCATAGCATTTCCTATTGTTAAGGTAATTTAGCGTGGAGGGCAAGGGTTGGATTTCCCTCCAGTCCACGGATCTGTGATGTGGCTTCTTTAGTATCAGTATTGCTATGCAATATTGTAACCTCAGCTTCCGTATCCACCAGAGCCAATACATATAAAAACCCCCCAGACTGCCACTCTATAGTTAAAGGAACATAAGGGTGTTGGTTTCCCTCATGGTAAGAGGCTACAGCGGCAGCAATTCTGGGAAACCTGCCAAACCTTAATTTCTGCTGTTTTGTCATTTGCCAGGTAATGTCTTGCATTGAGGTGGCAGGTGGGGCGAAGGGTGGGCGCAGAGTTGATGGTGGGGCTAGGGGTGGTCAGCTTTTTTTGTGTAAACACTAACTTCTGCCATCGGTGAAACATTTCTGATGTTGTGATCCCATCTATTTCTGATTGTGGGATACCAGCTCATAAAGATCATTGCACGTTTGTTCTCTTGTCACCCTTGCTGTAACTCCTTTTGGCTTTGCCGGCTTTCCTTTATTCAGATGGTCCCAAAATTACAGCCCCAGTTTCCCTTAAGGTGTCTGCTAGGGTGCCTGTATTACCTGTAGCAATTGTCACTGCTGGTATAATCAAGGGTTTTAGTGAGGCAGGTGCTCCTCTCAAAAACTGCATTTTGATAGTCCAGATTGGATCCCATAACCAATGCATGAGCCATCCCCATCTGCTGCACCAAATTAATACCTTCTTCCATTGTACACCAGTTCCTGAGGGACAACACTAATTTGTCAGGTTCTGTATATGCTGTTAAAACTGCTGCACACAACCGCTGATATAGCATAGGTGCACTAAGACCTCACCCATCAGGACCTCTGTTTAGTAACTGAGCATATCCTCATTGTATCTGATCAGCATTGGCTACAGGCTTAATAAATCTTTGTCATCCACTAATAATGGATACAGCTTCGCTAGCCCAAATTTGCAAAATCCATGCCAGTATGCATTCCCCACTCTTTTGCTGATCTCTAAAAATTCCCTTAACTCTTTTGGAGTGTAAGCACACATGATCTGCGCTCCCCCATCTGCTTGTTCCTGCTGCCCCATCATTTGTATGAGGGGGGTCTTGCTTCTACCACCTTCCCTACCTTTTAAGTCCAGATACAAATTCAAACTCAATCTCAGAGTCTGAGGATTCACTCTATTTCCATCTCATTCCTTGGGATCCCATGACTGTTTTATGGTGAAGCACAAACTCGGGAAATCGAAACCTTACTATTTCCCTATTTGTGCCTTTGTTTATTAGCAATACGTGCTACAACTGCTTTACGTTATCTTGCAGCCCCTAGCACTGCTCTCCTTCAGTGATCATCTTTGCATCTTGTGAAGTCCTGCCTTCTTTTTCCAATTCTCTCATTTTTAGTCTGTAATGCAACAACTTCACGGTGAAGAGCCCTAAGACCAGTAGCTAACAACCATCCCAATCTCCCTGCTAATTTGTGAGCAGACTACAATGCTGCTTTCCATGGCAACCCACACACAGCCATTTCAATTGTCTGGGGGGTTAACCGCTACCCTGTCATCTATTTCAGGCCATGCTTCCAGCAGAGCCAATTTAGCCAGGAAAGCAGCCACAGGACTCCATGTTCTCAACCCATTCTTAAAATGATGCTAAAGCACAGCCAAGGGCTGTTTCTAATCTATGTCAAGGAAATTGTGGATTTCTAGGTAAAATTACTGGCCTACCCTGATCTATCAGAAGCAAAACAAAAATGATTCTGACTTGCACTTGAAAGTCATTGCTTTCACAAATGCCTGTGCTTTTTGGCTTATAGAGGCTGTGCTGGTAACTCAGCAAATAGCTGCTTTCAGAGAGTGAAGAGTATTATGTTGCACAATTATGAGATGAGATCAAAAAAAATTCTTCACCACTTGTCCTACAGGATCCTAAGCCAATTTTGCAGTGATAGGGTGTTCAAACTTCAACAACTGCAATCTCTCGTGCTGGCGTATTCTAGTTAATTTTGACATGTCTGAAGTAACACAGTAGTTCAGTGTATTTCTGGGAGCTGTGTGCTACTGAAAGTGCAAAGGGACACCTGCAAGGCACTGTGATAACTTCATCTTTGAAAGAAAGTTAGATGGTTTAACATACAGCTGAATAAATTAAGTTTTCCAAGGACTGCTGAAACAATTAACTGTAAACTGGCTTTTATTTATGGAAAATGGAATGCTTCATTAACAAACATTTTAAATGGGGTATGAACAACACATTACAAAACAAATGAGTTCACACTGGCTTGAGTGACATAATATGGCAGCAGCTTAAAAAAAAAAACCAAAACACAGTAGCCCGTAAGTTACAATTAATGGTAACCCTGGGTAACAGATTCATTTCAGTTGCCACCTTGCGTTAAAAATTAAAACACATTCAGTAGCGACGGTTGAAACGAGGATCATTAGGTCTGTTTGCTCTCTCCTGCCCAGCAAATCCTTCTCCTTGCATTCCTCCTCCATGCATCAACTGACCTTGGTTGCCACCTTGCATGAAACCTCCACGCCTACAAAGTGATTCAGACATTTTAGTTTTCTCTTGTGACTCTGGCAGTCAGGGTGATATAATGGTGTTCTTTTAAAACTTTTTGCATGATTTTTCACTCTTCAATAAGATGCACTATATAAAAACCATGGGAATATTTTATTATTCCTTGACATGTAAATAGCAAATCAGGTGACTGATGCTCCCATAAAATGTTTCTTTGGCCAATTTAAATAGAAGAGATGCCCTTAAAAGGGAATTAAATGCTTTGCTTTTTTAATGTTCTTACCCTGACATGCCTCCACGATGCATCACATGGCCAGGTCTGCCTCTACCTCCACCTAAAAAAGTTCAAATGCTTCCTTTATATCCACAGTAATAGTTTCACTTTATCTTCAAGGATAATAATGCCTGTATTTTCTGCTTCATGTAGCACAACTAATGAGTGAGCTGTTGTGCAAGAACCATACCTTGCCATCTCTCATGATCCCGTCCTATCATTCCTCCATCCACACTGCTCTGCCATGAACGATCTTGATGTCCTTCAAACTTTCGACCGTGATCTCCCCAGTCACGTCCATCCCTGTGAAAGTATGAACTTCTTACCTTCTCACATTAGCCAGAACAAACAAAATAGACTGAAGTAATTCAATTATAAACTTGTTTTCCTTTCAAAGGGCTGACAAGATGGTGCTTCCAACAACTATAAACTGGGGAAGAACCACTACCCTGAAAATACCAAGCCTTGATAGTTACGTTCGGTAAAATTAATTGAAAACATGAAGACTTTCAGATGTGAAGTTATTAAAGAAAAAAAAAAAAAAAAAGGAGTAAAACATCATGCCAAGATGCATGTTTTGATGCACAAGGCAAGCTGAAAGGGTTACTCATTTGTAATCCATCCAACAGAGAACAGACTCAGGCGAAAGTTGGAAAAAAAGAATTGTACTTCCAAAAACTGCATCCCACTTTTGCATATGGAAATATTCCTTAGATGCAAGGGAAAAAACATTTTCAGGGAAGCGTACTAACCGTGACTGTGGGGGTATCCCTCTACTTTCACTCATTCTTCTGTCGGATCCATAGCTACCCCAACTTTCCCGAGAGTCTCGTGAATGACGGTCTGGTCCTCCATGGCGCTCATCTGGATAATGCTAAAAAGCAAAGAACACTTACAGGACTGCCCAAAACAGACTCTTTAATTGTTTAAAGTTGTTCAGCTGTAATTACTCAATTCCAGAATCATTTCAGATGGAAGGGACCTCCTGAGATCATCTAGTCTAACCCCACTGCTCAAGCAGGGTCAGCCAGGACAGGCTGTCCAGAAGAGTCTCCCATTGGGTTTTGAATATCTTCACAGCTGGAGACTTCACAACTTCCCCATGCAACCTGTTCCAGTGTTTGACCACCTTCACAATTTAAAAAAAAAAAAAAAAAAGAAAAAAAAAGATTTGTTTTGTCTTCAGATGGAATTTCATGTGTTTCAGTTTGCGCTGACTGACTCTTGTCCTGTCAGTGAGTAGACCCTGGCTCCATCTTCTCCATACCCTCCCTCCTGTGAGGTATTAATACACATTGATAAGGTAACTTGAGCCTTCTCTTCTCCAGGCTGAATGGTCCCACCTCTCAGGCTCTCCTCATACAGAAGATGCTCCACGCCTTTAATCATCTTTGTGGCCCTGGGCTGCACTTACTCCGGTAAGCTCTTACCTTTCTTGTACTGGGGAGCCCAGCGCTATACACAGTATGCCAGATGGGTGCCAAGTAAAGAGGAAGTATCACCTCCCTTGACCTTCTGGCAACACTTCCTAATGCAGCCCAGGACACTACTGACCTTCTTTGCCAGGAGGGTGCAATGGTGACTCATGGTCAGCTTGTCGTCCACCATGACTTGAAGGTCCTTCTTCGCAAAACTGCCTTTCGTGTAGTTGGTCCCAAGCATGTACTGCTGCACAGGGTTATTCCTCCCCAGGAGCAGGACTTTGCATTTCCCATTGTTGAACTTAGTGACACTCCCCTCTGCCCAGTTCTCCAGCCTATCCTGGCCTCTCCGAGTCACACATCTTAGCCATCAGTAGAGGGCACTTGAGGATTCTGTGACTCCACCAAATTTATCCCTTACTTCTTGAATGTGCCCTGAAGGTCTTTCTCCCAGTCCTCAAAAACATGCAAACATCTCTACTAATTCTGCTGTTATTTCCACACAACCTCATAGAGTGAATTTTATGCATACTTTGTACCTTTGCCTTTTCTACACAATCTTTTGGAATACTCTACCTTTTTGACACAATTCACTTGTTCTATTTGTTTGATCTGTACCAGAATAACTAGATCTAACTTTTATAATAAGTCTTTGAACTAAATGTCATGTTATTAAAGAAAACAAGACAATCTGATTATTGATACATATTTTGGGAGGCATAATTTAATTCTTAACTACTGAAATTTAATCTGAAACTCACTACAGAAAACCAGGTTATAAGAAGTTAAGATGTTTCTGTAGCTTTATAAAGCAACTCACTTGTCCATCCCGATCTCCAATCATTGTCCGTGATCCATCTCTCCTACAAATAAGACACTTAAAATCAGACCATGGTAGTAAAACATTCAGCAGTCTATAAAAGTCCATCTACATAACAACACGGATGAAAAATCCTGCTTCCATGTAGTGCCAACATTATCTACAAAAGGCAGAAACAGCTGGAACATATGGAAACCATGACACATCCTAAGGTATAAACCAGAATATTCTCATTAAGGTGCTAGGTACAATATTATTTAGAAGTTTTTCAAAATCCTACAAACGTGTGCAACAGCATTGCGAGAACACTCTGAACAAGCCTGCCAGAAGGTTTAACTCATGGCACAGTACAGATCTCTTCATGGTTATGTAAGAAAAAGTCCACAGCCACTAAGCTACACTTAAAAAACAAAATGCAAAGCCAAATTGCAGCACGGGCAAAATGTGACATTAAATACATTTTTGTCTTTCAACTTCAGGCAACACAGTGGAGGTAAGACACCAACCTGTCTATTGAATGCTCTTGATAACGGCCACGATCCCTGTGATCAAAGTCATGGAAGCGGTCCTGGCGACTGAAATCTGAATGGTACCTATCATTCATTGCCATTCGTTTTGCCTCTGGCCAGTACGGATCATCTCTCCTGAAAGAATGAACATACTCATTTTAGTCAAGATAATGATTTTTGATATTTTTCCCTCCTTCCAAACTGTGCAAACCAGAAGAAGGGTAATTAAGTTCAAAAGGGATTTGAAAAGCCTCAGAGAGAATAGTTTGACTGGGGCTATTAAACATGATCATCTCAATGCGATTGACAACTGCTGATTAATGGAAGCTGAGAGCATACGGATAGCTTTTTATAGCAGAAGCTGATGAGACAGAAGCTGGCAGCAATGTTTTCCACTTGCATCATTTGTATTTGCTGGCTTTACCTGCCATCTATGTCATACGGTCTTCTCATTGCAGACCGACGTTCTTGTTCATAACGCAGTTGTTCATGCTGGCGTCGCAGCTCTTCTCTTTCTCGCTGAATGCGATCTTGTTCTCTTCTCCTTTCATGCTCTATGTGCATTCGTTCTCTTTCCAGTCTTTCTCTTTCCATCCGTTCTCGTTCAAGACGCTGCCTTTCAATTTCCAGTCTCTCACGAGCAATCTCAAGCCTCTCCCTTTCTTCTCGTTCCCGGATAGTCTGCAGGTGCTGCTGTCTCTCCCGACGCTCACGTGTGCTGTTTTAACAGAAATAAAAGGTTACAGATCTAATACTTCAACAAATAAAGGAAGTTAAAAAGGAAATAGAAGAAAAAAGCATTAAAAATTACAACCACAGTGACTGCAACTTGTGTCAGCTCCTTGAAATTATACCTGGGTGGGGGAGGTGGGGGGTAAGGTGGTAGGAGAGGGAGGGCACAGAGGGGAGTCACAGAGGGAAGACACACAGTGTACACATGAATTACTTGTATTTAGAGACTGATCATATTACTCCCACAAAACCAACCTGTGGGGGCAAATAATCCTGTATAGTCAGGAGAATTTGAATCCAACTGCCCCAAGCTCATTCCTTCTACTCAAATAAAACATTCAACTCTGAAGAAGCCAGAACAGTATGCTGGATAATATAACTCCATTAAGGCTCAAAAATCTACCTATGAGAGAGAAACTTTTTCCTCTCCACTAAGAATGCTGAAAGCATTTTACCCCTGTCCAACTCAACTTACTTTAGGTAACTAATGCAGTTTTGTAATGTGTGGAAAATGTTTAACATGGAATTCAGGTCACAGTTTTAGCAAGGAATTTGAAGGATGGCCATGACCATCTTTATCCTCTATTAAATATAATGAAAACAGAAACAAAACCCCACCAAAAATGATTCAATACCTGAATTAGGTTCTTAACAAAAAAGACACAATGTGGAAACTTTGACGGGCTGCTGGAAAATCCCCCAATTTCTCTATAGACACAATGTATTTAAATACAAAAATATCTTGTTTTATTTCAAACACTATGGAGACTTTGAATCCTATGACAAGAAAGACAACTGTTCTCCTGGTCCTTCCCTATATATTTGAGTGTGACAAGTTTAGAATTATCATTTCACCTCTCCTACAATGCATACTCAGCTAAGGAGAGCAGCATATGTAAATCAATCTAAACCACAAAATCTACAAAATGGAACAAGAACAAAAAACAAACTGCAATTTTTTTCCCTGAATGCAATTTCAAGCTTAGTATTAACAAAGTCAATAATTGGAGCTTTCCCAATTCCATAGATATGTGAACCACAAATTACAGAACAAATTATAAGTAAAAAACAAATCAACCCTCTTTATCTCTTAGTCATTTTAATGAAAATAAAATTACATTAATTCTAGAAAAAAAATATTTCAAACAATTTCACTGTTGCTCTTACCGGCGCTGCTCTGCCTCCCTCATTTTTCGCTGTGCTTTGATTTTGTCAAATGGCACAATGCCTTGTCTCTCTTTGCTCTCTGATTTGCGATCCTGGCTCTTAATGCTCTGTATGTAATATTGAAGTAGAGAAACTTAACAGAGTACATTTATAAAAGGACAACTATCACAAACAATACTTTACACTCCATTTCCATTCATATATACCACATCTCAAAGCTTGGTCCCTGCATTTTTAAAAAAAGCTGTTCTTTTTTAACATTACAGACACACTGTACATTAACACAGTAATACTTACCTTCCCACCTTCATTTGGCAGGTTTTCATTGCCGAATATGGTATCAGCCGTACGAAAGGTATTTTACTAATTAAGATCTAAATCCACATTATGGAAACTCCCAATCAGACAGATCAGCAAGACAAGCGTGGGTTAAATGTAGCTTCGCAGGATTCAGTATTTGTTTCTAAGGAAAACTGACACATAACATCTTCCATGCAGAAACATTACTTACTCTGTCTTTTGATGCAGTTGATGTTTTCACACTAATAACAGGTTCTCCTTTGGATTTATCCATTACTACTGTTCTCTCTGTTCCTTTACTTCCTAAATAAACCAGAGGTTGAGGGGAAGGACATGGAAAAAACAATCAAACTACAGAACCTATACCACTCATTGCTATGCCAGTTGTGTTCTCTAAAATGTGAAAATGGGCATTTAACCCCCTCTTCAAAGATCATTTTTCACTATACCTATTTCAAGTGCTTCTGTTAAGGGTAACACAATGTCACACCCCCCACCCCCCCACACCCCTTTATACCTTCTGGATTTCCAACTAAGAACATTGGCAGTTCTTTGGAAGGAACTACCTACAATTAATTATTCATACTTCACCATACCTTTTAGTCTATGAAAAAAAGAATATCCAAATTACCTGACTTAATAGTTTTAGGTTGTTCTGATGAACCTGACTTCAGTTCATCTTTATCTTTTTTTTCCTTTTCATCTTTGTCTTCTGTTTTTTTAGGCTCATCTTTTTGGTCAGATTTCTCATCCCTTTTAACACTGCCAGGTCTATAGATAGATATTGATATAGATTAGACTAATAGAAAGTAAGAGAAAAGAAAATTAAAGGAGAACACTAGCAACACAGTAACAAAGTAGAAATCTGATGCCAGAAGACAGTCATAATTAGACTTCCAAAGATTTCCTTCTACAACTTCCTACAACCATAAAATATAAGACAATCCGACCATACTGTGCAGTTGTCATAAAAATTGGCCGTGATCTTTCCTATCGCCTCCAGTTGAGGCAAAAGGAAAAATTCAAACCACTATGTGCTTAATGTCCACAAAGTTTCTTATACAACATGACGATTATGAACTGCCAATGTGAAGCAGTTTTGTTGGGCAACTAGGTGAAATAAAGACAAAAACTTCTCAGCAAATAGCATTTAATAGAAGTTACACCTCAAGAAGATAATTAAAGCAAAGGACTTAGCATCTTATTCACTCGCTGAAGTGTCTTTTTCAGCTACTTTCAGTAATGTTAGAAAGAGCATAGTACTGAAGAGGAACATGTTCTGGAAACAGCATCTCGGACAACTGATCTTTAAATGTTTGTGACCACAACCACCTGAGAAAGCCCTATTCCAATGACAGAAAAATTTAATGAAGAAACAGTGACATACTGATCAAAATTCTCAAATGACCTTTCCTATAGATTTATGACATGAAAGCACCACAATTTTTAACAAAACCAAAATATAGCTAAATTAAAAGTCATGCTTGAAAATGCAACTTTCCAATGCCTACCTTAAAGCACATAACAAAAACATGTAAAGTTAGGCACTGAACATCAACAGAAGCTTATCTTGTAGTTAAAATTGGAAAAAATGCATCTAGCGCTCTTTTTGAATATTTGCCACAGAAAATCTTACTGGAACTTTGTTTTGCCTGACAAATCAACATAGACTGAAGAACAGCAAAACACCTTTGGATAGAGATTTTTTAGAGCAGTACCTCTCACTGACTGTTTCCTTCTTTGCTTCGTTCTCTTTTTTTTCACTAGGCTTCTTCCCAGCAGGTTCATTTTTTGCCTAAAAATTGTTTTGGACATAATCAGCTGAGAATGTGGTCTCGATCATTTGTACAATCTGATGGTTATAGGTTATCTTTGAGGATCCGTACTCACTTTTTCTACAGAAATTATTTTCCCATGTAACTCTGTTTTATGAAGGTGAGTAATACACTTTGTTGCTTCCTCTGCTGTAGACATCGTAACAAAGCCGTAACAGCGAGCACCAGGGCTTCGAGCATTGGTGACCACTTTTGCACCCACCACCTTTCCAAAATAGAAGAGGTATTACACTCACTGTAACAAGTGCCTGACATTTAACAGCAAGAAGTACAAGCTCCACTTCTACTGTGTTTTATTGCTGTCCATCATCATTCAGGAAACTTCTATTTTTAAGAGATTAACAAATATAAAAGGAGCATTGCTTGGAGCCAATCATTCTTGTGTGGCCAATGTAACACTGAAAAAGTTGAATCAATACATGGGAGCCAAAGACTGAATTCTGTTCTGAAGAAAGACCGGTAAAAAAAAAAAAAAGAGACTAACTTTACATCAACATAATTTTGCTTAAGTATAAAGGAGTAAAAGCCTAAAAAAAATTTGTAAGCCAATTTCCACCCACATGCTAATGCTAGCTTAACTGCTAAGTCCTATCTCCCCTTGAAAAAATGTTTTCACGTCACTGCTAAAAGGCAGACCCACAATGTTATCTACAATCTTGTTTAAGAAACAGGAAGTTTCCCCAAAAAGTATAACTTGGAAAAGCCTATGTAGAACATCTGTTTTCATAAATGGTGCTTACTTATGCTCATATACTCAATACAGCTCATTTTGTATTACAGAAATCAATCATATTTCACAGAGGTGTCATATTTTAAAGTATAGCTGAATAAGGAACATACTTTTGAACACTGGATTTATTGCAGATGTACATCTACTTCTAGGAAGCTTCGCCTCTGCTAATACTCCAAAGAAAATAGCAGTAATTTTATTTAAATGACTAAACAGTACCATGGCATCTAAGTAGAGATAAATACTAGGTTGGCTGTCACACAGTTTTCAGTTACATTTAAAATTTTGGGGTACATCTCTATGATCAATGTTTCAGGTTACCAGATGGAATTCTGAACAAATAAATGGAAGTATTGCATTTTTACTGTTACAAGGATTACAAGGAACGTTAAAAAGGTTTTACTAGTCTCATGACTTTCAGACAAACTCACAAGCCGTGCTACACAATCCATTTTTGTACCTACTGTAAAGTCACATTTAAGTTCTAGAGTATTTTCATAGATAGCTAGCACATACTACAATCTGCTGACAGTCATCTTTAAATAGACTACAAAGGTTTGACAAAAATCCTTACTGATGTCTCTGACATCAGTCTTCTATTAAACTAGCTCTTTCGATTTCCCAACTGACAGGGAGATTTAACTTGGCATTTTGTCTATTATTAATAACAACTGCAAGAACACCACCGCCCTCCCCAGCCCAACGCAACCCTCCCCCCCACAACTACCCAAACAAGTGCTTTTGTTTTCTACATGAAAAGAAAACTTCAGGTACTAAGCCAATTCTTAAGATATTCGCCAATAACTATGTTTCAACGTTTATTGCCATGTTTTAATTAGTCCTAATGAAGTCTTTAATAAACAATGTTAAATTCACTGTTGACTATGAATTTCCAATGGGTGAAGATACTATACTACAGCACATGAGACAGAACTGTATGTAAGCAGTTATTGACTGTTTCAAAAAAAGGACCACAAATGGAATTTTGAATTTGCTTGGAAGTGGGCGACAGAATAAAAAAAACCCAGTCATTCAGCATGAGCTTCGGCAATTTTTTCCTTGATATCCCACAATATTTTTGATAATTTGATTCCTTTCAAGAAAATATCAGTGAAAGAAGCTTAAGAAGTCTTATTAAGACAGTTTCAAGTGAAAAAAAAACAAACCAAATCAAAGAAACCCTTACCTTCCCATATTTGCTAAACAGATTCTTCAGATCCGTGGCTCTGGTAGTGGAAGCCAGTCCACTCACCCAAAAGTTTCTACCAGAACCACTAGCAGCGCGACCTAATTAGGAAAACAAACAAACAAAACCAAAACATACAAAAAATCCTGTTTGTTTCAGAAACTACTTCTGAATTAAAAAGCAGTTCCACAAATCCTTTTTTAAAAATTGTAAAGCAAATAAAATGCAATGCATAACATTCTCCTGCCACGATTCACATTCCTGAAGGCTGGTAGTATTACAAGTCCAAAAAATTTAAGATGGAACTACAGGCTTTGATACATGCCACGGAAGTGTGTTATGTCATTCTTCAAGAAAGAAACTGGACTAGGACATCTCTGAAGTAACTGTGATTCTTCAGAATGTGCCTGGACAGATCTCAGTAACTCTGCACTTACAGGAAAAGACAGAAGACCTGCCAGAGTTGCAGGAACTACATTAATACCCATGTATACTCATGTCTTGCCATCCTCATCTCCTCGACTCCAAAGGAATAATGATGGGAGGCAGATTAACTGTATCTCTCAAGGAAAGACAGACATTCACCATAAAGCAAGCAAGAACATTTCTCTATTTCTGCCCACACAGATTCCACAGCTGGGGTACGAAGCCTGTGACTTCAGTTACAGCAATTAGAAAAGACCTAGCTTTCTTTAACTATGCAAGAACTACAGAACACCCATCCAATTTGGCATCTAAACTAGAAAAACAGTATTATAAATGCTTATGTACTTGCGAAGTCTGAAAACTCAAAGTCTAGGGATTAAAAAGTATTTGAGCTGAACTCCATGTTTAGTGTTTGCAATTCAGCATGAAGCACTTATGCAGGCATACTGTTTCCAGTCTCCTTTGAAATGTCTTTACTGTCCTTTTACCAGCCTTTGGAGTGTTCAGTTCCAAGGCTTCAATGAATGGAGTGAAGCAGGTTTCAGACCAGCTGCCTGCTTCCAAACCATCTGCCTTTTCGGCTCTGTCTTGGTGAAACATGGAATTTCCCAGACCTGCTTTCATCGAGGGGAGACATTTCTTCCAGAATCTTTCTATAATGCTCTTTTATTCAGGTGCCTTTCCATCTCTTACTTCCTGATAATTTTTGCCATCATCTCAAACATGTGCTTAGCACTGAGAACACTGTTGTTATTATTTATACAAGTTCCCTAGATCGTTTGTGCCAATCTCTTTAAAAAAGGTCTTTTGTATAAAGGAGACTAAGTCTACACCTGTCATCTTCTAGTCTCAAGAACCGCACGGACAAAGGTGTGTCATGTGTGCAAACACATGGGAGATACACTGTCCTAGTGTTTCAAAAAGGTGAGCCATAGGCTCTGATGCTTTTATTCCACATGCTTCCTCTAGAATTTTAAAACGGCCACCTATAATTACTCTGGCACCAGCATCCTGGAGAAAGAGAAAAATGAGCACTTTCTTCTTTGTTCTATTTTACCAAATATTTTTTATATTATTTGAACTATATTAATGTCCTTTTTGAATAAGCTTCAATCAGTCTTAACATCTCCAGTTTTTGCCCTCCTGTAAGACTTAAGGAGGTGATCCTGCAATGGTACTGAGCTTCCACGACAAAGAAAGACGGGGACTATAAAATCTTCTCTAACTTAGAAACTAGAATGATATAGGTATTGGGAGCCAACCCTCAACACTGGAGGTAGTATCTTTCAGATATGTATAAACTGACTGCCAAGTCCACCAGACATGAGCTCATAAATTTAATTTTTCTATACTCTTATTAATACAGGTCTCATAACAAATGCACGGAACACGAAAAACTTCTTGTCCTAAATAAAATCCTTTCATACAGGTGTGGAAATAGCAACGTGAGTCAGAACTGACTTGTATATAGCTCTGTACCTCTCTTCTGGCTCAATCACTTTGCTCTGCGTGCAGAAAATGTTACATAATCAAGTAGCTACCTCTCCCCAGTGCTGTTTATTAAGCCAGAAAATGGTTTAAACAAATGTTATGGAACACAGCACATCCTTTGGAGGAAGGTAGGCAGGGCAAGGTTGTTATCAGACACCCAAGTTCCTGAAGGTTCTTTTGAATGCAAACTTCAAGAAGAGTTTTCCAAGTCCACAAAAAAAATACACTCAAGTCCTTGAGTAAATGACAGCATGCACAAAACACTCCTTTAAATATTCTGAAATAAGAGAACACAAGATTACAGACTGTAAGCAAGAGGTAAATAGACCCTAATGGAGCTGATGGTCAGGTCAAGTAGCTTGCATAGACACGTATAACCCCGGATCTTGGAAAAAGCAGCTGACAATGAGTTCAGTCAGTGTTGTAAAACCCAATTAAAACCAAACAAATTCTTCCTGTCCAGCCAGCAGACAGATCTTATAATTGAGTTTCTTGCCTATTATAGGCATTGCTGGAACTTCCATGCTTACAGTGCTGAACTACCTGCCTGCAGTATGTAAGAAGAACGTTACAGTCAGGTCTAGATTTTCTGCCCTGGTCAGGTAGGAGAATAGAGAGGTGCGGTGAGCTGCAAAGACTCAGCAGCCTGATGTATTAAAAGTATGATGAAAAGAAGGAGCAGGCATCTGACAGTGTTGGTCAAGAAATTTTCATCTGGCTTATGATGCATATTTGCACTGTAAATAGGAACCTTGTGGACAAAGATTGTATAACGTCAATCTAATTTGAAGAAAACATTAAGCTGTAAATTTCCGTGGCATTTAAATACGCGAATACTAGATTCCAAATGTTTTCAGCAAAACAGAAGATGGTATGAAGAATCACAAACATATAGTAAAGCACACACAACTGCCAAAGGCTCTTGACTCACTAACAGCTGTTGGTAAGCATCTTCAGTGCCATGAAGGACATATTTGCCACGTATTAACGTCTACCTTTGAAGATCAAGATATAAACAAAAGGGTGCAACACAGATATCCTTAGGAAATGCACAAAAGGAAAAAAGGCTTTTTCGCATAGATTAAAAAAAATGCAAAGAGGCGAATAATTTATGATATTCAATTAACTGCATAGACTCCAATGCCTTTCTGCTGAAATACCCTGTCCAGTACAAAAACAGTTTCTCCAAGCAATCATTAAAGTTTGATTTTTGAAGAGAAACATACCTTTCTCATCCTTTGAGATTATCTTTGTATCTCTGTCCTCCTCAACAGGGCTAAAGACAAAACACCACATTATTCAAGTCAGAAAGAAAAGTGACAAATTTTAATTATGAAAAATGCTAAAATTAAATACCTACCAGAAAATATGTTGCAAACGAAAACACACCTTTGTATACTTGATTTAAGAAATCTGACAAGAAATAATGAAGTCAGATTCTTAAACAGGCTTATATAAGGAAGACATTTACAAATAAGAGTAATTTAAGAAAACAACCTTTGAAGGTTGAGGAAGGAAAGAAATCAAACCCTCTGTGTTTAAAAAAAAAAAATCTGCACATGGAGAAATAAAACAGACTCTTTAGGAATAGGCTACAATTTCATCAGTCTCGGTGGCCAATTGAAGGAAACAGCTTATTCGCATCACTTAACGACCAATGAAAAAAAGATAGCATCTGGTCTATAACGGAGAAAAAACAAACCTCTTTTTCTGATCACCGCCCTCACTGGTTGAGGACTCTTTAGTAGCAGGGGATTCCTCAGAATTAGCTTTGTCTTCTGTTTTCTTGGCATCTTCTTTGCTATCTTTGGCTTCAGGACCTGCGCCTTTTTCCGCTGTTTCCCCACTAGAGGCTTCCAGGCCTTGGGAGCGTTTGCTACTCTGATCGCTTAGGGTCTCTACTACTAAAGATTCAGAGTCCGGTTTCTCTTCCTCTATTGTCTGTTCACTTGTCTCCCCTTTTGCTACAACTAAACGCTTTGCTTCCTTCCTTGCCATAGCTTGTGCCGATTTGCTGTCCAAATCTAAAGCATCTTCCTCCAACTGAGCGGCAGCAAGAGCGTCCTCTTCCTCCGCTAGCCTCTTGCCTGGCACCACGTTACTTGCTTCCTGTGCATGCGGCCGCTCCGCTTCAGAAGTTTCTTCGTTAAGTAGTTCAGATTTACAAGTTTCCCCCAAAATGTCGAGTATTTTCTCATTTTCTACGGATTTAACAGGAATAGAATGGCACAAGATTTAATCACCAGGGAAATACAGCAATCACAAATGTGGAACTGGCATGGCTGCCACACTAACACCAAGAGAACTTCTAAGCTACACAGAGATTGGAAAACCCTAGTGTACACAGTGTTAAAAGTACTATGCTAACTGCTGTCTGACAAACTACCAAATCAGCCCTAATATGTTAACAGGGAAGAAAAATGCCCCCACAGACTTAACAAAAACCTTCTGGCTCATCCTTGATATTCTTCATGAAATCGTTCAGCTCTGTTTCTTCTCTAGTTAGCTTCCAGAGTCCAAGATGCTTAACTGAACGTATCAAGGCACTGAGGGTTCAATTTTTAAATTTCTGTGAAATTCTTTTAGCAGACAGTCCAACATGAGAACTGGGCATCTTCTGATGGTGCATGAGTGTGTTTGCAGTCCAGAAAGTGAAAAGTATCTGTATGAAATTTCCATGAAGAAACTCTCTTCTTTCTTCTGTATCCAGTAACTAATCTTTACATTTTAATGACCTACAATACCTTTTTACTGCTTTCACTGCTCTCTACTTAATAACAGAGTTAAGGTGTGTGCGATATCACAAGATCTGTTTACAAGTAGAATCTTTAGTTTTTAAACTGTGATTAACTTCTCTAAATCCATTTATGTAGTTTAACAGGTTTTTAAACCATTTCATTTCACTGGAAATATTTCAAAGATGACAAGCATCACTTCACAGATCTGGGGATATGATTGGGTTTCCAATCTCTATGACCCTGCATGATCTGGATTGTCCATCATAAAAATAATGTAAATTATGTTTGTTTGCTTGGTTTTTTAATAGTTAATGGTTTAAAAAGTATTAGTTGAAAAGACAGGAATATGTTTTTCTTTAACAGTACCTGGCTCCAAGTGTAGCTTCTCAATTTTCTGTTTGGGAAAATAAACACAGCATGAGGATTTTATAAAATGTATTTTGTAACACAGAATAATAGCAACTCCCCGCCCAATCCCAAGATGAAAACTACACCAATTCACCTACTATATTTAGCACTTTTTTTCACCATCCACTGCAACAGAGTTTTTTATATAGGTAATTTTTCTGGCACATTCAAGACAAATCAAAGTATCAGCCACAATAGCATTCTCTATCTAACTTGGAATACTAAAGAGACCAATAAAGTATCTTTGTGTAACACATCAACTGCAGGAGAAACAAACCCAGCTACTACTTGGTCTAATCCACAGGAGAAAGAAGAAGTCAACAGTACAAGACCACTTTTATTTGCCACAAATGTGGAGGAAGTCTTGATAGCTGACTGAAAAGTAGGGAAAAAACACAGGGTGTTCTCATTTGACAGACTATATTCTGAGCAAGATCATGTATGTCTTTGGTTCTGTTACAATTTCATATTGTGGTCGTGTTCTCTTTGTTGTAGAATGAGCACTGAGTGAATACTGATAACAACAATCTGAAACAGAGCTACATTTTCAATTTACCTTCATTTCAATTAAATCGGAAGAAGAGGCATCTAAATTGTTTTCAATTTCATCATATTCTTCCTAAAAGAGTAAAAAAGGAATTACAGCATTTCTTACAAAAAGTAACTTTAGGTTACGGAGAAATACTACTGTATTCAATTCTCCCTACCAATAATACGAGAAATATCTTCCAGTTCTCAACTGCTACTTCATGAGGAAGTATGAGGAGCAATATAAAAATATACTTGATGATTAAATACCCTTCTCCAGTTACCTTTCATTTTAATTTCAACATGACATTGTATATTTATTTAGAGAGGAAATTTATTTCACATTTCTGTGGTTACTGTACAAAAAATGTTTTTGCACTTTCCCACTTCTTTAGTTTCCAACTGAAAAAAGAAGTTAGAACTTAAGCTGACTTTGCTTTCTACTTTTCTGAAAACAAAACACATTCCTAAAATTTTCCTTCCTTAAGAGCTGTCAGTAAGACTCAACCAAAGCTCATCAGTTACATGATTCACAACGGCTCTAGTTTACAGAACACCAGGAAACTGCCTTTCAGGTTAACTAGATGTTGTTGCAATGACTCCGTTTTCAGAAGGTAAATGATAAAAAGTTGAGACACACACCACAGGCCTAAAATAAAAAGCAAATAAGCACACCCACAAGGAGACAAGGAAGGATAATATGTTTGGTTTTGGGAGCGAACATCCTAAAATAAAAAAAACCCGCAAGGATCCAAGGAAGTATTTATATATTTGAGGAGCGAACATAATACACAGATCACCCTGTTCGTTCAGTAGCAGGAGACTGCGCTGTTTGTAAAGGACATTGCAAGTTGTTCTCAAAACTAAGTCCAAAGCCCAGCAATGTCAGAACAGGGCAATACACAATACACAGATTTTCTTGTTTTATAAATCTCTATGACAAAACCGCACAACATAAATTCTTTAAACCAGAGCATTATTTCTGCGGAAAAGATTTCCGAATTACCTGTGAGTTGAAAACGTGTTTCTCCCTCTCCATACATATAGATATCTAGGTGGCTGGATATACGCGTATATACGCTTATACACATATAAGTGGGAAGAGGGAACACCAAAACTAATACATTACTTTCAATTCCAAGCTTCTTTCATGGCAAGCAAAGATGTTACTAAAAAGTAAAGAAGGCTGTGACCTGTCCACTGGGAACATTTCAAGCCTCTGATAGGTCCAAGAACATTTACCACTTAAGGAGTAGCACATGAGAGCTGTGAATGTGAAATAGAATTCATATCACATTCATGTCCTATATTCTATTACACTGAAATAATTAATTTATGTGCCTATATACTTATTAAATACCTTCTGAGAATCTACAAAGACTTCTACTCACCTCATTTTCTGTTAGCTGATCTGGAAGTTCTTTCATTTCTGCTTCGACATTGTCTTTATTATCAGACAAAGAATCGAGAATATTATCAGGACTATAGTCTTCTCCACAGTCTACAGCACTACCATTATCTATTTCAGCTTCATCTAACACACTAATATCCATCATGTCAATATCTTGCAAGGTATCCAGACTTGCTTCGATATCATCCTACAGAAAGAAAAAGGGTAGATGTGTATTTATTGCAGGTTAAATGATGCATATTCTTAGTAACAGCAATCACAACTTCACTTACCTGGCCATCTCTAGAGTTTTCTTCTAGTCCATTGTCTTCAACACCTTCTTCTTCTGGTTTTCTTCCTAAAAATAGCATCACCGAAGTGAGATATAGCACTAAATTTCGTAACATGTCTACTCTTTACTGAATTACTTCTTCAACACTGAGTTTGTTTCAACAAATAATCATTAAGACCCTGATTCAGAAGTCCAGGTCTGTCTGGATATCATGGAGGATAACTTGCCACTCGAAACAAGCAAACTGCATAAGTATAAACTAGAAGTAGCACAGCTACATTTTTCAACAGCTAGTCCTCCCATTGCACAACACTTCAACACCTAAAGAGACAGCACTGTCTAGGAAGGTGTTTCATTTAAAAGAAACACCCTATCATTGTTACAAAATCCCTCCCTCTTACCATTTAAATAATTAAACTGATTTAGAATTAATCTCCACTTTAAAAATCTTGGACACACAGATCATGTTTAGGCACATGTCATCAGCAAATGTTTATCACTATTCAAAAACAACTGCTCTTTCTCTATTTTTACCCCGTTATCTTAAAGGAAGCAGCTTAAAAGAAAGTTTCAGGAAGTATCTTTTTTGGAACTGGCTATAAGCAATTCAAATAAACCACAGGTAACATGGCCCACACAATGTTCAATGTTTTTAAAAGCAAAACATACTTAAATTACTAATGAGCTATTTCAGAACAGTTCATTTTCAAAACAACAGTTAAAAAATGAAATATGACACTAACAAAAGTTATACACATTTGTTATTTTTGCAACAATGGTTTTAATTATTCCCACTGTAATTTCTCACTTCTAAAAACATATCCTTATGATGATGGAGGTTCAACAGCTTCTCTATTAAAAAAGGTTATATAGCTACAGCAAGGAACTTAGTACACAGGGTGTTGTGGAGGCACCTCAATATACATTAGCAGAGCTCTCCACAGGAGCTAACACTGCAGCTGCTTGCTCTGTACCTGACACATTTCTACACTCATGGTCACAAGTACAGAAACACCTGCAACTTATGGTCTCATCTACAGGTTTCAAGACTTGCTAATGGAAGTACAATTAGGTGTCATGCTACCATTTAAACTTGTCATCACTCACTAACACAACAGAGTTTTACCATTTTCCGTTAGGAAAAAGAAAAAGTGCATTTTTTAAATTTTCAAATTAAACCAATGAAACAGAAGAAATCAACATTGTTGATGGAAACAAAGAACTGTATTTGTCTAGACTCTATACCTTTGCTAGTTCTTTTCGGCATTCTTTTGTTGGTCAGTTCTGAGGTCACAGGAATTTCATCAGGATCTCCTCCTTCATCCTCAATGGCCTATTGGAGACAGCAGTATGACATCTATTGTATTGTTTGCTGGTGTGCATTTATTGTGTCTATTTATGGGATAGTTAAATTTATTCACAGTAGTTCATATGGGGCTATGTTTCGGATTTGTGCAGAGAACAGCGTTGATACCACACGGATGTTTTAGTTATTGCTGAGCAGCACTTGCACAGCATCAAGGCCTTTTCCGCTCCTCACCCTGCCCCGCCAGTGAGCAGGCTGTTGGGAGGGGACACAGCTGGGACAGCTGACCCCAACTGACCAAAGGGATATTCCAGACCATATGATGTCATGCTCAACAATAAAACTGGTGGGGCTGCCATTTCTTGGGGACTGGCTCGGCATCTGTTGGCTGACAGCAAGCAACTCTTGTCTTTTACATCACTTGCTTTTCTTTGGTGTTTTTTGCCTTTTCCTCCTCTGTTGTTTTTTGGGGTTTTTTTTCCCCTTCCAATTTTTAAAATTATTAAACTCTCTTTATCTCAAATCCACAAGCTTTCTCTCACTTTTACCCTTCCAATTCTCCCCCCCATCTTGCAGGGGGGTCAAGTGAGCAGCCATGTGGTGCTTAGTTGACTACTAGGGTTAAACTACGACAACATTTTTAAGGATTTTTCAGATGGTAACATTAGCATCTCATCCTAGCTCAGGTCATACAGCCAGGCAGCCACAACAGCTATTAGAAACACAGAATAGTAAGCTGCTGTAACACAACCCCACAGCCAAATGAAGTTAAGATCGAGGAGCAAAGCTCCCCTCATCTGTAAACAAAGCTGGGCAGATAAGCACGCTAACTGCATAAAATTGAGAGTAACCGCTACAGAAACCCAAGCACATCCCGACAGTATTTTTTTCTCAACGTGCAGAACCATAGAAGGATCAGGAATACGCTGTTCCGGCCTCACGGAAGTCTGTGAAAACACATTCCGGAAAGGTGGGAGAGACGGAGTCAGGTGAAGTGCGTACAGAAGCAGCAAGGGAACAGATGCGGGTAAGGGGAGTGTGTGTATATTCTCGGGGAACGGGAGAGGAAATCGGTGAAGGACGCGGGTATGTCAGGGACAGGGAACAAGGGAAAGACCGAGGCCACCGCGAAGTCAGCAGTAGCACGCCAAAGGAACGGCTGAGATGCAGGGCAGCGGCGCGGGTGCCCGCACGCTGGAGCGCGAGCGGTCGGCGTGGGTCTCCGCTGGGGGGTTCGGACGGTGGCAAGAAGCAGTGCAGCGGCGGCACTGCTGGCGGTCCCCCAAAGGCAACGGCTCTAGAGCGGTCGGAGGAAAGGGGCACGTTGGCGCTAAAGGACAGCGGCTCCCCGGGACCAGCGCTGGGAAGCAGCGGAAGGACACGGTGGTCCGGAGCCGCGCGGCCACCACGGCCCAGCTCGCGCTCCCCTTAGGGCCTCCCTCAGGACGGCGGCTCGGGCTAGACCCCGCGCGCGCATGCGTCAAGCGCCCTCGAGCCGGGGACAAAAGGACCCGGATGACACCTCCCCCTCCCCCGCCCCCTCTCCCACCGGGTTTGCGCCTCACCTTCCGCAGCCGCTCCATAAGAACGCTCTTGTTGCCGCCGCTGTCTAGGTTACGGCGTTTGAGCTCGGCCCGCAGGTCGATGACTCGCAGCTCGCTCAGCCGCCGGGTTTCGGGTTCTGAGCCGAGAGCTGCGGCCCCACCAAGGGATGTGAAGTCCCCCAGCCCGACCGCTGATTGACTCTCCGCCATCAAGGCCCCTTCGATATTCCTCCTTAAGCCCGAACACACGGGAGAATATGGCACAATCAAGCAACTAACCTTGCGATCACAGCACAAAATGGTGGGGAGGCCAAAACGCGCTGAGGGGAGGGGGGAAAAGCCCGCTACGCGCAGGCTCGAAAAGAAGGGCGACGACGAGCGGGGGGGGGGGGGGGGGGGGGAAGGCGGGGCCTGGAAGAAAACTTGAATGACAACTCTTGCGCAGGCGCAGGCAGCGTCGCCCGCGTCTAAGGACGGCTCGCGCGCTCTCGCGCATGCGTACAAGGGCCGAAACAGACTGCGGTTGCGCATTCCTGAGGTGTGGTAGTCAAAGGCACTAGTGCGCATGCGCAGCTGCAATAGCGCCCCCCCCATACAGCGGGAAGGTTCCTCTCCGCATGCGCGCAACTCGTCCGGGCTTTCTGGTCAGCGCGCGTGCGGGCTACGGCTTCTTTCTTTCCCTCCCCCTTTCTCTACAGTGCGTCTCGGTTTTGCCACCATTTTGTGCTGCAGCCGCGGCTTTTCGCCGTTGTTTTTATCTTGCCTTGCTCCGTGCGTGCGAGTCGAAACAACGGCCCCATGGCGGAGAGTCAGTCAGCGGCGGGGCAGGGAGAATCTGCGTCCCTCGGTGGGTCTGGAGTCTCCGCTTCGGAGTCGGAAAACCGGCGGCGGCTGAGCGAATTGCGTGTGATAGACTTGCGGGCTGAACTCAAGCGCCGCAATTTGGACAGCGGTGGAAACAAGAGCGTCCTCATGGAGCGACTCAGGAAGGTGAGCGGGCGGACGCGCCGGGGCTGCCTGTGGGGGAGGCGTAGTCGGCGCGTGCGCGACCTCAGCCCGCCAGGCACTGCTGAGGAAAATGGCGCCAAAGGGCCGTGGAGCGGAGGGGATGGGGCCGCGGGGAGCGTGCGCCAGGGCCCCGGGTGGTATCGTGGAGCCGGCCAGCCCCAGTGCGAGCGTTCTGAGCGTGGCCCCGTACTCGTCCATCCCAGGCTCGTCCCTGAGACCGCCGGAGGAGCGTATGTGTGCCGAGACTGGCTTTTCCATCTACGTAGCGAGCTCCCAACCCCATTTCCTAGACCTGCACAGCGCAGCCTGTCTGCTGTGGCATTCGGCCCAAGTGTTTCTAGCCTCATGCATCACTGGGCTTTCCACCGTGCATTGAGTTCCTGGATTTACAGTTCTCTACACTGTCTGCTAGGCTTTTTGCTGCGTACTGAGTTTTTGTTTTTTTTTTTTTTTCTGGCTGGTAGCCTGGACACTGTATCCTCGTTAGAATGTTTGGTATGTTAGTAGTATACGGACTGCCTTCATTGAACTGATGCCTAGAGCTCTAGTGTCCTAGAGCTGAGGTTCTTACGGTGTCGCAGCGCCCCGGGGGTATCTGTGCACTGTTGCAGACTTTTTTTTTTGTCTAGGTTATGCTGCTGACTGCTTTCCAGAAGCTTTACACCAACACATTACTGTTCCCCGTGTGCTCGTTGCTTTGATCTGGTAGTCTTTGGTTTGCATATCCGAGTTGCTGCTGTCTTAATTTGAAGTGCTAGATTCTTGTTTCTGCCTCTGGTGTCCAGCTCTTAAACTCAACAGAAATGCGCAAACAGAATTTTTGTGTCTGTCTTGATGTCTATCTTTATCTTTTCCCCTTAATAGGCTATTGAGGAGGAAGGGGGGAATCCTGATGAAATTCCAGTGGTTTCAGAAAATATCATGAAGAAAACTTCAAAAAGAAGCAGCAAAGGTACAGGGCAGTTAGAGAGGATCTCCACCTGGTCCCCTTGAGTTTTCTAGCAACTTTTACTCATGAAATGGAAGCTTACTAATCTTTATTCTGAAGTCTGCTTTTCCTTTTGGAAAAGTGCTTGGTTTAATTTTGATACTGTTGCTGAATGTTTTGCAGTTCCAACGCTATAGCTAACGTTACTTGCCTGAGCCAGATTTGGATAAAATGGTTCTCTGGAGGAAATTTAAGCAAGCTTGAATCTTTTGTTCCTCAGTTCTGACCTTTAATGCCGTATGTTACTGGTACTCTTACCCACATTTGTGCTCAGGTTTCTAGGGATGGGTGGTATGGTATTAAACTTACTGGTCATTTATTCACAGAACTTCACGTGATTTAATAAGGTAGGAGGTGGTCCACTCAAAGGATCTGTTGGTTTTCTCAGAGTTCCCTGAGATCTGTAGCAGGAATTACTAAGTAACTAATCTGGTATTTTTCTAAGATTAATTAGCACAGTTTTTGATTTTCTTTTGTAATCAAATAACGTTGAAACTTTTTTATTAGAGCTTGCAGAATAACTAGCTTAGATGAAGGATTTTTAATTAATTTATTAATTTTGGTTTACACAAAAATGTAACTTTGGTAGATGAAGCTCAAATGTTTTGCCAACTAATTTGTTTGACCCAGATTTTTATTACTACATCCAGTTTGGAGCGGTATTACATTTGCTTGCAAACTAAAATGTAAAATTTTAACTGGAGAGAGAATAAATGTCACAACTGTGAGTAAAACCAGAGATCTTCGGTAATTTGATCACGTTCATTTTCAAGTCTCAGAAAAATACCTAATGTACCTTACAGCACTTTCAGTATTGGGATGGAAATAGGCATGATGTTCCTCTTGACTCTAAAACAACCTTTCCCTTTTTTTATTGTAATGTGCTTGTAGTTTTTGGGGAAAATGACATTCATAAAAGATGAAACAACTACTTAGCTCAGAGTTTCAGGAGTTACTATTTGGCGCTGAAGCTAGCGTACTGTTTTCAGTAATGTCAGTTCCATATATATATATATATATAATGTGTCCAGCTGGTGACTGGAGCGCCGCAGTAATGCTTACATGTAGAGTGGGTTTTTTCATTGTTTTGTGTCGGGTTTTTCGTTTGGTTTCTTTTTTTCTTCTAGTAAATGTCTGTAAAGAAATAAAAGGTTGAGGTAATAAATTACTGCAACCTCAGCTGAGCCAAATGTTCTGGGGAGTGCACAGCAGTGCTTCTTGAACTCGTGACAGACCTTGGACTGTAGCATGTTTCTCAGTTACAGAACTGGGATGGTATATGGTATGGTATATTCAGTTGTGGAAAATAAGGAAAAAACAGATAACTAAACTGAATGGAATACCATCTCTGATGAAAAAGTAAAATTTGAAGGATACATATTGTTACCTTCTTTTCATTCTAATGATCATAATGTTGTTAGGACGTAGACCAGATGAAGAGGGAGTAGAAGATAATGGCCTAGAAGAGGATTCGGGAGATGGACAGGTATGTGAGGCTGTGTTTTAAGTGAAATAATGATAGCATTGCTCTAAAGTTACAATGACTATTATACATACTTTTTTTCTTTTTACAGGAGGATATTGAAGCAAGTTTGGATAACTTGCAGGATATTGACATGATGGATATTAGTGTGTTAGATGAAGCTGAAATAGATAATGGCAATGCGGTAGATTGCGGAGAGGATTACAGTGCTGATAATATTCTTGACTCACTGTCTGATAGTAAAGAAAATACAGATGCAGAAGTGAAAGAACTTCCAGATCAGCCTACAGAATATGCTGTAGGTAACTTGGAGGCATCCCCACAATTTTCAGAAATTAAAGAAGAATCAAGAGAAATACCAGTAGCGATGGTATGCATCTCTTATGTGTGTGGAATCAGATTAATTTTTCCTTTTTTAATTTTTTTTTTTAATTAAATAGCAAAACAGTAGCTAAAGAGTATTTGAAATGATTTGGGGCTCTACCAGTTTTCATGGTCATTGCTTTTTCTTCTTCTACATATTTGTAGAAATAGCATTCTTGATTTTAAAATGCTTAGATGTTGTTTGTACACATATAACTGTACAAATTAATCCAGAAAGGCTTTTGTTTTAATCACGCTTTGATCTCTCTGCTTCACTTTATGTTTACATTCCCATTTTCATGTTTTTCCTTTATTTAGGAGGACATGTGAGGCGTACAAATGCTGTAGCCTTATTTACTTCACTTCAGCTGAACAGCAACATTCTGGGAACTATATTCTAGATTATTTTTCTGTTAAGATAGGGTCTTGCAGTTACTCAGTCGTTGAAAGTATTTTTATGTTGGCTT
Organism: Strix aluco; assembly: GCF_031877795.1. NCBI lineage: Eukaryota > Metazoa > Chordata > Aves > Strigiformes > Strigidae > Strix > Strix aluco. The sequence goes on along the minus strand of NC_133959.1, from coordinate 49,533 downwards.
TCCGTGTTCGTCTGGCTGTTGCACTGTTTATTTGACATTGTCTGTCTGGGCTAGAAGATAATTTTTTCCCCAAAGTCAAGTGTTTACCTCCTGAAATGTACAACAAAGCATTTGAAGAAAGTTATTCCTGCCCTATCTAATAGAGAAGTATTAGACTCTTTGTTGTGTATGCGCATTGTGACATCAGTCAGGACTACAAGATTCTAAAGTTGGATGGTTCCCGCCCCAAATCTGAAAGCTGCAGAAATAAGTTTAACCCCCTATCCCCAAGCATATCCCACCTGACACAAGTCAAATAGAAATAAACAGAAAGTAGTTTTTTTCAGTGACTAAACTACTGGCGTCCAGGTCAGCTCCCGCAGTCTTCTTTTATCGGTAAAGAAAACAGCTATTGAGGCCCATAGGCTTTTTGTCTCTATGTTGTTGCTGTAAAAAAGAAAGAGTAAGAGAGTTTGCTGTTGGAATCTCCACCCTTAAAAGATTTTTCTGAGCCGCCCAACATATTTGAGAGGTAATGAGGAAGCTTATTCAGTTGGTGGGGATTGGGAAGAGGCCTGGGGGTCATTGGTCAGTTTTTACCCTTATTGGTTGTTTTGGATGCTGGATACGTTCGCTTAATATCAGTTGTCAGTGAAAGTAAAATCTTCGATTTCTCATTCAGGTTTCATTCACTGTACCATTCTTTTATAGATAACAAAATGTCTTCCATTTACTTTTTAAAGGTAGAGGTTGAAGATGTTGGAAACAGTTTAGATGCTGCTTCATCTGATTTAACTGTAATAAAGGTAAATGGTAACCAGTTTTTCTTTACAAACAAAAAGGCATAATATATGCCATATAAACTGTATGCTGAAACAGTATGTGTACAAGTAGTACACCGTGGGTGCATTCTTATTCTACAAAGAATAGAAACTAATGCCTTCCTAATTCAATCATGGACAAAGATACATATATATATATATATATCTTTCTGTATATCTATCAGGTCATATATAGATAATGTATGTATCATACTGAGTTTGAGCGGTAGGCTGGAATCTTTTTCTCTGTTGTATAAACCAACTCAGTGGCTTACATTATATCTAACTTCCATTAAAAGCGTAGGTGTCACATGTTGACAAGAAAGCTGAAATTGATCTATTCTTGAAATACAGGCCTTGTTTCCAGATCACTCGTGGTAGGTTAAGGACACTTGTAGCTCCAGGTAAAGCTGGCGTTTCTATCAATCCTGTTTTCAGAAAGCAGACTTTGTAAGGTAGACTCTAGAGAAGGGTAACACGAAGATAAGCTTTGTTCTATGCTACTTACAGTTGTTGATTTATTTACCTATGCAAATGCGTACTGTGTGTTCACAGTGTCTGAATTTGAGAAATAGTGAAGTTTTTACACATTTGGTAAAATTTGAAGGTGTTAAAAAGTAACATTAAACCTTCTTGTGAGAAATTTATTTAAAATTCAATATTTTCAGAGTTGACAGAGGCTAAATTTATATAGTAACTCCTTAAATTCTCCCATGTCTTGGGGGGATGAGAGGTGTCATTCAGAATAACATCATGACTTATGAAATACTGATATTTCTCCTTTTTTTAAATTTTTTTTCACTGCAGGAACTTGAAGAGTTACCTTTGGAGCCAGGTACTGTGGTTTTGGTTTTGTGGTTTTATTGGTTTTTTGTTTGTTTGTTTTGGTTTTTTGTTTGTTTAAATTAAAAAAAAAAAGAAAGTCCTGGGGATTGAAACAGTTCCATTCTTCATTTAATTATTTTTGTGTCCCTGGTTGTTTTTTTTTTTTTTTAATGCATTACTGTAGCGTACGTTATTATAGTGGACAATCCAGGTCATGCAGGGTCATAGAGATTGGAAACCCAGTCATATCACCAGATCTGTGAATAACTTCTTTTTGTAAACATGTATTTAATGTGAAGAAATGGTTCCATAGAACTGTTACCTACAGTGGCATTAAGGAATGAGCCTTAAAGATGTAAAGGTTCTGAAAACAGATCTTGTGATATCACACTGTACTGTAGTTCTATGAATATAAAAATACAGGAGTGTAGGTAAAACAAAGCTTTGGTACAGAACAGAAATTAAAGAGTGTCTGGACTTCAGAAGAAGGAATACGCTATCATCGCAGGAATTTTCTACAGATCCTATTCGCTTTCTGGACTGCAAACACACTTGTGCACCATCAGAAGATGCCCAGTTCTCATGTTGGACTGTCTGCTAAAAGAATTTCACAGAAATTTGGAAATTGAACTCTCAGTGCCTTGATACGTTCAGTTAAGCATCTTGGACTCTGGAAGCTAACTAGAGAAGAAACAGAGCTGAACGATTTCATGAAGAATATCAAGGATGAGCCAGAAGGTTTTTGTTAAGTCTGTGGGGGCATTTTTCTTCCCTGTTAACATATTAGGGCTGATTTGGTAGTTTGTCAGACAGCAGTTAGCATAGTACTTTTAACACTGTGTACACTAGGGTTTTCCAATCTCTGTGTAGCTTAGAAGTTCTCTTGGTGTTAGTGTGGCAGCCATGCCAGTTCCACATTTGTGATTGCTGTATTTCCCTGGTGATTAAATCTTGTGCCATTCTATTCCTGTTAAATCCGTAGAAAATGAGAAAATACTCGACATTTTGGGGGAAACTTGTAAATCTGAACTACTTAACGAAGAAACTTCTGAAGCGGAGCGGCCGCATGCACAGGAAGCAAGTAACGTGGTGCCAGGCAAGAGGCTAGCGGAGGAAGAGGACGCTCTTGCTGCCGCTCAGTTGGAGGAAGATGCTTTAGATTTGGACAGCAAATCGGCACAAGCTATGGCAAGGAAGGAAGCAAAGCGTTTAGTTGTAGCAAAAGGGGAGACAAGTGAACAGACAATAGAGGAAGAGAAACCGGACTCTGAATCTTTAGTAGTAGAGACCCTAAGCGATCAGAGTAGCAAACGCTCCCAAGGCCTGGAAGCCTCTAGTGGGGAAACAGCGGAAAAAGGCGCAGGTCCTGAAGCCAAAGATAGCAAAGAAGATGCCAAGAAAACAGAAGACAAAGCTAATTCTGAGGAATCCCCTGCTACTAAAGAGTCCTCAACCAGTGAGGGCGGTGATCAGAAAAAGAGGTTTGTTTTTTCTCCGTTATAGACCAGATGCTATCTTTTTTTCATTGGTCGTTAAGTGATGCGAATAAGCTGTTTCCTTCAATTGGCCACCGAGACTGATGAAAATGTAGCCTATTCCTAAAGAGTCTGTTTTATTTCTCCATGTGCAGATTTTTTTTTTTTAAACACAGAGGGTTTGATTTCTTTCTTTCCTCAACCTTCAAAGGTTGTTTTCTTAAATTACTCTTATTTCTGTCATCTGCAAAACAGAATTGACCATTTAAGGATACGAATCCCATATTTCCTGTCACTCTTCTATAAATTTGCAAAGATAGACTTTATTTCAGAACTAATTTACTGGTAGGTATCCAGTTTTAGTGCACAATCTAGAATTAATGTTCTTTTTGCATATTATTGGTTGAATAATGTGGTGTTTTGTCTTTAGCCCTGTTGAGGAGGACAGAGATACAAAGATAATCTCAAAGGATGAGAAAGGTATGGTATTTTTATTAAAAAAATGTACAAATGACTTGAAAAAAAATGTTAATGGGGTCAAATCTAACCATTACTTGTGACTTGTAGTAAGTAAGTAAGCACTGAATGGATTGAATAGAGACTAATAATAGTTCTGCTCACTTTTTGACTTGCCTTTCTTGCATTGCTTATTTTTCGTGTCTTAATTCCCTAAGAATGTCCGCATCTTCACTGTAATAGTTATACTGGAGTTGTAGCTTTGTGAATGGTGATAGGTACTGGCAAGACCAGGAGTTGTCTGAAAATTCTCAACAGATGCCTAAATCTATAGGTTTATACTCTGAGCGGCAATTCTGGTAGTGACTGTTAAGTCAGTGAACCCTCAATGCAGTTGTAACATAGGCCTTCAAAGCATGACTTGTAAATTTCATTTCACGTAACTTCTGTAACCTTACTAACTGACAGGCTTTTTTAAAAAAACAAGTCTCTTGTGAATTAACATTTAATACTTTGTAGTTCTCATAGAAGCGATTGAAGTGTAGTAATACAATACGTAGATGAAAACTCATTGAGACTACTCAAATGCACATCAAGTATGCACTTCAGAGGTTCATTTTTGCAGGCTGCGATGTGTTTATTGATTTTTTTTTTTTTTTTTTTTTTTTAAGATTGATTGGAAGAGATATAAGTAAAATTGCATTTGAAGAGGTTTATGAAGAAAAAAACATTTGTAGGGCGTTTAGGTTTTCACTGTTGCATTCTCTGCTACACGGTCCTTTTGTGTTTGGCTTTTTCGTACCTTAGGCCGTGCCGGTAGTGGTTCTGGCAGAAATTTGTGGGTTAGTGGACTTTCATCCTCTACTAGAGCTACAGACTTGAAGAATCTTTTCAGCAAGTATGGGAAGGTATGTAGTGGTTATGTAAATTAAGAAAACATTTTATCAGTTGCAAAGGATGACCTTAAATTTAGCTCTTATTTTTCCTAATGAATAACTGCATAGGCTAAACACTTAACTTTCAGATACAGAGTTTGAAAAGAACACAAGAAAGTAACATACTTTATAAAGAAGGTTGTCTGACATGGGGCCCGGGAGGGACTGAAGTCCAGGTTTCAGAGAATCTGTGCAATATCTGTAAGAATGAGGCAATTATTTACAGGAGAGACTGGTGGGTTGTCATCTAGTGCACTGTAGTCTAATTATACCTCTTGGGTGTCTGGCGATAGTTAATGCTCTTCTAAACTGTTCCATTTCAAGGGGTATTCCTTTGAGAAATCTAGTCTTTGAGGGCAGGCTTCCATTTGTTGTTCAGTGCCAGTTAGGTTATGAGAGCAGAAGTTGTGGAAGGGACCTCTTTCCATGACCATCTCCCCTTCCTCCTAATACATTTCTGAACATAATATTAAATGTTTGTGTCGCTAAGCGTGTGCCTCTGTGCTGTCAGAGATTGTCGTCTGTGGATAGAAACTAGCAGAGGTGTCCTGTAAGAAATGACAAAGTGGTGGTAGTTCTTGTTTTATACTTTTTTCAGAACAGGTGGAATAATCTTAAATTTGAACCCTTTCATCTGTGTTTGTGTTGCTGTTGACACGGGTGTAAATGCTGTTCATGTGATATTCTGTGAAGTAGTTTTTAGTCAGGTGCTTCTAGAACGCGGTTGCGCGACAGTATAGAGGTCAAGTTAAAATGGTAACGTTTGCTGCCTGTCATACGAGCCTAGCAATGCAGTCTTCTGAGAATGCCGATGAAACGTGTGCCGAGCGTATTTCTTCCCTGTGCTATGCTGTGTGGTACCGGTAGACAGAGCTGCTCAAATGGTGATTAAGTTAGAACTTACTTGGTGACAGATCTGCAAACACAGAATAATTTTTCTCCCAAAGGTGGTTGGTGCAAAAGTAGTGACAAATGCTCGCAGTCCTGGTGCTCGCTGTTACGGCTTTGTTACAATGTCAACATCTGAAGAAGCCACTAAGTGTATTAATCATCTCCACAGAACAGAGCTGCACGGAAAAATGATTTCCGTGGAGAAGGTAAGCGGTAGCTACTCCGTGACAGTGCAATGAAAATAAAAGTGTGCGAGTTTAATGTCTGTCTCTTATTGTAAAAATATTTCTGGCTAAAATTCTAGGCAAAAAATGAACCGGCTGGGAAAAAGCCTTCAGACAAAAAGGAAGGTGAAACAAGGAAGGATAAAGACAGGCACCATTCTGCAGAGTCCAAATCTGAGAAGTAAAGTGTTTTATGCTATTTTTCTGTGTTTAAAGGCCACTCATTTGAAATGCAGCCACATGACCAAAGTGAACAGTAACTGTAGTAAATCTCAATTTGCTGCTTCACGCTGCATCTGAAATAAGAGTAATATTTGAGAAAGTGAAATCGGTGTTCTACAGCAGCGAGTGAATCTTAATTGGCCCTCTGTTCAGAAAGATGGAGCTCTTTGGGGTTTAGTATCAAAACTTGTCAGTTATATCAGGAGATAGTTAATGAACTCATTTCTAGATAAAACATTATTTTTATCAGAATCACTCATCTTCTGATGTGACTCTGGCTTGGTCTGCTCTTCTCAATGACAAATATTTCCAGGATTTTAGTCTGTCTTTTTGATAGACTGTTTGGACAGTTAGTGAGCGATAGTTCAATATTTGTTTTTCAAGTGGTCTGTGGCTTTTAAAAGAGCCATTTTGCTTTACTACTTTTTGTTCTCTCATAACATTTTAAAAGATTTGGCAGAGGAGATGCTTTGGCAGGCTGGCCTGCTTGTATGTGGTGTTTTAAGTTATTTGTTTACAAAAGCTCTTCTGGGGAGCTCAGCCTCTACCTGAGTGGGCCCTCTTCCCCCTGTGCTAAACATGAACTTACAGGCAGAACAGAAAACTTTACTTCTAACACTTGAAGTCTCCAAATACTCAGAAGGATTATCTGTTTTTTCTCACTTCTGGTCAGCTTTAGCTTAGTATTGGTTGCTACTCTTAATCAAGTATACATTGGCTTCAGCACAGCAGCGTGGAAGGTACTGGGAGTGGGTTTTCTGAGAGTATGTTTTGGAGGGTTTTTGTGTTGAGGTTTTTAGGGTTGGGTGATTGGGTTTGGTTTGGTTTTTTTTGGACGTGGTTGGCTTGATGAGAGTGGATGTATAGCACTTTTTGTTAGGTCCCATATTAAAGCAAAGTTCACCTATAGGTCTGTTGGTATTAAGAAGGAGGAGAAGACCGACAAAAGAGATGATGCTAAGAAATCAGAAAAAGATGGAAAAGATGAAAAAGAAGGAAAAGAGAAAGATGAACAAAAGGCCGGATCCTGTGATCGATCTAGGGCAAGCAAATCAGGTAATTCTAGCTGCCTTTCAGAAATGTTTTCAAGGATACTTGTTTTTAAAAAAAAAAAAAATAAAAAAATTGGTACAACTACTGTGACAAAGCTTCTACTTTGCATCCAGAAAAATTTCCCTTATCAGCTAAGTAGGAAATGTAGGACCAAGTGTAAACTTTCAGAATTGTGGTTGATATGAAGACTTCAGCCTGTGCAAAACTCGGTGTTCTTATTGGGTGCGATTCATAATTTGGTAAAAAGACCATGAGGCGTACTTAGTAATACTGAGGTTTTCCTGTTGAACAAAAAAATACCAGAAAATACCTTGAAAACTTTTTTTTGTGACTTAGAATGCTAGTAACTTAGCAACAGAGTTTTCGTAATTACTGGGCTTTAAATACTCGAAATGGTAGACTGTGAATTTTATGGAACTACCGCTGGGTTTAGACCTAACACAGCATGTGGTTCTGTATGCTTTATTTTGGGTTTTCTTTTGTTGTTTTTTTAACTGTGGCAAAGGAATGTGTTTTGCAGATGGAAGAATGAAATTAAATTTGCTTTCTTTTAACTGTCATCCCTGCCAGAAAAAACTACTCTAATTTTGTGATAGCTTTACTGCCCCCAATCCCCAACTTGGCCAAATCTTGGTAAGCTATTTAAATCATAAATGTAATCTTCCGTAAGTTATTTTAAACCTCAATAAAATAACTTTTTACTGCTAAGTATCTTGACAGTTTTAGATCTTGTAAGACTTTTTGTATGTCTTGCTTATTATTTATTCTCAGATGTATTTTGTTTTCTAGCAAGTCGAGGAGCTGAAAGGACAGTGGTAATGGACAAATCTAAAGGAGAACCAGTTATTAGTGTGAAAACTTCTACATCAAAAGAGAGGGTAAGTACAACTCTGAGAAGCCTCTGTGTAAAAATAGGTGTCAAATAGCTTTAGATGCATATATTTGAAGGGTTTTTTTGTCTTGCATATTTGGAAGAGTTATCCTTTTATAACTTTTTAGAAGGCAGTAGGGTGTCAGTGATGGTGCAGAAGTAAATGCTTATGCTTCACCTTCTTTATAGTTTTTGTTGCTGCTGCCTTAGTTGGAGAAGTAGAGTTGCAACATGAAAATGGTGTTAAGATGATGAGTGTGGAGTGTGTTAATGGGTGACCTTTAAAAGGGTGTATCATTTTCCACCGGTGCAAGTCAGATCACGTGTTCTTAGTATTTATATATATTTAAAGTCTTTAGAAGTTCTAGCCAAATTCGGGGTACTTTTCCCCAACCTACTTTTCCACGAAATTCCAACATTATTTACGTCTGAGAAGGTATCGTACTCTGTTTTGCTCAGGTCAGCATAAGGTAGGCCTTTTGCCTAGGAATTTTAGCTAAAAATGCACCGTGGTCAGCTAATGTATTGTTTTGCTTTAACTCAGAGTACAAAAAGCCAGGATCGCAAATCTGAGAGCAAAGAAAAGCAAGATATTTTATCATTTGATAAAATCAAAGAACAGCGAGAACGTGAACGTCAGAGACAGAGGGAGCGAGAAATCAGGGAAACGGAAAGACGCCGGTGAGTTTTTCCCAGTTTCGCTCTAAACTTTGAATGGCACTTGTTTTTACTTCCCTTATCTGTGTTTCTGATCAGGCTGCAAAGTTGCAAAGTAGTGTTGTGCTGGCCCTCCAACATGAGTATCTCAGATGGATTTGATACTGTTCTGTTGCTAGAACAGACATGATGCCAAATTATGAAGGTTTTCAGTACTGAAATTGATCTTCTCTAAGCCTATGCTTTTTGTGAGACTCTTGCTGAATAACAACTTTCTAGGTGCTTTCAGGTCTCACGTTCTGCTTGATCAGATTTGAATTTACATACTTGAGGTTTTTTTTTTTTCCCCCCTGGAAGTTCATAAATACTTTCTGTTTGTCAGACTTCTGTCTTAGGATGTGCTGTGCTTTATGAAAGCTTTCTCAGAGCTGACTTAGAGTAGATACCGTGTTACTTAGGCAGAACGCTTACCCTTTCTTCTTTCATCTGTATGGACATGGACTTCGTTCCTTCCCCCCACCCCACTAAGCAGCTGCGATTTAGTTGGGAAGAGATCGTTCGCATTTAAGCAGGTAGTGGGAAGAATGTAGAAACTTTTTTTTTTTTTAAAAGGAGGGGGGACAAACAAGAAACCCCACTGTGTGAACCATCACAGGCAGGATGCAGCAGCAACCACAAAACCACAGATGAAACGCAAAGAGTAAATTTATTCTCGTTACCTCGTGACCTGGGGGATCTCTGCGGCAGCACCAGGGCAGAGGAATGCAACTGGGGACACTGGCACCACGGAGCTTGGTCCTTGCTAGCCAGAAAGAGGATAAGAAAGAAAAGACCTCGAACCTGCTGCTTTCGCCTGTGTATATTGTGAATTTTTGCAGGCGTAGCTTTCCACTGTGCTTTGATCTTGCCCACAGCAGGGCAGGAATCTCAAGAATGATAGGTAGGGTGCCTCCGAGTCTCCCACAGGCCTATATTATCTAAATGCAGACATTCTACCCGTCAAGCACACAAAACTAAACAATAATTAGTATGATACATGTGAAAACAAAATATCTCTTTTCCAATTAGAGAGAGAGAGAGGAGAGAACGAGAACAACGGCTTCAAGCTATTCATGAGCGGGATGAAAGGCAGAGGCTCCAGAGAGAGCGAGAACGACTTGAATTTCAAAGGCAGCGTCTTGACAGAGAGCGCTTGGAGAGGGAGAGATTAGAGAGGGAAAGAATGCACATAGAGCAGGAAAGGAGACGAGAACAAGAACGAATCCAGCGAGAGAGGGAAGAGCTGCGACGTCAGCAGGAACAGCTACGCTACGAACAAGAGCGGCGATCTGCCATGAGAAGGCCTTACGATCCTGACGGCAGGTAACAATAACTGTGATGAGATTCCAAACTCCTCAGCCGCATCCAGTTACAGATAGCGCATTCTAAAGCCTATGTAAATTGTGAGTACTCTTGCTAAAGCAGTCTTGGGAGCTCACAACCGAAAAACTCTTTACATGTTGCTTTTAACACTTTAATACCGATCTTGAGAAAGAGCAAATGTTATACTCGTATACCTGTAAGCACAGTTTTATTACAACAGGATTAAAATTCTTATTTCCAAAAGAGAAGTGACAGAGAATAGAAACCATGCATATTGTCTCCGAAGTAGGATTGCTAGTGGGAACAGATACTCATTCTCTTCTTGCATCAGCACATACTGAGATGAAGATTTTTGTTTAGCGTCAATACACCTAGCTTCCTCTGAAACTGAAATGTGATGCCTGCTTAACACACGAGGGATTTTGATTATAGATCAAAAAATAATTGTTGTGGCAATTGGATTAAATGAGGTTTGGTAACAAGAGAGGAGGAGAGGAAAATTGTTTTGAGATTACTAGTAATTGTGACCTTTTTTGTAGGCGAGATGACCCGTACTGGCCAGAGGCGAAGCGAATGGCAATGGATGATAGGTATCATTCTGAATTTAGCCGTCAAGACCGATTCCACGACTTTGACCACAGGGATCGTGGCCGATACCAAGATCATTGTTTGGACAGGTCGGCAAGGCGGTGTCTTTTCTTCCTGTACCTTTATGGGAATAAGGTGTCTTTTTGTGGCTTACTAATGGCTTGAAGGGTGTCAAAAGAGAAGAGCGAAACAAATGACCCTTGTGCATTTCTTGTGTCTAATTTTATATGCGCTTGCAATCATGCGTTTCCATTATTTACGAACATACCGGAAAGAGGTCAAGTCCTGATGTAGTCCGCTGTGATGCCAAGGGAGATCCTACAGGTTCTCTCAAGATGTATGGAAATCTGGTCTATGACTCCCTGTTGCTTAGCCTAAGATGTAGCCATTTCCTTTTGCTTCAAAACTTTACCTGCTTTCATCTTTGAAGCCTAGCTAACTCAGATTTTTAGTTCCACAGAATGCAAGAATAATCTCTGTGTAGTGCTATTGAGACTTCTGTTTTGCTCTCAAAGGATCTTTGGCAAAAACCATGCTGCTTTGCTTTTGCTGGTAACTAATTTCTGATACTGGTAGGTTCACTCAAGTATTCTCCCTCGGTACCATTGAGTATCTCACCATGCCACAGTGATGCCTTGCTTACCCATATTATAGTAATGGATGTTACTTTGATCTCTTTCTATGCTACGAAATGAGAATTTACTTGAATATTGTGCCCCTAAACAAACGTTGGCCTTCAAATTCACAACCTAACGAAGATAAATTTTCACGTGCTATTTCATACAGACATCGGAATTACGATTACTGTGCTGATTCAACTGAAACTTCTCTTTTTTTTTGTTCCAGAAGAGACAGTTCGAGAGGAATACCAGATCGAGACGGGCAGGTGAGTTATACCTAAATAACAGCTTCATTTAAAAACCCAAACAAACTGATGCCAAAGTGGAAAGAACAGAGTGCATGTGCAGTCTGGTTCTTAAATGCAACCACCACTGGGTTTAAACTGTTCAAGCAGCAACTGGTTTTCCATGCTAACATGCAGAATGTAACTTACTAAGTTATCCGCTCACTTAGGGCGGTAGCCACAGATTGGGGCGGGGAGAAACCTCCAAGCAATGGGAGCTACGGTACAGCATCTTTTCAGGCTGGTATGTGGCGATAAAAGTTTTCAGGTTTACCATCTTACTTGTCTGCATTGCGTTAAGAGGTAGTTACTGTAGCGTCTTAAACTTAGCTGGCAAGGGATCTCTTCTCTGCTCTGACTTTTATCCAAATGGTTTGTAGAAAACAACTGGTGTTACAATGGAACAAGGCAAATGACTGTAAAAGGACAGGTGTGAAAACCAGTATCGCAATGGTATATACACCCTTTCATTTTTGAAGAGAGGTAGGAAGCAGGTAGATCTTCTATGTTAAAGTTAACAATCCGGAGCCAGAATGTAAACCTTAAAAACACCCTACCAAACAAAAAAACCCCCCACCCCTTACCGAACAAAAAGCCTTCTCCCGCCAGTGAGCGGAGCTAGAATCTGCCTAGAGTGAACTGCGCACAGTGGCAACAATGAAACCGGTAAAAAACAAGACAGCTACCGTATTGTTTTCTGACAGCTTATAGAAAGGCAGCCTCTGAGGATCTGAATTTTTGCAATCCTAAAAGAAAACCTGTATTGATTCTTAGCGTAATTCTGTACCGTTTGCCTTCCAGCATTACCCAGATGAACGCCATGGAGGGCCCGATCGTCACTCTCGTGATAGTTGGGGTGGCTATGGGTCTGACAGAAGAATGAGCGAAGGGAGAGGAATACCTCCACAAACACGGTTAGTGCATATGAAATAAGGGAAGTGATTTGTTGATTCTTAAAATTTTAACACTCGGTGAACCTTTGAAGGGTGACAGCGGAAGCAGTTTGACAGGTGTGAATCCTCTCTCCAGATAGTTTCTTCCAGCATCTGGAGAAGCAAGGAATTCACACACGTAGCTCCCCCGTGCATCAGGAGGAGGGAGCGTTGTAATGAGTACAGAAGTGCTGCTGCTCAGTTAGCTCAGCTCATAACTGGTCTTCTTGGAAATAATTTTATTTTCTACAAACGAGGTTCAGTCCTGTACCAGATGCTTCCGTAACGTCTTCCAGAGTTACATTGGTGGCTAGCAGTCAGGTTTTAAGGACATAGAGTCAGAATCTCTGCAACAGTGGAGGTGGGGAGCTGAGACTCATCTGGAATCATAGCAGTTTCTCTTTAAACCAGCTAGATGAGCTGGGCATTTTCCAGATTCATAATGTTCAGTTCTACATAAATATAACAGACAGAGGAATGGCAGTCAATGAATTGTTCCATGTTTGAGTATTTTAGATTGTTGTGACACTAATTATGTCTCTAGATCAGAAGAAGACGAGCTTTGTTGCTGAACAGCATCCTTTGCACAAGTTTCTCGTCGTTTTTCTTTGACCAGTTTTTACTGCAATGATTGAGTGGCTATAGATACAGCTTGATTAACAATTTAATACACTTTTGTATGGGGTACACTGTTTGGCTTTACCCTATGCTGCTAAATGGATAAGGGACACACCTAGAAGATGTTCTTTTATTTTTTTAAGAGATGGACGTGACTGGGGAGATCATGGTCGAAAGTTAGAGGGGCATCAAGATCGTTCATGGCAGGGAAATGTGGATGGAGGAATGATGGGACGGGATCATGAGAGATGGCAAGGTACACTTGCTGCTTACCAGTGTGATCGTGGTTTTTTCTGTGAATTACTGCTGCTGAACTTCTAGCAGTAGTTAAAATTCCTATGGAGCTTTAACAGCATTACCGAGAACGCAAATAAAATTCTGGGAACGAGGTGGGTTTTTTATTAGGAAAACACAAAAGTCTGTCTTTTTTTTGCCTTTTTTTTTCTTTTTTTTTTAAAATTAGGTGGTGATAGAAGCATGCCTGGTCAGTCAGGACCAGGCCATGTGATGAATCGAGGAGGGATGTCGGGGTAAGAAGCTTTGTCAGAGCGCTTATAATGTTTTTATAATAGTTGACCAATCTGTATAAAAGAAGAAATCCCTGTGTCAATTGTGAAAAATACTACTTTCAGCTTCTACTTAACTATGGATTGGCAAGTAGAAAAAAAAACTAAGCAAACATCTTTTCTCAGAGTCACAGTAGTATTAACTTTTCTGGGCAACTTTCAGTTTATCTGGTCTTGTTCTTAGGCGCGGAGGCTTCACACAAGTTGGAAACCAGAGCCAGATGATGCAGAGTAGCGGAATACAAGGAGCGTTTGCGGGCCAAGAGCGGACAAACAGACCGACTGAACCTCGTTTTACCCGCCGCTACTGAAAGCACTATATATATACTTATATAAATATATCTTTTTTTAATGCCAGATGACAATGGTGGTGAGTTTTATTAAAACAGAGTCACCTTGAATTTGTGATTACAAAAAGCAAGACTGCTGCTGTGTTGTAGCCAAATAATAATGTCAACTTGTCAGTTTGTTGGTTTTTTTTTTTTTTTTGTAATAAATGTGTTCTTGGTCAAACATCACTTAAGGTTTCTGATAGCGAAACATTCCATTTTTCAAAAATAATAAAATCAGTTTATGGCTACTACTTTCTTGCTTCTAGAGTCTTTGAAGGAGGGTAAAAGGCATTAAAGGAAAGAGAGAATTTGCTTTCCACACCATGAGATTCCAAGGGATGTGATGAGGTGTCCTTAGATGCATTTGAAAGAGAGGGGGGATAAATGTCAGGCAACAGGCTGCTGCACGCTCCAGTCAAGAGGAAGAGGCTGGTCTCCGGGCACCTGGCGCAGGGCAAGCAGAGGGACATCCTGCACTGCCGATGGCTTTTCCCGAGGGAGCTGTGCTCTGGTTTTAGCAGAAAAAGGTGTCGGTCCCAGGCAGCTGCATATTGCTGTGCACAGCTCTTTGGCTGGTGTCTTGCTTGTTCAAGTAAAGGCGTATTTCTTGCCTTGCAGTCCTTCTGACAGGTCAGATGTTTGAGTTACAAAAGCCTTTTGCCATCAAAGCAAGATGACTGCTACATTTCTACCAGCACTGTATGTCAGCTGTGTTGCTAGCTGAAAATGGCTGGCAGGCCAGGAGATAGATGGGTCTCAATTAAAGAAAGTGAGGGTTGAAGTGTGTGTTGTAAGGAGGTGAATTAGGCAGCCAAAGGAACTGAGCTGCTCGCCTGACCCAGTGGCAGAACAGCCCCTCCAGCCCACCAAGTATTGAGTGTTGCAGGCAGCAAAGTGCTTGCTGGCAGGAGCGGCAAGGAGCGCAGGGCTCCGCGGCTGCCCGGAGCAAAGACGGACCCTCCCGGGCTCTGGGGTTCCCTGCTGAGGACATCTCCCAGCCCAACGGGTCTCTCTGCTTTCCCTGCCGCCCGGCTCGCTGCGCGCTGGAGGGCAGGCTGGGGAGGAACTTTGTGCGGCGTCTCTTCTCGAAGGGACAGGCCCTGCCCAGGGAGCCTGGTGTGGATGCCGGGGGAGGAGAGCAGAGCACCGGTAGCCCAGAGGTGAGGAAAGGTGCAAACAGCCGCGCAGAACCCGCGGGTCCCCAGCGTGTCATCGCTGCTGTGCAGCTCAGCCGCTGGCCCCGGCTCTGCTCGGCCGTGCTGTTCGCTGCTGAGCGCGGCTGCCCCCTCTGGCACAAAGCAGCTTTCCGTCTGTGTCCTCCTGCCTTCAGCACCCGGCTGTGCTGCCGCCGGGGTGAAAACTCTCTCTCTCTGCAGTGTCTGCTGCCGCGCTGCCGGCGCTGCCGGGGCCGGGGAACGCGAGCCCTGTCCGCCCGGGGAGCAGTTGCCGTGTTGGGATGGTAGAAGGGGGCTGCTGCGGGCGTCATTTCTGCTGCCGGGAAATGCTCAGAGGGGCGAAATGGGGAGATGGTGCCGCCCGGCGGGCAAATGTCGGTACTGCAGCGCGGGGCCGGCCTGGCGGAGTGGCGCGGCCGTTTTTTTGTGCCCAGTGCTGCCGCCCTGTGGTTAAAACCGGGTATTGCAGCGCGGAATTCGCTCACACGCAAAGGCGCCACCGCTTTCGTGAGCATATTCCTTTAGGAGGAGGACAGCCAGGCGACGGGAATTTCAGAAGAAGAAGAGGGGCAGGAGCAAGGAAGGAGAAAGCAGCATCTGACCTGTCAAATTCTCCCGGCAGTGATGAGAGCGAGAGCTGCGGTGAGTCCCAGGCCCTTGGGACCCTGTTGCCCCCCCCCTTATATGTCCCAGTCCCTTCTTGTCCGTCTCTTTCGTATTCTGTGATTTTTTTTCGTTTTTTCTTCTCTATAACTCTTCTTTCTATTCTTCTGTCCTGCTCCCCCTTCCTCTCTCACTTTTTCTCTCTTGTCCTGCTGCTCCCTTTTCTTTTTCTGTCTACACTTTTGAGGATGAGTTATTTGACAACTTGGCAAACGCACTAATCAATTAATTAACTTGTGAATGAAATTAACTTTTGAGTGTCATGACCGTGAACTACCTTCATTATAAGACTGAAAACCCAGCCCAGGTTAAGACCTTTTCCCTGAGCATGTGTAGTTGTCGAAGCATTGCTTAATCCATTTTATAAATGCATCTTAATGACTAGCAATTAATATCTAATAGGCGTGTTGGGAAAAGCACTAACTGCTGATTTTTGTGTGTAAAAGAAGACCGAAAAGGAGGCCAATATAGGGTGGAAGGCCAAAAAATGGTGGGAGGCTGGTGATAAGTAGAGGCCAGGAAAAATTGGGGGCCGAAATAGGCTCGGAGGCCAAAAAGGGGTGGGAGGACAAAAAAGGGTGGGAGGCTGGAGAGAAGTAGAGGCCAGAAAAAATTGGAGGCCGAAAAGGGGTGGGAGGCCAAAAACTTGTGGGAGGCTGGAGAGAAGTAGAGTTTAGAAAAAATTGGATGCCGAAAAGGGGTGGGAGGCCAAAAAGGGGTGGGAGGCTGGAGAGAAGTAGAGGCTAGAAAAAATTGGAGGCCAAAAAGGGGTGGGAGGCCAAAAAGGGGTGGGAGGCCAAAAAAGGGTGGGAGGCTGGAGAGAAGAAGAGACCAGAAAAGAACTGCAGGCCAAAAGTGAGTGGGGGGCAAAAAGGTGTGGGAGGCCGAAAAGGGGTGGGAGGCCGAAAAGGGGTGGGAGGCTGGAGAGAAGTAGAGGCCAGAAAAAATTGGAGGCCGAAAAGGGGTGGGAGGCCAAAAAGTTGTGGGAGGCTGGAGGGAAGTAGAGGCTAGAAAAAATTGGAGGGCAAAAAGGGGTGGGAGGCCAAAAAGGGGGGGGAGGCTGGAGAGAAGTAGAGGCTAGATAAAATTGGAGGCCGAAAAGGGGTGGGAGGCCAAAAACTTGTGGGAGGCTGGAGAGAAGTAGAGGCCAGAAAAAATTGGAGGCCAAAAAGGGGTGGGAAGCAAAAAAGGGGTGGGAGTCTGGAGAGAAGTAGAGGTTAGAAATAATTGGAAAACGAAAGGGGTGGGAGGCCGAAAAGGGGTGGGAGGCTGGAGAGAAGTAGGGGCTAGAAAAAATTTGAGGCCAAAAAGGAGTGGGAGTCTGGAGAGAAGTAGAGACCAGAAAAGAACAGCAGGCCAAAAGTGAGTGGGGGGCAAAAAGGTGTGGGAGGCCGAAAAGGGGTGGGAGGCCAAAAAGTTGTGGGAGGCTGGAGAGAAGTAGAGGCTAGAAAAAATTGGAGGCCATAAAGGGGTGGGAGGCCAACAAGGCGTGGGAGGCTGGAGAGAAGTAGAGGCTAGAAAGAATTGGAGGCCGAAAAGGGGTGGGAGGCCAACAAGGGGTGGGAGGCCAAAAAAGGGTGGGAGGCTGGAGAGAAGTTAGAGGCTAGAAAAAATTGGAAAGCGAAAGGTGTGGGAGGCCGAGAAGGGGTGGGAGTCTGGAGAGAAGTAGAGGCTAGAAAAAATTGGAGGCCAAAAAGGGGTGGGAGGCCAAAAAGTTGTGGGAGGCTGGAGAGTAGTAGAGGCCAGAAAAAATTGGAGGCCGAAAAGGGGTGGGAGGCCAAAAAGTTGTGGGAGGCTGGAGGGAAGTAGAGGCTAGAAAAAATTGGAGGCCGAAAAGGGGTGGGAGGCCGAAAAGGGGTGGGAGGCTGGAGAGAAGTAGAGGCTAGAAAAAATTGGAGGGCGAATAGGGGTGGGAGGCCAAAAAGCGGTGGAAGGCCAAAAAAGGGTGGGAGGCTGGAGAGAAGTAGAGGCTAGAAATAATAAGGAAAGCAAAAGGAGTGGGAGGCCGAGAAGGGGTGGGAGGCTGGAGAGAAGTAGAGTTTAGAAAAAATTGGATGCCGAAAAGGGGTGGGAGGCCAAAAAGGGGTGGGAGGCCAAAAAGAGGTGGGAGGCTGGAGAGAAGTAGAGGCTAGAAAAAATTGGAGGCCATAAACGGGTGGGAGGCCGAGAAGGGGTGGGAGGCTGGAGAGAAGTAGGGGCTTGAAAAAATTGGAGGCCAAAAAGGAGTGGGAGGCGAAAAAGGGGTGGGAGGCCAAAAAGTTGTGGGAGGCTGGAGAGAAGTAGAGGCTCGAAAAAATTGGAGGCCGAAAAGGGGTGGGAGGCCAAAAAGTTGTGGGAGGCTGGAGAGAAGTAGAGGCTCGAAAAAATTGGAGGCCGAAAAGGGGTGGGAGGCCAACAAGGGGTGGGAGGCCAAAAAAGGGTGGGAGGCTGGAGAGAAGTAGAGGCTAGAAAAAATTGGAAAGCGAAAGGGGTTAGGAGGCCGAGAAGGGGTGGGAGTCTGGAGAGACGTAGAGGCTAGAAAAAATTGGAGGCCAAAAAGGGGTGGGAGGCCAAAAAGTTGTGGGAGGCTGGAGAGTAGTAGAGGCCAGAAAAAATTGGAGGCTGAAAAGGGGTGGGAGGCCAAATGTTGTGGGAGGCTGGAGGGAAGTAGAGGCTAGAAAAAATTGGAGGCCGAAAAGGGGTGGGAGGCCAAAAACTTGTGGGAGGCTGGAGAGAAGTAGGGGCTAGAAAAAATTTGAGGCCAAAAAGGAGTGGGAGTCTGGAGAGAAGTAGAGACCAGAAAAGAACAGCAGGCCAAAAGTGAGTGGGGGGCAAAAAGGTGTGGGAGGCCGAAAAGGGGTGGGAGGCCAAAAAGTTGTGGGAGGCTGGAGAGAAGTAGAGGCTAGAAAAAATTGGAGGCCATAAAGGGGTGGGAGGCCAACAAGGCGTGGGAGGCTGGAGAGAAGTAGAGGCTAGAAAGAATTGGAGGCCAAAAAGGGGTGGGAGGCCAAAAAGTTGTGGGAGGCTGGAGAGTAGTAGAGGCCAGAAAAAATTGGAGGCCGAAAAGGGGTGGGAGGCCAAAAAGTTGTGGGAGGCTGGAGGGAAGTAGAGGCTAGAAAAAATTGGAGGCCGAAAAGGGGTGGGAGGCCGAAAAGGGGTGGGAGGCTGGAGAGAAGTAGAGGCTAGAAAAAATTGGAGGGCGAATAGGGGTGGGAGGCCAAAAAGCGGTGGAAGGCCAAAAAAGGGTGGGAGGCTGGAGAGAAGTAGAGGCTAGAAATAATAAGGAAAGCAAAAGGAGTGGGAGGCCGAGAAGGGGTGGGAGGCTGGAGAGAAGTAGAGTTTAGAAAAAATTGGATGCCGAAAAGGGGTGGGAGGCCAAAAAGGGGTGGGAGGCCAAAAAGAGGTGGGAGGCTGGAGAGAAGTAGAGGCTAGAAAAAATTGGAGGCCATAAACGGGTGGGAGGCCGAGAAGGGGTGGGAGGCTGGAGAGAAGTAGGGGCTTGAAAAAATTGGAGGCCAAAAAGGAGTGGGAGGCGAAAAAGGGGTGGGAGGCCAAAAAGTTGTGGGAGGCTGGAGAGAAGTAGAGGCTCGAAAAAATTGGAGGCCGAAAAGGGGTGGGAGGCCAAAAAGTTGTGGGAGGCTGGAGAGAAGTAGAGGCTCGAAAAAATTGGAGGCCGAAAAGGGGTGGGAGGCCAACAAGGGGTGGGAGGCCAAAAAAGGGTGGGAGGCTGGAGAGAAGTAGAGGCTAGAAAAAATTGGAAAGCGAAAGGGGTTAGGAGGCCGAGAAGGGGTGGGAGTCTGGAGAGACGTAGAGGCTAGAAAAAATTGGAGGCCGAAAAGGGGTGGGAGGCCAAATGTTGTGGGAGGCTGGAGGGAAGTAGAGGCTAGAAAAAATTGGAGGCCGAAAAGGGGTGGGAGGCCAAAAACTTGTGGGAGGCTGGAGAGAAGTAGAGGCTAGAAAAAATTGGAGGCCAAAAATGGGTGGGAGGCCAAAAAGAGGTGGGAGGCTGGAGAAAAGTAGAGGCTAGAAAAAATTGGAGGCCAAAAAGGAGTGGGAGGCCGAAAAGAGGTGGGAGGCTGGAGAGAAGTAGAGGCAAGAAAAAATTGGAGGCCGAAAAGGGGTGGGAGGCCAAAAAGGGGTGGGAGGCCAAAAAAGGGTGGGAGGCTGGAGAGAAGTAGAGGCTAGAAAAAATTGGAAAGCGAAAGGGGTGGGAGGCTGAAAAGGGGCGGCAGGCTGGAGAGAAGTAGGGGCTAGAAAAAATTGGAGGCCAAAAAGTTGTGGGAGGCTGTAGAGTAGTAGAGACCAGAAAAGAACTGCAGGCCAAAAGTGAGTGGGGGGCAAAAAGGTGTGGGAAGCCGAAAAGGGGTGGGAGGCCAAAAAGGGGTGGGAGGCTGGAGAGAAGTAGAGACCAGAAAAGAACTGCAGGCCAAAAGTGAGTGGGGGGCAAAAAGGTGTGGGAGGCCGAAAAGGGGTGGGAGGCCAAAATGTTGTGGGAGGCTGGAGAGAAGTAGAGGCCAGAAAAAATTGGAGGGCGAAAAGGGGTGGGAGGCCAAAAAGGGGTGGGAGGCTGGAGAGAAGTAGAGGCCAGAAAAAATTGGAGGCCGAAAAGTGGTGGGAGGCCAAAAAGGGGTGGGAGGCTGGAGAGAAGTAGAGGCTAGAAAAAATTGGAGGCTGAAAAGGGGTGGGAGGCCAAAAAGGGGTGGGAGGCTGGAGAGAAGTTGTCCTGGTTTAACCAGGATAGGGTTAAGTTTCCCCAGCAGTGGGGGGAGAGCTCTAGCCGCGTTATTCAGATAGCATGCGGACGTCACATCCTGGCAGGTCACATTTTTCCTGGTGCGGGAGCGCGGTGCACTCGTGGTTTTGTACATCGTGCTTCAAACTGCTGTATTTGGTAGCTATTTTGCTCTGTTCATTACTATCACTATTACTGTTATTGTTATTGCTGTTGTTTGTTGTGTTGCTATTGCATTGTTGTATTAAACCTTTCCTTATTTCAGTCTTGGGGTTTTGTATTTCACTCCCTTTGTGGGGGAGGGGCAGCGGCCGCGTGGTCTCAGACCCCGGCAGAGGCTAAACCATTACAGAAGTAGAGGCTAGAAAAGAACTGCAGGCCAAAAGTGAGTGGGGGGCAAAAAGGTGTGGGAGGCCGAAAAGGGGTGGGAGGCCAAAAAGGGGTGGGAGGCTGGAGAGAAGTAGAGGCTAGAAAAAATTGGAGGCCGAAAAGGTGTGGGAGGCCAAAAAGGGGTGGGAGGCCAAAAAGAGGTGGGAGGCTGGAGAGAAGTAGAGGCTAGAAAAAATTGGAGGCCAAAAAGGTGTGGGAGGCCAAAAAGAGGTGTGAGGCTGGAGAGAAGTAGAGGCAAGAAAAAATTGGAGGCCGAAAAGGGGTGGGAGGCCAAAAAGTTGTGGGAGGCTGGAGAGAAGTAGAGGCTAGAAAAAATTGGAAATCAAAAGGGGTGGGAGGCTGAAAAGGGGCGGCAGGCTGGAGAGAAGTAGGGGCTAGAAAAAATTGGAGGCCGAAAAGGGGTGGGAGGCCAAAAACTTGTGGGAGGCTGGAGAGAAGTAGAGGCCAGAAAAAATTGGAGGCCAAAAACGCGTGGGAGGCCAAAAAGAGGTGGGAGGCTGGAGAGAAGTAGAGGCTAGAAAAAATTGGAAATCGAAAGGGGTGGGAGGCTGAAAAGGGGTGGCAGGCTGGAGAGAAGTAGGGGCTAGAAAAAATTGGAGGCCAAAAAGGAGTGGGAGGCCGAAAAGAGGTGGGAGGCTGGAGAGAAGTAGAGGCTAGAAAAAATTGGAGGCCGAAAAGGGGTGGGAGGCCAAAAAGGGGTGGGAGGCTGGAGAGAAGTAGAGGCTAGAAAAAATTGGAGGAGAAAAGGGGTGGGAGGCCAACAAGGGGTGGGAGGCCAAAAAAGGGTGGGAGGCTGGAGATAAGTAGAGGCTAGAAAAAATTGGAAAGGAAAGGGGTGGGAGGCTGAAAAGGGGCGGCAGGCTGGAGAGAAGTAGGGGCTAGAAAAAATTGGAGGCCAAAAAGTTGTGGGAGGCTGTAGAGTAGTAGAGACCAGAAAAGAACTGCAGGCCAAAAGTGAGTGGGGGGCAAAAAGGTGTGGGAGGCCGAAAAGGGGTGGGAGGCCAAAATGTTGTGGGAGGCTGGAGAGAAGTAGAGGCCAGAAAAAATTGGAGGCCGAAAAGGGGTGGGAGGCCAAAAAGGGGTGGGAGGCTGGAGAGAAGTAGAGGCTAGAAAAAATTGGAGGCCAAAAAGGAGTGGGAGGCCAAAAAGGGGTGGGAAGCCAAAAAGGGGTGGGAGGTTGGAGAGAAGTAGAGGTTAGAAAAAATTGGAAAGCGAAAGGGGTGGGAGGCCAACAAGGGGTGGAAGGCCAAAAAAGGGTGGGAGGCTGGAGAGAAGTAGGGGCTAGAAAAAATTGGAGGCCAAAAAGGAGTGGGAGGTGAAAAAGGTGTGGGAGGCCAAAAAAGTTGTGGGAGGCTGGAGAGAAGTAGAGACCAGAAAAGAACTGCAGGCCAAAAGTGAGTGGGGGGCAAAAAGGTGTGGGAGGCCGAAAAGGGGTGGGAGGCCAAAAAGTTGTGGGAGGCTGGAGAGAAGTAGAGGCCGGAAAAATTGGAGGCCGAAAAGGGGTGGGAGGCCAAAAACTTGTGGGAGGCTGGAGAGAAGTAGAGGCCAGAAAAAATTGGAGGCCAAAAACGGGTGGGAGGCCAAAAAGAGGTGGGAGGCTGGAGAGAAGTAGAGGCTAGAAAAAATTGGAAATCGAAAGGGGTGGGAGGCTGAAAAGGGGTGGCAGGCTGGAGAGAAGTAGGGGCTAGAAAAAATTGGAGGCCAAAAAGGAGTGGGAGGCCGAAAAGAGGTGGGAGGCTGGAGAGAAGTAGAGGCTAGAAAAAATTGGAGGCCGAAAAGGGGTGGGAGGCCAAAAAGGGGTGGGAGGCTGGAGAGAAGTAGAGGCTAGAAAAAATTGGAGGAGAAAAGGGGTGGGAGGCCAACAAGGGGTGGGAGGCCAAAAAAGGGTGGGAGGCTGGAGAGAAGTAGAGGCTAGAAAAAATTGGAAAGCGAAAGGGGTGGGAGGCTGAAAAGGGGCGGCAGGCTGGAGAGAAGTAGGGGCTAGAAAAAATTGGAGGCCAAAAAGTTGTGGGAGGCTGTAGAGTAGTAGAGACCAGAAAAGAACTGCAGGCCAAAAGTGAGTGGGGGGCAAAAAGGTGTGGGAGGCCGAAAAGGGGTGGGAGGCCAAAATGTTGTGGGAGGCTGGAGAGAAGTAGAGGCCAGAAAAAATTGGAGGCCGAAAAGGGGTGGGAGGCCAAAAAGGGGTGGGAGGCTGGAGAGAAGTAGAGGCTAGAAAAAATTGGAGGCCAAAAAGGAGTGGGAGGCCAAAAAGGGGTGGGAAGCCAAAAAGGGGTGGGAGGTTGGAGAGAAGTAGAGGCTAGAAAAAATTGGAAATCGAAAGGGGTGGGAGGCTGAAAAGGGGCGGCAGGCTGGAGAGAAGTAGGGGCTAGAAAAAATTGGAGGCCGAAAAGGGGTGGGAGGCCAAAAAGTTGTGGGAGGCTGGAGGGAAGTAGAGGCTAGAAAAAATTGGAGGCTGAAAAGGGGTGGGAGGCCAAAAACTTGTGGGAGGCTGGAGAGAAGTAGAGGCCAGAAAAAATTGGAGGCCAAAAACGGGTGGGAGGCCAAAAAGAGGTGGGAGGCTGGAGAGAAGTAGAGGCTAGAAAAAATTGGAAATCGAAAGGGGTGGGCAGGCTGAAAAGGGGTGGCAGGCTGGAGAGAAGTAGGGGCTAGAAAAAATTGGAGGCCAAAAAGGAGTGGGAGGCCGAAAAGAGGTGGGAGGCTGGAGAGAAGTAGAGGCAAGAAAAAATTGGAGGCCGAAAAGGGGTGGGAGGCCAAAAAGGGGTGGGAGGCTGGAGAGAAGTAGAGGCTAGAAAAAATTGGAGGAGAAAAGGGGTGGGAGGCCAACAAGGGGTGGGAGGCTGGAGAGAAGTAGAGGCCGGAAAAATTGGAGGCCGAAAAGGGGTGGGAGGCCAAAAAGGGGTGGGAGGCCAAAAAAGGGTGGGAGGGTGGAGAGAATTAGAGGCTAGAAAAAATTGGAGGGCGAAAAGGGGTGGGAGGCCAAAAAGGGTTGGGAGGCTGGAGAGAAGAAGAGGCCAGAAAAACATTGGAGGCCGAAAAGGGGTGGGAGGCCGAAAAGGGGTGGGAGGCTGGAGAGAAGTAGAGGCTAGAAAAAAATTTGAGGCCTAAATGTGTTGGGAGGCCAAAAAGGGGTGGGAGGCCAAAAAAGGGTGGGAGGCTGGAGAGAAGTAGGGGCTAGAAAAAATTGGAGGCCGAAAAGTGGTGGAAGGCCAAAAAGGATGGGAGGCTGGAGAGAATTATAGGCTAGAAAAAATTGGAGGCCAAAAAGGGGTGGGAGGCCAAAAAAGGTGGGAGGCTGGAGAGAATTCGAGGCAAGAAAAAATTGGAGGCCGAAAAGTGGTGGGAGGCTAAAAGGGGGGGGAGGCCAAAAAAGGGTGGGAGGCTGGAGGGAAGTAGAGGCTAGAAAAAATTGGAGGCCGAAAAGGGGTGGGAGGCCAAAAAGGGGTGGGAGGCTGGAGAGAAGTAGAGGCTAGAAAAAATTGGAGGGCGAAAGGAGTGGGAGGCCGAGAAGGGGTGGGAGGCTGGAGAGAAGTTGTCCTGGTTTAACCAGGATAGGGTTAAGTTTCCCCAGCAGTGGGGGGAGAGCTCTAGCCGCGTTATTCAGATAGCATGCGGACGTCACATCCTGGCAGGTCACATTTTTCCTGGTGCGGGAGCGCGGTGCACTCGTGGTTTTGTACATCGTGCTTCAAACTGCTGTATTTGGTAGCTATTTTGCTCTGTTCATTGCTATCACTATTACTGTTATTGTTATTGCTGTTGTTTGTTGTGTTGCTATTGCATTGTTGTATTAAACCTTTCCTTATTTCAGTCTTGGGGTTTTGTATTTCACTCCCTTTGTGGGGGAGGGGCAGCGGCCGCGAGGTCTCAGACCCCGGCAGAGGCTAAACCATTACAGAAGTAGAGGCTAGAAAAGAACTGCAGGCCAAAAGTGAGTGGGGGGCAAAAAGGTGTGGGAGGCCGAAAAGGGGTGGGAGGCCAAAAAGTTGTGGGAGGCTGGAGAGAAGTAGAGGCCAGAAAAAATTGGAGGCCGAAAAGGGGTGGGAGGCCAAAAAGGTGTGGGAGGCCAAAAAAGGGTGGGAGGCTGGAGAGAAGTAGAGGCTAGAAAAAATGGACCAAAAAGGGGTGGGAGGCCAAAAAGGGGTGGGAGGCTGGAGAGTAGAGGCTTGAAAAAATTGGAGGCTGAAAAGTGGTGGGAGGCCAAAAAAGGGTGGGAGGCTGGAGAGAAGTAGAGGCTAGAAAAAAATGGAGGCCGAAATGGGGTGGGAGGCCAAAAAGTTGTGGGAGGCTGGAGAGAAGTAGAGGCTAGAAAAAATTGGAGGCCGAAAAGTGTTGGGAGGCCAAAAAGGGGTGTGAGGCCAACAAGTTGTGGGAGGCTGGAGAGAAGTAGAGGCTAGAAAAAATTGGAGGCCGAAAAGGGGTGGGAGGCCAAAAAGGGGTGGGAGGCTGGAGAGAAGTAGAGGCTAGAAAAAATTGGAGGAGAAAAGGGGTGGGAGGCCAACAAGGGGTGGGAGGCCAAAAAAGGGTGGGAGGCTGGAGAGAAGTAGAGGCTAGAAAAAATTGGAAAGCGAAAGGGGTGGGAGGCTGAAAAGGGGCGGCAGGCTGGAGAGAAGTAGGGGCTAGAAAAAATTGGAGGCCAAAAAGTTGTGGGAGGCTGTAGAGTAGTAGAGACCAGAAAAGAACTGCAGGCCAAAAGTGAGTGGGGGGCAAAAAGGTGTGGGAGGCCGAAAAGTGGTGGGAGGCCAAAATGTTGTGGGAGGCTGGAGAGAAGTAGAGGCCAGAAAAAATTGGAGGCCGAAAAGGGGTGGGAGGCCAAAAAGGGGTGGGAGGCTGGAGAGAAGTAGAGGCTAGAAAAAATTGGAGGCCAAAAAGGAGTGGGAGGCCAAAAAGGGGTGGGAAGCCAAAAAGGGGTGGGAGGTTGGAGAGAAGTAGAGGCTAGAAAAAATTGGAAATCGAAAGGGGTGGGAGGCTGAAAAGGGGCGGCAGGCTGGAGAGAAGTAGGGGCTAGAAAAAATTGGAGGCCGAAAAGGGGTGGGAGGCCAAAAAGTTGTGGGAGGCTGGAGGGAAGTAGAGGCTAGAAAAAATTGGAGGCTGAAAAGGGGTGGGAGGCCAAAAACTTGTGGGAGGCTGGAGAGAAGTAGAGGCCAGAAAAAATTGGAGGCCAAAAACGGGTGGGAGGCCAAAAAGAGGTGGGAGGCTGGAGAGAAGTAGAGGCTAGAAAAAATTGGAAAGCGAAAGGGGTGGGCAGGCTGAAAAGGGGTGGCAGGCTGGAGAGAAGTAGGGGCTAGAAAAAATTGGAGGCCAAAAAGGAGTGGGAGGCCGAAAAGAGGTGGGAGGCTGGAGAGAAGTAGAGGCAAGAAAAAATTGGAGGCCGAAAAGGGGTGGGAGGCCAAAAAGGGGTGGGAGGCTGGAGAGAAGTAGAGGCTAGAAAAAATTGGAGGAGAAAAGGGGTGGGAGGCCAACAAGGGGTGGGAGGCCAAAAAAGGGTGGGAGGCTGGAGAGAAGTAGAGGCTAGAAAAAATTGGAAAGCGAAAGGGGTGGGAGGCTGAAAAGGGGCGGCAGGCTGGAGAGAAGTAGGGGCTAGAAAAAATTGGAGGCCAAAAAGTTGTGGGAGGCTGTAGAGTAGTAGAGACCAGAAAAGAACTGCAGGCCAAAAGTGAGTGGGGGGCAAAAAGGTGTGGGAGGCCGAAAAGGGGTGGGAGGCCAAAATGTTGTGGGAGGCTGGAGAGAAGTAGAGGCCAGAAAAAATTGGAGGCCGAAAAGGGGTGGGAGGCCAAAAAGGGGTGGGAGGCTGGAGAGAAGTAGAGGCTAGAAAAAATTGGAGGCCAAAAAGGAGTGGGAGGCCAAAAAGGGGTGGGAAGCCAAAAAGGGGTGGGAGGTTGGAGAGAAGTAGAGGTTAGAAAAAATTGGAAAGCGAAAGGGGTGGGAGGCCAACAAGGGGTGGAAGGCCAAAAAAGGGTGGGAGGCTGGAGAGAAGTAGGGGCTAGAAAAAATTGGAGGCCAAAAAGGAGTGGGAGGCGAAAAAGGTGTGGGAGGCCAAAAAAGTTGTGGGAGGCTGGAGAGAAGTAGAGACCAGAAAAGAACTGCAGGCCAAAAGTGAGTGGGGGGCAAAAAGGTGTGGGAGGCCGAAAAGGGGTGGGAGGCCAAAAAGTTGTGGGAGGCTGGAGAGAAGTAGAGGCCGGAAAAATTGGAGGCCGAAAAGGGGTGGGAGGCCAAAAAGGGGTGGGAGGCCAAAAAAGGGTGGGAGGGTGGAGAGAATTAGAGGCTAGAAAAAATTGGAGGGCGAAAAGGGGTGGGAGGCCAAAAAGGGTTGGGAGGCTGGAGAGAAGAAGAGGCCAGAAAAACATTGGAGGCCGAAAAGGGGTGGGAGGCCGAAAAGGGGTGGGAGGCTGGAGAGAAGTAGAGGCTAGAAAAAAATTTGAGGCCTAAATGTGTTGGGAGGCCAAAAAGGGGTGGGAGGCCAAAAAAGGGTGGGAGGCTGGAGAGAAGTAGGGGCTAGAAAAAATTGGAGGCCGAAAAGTGGTGGAAGGCCAAAAAGGATGGGAGGCTGGAGAGAATTATAGGCTAGAAAAAATTGGAGGCCAAAAAGGGGTGGGAGGCCAAAAAAGGTGGGAGGCTGGAGAGAATTCGAGGCAAGAAAAAATTGGAGGCCGAAAAGTGGTGGGAGGCTAAAAGGGGGGGGAGGCCAAAAAAGGGTGGGAGGCTGGAGGGAAGTAGAGGCTAGAAAAAATTGGAGGCCGAAAAGGGGTGGGAGGCCAAAAAGGGGTGGGAGGCTGGAGAGAAGTAGAGGCTAGAAAAAATTGGAGGGCGAAAGGAGTGGGAGGCCGAGAAGGGGTGGGAGGCTGGAGAGAAGTTGTCCTGGTTTAACCAGGATAGGGTTAAGTTTCCCCAGCAGTGGGGGGAGAGCTCTAGCCGCGTTATTCAGATAGCATGCGGACGTCACATCCTGGCAGGTCACATTTTTCCTGGTGCGGGAGCGCGGTGCACTCGTGGTTTTGTACATCGTGCTTCAAACTGCTGTATTTGGTAGCTATTTTGCTCTGTTCATTGCTATCACTATTACTGTTATTGTTATTGCTGTTGTTTGTTGTGTTGCTATTGCATTGTTGTATTAAACCTTTCCTTATTTCAGTCTTGGGGTTTTGTATTTCACTCCCTTTGTGGGGGAGGGGCAGCGGCCGCGAGGTCTCAGACCCCGGCAGAGGCTAAACCATTACAGAAGTAGAGGCTAGAAAAGAACTGCAGGCCAAAAGTGAGTGGGGGGCAAAAAGGTGTGGGAGGCCGAAAAGGGGTGGGAGGCCAAAAAGTTGTGGGAGGCTGGAGAGAAGTAGAGGCCAGAAAAAATTGGAGGCCGAAAAGGGGTGGGAGGCCAAAAAGGTGTGGGAGGCCAAAAAAGGGTGGGAGGCTGGAGAGAAGTAGAGGCTAGAAAAAATGGACCAAAAAGGGGTGGGAGGCCAAAAAGGGGTGGGAGGCTGGAGAGTAGAGGCTTGAAAAAATTGGAGGCTGAAAAGTGGTGGGAGGCCAAAAAAGGGTGGGAGGCTGGAGAGAAGTAGAGGCTAGAAAAAAATGGAGGCCGAAATGGGGTGGGAGGCCAAAAAGTTGTGGGAGGCTGGAGAGAAGTAGAGGCTAGAAAAAATTGGAGGCCGAAAAGTGTTGGGAGGCCAAAAAGGGGTGTGAGGCCAACAAGTTGTGGGAGGCTGGAGAGAATTAGAGGCTAGAAGAAATTGGAGGGCAAAAAGGGGTGGGAGTCCAAAAAGGGGTGGGAGGCTGAAAAGAATGGGAGAGAAGTAGAGGCTGCTGCTCACCGTTTCTACCCGGACCCTATTCGCGTTTGCACCTGTCCCGGGTCACTGTTTCCACCCGGACACTATTCGGGTTGCACCTGCCGCGGGTCACTGTTGCCACCCGGACCCTATTCGCGGTTGCACCTGCCGCGGGTCACTGTTTCCGCACGGACGATATTTAGGGTTGCACCTGCCGCGGGTCACTGTTTCCACCCGGACCCTATTCGCGGTTGCACCTCCCGCTGGTCCCTGTTTCCACCCGGACCCTATTCGCGGTTGCACCTGCCGCGGGTCACTGTTTCTACACGGACGATATTTAGGGTTGCACTTGCCGCGGGTCACTGTTTCCACCCGGACCCTATTCCGGGTTGCACCTGCCGCGGGTCACTGTTTCCGCACGGACGATATTTAGGGTTGCACTTGCCGCGGGTCACTGTTTCCGCACGGACCCTATTCGCGGTTGCACCTGCCGCGGGTCACTGTTTCCACCCGGACGATATTCACGGTTGCACCTGCCGCGGGTCACAGTTTCCACCCGGACCTTATTCGGAGTTGCACCTGCCGCGGGTCACTGTTTCCGCACGGACGATATTTAGGGTTGCCCTTGCCGCGGGTCACTGTTTCCACCCGGACCCTATTCGCGGTTGCACCTGCCTCGGGTCACTGTTTCCAGCCGGACTGTACTCGTTGTTGCACCTGCCGCGCGGGTCACTGTTTCCACCCGGATTCTATTCGTGGTTGTACTTGCCGCGGGTCACTGTTTCCACCCGGACCCTATTCGGGGTTGCACCTGCCGCGGGTCACAGTTTCCAGCCGGACCCTATTCGGAGTTGCACCTGCCGCGGGTCACTGTTTCCGCACGGACGATATTTAGGGTTGCCCTTGCCGCGGGTCACTGTTTCCACCCGGACCCTATTCGCGGTTGCACCTGCCGCGGGTCACTGTTTCCACCCGGACCCTATTCGGGGTTGCACCTGCAGCGGGTCACAGTTTCCACCCGGATCCTATTCGGAGTTGCACCTGCCGCGGGTCACTGTTTCTGCACGGACGATATTTAGGGTTGCACTTGCCGCGGGTCACTGTTTCCACCCGGACCCTCTTCGCGGTTGCACCTGTCCCTGGTCACTGTTTCCGCCCGGACCCTATTCGGCGTTGCACCTGCCGCGGGTCCCTGTTTCCCAGCCGGACCCTATTCGCTGTTGCACCTTCCGCGGGTCACTGTTTCCCAGCCGGACAGTATTCGGGGTTGCACCTGCCGCGGGTCACTGTTTCCCAGCCGGACCCTATTCGCGGTTGCACCTTCCGCGGGTCACTGTTTCCCAGCCGGACCCTATTCGCGGTTGCACCTGCCGCGGGTCACTGTTTCCCAGCTGGACCCTATTCGCGGTTGCACCTGCCGCGGGTCACTGTTTCCGCCCGTACTCTATTCGCGGTTGCACCTGCCGCGGGTCACTGTTTCCACACAGACCGCACTCCAGGTTGCACCTCCTCCTGCACACTATTTCCACACCGATTCTATTCCAGTTTAAAACCCACATTACACGTTACAGCTTAGTAACACCTAATTACAACTGTAGGTTACAGCTTACACTGACACCTTAGGGTTACAGTTACACTGTACACCTTAGGGTTACAGGTTAGAGTTAGGGGGTGGAGTCAGGGGTGGGCTTAGGGTTAGGGGGTGGACTCGGGGGTGGGTGTAGTGTTAGGGGGTAGACAGGGGTTGGCCTAGAGTTAGGGGGTGGACTCGGGGATGGGCTTAGTGTTAGGAGGTGGACTTGGGGGTGGGCTTAGAGTTAGGGGGTGGACTCGGGGGTGGGCTTAGATTTAGGGGGTGGAGTCAGGGGTGGGCTTAGAGTTAGGGGGTGGACTCGGGGGTTTGCTTAGGGTTAGGGGGTGGAATCGGGGATGGGCTTAGTGTTAGGCGGTTGACTCAGGGGTGGGCTTAGAGTTAGGGGGTGGAGTCGGGGCTTGCCTTAGGGTTAGGAGGTGGACTCAGGGGTGGGCTTAGGGTTAGGGGGTTGACTCGGGGGTGGGCTTAGTGTTAGGGGGTGGAGTTAGGGGTGGTCTTAGAAGTACGGGGTGGACTCAGGGGTAGACTTATGGTTAGGGGGTGAACTCAGGGCTGGGCGTAGACTTAGGGGTTGGGCTCAGGGGTGGGCTTAGGGTTAGGAGGTGGACTCGGGGGTGGGCTTAGGGTTAGGGGGTGGAGTCAGGGGTGGGTTTAGGGTTAGGGAGTGGACTCGGGGGTGGGCTTAGAGTTAGGGGGTGGAGTCGGGGATGGGCTTAGTGTTAGGAGGTGGACTCAGGGGTGGGTTTAGAGTTAGGGGGTGGACTCGGGGGTGGGCTTAGAGTTAGGGGGTGGACTCAGGGGTGGTTTTAGGGTTAGGGGGTGGAGTCAGGGGTGGGCTTAGAGGTAGGGGGTGGACTCAGGGGTGGTTTTAGGGTTAGGGGGTGGAGTCAGGGGTGGGCTTAGAGGTAGGGGGTGGACTTAGGGGTGGGCTTAGAGTTAGGGGGTGGACTCAGGGGTGGGCTTAGAGTTAGGGGGTGGAGTCGGGGGTGGGCTCTAGGGTTAGGGGTGGAGTCAGGGGCGGGATCTAGGGTTAAGGGGCAGAATTGGGGGTGGACTCTAGGGTTAGGGGTTGGGGTTAGGGATTAGGGTCAGGGTCAGGGGTTAGGATTAGGGGTTGGGGGTGAGGGTTTAGGGTGATGGTGAGGGGTTAGGGGTTAGGGTGAGGGTGAAGGTGAGGGGTTAGGGTTTAAAAAAATAAAATTGGAGGCCAAAATGGGGTGGGATGCCCAAAAGGGGTGGGAGACCAGAAAGAATTGGAGGCCGAAATGTGGTGGGAGGCCAAAACGTGGTGGTAGGCTGGATGGAAGTAGATGCCATTAAAAGTGGAGGCTGAAAAGGGGTGGGAGGCCAAAACAGGGTGGGAGGATGGAGGGATGTAGAGGCCTCCCACCCCGTATCGGTCTCCCACGATGATTCAGTTTGAAATTTCTTCTGGCCTCTACTTCTCTCCAGCTTCCCACCCCTTTTCGCCCTCCCACCCCATTTCCACCTCCACTTTTTCTGGCCTCTACTTCCCTCTGGCCTCCACCCCATTTTGGCCTCACAGCATGATTTTGCATCCACCTTTCATGGCCTCTACTTCCTTCTGGCCTCCCACTATATTTTGGCCTTCCTCCCTGTTTCAGCATCCACTATTTTATGGCCTCTACTTTGCTCTAGCTCCCACCCTGTTTGGGCCTCCCACCATGGTTCTGCCTCTAATTTTTTCTGCCCTCTACTTCTGTCTGGCCACCCACCCCATTTCGGCCTCCCACCCCGTTTCGGCCTCCACCTTTCCCGGCGTCTACTTCCCTCCATCCTCCCACCCCGTTTTGGTCTCTCACTCCTTTTTGGCTTCCACATTTTTCTGGCCTCTATTTCCCTTCCAGCCTTCCATTTTGGCCTCCCACAGCTTTTCCGCCCCCTCCTTTATGCAGGCTTTTATGTGCTCTTTGCACTTCCGACACTTTGTCGCCCACCGAGCCCTTTTTGTTTCTCTCACCCCTTTTGGCACTCCACAGTTTTCTGCCCCGTACTTGCCCTTCAGCCTGTCACCTATTTTCAGTCTCCACTCTTTTCTGCCCTCCGTGTCCCCCCGGGACTCCTGGCATCAAAGGCCAAGGGTTCAACGGTAACCGGGCTCAAACATCCGGAGAGGCCCCGCCACGGCCGAATCCAGAGAGGCCCCAGAAAGGGAAAGAAGAAGAAAATCACGGCCATCTCGGCAGCACCCGCCTCCCACCGCAGGAAGAGAGACCCCGCTCTGCGGACGAGGAAGGAGCCCTCTTCACGGTCCGCAGCGGGCCAGAGCGCCGGCGAGCGCCGCAGGGTCCACGCACGTCACCCAGAGCGCGGCACGGCCACGCGGCACACGAGGGAGCGCGGCTACACGTACGGGAAGCCGCGTCTTCCCTTCGGGGCCCCGTCGCCGCTCTCACACGTTTCGGGCTCTCCCCCGGCCCCCTCTCTCTCCCGCACCGCCGTGATTTTTTTGCTTCCCTTTACCTCCGCTCTCCTTCTTCTCTCCCTCTCCCTCTTATTCTGTCTTCTGCTAGCTCTCTCTTTTTCTTTTTCTCTAGACGCCTTTGTCCCGCTTCCTATCCTTCTGTTTTTTCATCCTCCGTCCCGTACCCCAGCACCGGTTTTTTCCTTTTCCGGTTCTTCGTCCCGTTCGGCATCGGCGTCTTTTCGCCCGCGGCGTGTATTCGTTTGGCATCTTATCGTACGTCTGTTTTCGGTATCCGGTATCCCAAAGACGTGCGTCGTCAGCTTAGATCTCTTCTCGAGTTTTTCAGAGAAGAGGATCGCTTTCATCTATCGTCTAGGCATCTCCTATGGTTTTTTCTGTTAAGTTTGCATTTTTTTTTTTCGTTCTAGCAATTTAGGCGTCAGGCCGCTTCTTACGCTTTCTGATACATTTCAGGGAATTCCACGTTTTTTTGGTGTTTTCCGTCCTTCGGGACTCTTAAGGGAGTCAGTCGGAGAGACGGTCAAGGTCACTCCGAATCGTCGGCGACGCACAGTAAATAATTTATATCGGAACCGGTGATATTTCCGAGAAGGAATTCTTATAGGATCTAGTTCCGCTTCGTTCTTTAGCGCTCTCCGGGACACGGTTCCATTATCACAGAATCACAGAATCACAGAATCAACTAGGTTGGAAAGGACCTTGAAGATCATCCAGTCCAACCATTCACCTAACACTGCCAGTTCCCACGTACGCCATATCTCTCAGCGCTATGTCAACCGTACTCTTAAACGCCTCCAGGGATGGGGACTCTACCGCCTCCCCGGGCAATCCATTCCGCTGCCTAATAACCCGTTCTGTAAAGACATACTTCCCGACATCTAGTCTAAACCTTCCGTGGCACAGCTGGAGGCCACTCCCTCTCGTCCTATCGCTTGTTATTTCATTAAAGAGACTCATCCCCAGCTCTCTGCAACCTCCTTTCAGGTAGCTGTAGAGGGCCACGAGGTCTCCCCTCAGCCTCCTCTTCTCCAGACTAAACAACCCCAGTTCCCTCGGCCGCTCCCCGTACGACACGCGCTCCGGACCCTTCGCCGGCTTCGTCGCCCTTCTCTGGACACGCTCGAGTAATTCAATGTCCTTTTTGTAGCGAGGGGCCCAAAACCGAACACAGCCATCGAGGTACGGCCTTACCAGCGCCGAGTACAGGGGCAAGATCACTTCCCTGTCCCTGCCGGCCACGCTATTTCTGATACAGGCCAGGACGCCATGGGCCTTGTCGGCCACCCGGGCACACCGCTGGTTCACGTTCAGCCGGCTGTCAATCGACACCCCCAGGTCCCTCTCTGACCGGCAGGTCTCCAGCCACTCCTCCCCAAGCCCGTAGCGCCACCGGGGGGGCTTAGGCAGCACGCGCGGTCTCGCCAGAAAAGACGAGTCACCCCGCAGCCTTTCGGTTTTCACGTAGGAAACTAGAGCGCCTCGTTTCGGATAACGATATTATTATCGCATTTAGCCGACTACTTCCCCACGTAGCTTAGCACGATATCTGTCTTTTTCTATCTATACCCCAGAAAAACTAGGTTTCATTCCCGTCCCGGTCACATCGCCGACACAATAGACTTAGCGAAAGAGCGGATATCGTCGTAACCGGTAAGGGTCGTTTTCTTCCTACGGCATTTTGCAGGTCACAAACTTAAGGCAGAGGAGAAAACTCCCAGCTGCTCCCACAGGTGCCTTTATGCCTTCCGGTGGTTCAGCCCTCCCCTTTCCCAGGTGATCGTGGTCAGGGTGGTGGGTGGGGCCTGGGGTATATGAGCCACAGCCTCTCATCAGGGAGCTCATTCTGCTCTCGGGCCTCTCTGAGGTCAGCGCTCTGGTGTTCTTCAGAGTCAGCGGCAGATTTTGAGCCGAGGAAGCTCTTCGTTCTGCTCTCGGGCCTCTCTGAGGTCAGCGCTCTGGTGTTCTTCAGAGTCAGCGGCAGATTTTGAGCCGAGGAAGCTCTTCATTGTGCTCTCGGGCCTCTCTGAGGTCAGAGCTCTGGTGTTTTTCAGAGTCAGCGGCAGATTTTGAGCCGAGGAAGATCTTCATTGTGGTCTCGGGCCTCTCTGAGGTCAGCGCTCTGGTGTTTTTCAGAGTCAGCGGCAGATTTTGAGCCGAGGAAGATCTTCATTGTGCTCTCGGGCCTCTCTGAGGTCAGCGCTCTGGTGTTCTTCAGAGTCAGCGGCAGATTTTGAGCCGAGGAAGATCTTCATTGTGCTCTCGGGCCTCTCTGAGGTCAGAGCTCTGTTGTTCTTCAGAGTCGGTGGCAGATTTTGAGCCGAGGCAGCTCTTTGGGCAGGTGTGTTTTAATAATCACAGAAATAGAGGTACCTGAGACAAGAATTTCAGCATCAGTCAAGGTTCAGCAGTGCGTATAGTAGGAAGTAAACAGGTACATAGTGGGTTTTTTTCAGGTAAGTAATTTTGTATCCGTGGGGCGGGGCGGGTAAAACAGTTTAATAGCCTACACTTACATTTTTTCTTTTCATTCTAGATACATTGCATTTTCCTGACTTCATCGAAGATGGGACCTCGGTTTTTTCCCTAGCGTCGGTGTATACATCGTAAGGCGTCGATATCATCCACATAAACGGGACCAAAGGGGAGAGGATGGAGCGAGGGTCAGAGCGAGCATCTCGTAAGCATCCGTATACGGAGTTTTAGCCTTTCTCAGAAAAACGGTGGGGACGTTTTAGCGTTCGTCGGGAAAGAGGCAGGGACGTAAGGCACGGAGTCTTTCGGGATCCGGGACGGCTCATCGCGTTTCCCGATCGCCCGCAGAGCGCCGTATCGTCTCGCGGGCGCAGCGTAGGCAGCCTTTGGAATAGGATGAGCGTTTGAGGCGAACCGGGGCAGCGGAGAGGAGGGGCACGGGCCCGGCGTTTTCCCCCGAGCACAAATATAATATTCCATCTTTTGAAATCACAGGCGCCGCAAGCGACGACGGCCACGGCATCCGACACCGAAACCGGCACGGAGCGGGCGAGCCGAAAGGGCCACGCTTTCGAGGAGGAGGGCGTCGCGGAAGAGGGCCGCGTCGGCCGACACGACGCCGACCGGTCTCTCGCTTCGCGGACGTTCGGCGGACGACGCGGAGGAACCCGGCGACTCGGGAGCGTCCCGGTCGGCCGACGCGGTCGTCGCGGAAGACGGTCCGGCCTCCGGCCCTCTCAAAGCTAAGTCGAGGGTCCGGGGCGGGAAGGGTCCGGGAGGAAGGGACAGGGTCGGGAATCGCAGGGAGGGCTTTTCGAGGTAGCGTAGGGGAGAGGACCGTCCGGGAGCGGCGCCCCACACGCCCGTAAAGGGAGCGAGTCACTTTTCAGCACCAGAGTACCGTGGTCGGGGCAGTTCCAGCCCGCGTCCGTGTCGTCGTGTACTTTGCGTGTTCTGCGTTCCGTATCTTATACCGTGCCGTCCTCAGGTCTAGACGTCTCTGTAGGTCTTTGCGATCGTCAGGCATCTCGATAGCCCTCCCGAGAGTCTCGAGTACGTCCCCTCGTCGGCACGGCACCCGTCGAGCCCTTCTCGTCTCGCAATCGTAACCGGAAGCGCGGATCCGTCCCGCGCGTGTCGCGTCGAGGACGTTC
Source organism: Strix aluco (assembly GCF_031877795.1). Lineage (NCBI taxonomy): Eukaryota > Metazoa > Chordata > Aves > Strigiformes > Strigidae > Strix > Strix aluco. The sequence goes on along the minus strand of NC_133959.1, from coordinate 13,454 downwards.
TCGAGCGGTCGTCTCTCGCAGGGGCGAGCTAGGCGGCGCCCCAGGCCGTGCTTTCGAGCGTCATTTTGGCACCCGGTAGTCTTCCGGGGTTTCGTCCCCACATCTTATGACTTAAAACCCGGCTTCTCACGCATCCGTCGTTCCGGTTTTGACGGTAACTTCGTCTCACGGGCCGCAGCGGTCACCTCTCATTTCGGGGCCGCCATCGCGGCGCCGTAGGCCTTCTCCACCGGCGGCATCTTCCCTACGGCCATCGTTCTCGTCGCTCGCCGTCTTCTCGCGTCACTCGCGGCGTCCGCGTTTGGCGTCTGTCCGCGTCCGGGTCGGACCCGTCCCGCCCAGGGGTTTAGCCATAGTAAAGATGAGGGGAGCGTGTAGTAACGCATCCATCCGCCCGGACGCTTTTGGCGAAGACCGTGCGGTCCATCTCCGGGCGAGTAGCCGTAGAGGGCCTTCACGGTTATTTTCCTCGCGTTCGGCAGGCATCGGAGGGCGGACTCTGGCTCGCAGGGAGCGGGCGATCGAGCGGGTCAAACGAGCCTTAGCTTGCACGTGAGGCTCGGTACTTAGGATTTTGGGTATTTTAGCAGTAGCCACAAGGGAGATGGAAAGGAAAGACAAACCTTTGGTCTCGTAAAAGTCTAGGTTAACACCGAGATGCCTTTCCTTACAGGGTTCGGGTCGTTTAAGCGCAAAGCGAGAAGCCGCTTCACGACGGGCGACGGAAGAGGTCAGAGGATCCGCGGGACCGGCGGCTCCGAGGGGCTCACGCCATTCCGGTTTTATTTTCTAGGCACGAATCGACGCGTGAAGCGGGTTACCCGCGCCCTCGGACTTCGGCGAGGCGAGCGATGACCGGCGTGCCCGAGCGGCAGTTCTTCAGGTGTCATAGTAGTATCGTAGCTAAAATCATACCCCGTTTGAATCGCACAGGCGGCGACCGGGCCTCGACACGGCGGACGGAAGAATCCGTCTCCGAGCGGCCGAGGTAAACGAGCAGGGGAGAGGAAGCTCCGCGAGCGAGCCGAGGATCGGGGCGGCATCTCGCCGCGCGCTTTTACCTGTTTCTTTTGCAGGTGCCACGCTCCTTCCCGGAGCGTCGACGCCGCAGAGTCACGAGCGGTTTGAGAAAAGGCGAGAGAGTCGTTAAGCGGTCCGCCGGGACCCGAATCGCCGAGGACCGTGCGGCCATACGAACGACCGTTCGCCTTCGCTTTTGCGGGCGTCGCGAGGTCTCCGCTCGAACGGCGGAGGCTTCGAGGCGAGTCGTCGGAAGAGAGGACCGGGAGGCCAGGTGCCGCCGAGCGGGCGATCGCTTACGAGTAGGACGGCGGCCGCGTTTCTCCGGTTTTTAGGCTTCCACGGGAGACGGGGGGGCACAACGTACGGTTATCGGGAGCCGCGCGGCCATTCCGAGGAGGGCATCGCCGCGGTAGAGGTCGATACATGTCGGCGTGTCGGTGACCGGAGATGTTCTGCGTTACAGGTGATGAAGAGCAATGCGGTGACCGCAGGGAAACCCCGGTTAGATGGCGTGCTCCCCATGAGGATGAGTTCTGGACCGTGCTCTCTGAAAGATAAGTCAAGGGGCCAAAGCAGCGGGTGGGGCGGGGCTAGAAGAGGGGGTAGGACATCGGGGTCGGCGGGAGGGCTCTTTAGGTTTTGTGAATTCTGGAGGCAGACAGCGGGCCTCGGGCCCGTGCGGGGCGACGACGCGTCTCTGGGCGGCGGCGGGCGGCGGCGCGTCTCTGGGCGGCGTCGGGCGGCAGCGCGTCTCTGGGCGTCTCTGGGCGGCGTCGGGCGGCAGCGCGTCTCTGGGCGTCTCTGGGCGGCGTCGGGCGGCAGCGCGTCTCTGGGCGTCTCTGGGCGGCGTCGGGCGGCAACGCGTCTGTGGGCGTTGTGTTTGGTCGTGTCTGATCTGAGCGTTACGCTGTCTGGCATTAAAGCAGCAAGAGCGGCGCATAGCTCTATATCTGTATTTCGTGAGCTTGCGAAGCCAGCGTTCACGTGAGCGGGAGTCGAGCAGATCTCAAGCGAATTGAGAGGTAACACGAGGGAAGCCTGTAAGTCAGCTTTTGCATTGTTCTTGCAGGCAACTTGCAACAAGACTGTAGAAATGGTGAGCGATACTTCTCGTGAGATATGTGCCCTGGCAAAGCAGCTCCGGGCCGAGCGGGCAGAGCCGTGCGGTACGCCTAGCGGGCGTTCCTTAGTTACGTGACGTGTCGATGTTTGTCTCGGCCTTCACTGTCGAGGAGTCTCGGGCATACTCGCATCCCGCTCCGCGTGCAGCAGCCGTCCGTCTCATTCTGTACCGCTAAGAAGCGTGACGTAGAAGGTCAACGTTCCCGATCTAGTTTAGTCTCGTAGGTGGAATCGGTAGGTCTTTCACGCAGCTCTCGCTCAGGCTTAACCGGCAGGCGTAGTCTCTGCGATGCTCTGTCTCGTGAGGTCTTCTGAGGGATTCTTCCCTGCGTCATGACAGTCTTTAGTCTTTCCTAGCATTTTGTCTCTGATGGTCACCGGGATGTTATCGCCCATCTTTCATCCAGAGTTCCGGTCGTCTCGCACGGCAGGCCACGCCGGGGCATACGCGTCACATCGTCTCGGCGTCGTCGCGTGCGCCGTCGGGCCGCGTCTTTCGGTGCGGCATTAATTCTACCCCGTGCGGCGCTCTCGCGTCCTCGGGTCACGTTTGCGGAGCACGTAGATGCCCGCGTTAGCGGCGGAGCCGCTTTGCGCGTTTGTAGCCATTCCGTATGGGGCGGAACGGTCCCAGGAGGGGACGCTAACGTGCCGGCGAGCGCGGCGAGTGGGCTCTAGAGTTCCTTCTTTTGTCTTCTGCAGGTACCACGGGGCTACCGGCATTCCAGAAGCGCATCCTTCCGTGAAGTTTGCCAGAGCGTACGACAGGAAGAAAAGAAGGACCGGGAGCGATGCACAGAGGGAAACGTATTCCTCTTCTTCTGAGGATGAGGGCCCGCAGCAGGGATCGAGGGGAGCGGCGGCGACGGCTCGAGGCGCACGATCGTGCGATTCCGGGCACGGTTACGGAATCGGGGCCATCCGCCACTGTGGCGGGTGACGGTCGGATAGAGTAGATGTGGAACGAGCGTTAGTTTTGGAAGGTGCTTATCATTGTATGTGAGGATGTTTTTCACTTCAGGGTATATTGATGTAGAAAGAGTTAAAGTGTCTTTTAAAAATAGTAAAGAAACTGTTGAGCAGGGGGATTTCTTAATCTCTTTGACCAGGTTTAAGTCACTTAGTCCCACCCGCTCCGTCCGGCGACGTTCACAGCCGGCGTTCAGGGGGAGGTCGGGCTCGGGCCATGGCGTTAGCGGGCGGGGTGAATTTCGAGGCCTTTGGGAACCACGTTCCGAGGAGCCACGGGGCGAGGGCCGGCGCCGGCGATCGGGTAGCGGGACGGGTTTGCCGGGAGCAGGGGGCGGTTAGCACGGTAGCCGAGCGAGCGGGGTGCTTAGAATGCGTCTGCCTGTGCGTGACTGTTTAAATTAATGTTGTTTTTGTTGCAGGTGGAGTTGAGTTTTTTTGAGTAGTTAGGCAAAAACAATAAAATAGAATAAAAAAACCCCAGCCGGGGGATTTTTTTTTTTTCCCCCCCGGCTGGGTTTTTTTTTCCCCGGTCCCGGCCGGTCCGCAAGGCGACGATCGTCGCCAAAGTTTGGGTGCGGAGCGGCGCAGGGACGGGGTTTTCGCAGGCAGGGCGATCGGGGAGGCCACGGGAACGGCGTTCCCGAGGAGCCACGGGGCGAGGGCCGGTAGTAGCAGTCGGGTAGGGGGATGGGTTTGCCGAGAGCGGGGGGGTGGTTAGCGGGGTAGCTGAATGAGAGGTGCGTTTGGAATGTGTGTGTGTGTGCGTGCATGGCTGTTTAATGTAATTTTTTTTCTTCTTGCAGGTGGAGTATAGTTAGGCAAAAAACCAATATAGAATAAAAAAACCCCAGCCGGGGGATTTTTTTTTTTTCCCCGGCTGGGTTTTTTTTTCCCCGGTCCCGGCCGGTCCGCGAGGCGACGATCGTCGCCAAAGTTTGGGCGCGGAGCGGCGCAGGGACGGGGTTTTTGCAGGCAGGGCCATCCGGGAGGCTCCCGGGAACGGCGTTCCCCAGGAGCCACGGGGTGAGGGCCGATCGTGGCGGTGGGGTAGGGGGATGGGTTTGCTGAGAGCAGGGGGTGGTTAGCAGAGTAGCTGAATGAGAGCTGTGTTTGGAATGTGTGTGTGTGTGCGTGCATGGCTGTTTAATGGAAATTTTTTTTTTTCTTGCAGGTGGTGTATAGTTAGGCAAAAAACTAATATAGAATAAAAAAACCCCAGCCGGGGGATTTTTTTTTTTTTCCCCCCGGCTGGGTTTTTTTTTCCCCGGTCCCGGCCGGTCCGCGAGGCGACGATCGTCGCCAAAGTTTGGGCGCGGAGCGGCGCAGGGACGGGGTTTTCGCAGGCAGGGCCATCCGGGAGGCCACGGGAACGGCGTTCCCGAGGAGCCACGGGGCGAGGGCCGGTAGTAGCAGTCGGGTAGGGGGATGGGTTTGCCGAGAGCGGGGGGGTGGTTAGCGGGGTAGCTGAATGAGAGGTGCGTTTGGAATGTGTGTGTGTGTGCGTGCATGGCTGTTTAATGTAATTTTTTTTCTTCTTGCAGGTGGAGTATAGTTAGGCAAAAAACCAATATAGAATAAAAAAACCCCAGCCGGGGGATTTTTTTTTTTTTCCCCGGCTGGGTTTTTTTTTCCCCGGTCCCGGCCGGTCCGCGAGGCGACGATCGTCGCCAAAGTTTGGGCGCGGAGCGGCGCAGGGACGGGGTTTTTGCAGGCAGGGCCATCCGGGAGGCTCCCGGGAACGGCGTTCCCCAGGAGCCACGGGGTGAGGGCCGATCGTGGCGGTGGGGTAGGGGGATGGGTTTGCTGAGAGCAGGGGGTGGTTAGCAGAGTAGCTGAATGAGAGCTGTGTTTGGAATGTGTGTGTGTGTGCGTGCATGGCTGTTTAATGGAAATTTTTTTTTTTCTTGCAGGTGGTGTATAGTTAGGCAAAAAACTAATATAGAATAAAAAAACCCCAGCCGGGGGATTTTTTTTTTTTCCCCCCGGCTGGGTTTTTTTTTCCCCGGTCCCGGCCGGTCCGCGAGGCGACGATCGTCGCCAAAGTTTGGGCGCGGAGCGGCGCAGGGACGGGGTTTTCGCAGGCAGGGCCATCCGGGAGGCCACGGGAACGGCGTTCCCGAGGAGCCACGGGGCGAGGGCCGGTAGTAGCAGTCGGGTAGGGGGATGGGTTTGCCGAGAGCGGGGGGGTGGTTAGCGGGGTAGCTGAATGAGAGGTGCGTTTGGAATGTGTGTGTGTGTGCGTGCATGGCTGTTTAATGTAATTTTTTTTCTTCTTGCAGGTGGAGTATAGTTAGGCAAAAAACCAATATAGAATAAAAAAACCCCAGCCGGGGGATTTTTTTTTTTTTCCCCGGCTGGGTTTTTTTTTCCCCGGTCCCGGCCGGTCCGCGAGGCGACGATCGTCGCCAAAGTTTGGGCGCGGAGCGGCGCAGGGACGGGGTTTTTGCAGGCAGGGCCATCCGGGAGGCTCCCGGGAACGGCGTTCCCCAGGAGCCACGGGGTGAGGGCCGATCGTGGCGGTGGGGTAGGGGGATGGGTTTGCTGAGAGCAGGGGGTGGTTAGCAGAGTAGCTGAATGAGAGGTGCGTTTGGAATGTGTGTGTGTGTGCGTGCATGGCTGTTTAATGGAAATTTTTTTTTTTCTTGCAGGTGGTGTATAGTTAGGCAAAAAACTAATATAGAATAAAAAAACCCCAGCCGGGGGATTTTTTTTTTTTCCCCCCGGCTGGGTTTTTTTTTCCCCGGTCCCGGCCGGTCCGCGAGGCGACGATCGTCGCCAAAGTTTGGGCGCGGAGCGGCGCAGGGACGGGGTTTTCGCAGGCAGGGCCATCTGGGAGGACTCTGGGAACAGTGTTCCTGGGGAGCCATGGTGAGAGGGCTGGATGTGGCGGTGGGATAGCGGGACAGGTTTTCTGAGAGTAGGGGGTGGTCAGCGTGGTAGCTGAATGAGCGGGATGCTTAGAACGTGTCTGTGTGAGAATGACTGTGTAATGTAATGTGGGGTTTTTTGTTGCAGGTGGGGTAGAGTTTTTGGAGTAGTAAGGCAAGAAAACAATATGGAATAAAAAAATCCCAGCTGGGTTTTTTTCCCCCTCCTGTTGCTCCTCGCAGCGATGATCGTTGCCAAGGTTCAGGCACGGAGCGGTCCAGGGATGGGGTTTTCACAGGCGGGGTGATTTGGGAGGCTGATGGGAGTGGTGTTCTTGGCATCATGTATATCATGGTAGTCTCTGAACAGTTATGAATATATTTAGTAAAGATCTGATGGTAATATAGATGTGTGGAATGACCCTAAATGTTGGGAGGTAAAGCACCCCTTAGGGTTTTAGGGTTTATGAAGTCCATGAGCGTGTTTGTGTAATGTAGGTTCAATGAAGGTGTATTTGTTTTTTTTTTTTTTTGAGGTTTAATTAGTAAGTAAAAGCTGATTTGTAATGTCGCCGTAGCAAAGGCACATTTGCCACGCTCGTAAGGTTTACTAAGGAAAGAAAGGTTTTGCGTGGTGTAGGCTCCTCGAAGTGGTATTTGCTGTAGGTTGTTATGTTATTAAGTAAGTAAAAGCTATTCTGTAATGTAGCATTAATAAAGGTGTGTATGTTGGTGTTGGCTCCAGTGCGGTTTTTTTGGGGGGGGGGAATAAAGGCGTGTATGTCGGGGTTGGCTCCTGTGTGGTTTTTTTGGACATCTGAATTAGTCTCTCTCCCCGCCTGACTTTGCCCCCCTTTGCGTTAGCCGTCATCTGACTTTGCCCCTCTGTCTCCGGCTTCGCGTCCGTCTTTGTCTCTTTGCCTTTGACCGTGCGTGTCAGACTTTGACCGTGCGAGTCGGGGTTGGATGTTGCCTTTGACTGTGTGCATTTGACTTGGACTTTGTGTTGGACTTTGACTGTGTGCATTGGACTTTGTTTGTGTTGTAGTTTGTGTGCTGGACTTAGGGTTTGACTTTGAGTGTGCTGGACTTTGAGAGTGTGGATTGGACTTTGAGTGTCTGTCTTGGAGTCTGAGTGTCTGTGTTGGACTTTGTCTTGGACTTTGAGTGTCTGTGTTGGACTCTGAGTGACTGTGTTGGACTTTGTCTTGGACTCTGAGTGACTGTGTTGGACTCTGAGTGACTGTGTTGGACTCTGAGTGACTGTGTTGGACTCTGAGTGACTGTGTTGGACTGTGAGTGACTGTGTTGGACTTTGTCTTGGACTCTGAGTGACTGTGTTGGACTCTGAGTGACTGTGTTGGACTCTGAGTGACTGTGTTGGACTGTGAGTGACTGTGTTGGACTTTGTCTTGGACTCTGAGTGACTGTGTTGGACTCTGAGTGACTGTGTTGGACTCTGAGTGACTGTGTTGGACTGTGAGTGACTGTGTTGGACTTTGTCTTGGACTCTGAGTGACTGTGTTGGACTCTGAGTGACTGTGTTGGACTGTGAGTGACTGTGTTGGACTTTGTCTTGGAGTTTGAGTGACTGTGTTGGACTTTGTCTTGGACTGTGAGTATTGGAGTGTGTCTGTCTATCACTTTGTGGCTTTCTGTTTGTGTTAGGCTTTGACCTTGTGTCTTTGTTGCATTGTGTCTCTGTGTGACTTTGTCTTCCTCTCGGTATTGCTCTCTTTGTCTCTTTACTTGGATGGTAATTAGCAGCAGTAGAACACACCTGTTGCCTGGGAGTAATAAGAAATAAAAAAATAAAATACAAATTAATAATAAATTACTCCCAGGCAATGAGGCAATATTCTAGTGCTGCACCACACTTTTATTATTTTTATTCTTTTCATATATACTACTAGTCCTACATCACACCTGATACACATCAACAAATGATTACACACTCCCACCTGTACACAATAAAACCCAACAACACAGGCTTACAGGAGGGGACAGGAGCAGGGCCTAGGGTTAGGGGAGGGGCCAGAGGCAGGCCTTAGGGTTAGGGGGCAGGGGTTAGAGTTAGGGGAGGGGCCAGGGGCAGGCCTTAGGGTTACGGGGCAGGGGTCAGGGTTAGAGGAGGGGCCATGGGTGGGGATTAGGGTTAGGGGGCAGGGGTTAGGGGAGGGACCATGGGCAGGGATTAGGGTTAGGGGGCAGGGGTTAGGGTTAGGGGAGGGACCATAGGCAGGGATTAGGGTTAGGGGGCGGGGGTTAGGGTTAGGGGAGGGGCTGGGGGCAGGCCTTAGGGTTAGGGGAGGGGCCAGGGGCAGGGGTTACAGGGCAGGCCTTAGGGTTAGAGGAGGGGCCATGGGTGGGGATTAGGGTTAGGGGGCAGGCCTTACAGTTAGGGGAGGGACCATGGGTGGGGATTAGGGTTAGGGGGCGGGGGTTAGGGGAGGGACCACGGGCGGGGATTAGGGTTAGGGGGCGGGGGTTAGAGGAGGGGCCATGGGTGGGGATTAGGGTTAGGGGGCAGGCCTTACAGTTAGGGGAGGGACCATGGGTGGGGATTAGGGTTAGGGGGCGGGGATTAGGGTTAGGGGGCGGGGGTTAGGGGAGGGACCACGGGCAGGGGTTAGGGTTAGGGGGCGGGGGTTAGGGGAGGGACCACGGGCGGGGATTAGGGTTAGGGGGCGGGGGTTAGGGGAGGGACCACGGGCGGGGATTAGGGTTAGGGGGCGGGGGTTAGGGGAGGGACCACGGGCAGGGATTAGGGTTAGGGGGCGGGGGTTAGGGGAGGGACCACGGGCGGGGATTAGGGTTAGGGGGCGGGGGTTAGGGGAGGGACCACGGGCGGGGATTAGGGTTAGGGTGTCAGGTTAGGGTGTCGGGTTAGGGGTGAGGGTGAGGGTGAGGGTGAGGGTGTCGGGTTAGGGTGTCGGGTTAGGGTGTCGGGTTAGGGTGAGGGTGAGGGTGTCGGGTTAGGGTTAGGGGTTAGGGTTAGGGGTTAGGGTGAGGGTGAGGGTGAGGGTGAGGGTGAGGGTGAGGGTGAGGGTGAGGGTTAGGGTTAGGGGTTAGGGTTAGGGGTTAGGGTTAGGTTAGGGTTAGGTTAGGGTTAGGGTTAGGGTTAGGGTTAGGGTTAGGGTTAGGGTTAGGGTTAGGGTTAGGGTTAGGGTTAGGGTTAGGGTTAGGGTTAGGGTTAGGGTTAGGGTTAGGGTTAGGGTTAGGGTTAGGGTTAGGGTTAGGGTTAGGGTTAGGGTTAGGGTTAGGGTTAGGGTTAGGGTTAGGGTTAGGGTTAGGGTTAGGGTTAGGGGTTAGGGTTAGGGTTAGGGTTAGGGTTAGGGTTAGGGTTAGGGTTAGGGTTAGGGTTAGGGTTAGGGTTAGGGTTAGGGTTAGGGTTAGGGTTAGGGTTAGGGTTAGGGTTAGGGTTAGGGTTAGGGTTAGGGTTAGGGTTAGGGTTAGGGTTAGGGTTAGGGTTAGGGTTAGGGTTAGGGTTAGGGTTAGGGTTAGGGTTAGGGTTAGGGTTAGGGTTAGGGTTAGGGTTAGGGTTAGGGTTAGGGTTAGGGTTAGGGTTAGGGTTAGGGTTAGGGTTAGGGTTAGGGTTAGGGTTAGGGTTAGGGTTAGGGTTAGGGTTAGGGTTAGGGTTAGGGTTAGGGTTAGGGTTAGGGTTAGGGTTAGGGTTAGGGTTAGGGTTAGGGTTAGGGTTAGGGTTAGGGTTAGGGTTAGGGTTAGGGTTAGGGTTAGGGTTAGGGTTAGGGTTAGGGTTAGGGTTAGGGTTAGGGTTAGGGTTAGGGTTAGGGTTAGGGTTAGGGTTAGGGTTAGGGTTAGGGTTAGGGTTAGGGTTAGGGTTAGGGTTAGGGTTAGGGTTAGGGTTAGGGTTAGGGTTAGGGTTAGGGTTAGGGTTAGGGTTAGGGTTAGGGTTAGGGTTAGGGTTAGGGTTAGGGTTAGGGTTAGGGTTAGGGTTAGGGTTAGGGTTAGGGTTAGGGTTAGGGTTAGGGTTAGGGTTAGGGTTAGGGTTAGGGTTAGGTTAGGGTTAGGGTTAGGGTTAGGGTTAGGGTTAGGGTTAGGGTTAGGGTTAGGGTTAGGGTTAGGGTTAGGGTTAGGGTTAGGGTTAGGGTTAGGGTTAGGGTTAGGGTTAGGGTTAGGGTTAGGGTTAGGGTTAGGGTTAGGGTTAGGGTTAGGGTTAGGGTTAGGGTTAGGGTTAGGGTTAGGGTTAGGGTTAGGGTTAGGGTTAGGGTTAGGGTTAGGGTTAGGGTTAGGGTTAGGGTTAGGGTTAGGGTTAGGGTTAGGGTTAGGGTTAGGGTTAGGGTTAGGGTTAGGGTTAGGGTTAGGGTTAGGGTTAGGGTTAGGGTTAGGGTTAGGGTTAGGGTTAGGGTTAGGGTTAGGGTTAGGGTTAGGGTTAGGGTTAGGGTTAGGGTTAGGGTTAGGGTTAGGGTTAGGGTTAGGGTTAGGGTTAGGGTTAGGGTTAGGGTTAGGGTTAGGGTTAGGGTTAGGGTTAGGGTTAGGGTTAGGGTTAGGGTTAGGGTTAGGGTTAGGGTTAGGGTTAGGGTTAGGGTTAGGGTTAGGGTTAGGGTTAGGGTTAGGGTTAGGGTTAGGGTTAGGGTTAGGGTTAGGGTTAGGGTTAGGGTTAGGGTTAGGGTTAGGGTTAGGGTTAGGGTTAGGGTTAGGGTTAGGGTTAGGGTTAGGGTTAGGGTTAGGGTTAGGGTTAGGGTTAGGGTTAGGGTTAGGGTTAGGGTTAGGGTTAGGGTTAGGGTTAGGGTTAGGGTTAGGGTTAGGGTTAGGGTTAGGGTTAGGGTTAGGGTTAGGGTTAGGGTTAGGGTTAGGGTTAGGGTTAGGGTTAGGGTTAGGGTTAGGGTTAGGGTTAGGGTTAGGGTTAGGGTTAGGGTTAGGGTTAGGGTTAGGGTTAGGGTTAGGGTTAGGGTTAGGGTTAGGGTTAGGGTTAGGGTTAGGGTTAGGGTTAGGGTTAGGGTTAGGGTTAGGGTTAGGGTTAGGGTTAGGGTTAGGGTTAGGGTTAGGGTTAGGGTTAGGGTTAGGGTTAGGGTTAGGGTTAGGGTTAGGGTTAGGGTTAGGGTTAGGGTTAGGGTTAGGGTTAGGGTTAGGGTTAGGTTAGGGTTAGGGTTAGGGTTAGGGTTAGGGTTAGGGTTAGGGTTAGGGTTAGGGTTAGGGTTAGGGTTAGGGTTAGGGTTAGGGTTAGGGTTAGGGTTAGGGTTAGGGTTAGGGTTAGGGTTAGGGTTAGGGTTAGGGTTAGGGTTAGGGTTAGGGTTAGGGTTAGGGTTAGGGTTAGGGTTAGGGTTAGGGTTAGGGTTAGGGTTAGGGTTAGGGTTAGGGTTAGGGTTAGGGTTAGGGTTAGGGTTAGGGTTAGGGTTAGGGTTAGGGTTAGGGTTAGGGTTAGGGTTAGGGTTAGGGTTAGGGTTAGGGTTAGGGTTAGGGTTAGGGTTAGGGTTAGGGTTAGGGTTAGGGTTAGGGTTAGGGTTAGGGTTAGGGTTAGGGTTAGGGTTAGGGTTAGGGTTAGGGTTAGGGTTAGGGTTAGGGTTAGGGTTAGGGTTAGGGTTAGGGTTAGGGTTAGGGTTAGGGTTAGGGTTAGGGTTAGGGTTAGGGTTAGGGTTAGGGTTAGGGTTAGGGTTAGGGTTAGGGTTAGGGTTAGGGTTAGGGTTAGGGTTAGGGTTAGGGTTAGGGTTAGGGGTTAGGGTTAGGGTTAGGGTTAGGGTTAGGGTTAGGGTTAGGGTTAGGGTTAGGGTTAGGGTTAGGGTTAGGGTTAGGGTTAGGGTTAGGGTTAGGGTTAGGGTTAGGGTTAGGGTTAGGGTTAGGGTTAGGGTTAGGGTTAGGGTTAGGGTTAGGGTTAGGGTTAGGGTTAGGGTTAGGGTTAGGGTTAGGGTTAGGGTTAGGGTTAGGGTTAGGGTTAGGGTTAGGGTTAGGGTTAGGGTTAGGGTTAGGGTTAGGGTTAGGGTTAGGGTTAGGGTTAGGGTTAGGGTTAGGTTAGGGTTAGGGTTAGGGTTAGGGTTAGGGTTAGGGTTAGGGTTAGGGTTAGGGTTAGGGTTAGGGTTAGGGTTAGGGTTAGGGTTAGGGTTAGGGTTAGGGTTAGGGTTAGGGTTAGGTTAGGGTTAGGTTAGGGTTAGGGTTAGGGTTAGGGTTAGGGTTAGGGTTAGGGTTAGGGTTAGGGTTAGGGTTAGGGTTAGGGTTAGGGTTAGGGTTAGGGTTAGGGTTAGGGTTAGGGTTAGGGTTAGGGTTAGGGTTAGGGTTAGGGTTAGGTTAGGGTTAGGGTTAGGGTTAGGGTTAGGTTGGTTAGGGTTAGGGTTAGGGTTAGGGTTAGGGTTAGGGTTAGGGTTAGGGTTAGGGTTAGGGTTAGGGTTAGGGTTAGGGTTAGGGTTAGGGTTAGGGTTAGGGTTAGGGTTAGGGTTAGGGTTAGGGTTAGGGTTAGGGTTAGGGTTAGGGTTAGGGTAGGGTTAGGGTTAGGGTTAGGGTTAGGGTTAGGGTTAGGGTTAGGTTAGGGTTAGGGTTAGGGTTAGGGTTAGGGTTAGGGTTAGGGTTAGGGTTAGGGTTAGGGTTAGGGTTAGGGTTAGGGTTAGGGTTAGGGTTAGGGTTAGGGTTAGGGTTAGGGTTAGGGTTAGGGTTAGGGTTAGGGTTAGGGTTAGGGTTAGGGTTAGGGTTAGGGTTAGGGTTAGGGTTAGGGTTAGGGTTAGGGTTAGGGTTAGGGTTAGGTTAGGGTTAGGGTTAGGGTTAGGGTTAGGGTTAGGGTTAGGGTTAGGGTTAGGGTTAGGGTTAGGGTTAGGGTAGGGTTAGGGTTAGGGTTAGGGTTAGGGTTAGGGTTAGGGTTAGGGTTAGGGTTAGGGTTAGGGTTAGGGTTAGGGTTAGGGTTAGGGTTAGGGTTAGGGTTAGGTTAGGGTTAGGGTTAGGGTTAGGGTTAGGGTTAGGGTTAGGGTTAGGGTTAGGGTTAGGGTTAGGGTTAGGTTAGGGTTAGGGTTAGGGTTAGGGTTAGGGTTAGGGTTAGGGTTAGGGTTAGGGTTAGGGTTAGGGTTAGGGTTAGGGTTAGGGTTAGGGTTAGGGTTAGGGTTAGGGTTAGGGTTAGGGTTAGGTTAGGGTTAGGGTTAGGGTTAGGGTTAGGTTAGGGTTAGGGTAGGGTTAGGGTTAGGGTTAGGGTTAGGGTTAGGGTTAGGGTTAGGGTAGGGTTAGGGTTAGGGTTAGGGTTAGGGTTAGGGTTAGGTGGGTTAGGGTTAGGTTAGGGTTAGGGTTAGGGTTAGGGTTAGGGTTAGGGTTAGGGTTAGGGTTAGGGTTAGGGTTAGGGTTAGGGTTAGGGTTAGGGTTAGGTTAGGGTTAGGGTTAGGGTTAGGGTTAGGGTTAGGGTTAGGGTTAGGGTTAGGGTTAGGGTTAGGGTTAGGGTTAGGTTAGGGTTAGGGTTAGGGTTAGGGTTAGGGTTAGGGTTAGGGTTAGGGTTAGGGTTAGGGTTAGGGTTAGGGTTAGGTTAGGGTTAGGGTTAGA